>NC_135500.1:160965188-161565188 GCF_052857255.1 Amblyomma americanum | reverse complement strand
GGCGGCGGGTGGCGAGATTGTCTTTAGTAATAACCAGATAACAGACAATTCGGATACTTCACTAAAAAAAAAACTGAGATGATGATGGCGTGTAAACAACAAAGTCTCGTTCTGCTGCGGTAAAAATTCGCCTTGAGGTTCGGTCTCTTTTTCTGTTGGAATTTTGGGATGAAATGTTTGTAGCGAAATCCATTGAGGGGTACTCTTCTGCTCAGGTACACACGGCTTATATACCAAGAATAAAGGCGTGCGCAGAAGTGAATAACAAGTATAGTACTTGAACTTGCTGGTAGTTGACGACTGGTATAAGTACGGCTAATAGGTCATAATCGCGAATGATGAGTTCCATATAAGTTGCGCTGATTTCTAATGTTTATGCAAAAGGCGATCAGTATTAACCGGAAATTTTGTTTGGTTACCTGTTGAAATAAATGGTTTTGAAGTTTTTTATCTGTTGCTTTCTAAAATCAAGTTTTTGCCCCTTCTGCATGGGCCCGTTGTAGAGGGCTGCAGTCTTTTCTAAAAAAGAAAAAAAATGAAGCATATACTCCACGATAAAAAACCAGAAAGAAACAGCGCATGCACAGCGGAGTATTTCGTGCTTCCATCGGCAGCCGCAGCAATTATAGAGTGATTGGCAGTGAGAACATGTCAGTGGTTCCGAAACATGAATCTCTACATAAAAATTGCTCTCGAGCGGCACCCACTGGTATCGCGGTGAATATTACCGATAAGGCAACACAGGGTGGCTACCGTCCTGCTTGCTTTGTGACGCTAATTTCTGAGTGTAAAGCAAAATGACTGGCAGTTCTAAACGTGTGTATATATATATATATATATATATATATATATATATATATATATATATATATATATATATATATATATATATATATATATATATATATATATATATATAAGTGTTTGGGCGTGTTTGGGTAAGGGCTTGATAAGCATTGCGGATCATGCTTTCTTGCAAAAGCAATTAATCCGTAATAATAGGTTTGCAACCTGCAGTAAGCAGAAGTAGCTTAAATTAAGCGAAAGTGACAATTTTGAATCTTTAAAAGAAAGTTTATGTCGAAGCTGCAGGAATGACCTGCAGTGGAGACAAAAGCTTTTCTCATTGCTTGAGTCAGAAGTGGCGGACTAACAGGATGTGATAAACTGTCGCGCTCACGAAATCCAATCGTGTCAAAAGATACCATGTAAGATCACAGCACACAGCCCACAAAATTCAGTCGTCAAGTGTCTTTTTTTTTAAATTAAGGATGCAATGTATTGCTGCGCTCGACGGTGATGTTATGAATACTGGAGCTGAATTCAGGCAAAATATTTTGGCTGCGCACACAAACGTCCACTTCAGGCGATGGATATTTGTCGTCTTCCACTAGCTCCTTGTTACAAATTTTGAGTGTTTTCAATATTCAAACATTTATTGCTTACGCATTCTTTTAATATTGGCGGCCTCATAATGTGAATGAAAGTGGAACAATAAGTCGAAAATTAATAACCGCTTTTGTACAAGATATTAGTGTGGAGTAGGCGTAAGGGGGCTAGTATTTGATTTGCTTTTAGAAGCAGAATGTTGTACTAACTCACAACCTTTTTAAGCAAATCTTGAAGAAAATGCGTTACCTTATCCTGCTGTCATATGAGTCTATTTCAGTTTGTTTGGTCGAGCTTTGGTTTCTTCAGTTTTACTTTCTTAGCAATCTGATCTTCGCGTTCAATCATAGTAGTATAGCCTATCTTGTCGAATAAAGTGCATTTACGCACTTTTTATCTCTAGACCCTTTCGCAGACCCGATTACAGCCTCTCTCATCAGTGGCGTACGTATGCCTAATACTAGATGCCGGAATATATTATGCTCACACACAGCTCGCTCTTTGCCAGCGGAGAGGGTTTTTTTATTTTCAATATCTACGGCGCGCCCCTTGAGCGCGCACCAATCGTTACGTAAGTCAGCTTAGCGTATCCGAGCGAATGATGTAAACGCTTCTGTTCTAAGTAGAATGTTTTGAAATGAGAGATGATTGCTTCAGTTATTAACTCACGCAAAAGTCAAGGCGCCTCTCGTATTTACTTCGAAACCTGCGATATCATGTGTACGCAAAGAAAAACAGGTAGTGCAACATACCGAGCATCGAAGTTTTCTTGTTAACGTCATCAAAGGCTGATGCTATTGGTCGGAAGTCCCGTAGGATCTTGTGAGACACTGCGAACTTTGACAAATCTGCTTGCATTTGATTTTGTAATTTTCATGCTTCAGAATAATTAAATTTATATGTTTGGACTGCTTTCTGAAAACACATTGTATGCTCATGAAAGGTGTCGCATGCTCCTCTAAAATTAATAATTTACTTCTATTGACTGTCTTCGATTTTATTCCCTAGAGCTGGCACACTTAAAGCCTCACACACACCGCCCACAGTTTCTTCTGAAAAAAATTCCAGAAACTCTTCTTGGTACCACCACAAACACGAAAACATTTGTGAAAATGAACGCGAAAATAACTAAAAACTGCCCAAAAACTAGGGGTGAATTGAAAGCGATATTGCACATAACCATAAGCTAAGCACGAAAGGACTCGGGGCGACCCAGCAGCTATTGGAAAAAAAATTTAAGCACTGCACAAAAAAATCAATCAAATTGTAGAATCAAAGTATTCATTTTCTCTGGCAGGTTTCCATCTCTCACTGGCTTCGCAAATGCGTCCTGTCCTCCTACTGTGGTAAATTTTGAATCACCTAAAATTAACGAAAGCGGGACAGATCGCACATAAAAGGTAATAATAGCCTCGGGAAACATTATTCAAAGGAACGCCTTTGTAGCCTCACTGCAACGACGTGAACTCATGGATCCGTGCCTGTAGGACGCACCAGAGCTGGCGTAAGCGAAGACAGCCGTCAGATTCGTTCGACGGAAACATTGTACATAGGTCCACCGCAGGTTCAGGAGTAGACGCGATAATTACAGAGTGCTGTGCTAACTTTGAGCAGCCCGGAAATTAGGAACGTGGAGGCATGTTCCCGTCTATATTCCTGTCCGCTACCGACTCTGCGAGAGAACCAGTTGCATAACGACTTTGCCGAACCAGGCGTGAAAACCAACTAAGCGTGAAAATGAACTGCCTGCGCAACCGTGATGCTCGGGACGTTCTTCGTTTCGCCCCGCCAACTCTTCTGGCCAGATTCGTGTAAATCACTCCTTCGGAAATTCGCACGAACAAATTGCCTAAGCGATTTCTTGGCGCTAGCGATTGCTAAACAACGTCTCTTCAAGAGTTTTTTGGAGCACCTCAAAGGTTCGTTTGCTGCCTTTGCTTCTGCCGTCAACTTCGTGAAAAATTGGAGGGTACATAATTAGTGACAGGAAAATATATCCGATACGTAATTAGTATTTGTGGTTATTTCGAAAGGCGCCAAACTGGCGGAGGGAGTCCCGAAGCGGCCTCCTCTATTTAAATCATCGAAGGGTAACTGGGACAAGGTCCAATCAATGGGCGAGAGACGCTGTGTAGCACTTAAAGTAAGAAACAGCGAGAAAGAAACGAAAAAGATGAAAGAGATAAATAATAGTGGTGGCTTCTTCCGAGCCGTGGCCGTCGCTATCGACCCGTGATTCAGTCCACCTCGCGCCTCCTCTCCCTCCTCATCCTGCCCTCCCTTTATTTTTTCTTCCTCCTTGCCGTTCGTCCTTTAGAATCGATGGTCCTTGCAAGTGTCGCCCGCAGGCAGCGAAAAATGACAGGCTGCCGCTCTCTGGTCGCGTCAAAGTCCCCGCCGACCACTCTGCTAGCGCTTTAGCTCCACACAGCGCAAGCTTCAAAAGGGGAAAGGAGCGCGATTATTTCGATGGTTCTTCCACTGAGGATGCGAGGCAGGCAGCTCGCCAGATTGAGCTTAGGGTAGTTGGGAACGGTGCTTTGCGAAAGGGAGGTACAATATGCTGTTGGAGTTGCCAGGGCAACGTAATAGGAGGGACGTGTGAGCTGTGCCACAGCATCCTTGTATCGAGATTCTCCAGAATTGTGAGGTCACTCGATTGTGCTTATGTATGAGAAGAAATGTGAGCTCTTTCGTTGAGAATCTATTGTCCTTATTTATAGTTCCCTTTAACGAGAGGCAGTGAAATATGGTTTATAGGAAAGCTTTTCAGCATGAATTTCTTCTGCAGCCATCACCCCCAGCTCTTCTTGGTTCAGAGATTTTTTGCTTTCAGAATGACGAGAGAGAGGGATCCGAATCCTGGCACAGATTACATACTATATGTGTAATTAGCATGTATGAGTAAACAAATAACAATTGGTTCTATGTTTTTTTTTTACATTTCTGTTGCGCGTCTTTTGTAAGTACTTTATTATTATAGTGGAATTAGTTGTATCGGGTTGATCTTTTAAAAGAGATAAATTTAAAGCGCCACAGAAGTTTAAAGAAACCAGTCAAAGTTGTCTGGAAGGAAAGATTTCAAAATGTTCAAAAGCGACAAAAAAAAAGCAATCATTCTAATTTAGCTGAGATGTCGGAGCACCTTTTCATACCCGACATTGTGTGTACGAGGAAAAAAGGAAGGACTCCGCATTCAGGAATCCAGAAGAAATACAACAAAAATTTCCAGTCCCGAAATAAACAATGATTTTTAATTTTGGGCTTAGATCGATAAATTAAACGTTGCGAAGCCTGCGGGAAAAAAAATTATGCTTGCCAAAATGTGCATTCTTTGCTTGAAAGCAAGAGCAAAGCTTTTCGCCAAGCTTCATGTCGAAAGCTAATCGTTTACTTTTTTTTTCGGTTGCTTCTATTACCGAGAAGACTGTTTTTTGAGCCCATGTTAGGACGGTTTCATTCATTTCCAAGTAGCGCGCGCAGTCGCGTCGAATACTCTTGTAACAAGGTCGCCCGTGGAAGGACGTAGAAGAAACTTGCTTTAGATTTAGCCGAATATAATAAACTGAGCTTCCAACATCTAGCCCTCATCAACCGAAACGCACTCTTTGAGAGTTTCTTTGTATAGGCGTTAGTGATATAAAAAAGTGTTCACTTGGCGGTCGTATTTCTTTGATTGACAATTGGCCCAGGCCTTATTGAAGAGAGCGGAGTTTCCCTTAATGTACCTAAAACACTGTTCTCTATAACCCTTCGTTGGCCCCCTCAACTGCCTGTCCTCACATTAGGATTGAACAAACAGATGCAGAAACCTTAAAAAAATGCTTCAGAGTAAGGTAGTCACATATGGCGTGAGTCATGTTTTCTGCTTCAAGATTAAGTATTTATGCATGCTGTAGAGAAATATATATATATATATTTGAGTCTTTTCAAAAAGAAAGACTTGTCATTCCAGGCATTATTTGTAAGCTTTATTTTTTATGGCACCATGTCTCTTATTCGGTGCCAAGAACATTACGACGACCACTTCCAGTTGTGTCGCTGGAACCGGTTCTGAGCATTCTCAGCATTCTCAGAGGCTCTCAGCACATGGTCCCCATATCAAAATTAGCTAATCAGCACGCTAGAATCCATCCACAATAGAGCTGTTCGTTTCATAACACGCAACTACATCCCCCATTACAGCATAACAAAGATCAGACTTGTTATCGGCCTCGAGCCTTTAAGCATTCGCCGTTCTATTGCTTTTTTATGCTTATTTCGTAAATATCATTACAACACCAGGCCATCTTTATTACCTTTTTGAAGCGCTTTCACGCATTTCACGCCGCCTGCATAATCAGTACCGCATAAAACGCATATACGGAAGAACTCAAGCTTTTAATTCATCTGCCCTTCCACGTGCCATCAATCTTTGGAATGATCTGCCTGACAGTATCGCATGCAACTGCAGTCATGAATCATTCCAGGATCAGTTACGCAAACATCTCATATGACATTGCATCTTTTTTATCTTTGTTTTTATGTATCACAGTGTATTTTTGCTACTTCACTCCTATTGCATTTTGTTTTGATTCTTTGTGCATTATAGAGCTTCTACAGCTACTTACGCTTCTAATATTGCCGCTCCATTTTTTCTTAGATTAGTATTTTACATATGTTCTGCATTTATACTACAAATAAATACCTTGTGTCTATGTATATTTTCGCCTTAGGTTTGGCCGTGTACAGTAGTTTCTTTTTACTTTTTCTCTTGTATATGATGTTGTGTTAATTAGTTTCACGTGAATATTTGTCTTTCTTTGTCCTCATTATTCAATAGCCTTCTGGGCCAAGCAGGGTGTTATGAAGAAATAAATAAACAAATAAATAAATAAACAAATTTGATTCGTAAAATGTTGGCCGTTCACTCTACATGAAGCTACTGCGAGACTGCTGTTCGCGTGAGTGCAGTTCTGGGCCGTTAGCGAGAGTTTACACTCGAATATTTATCGTGGTTCTAACAAAGCATGCTATTTTATTTTTTGAACGTGTCTAATGCCACATCATGTCTCTGTTTTGCAACGCTAATTGCTTCTTCAAGTTGATCTCTAATGACTTCCACGTGCAAGCAGTTAAACGTTATTGCCATCATCGACTGCGTAGACAAACCTGGCGTTTGTGGCATACGGACCGAAAGCCGTCTTACTGTATCATTTGTCTAACGAGCCGTATTGCTTTTTTAGAAGTCTATGCGCTTAACTCTTTTTATCTAGTTCATCATTTTTACATGATAACATCACCATTACCTCTATGCATCTTTCTCTTCCAGCGCCTCAAAATCTATTATCTCAAAATCTATTATAAGTGAATTCTAGCGCAGTGAATGTGTATACGGTGACGTATGCAGCTTCTGAAGCTGTAGCAGCCTTTGACGTCGTCTTTTTCTCTCGTGCGGGTAATGTGAGGGAGTCACCGCGCCTTTCCGTTTTTATTACCACGTCCTCATTTTCCCAGGCACTGCGAGATCTTGCAAACAGCGGAAATATAATTGCCGCGCTTGGCAAGAAGTGTCAGTGTATTCTCCGCTACGCTACATCACAAATTTTTTAAAAGCGTTATCCGTGAGTCTACTTTGACGTACTCACCTCTGAACCGTGACGCGATCTACTCCCATTCTCGAAGTGGCCTCGTAATCGTAGAGTGCGCCTTGTTCACAGCGTTGCTGCTCTATCGACGTCCCTACTGCCCGTCCCTTGAGTACAACGACTCCTGAAGGAACTCCGCCTATAGAATATCAGAGAAAAAAACTCGTAAATGCGGCGTCTAAAGACATACCTTTTTAAAAAAAATGATGAGAACAAAGTGCATCCTAGTAATGAGGGGCTTTTTGCTTAAATAAAAGGGTTTATACAGACGCAGACACACTGTTTTCGCGCTATCTGCCATCAGTGCACTAGCAGCGCGTCCGCCTAAATAATATCGCGATAAAAATAAATTATAGACACAGTCAAAGGTGTATGTCAAAGAAAATCAGAGAACTCCTGTTTCATGGACACGTGGGGTGCTGTCTGCCTCTTTGTAATAAATACTCTCCTGGTTCTTGTTTTCCGGTTTACTAGTGCTTTCGCCTCTGGTCAGCGTTTTCAACTGGAAGGGATTGGTGAAGTTCAGAAAACCACCAGTTGACAAAGCTAGAGGCCGATAAGCCAGACTGGCTTGGCAGGATGGAAATGTGCAACCTCATTTGTTATCTGCAGAAGGATATGTATGATATTTCGGAACAGTGGCGCTTTCATCTGTCGCTTCTAAACTTGAGTGAGGAGCACCACAACAAGCCTGGAGTTTTCTTTTCCTGAGTCTTTGAGACGAAAAGCGCAGCTTGGAGCTCTTGTAATTTACACTTGTCTTTCAGAGTCTCCTTCACTAATGCCGCCATCAATTTTCTTTGCGAAAGTCCTAGGCCTTAGACTAAAACGGTACATAGAAATACAAACTACGCCATAGCAATTAAGCTTTGATTCAGCGGTGATGAAGGTATCCTACAGGAAAGAAGATACAGTATATTTACTGAACAATGCAGAGAAACACCACCTGTGCCAGCTAAAGCTAACTAAGCCTTAAAAAGACGGATTGGCCGAGCCCAGTGAAACCGAACGCGCACAGCTGAGAGTCCCATGACCCAGTACTTTGTTTAGTTCTCCAGAATAAATTTATTGAAGAGGATTAATTAGCTCTCCTATTAATTGTAAGATTTTTAAACAAAGTGTGAATCAAACTTACAGATGGGCTTGAAAAATAGCTGGCAACAATGTTTGCACCAGGGTACCATTAACACAGCTTCATATGCCAGCTTCAAATCAAAGCTGCCATTTGACAGCTTTGGCGGCGGATTCTTATTTGCCAGTGCGCACTGAAAGTCATATCGGGTACAGCGCTCCATGGAAACACCAGCTTTGATCTCTGAGACACGCCTTGAGACACAGAAAAAGCACCGCTCTCAGGTGCAAGCTTTTCTTCCGCGAGTGATATTTTAATGGCGGTTTAAAAAAGCTGCTATGTGTAAATAGTAACTTGGTGCCAACATTTCAGCCACCTCTTTTTCAACAGCATTCACATATTCTCAATTGAAACCTTGTTCCTAATGCGAACAGTTATTGTCTAAATATAAATATTAATTGATTAAATTCGAAGAGCGAAAAGAGTACCGCAGACGAGCCACGCTACTCTAAACGACCCTTGGTTGGTTTCAATGCATTTAAAAGCTAGGCCACGTTTCGGTGGAACACCAAGTAAACAAACAAATGACAGTGTTCTGAGAGTGCCTTCAGCAGACCCCATTCATTTGTTTTCTCCCTCTTTTAAATGATCGACTGCTTCTAGCCGCAATCCTCGCAGAAGGTCTTCGCAAAATGTTTTTGTACGCTTTAACCTTTCCTTTCATTTCCTTTCTGTTTCTGTCTTTTTTTCATCTTCAGCTTACATTGAATGCTGCCCAGAATATGTGTTTTATTTCGGATGACCACCAGGTAGCCCCAAGCTTGTTTGTTTCAACAACTGGAACGGCGCTGCTGTGTGCCTTCGCGTCCAGCAAAGAGCCACCTACGCTCACGTGAAACACTAACAAATGGTCTGTGGTCAACTCCGGGCCATTCTGAGACATTCAGTGTTACCGTGGTTTAGCCTGTCTGCAGAGGCCTGTTCTTTGGCTCTGGCTGTAATTTAGAGAGAGGACAGGATGCTGCATTTGCAGGCTCATGTTACTGGGCTTGGAAGGCATTACTGTTCTGGACGCTCGGCGCATCTGTACCACTTAGGTGCGTAACAACCGACAGCGCCTAAGGCGCACTATTTGTCAACGTCGGCCCACATAATGTTGAAGCGTGCTCTAGTTTCCAGTGCTGTACTGGAGACAAGGCGAACGGGAGGAGGTTGATGGTGGTGCATTCTTTTTACTGTATTGTAGGTTTCAGGTCATCTAAGCCAATGGATAATTTAGAATTAATGATCAGCCGATGCTTTAGGAGAATATTTAGGTGTGTTTTAGAGTGAATGTTCTTGGCTTATGGTAGTGCAGAAGCAAATATGTTATAATTAAGATGTTGCAAATGTTCATAAAAGATGCACAGAGAAAAAGGTGTTAGATCTAAAGAAGTATTAAAGGTGTTGAATTGAAATGATACGGATAATAATGGAAGAATTGCGTTTCTAGCTTCCACAGAGTACGATGTTTTGTTCCCAGGGAGAACTCTTCCTGTCTTTTGAATATGTCCGCATAGTGCCTAATTAAAATTACATTTTCTCCTTCGCTTTACCGTCTGAAGCAGAGGTAAAAACGGCTAAATAACTTTCAATCTAGACCTGCGTGTTAATATTCAGCAATTAAATATGCATCAACAGCCATGATACTTATCAGATTTTCGTTTTTTTTTGTTCAATGCAGTCCTCGACACCAACTACGACATAAGATTCTCGGACAAGCACGTTGTCGCCGGTAACCCGGTTCTGCTACAGTGCCCAATCCCTAGTCACCTGGCAGACCACGTGTTTGTGACGTCATGGCAACGCGTCGACGGCTACGTCATCACCAAGAATACTCATGGAGGTAAGTGCCTTTACACCGCTGTGAAGATTTTAGTTTCTAACTTGTGCGTTCAACTTCAGCGTTAGTCACTTTGTTATGAGGGTGTTTATGAAAATGATTGCTAAAAAAATATGTTAGCCCTCACATCTGTATAAATATTAAAGTTCATACTGCTGTGTGCTTTCGGCATTTCTTCAAAGCATGAGGGTGTTTCCAAGCTTCAGCTATATGTTTTACCCGACAGTGAGACGTATGCAAATTCGAAGATTTCGTGCCCTCAGAGAGCTGCATTTAGAACTTTTCGAATACCTCTCGTGAACAAACCTCATAAAGACGGCGCATACGTATTCCGAGTGCTGAGAAAGAAGCTTGGAACAAACAGAAGGTAAAGAAGTAGAATGGTTGAAGATAACTACAAAAGAGCTTTTGTAGAGGTCCTTCAAGTGCGAACACGAAGCTGTGCTGTTGATTCACTTCTTGCCTGTTCCCGGTAAAATGTATTCAGAGAAGCAGAAATGACAAGATTGCCCCTTCTATTTCCTTTTGGTTGGCTGGGGGCAAGAAAATGATTGCTTAAGGAGTACAATAAAGAAAAAAGCAAAAGTGACTGTAAGTTGCCAGGCAACTTATTTCTTCGCATGTCCGCTGCTTGGCTAACGGAAGGTCAAACATTATTCTCCAAAGAGCTGCCTCGATTATAGCTGTCTTGGAAGCTAAATGGCGCTTTCATTCTCAAGCTTTTTAAAAACGTGGTGCCAAGACTTTTGCAGGTTTTTTTTACGGCTTCTTTCCTTTCGTAAACTTTTGTAGTTTTATTTTTCCTGCTCACGTGGCGCTCTGCTTCATTCAAGCCCTACAATACGCGCCATTTAGGCCCTCCAAGCGCGGCTGTAGTTCCTAGAATCGGCTCTCGCAGTTGATGTTTCCTGTCTGGGAATATTATTCACCGCGTCCAATTGCTTTCTTTTCGCCGGACGTATTTCGTTCAGCGACTTACCCTTTCCTGGTTTCTTCAGAATACTTTCTTCTGCAAAATATTCGTGCGAGCTTTCAAATAACGAATAGAGGCAGCCAAAATTTTAGACAGAGTGAGAAAAAAGAGTGGAAACAACACACACACACACAAAAAGAAAGCAGAAAGGCGTAAGCCGATAAACGATTCCCGGAACCGAATGTCAAAATTCCCTTTAGGGCATTCGTTTGCATTGCAAACAAGCTCCGTCGAGGTTTTATTTTCTTTTATTTTTTGAGAAAATGGGGTCAGCTCTGTTTAATGCGAAGACGGTCCGAAGGGAGCCTTTTGGAAGTTTTGGAGTGCTTGCGCGCAGAGGCAGGGGCTTGCGTGTCTTAGTATATTTGTCGTGCTTCTTCTAAAACGCATGCTATGCGAAGGCGCCTCGCCGATTGTGGCGGTGAGGTCTTTGAAGTGCTCGGAGCTCTGCCAGTGTTAGCCGCTTAGAACTGGTTTTAGTACGATGAACCTCCTCGTCATCGTCATGATATCGAAGTCAAAAAGAAAATTAAGAGAAGATATGGTGATTAAGCTGGAATGAGCCGTAAGCTGGGGCTCCCGCAGAAATTACAAATTCTCGTTTGACAACTTTGCAAGTTCTCTACATTTTCCCCTTTCTATGCAAGTGCGCCACTACGTTAGAAAGTCCTGCGCAGGTACTTTGCGAGAACAGCTACCCAGACTAGTTAGCAGTGGTAGTTGATCCTGGCGAATAAATAGCACACACGCCGGGAGTCCTGCAAAACACAAATTAGTTAGCGCTGTGGTGTTTCGTCTGCTTTGTGCTCTTTTGTTCTCATTGTTCGAGCGTTGTGCATGTGATCTGGTTCCAGTCAGAGATGGGTTTTACACTTGAACAACTAGTGCATGCCGTGCTTGCATTTCCTGCTTACATATTCTCGCCTCCTTTTCCACTTGAGCGCGGACCACATGACCGATGTCACCTCGTGAACGGAGTAATATTCAAGCTGAGCTCTGACGCACTGTAACAGCAGGCTCATTTTATACAACCAATTCTTTCGTATTTGAAATAGTCTGCATTGTAAAAGGATTTTGCGCGGTGCATCAGACGCGAGGGCGTCTAAAAAAACAGGGCAGCATATAGCAAGCGTCAGCTTGAAAAATACTGGCGTACCGCTTAGCTTTGCATATTTGATAGTTCAGCAGCACAGACTGTTTTCGATACAGATGCTAACCACAGCTTTGTATCGCCGTTAAAAGCGCTTAACTTAGGAAAGTGATTGTTTCATTGACTTTCTTTTCCATGCGATGGTCACTTTCCTTACCCCTACTTCCTTTCATATTTATCACCTCCCTCTGGTACGGAACGTGCGATCAATGCAAAATGGTTTTACGCACTGTAGGAGTAAAAAATAATCAATACACCGCTTCACCATCATTTCTTCTTCTTAGAGCTAAACTTAAATCATGCGCCTCACAAAGGGGCACAGTGAAGTAATGTGACACTTCATGCTAAATTAAAAATTAAAATTGTTTTTTTGGGGAAAGGAAATGGCGCAGTATCTGTCTCACATATCGGCGGACACCTGAACCGCGCCCTAAGGGAAGGAATGAAGGAGGGAGTGGAAGAAGAAAGGAAGAAATAGGTGCCGTAGTGGAGGGTTCAGGAATAATTTCGACCACCTGGGGATCTTTAACGTGCGCTGACATCGCACAGCACACGGGTGCTTTAGTGTTTCGCCTCCATCGAAATGCAACCGCCGCGGTAGGGTTGCAAAGTGCACTTTTTTTCCGAGGTGCTGATTCGGGTTGTCCGTCTATAACCATCCCGCTATATACCCTACTCCTCCTTTTGAGACTGCAACTTACGCCGTATCTGAAAAGATCATTACATGCATTAATAGTGCAACGACATTAAAAGGATGGCGCGTTTTGTGTTTATAGAGCGAAATATATCGACCGCACTGGTGAGGTACTGTTTTTCAGATCGCTCTTCAAGCTCACGTGAGGAGTGCAAGCAGCATGGATTCAACGCGTTATCTTCGCAAGTTCCATGCGGTCGCCTCCCGAGCAAACAGGCCACCAAACACGCGAAAGCAGCGATTAGTGGTCACTATTTTTCTCTCTGTAAACATTGGGTGCCTAAAAAGAGCAGCTGCAATACAACGCCACTGACCAGGCGGCAAACGACCACCCGACTCCGCTGGCGCGGCATTGCGGGCCACGCTCTCATCTGTGCGCCTATTGTTTGAGCACTTTGTAAACAGGCCGTCCACTCGTCCCCTCCGCACGTGGAGCTGGTATTGATCAGGCGTGGCGTGACCCTGCGTGTTCGCTGTTCTCGGATATGATGCCTTATTGGCTCTTTTCGTGTATTACATGCCACTGTTGCTTTTTACTCACTCACACTTGCTCTGTATTTTGTTACTTTACTGCGGCGAAGCATGTTCTATGTAGTTTCCGTCGGGTGCTTGCAAGTTTGCAACAAGAACGGGCAGCGCTTTTTTGAAACATGTGCTTCTCACTCGAGATTCCTGTTAAGCAAGAATTTCAAAGTGAGCGCACAAAAAGTAATTCGCGTGAGGTTGCGGAAACTGCGCACTTTAAAGAAAAAAATCGAGTTTCAAATTTGAATTTCACATTTGGTAGGCGCCCTGTTTCGGTGCTGGCGAACTGTCGGTTATTGGTACTTCATTGAGGTAGCATTAAACCCTGACATACGTAATGGCTAATTAACAGGATTGGGATGTGTCTTGAAGCCGTGTTTTGAACACTTCGGTTTACTGCTCGTTCCAGCGGAGTCTGTCTACACCGTCTAGGTGCGAGAGGTAGTGAAGAGCATTTGCAGGAGTTTAGAGCAGGCAGTGGATTTAATGACGACTTGATGACGCAGTCTTCAAAAAGACCTTTTAGCTTGAATTGAGCAGACAGAAGGGTCGTAAAAAATATTGCAGTCAGTTCATTTTTTTTTTCAAAACTTCTGTTTCATCAGTTTCCTGCAATCTTGATTGAGAATCGGTCTTATATAGAAAAGCGGTCCGCTTCATGCGACACAGATTTTACACCGGCATGAGTGGTATTTTAGCCTGGCACATTTTTTTATAACGTGTATAGAAATGCCAGTGTAATTGATATTCGCCGAGAAGGAAAAGAGGACTCTGGCGAAAGGCGCAGGTAGAGGCGATGGCCTGTTTTCAAGAGATATAAGGGGCTACCTTGCTTGGATACTCCAGAATTTTTGACCCAAGTATGCCATCGCTAACCTTCCAAGCTGCATTCCTCAAAAAGCATTATGATAATGACTGTTTACTAGATTCAGATAACATCTGCACGATATCAGCTAATGTTGAAAGGCATGTTAGCTGTTGCTACTGATGTCATTTCAGAGCTAAAAGAAAACGCCCGACAATCTGACGTACGCCTAACAATGACAAAATAGACCGCATTTCCAAAGCCGAACAGTAAGAATAGATTCATGCCGCTATTGACCTGTGTTAGATTCTAGTTTTGTACTGCGCCGCGTTAGATTAAAAGCTGCAACTCGATTTTATAGAAAACAATCAAAATATGTGTTGAGTGGTTCATGAAAAAAAAAAACACGAAGCCCACTCTGATAAATTTAAATATTTCTGGCAGTCGCTGGAACGGTTCTCCTGGCGGAGTGTGGAGTAATGAGGCCGCCATGCATTTTGTATGCGCAGGAAGTGAAATGTAGGAAACATAGCGCACCTGCAGTATCCGTATTCTTTTCAGAAACCACCTGCCGAGTACTCTAAAGCTCGAAGACCGCATTATTTCAGCTCGTTTTCTAGCCTGGGTTCTGTAATTGCCTCATATCGCAGCCGTTGGAGACAAGATGAGAGTGAAGATGACTCATAAAATAATCATCTCTGGAACATTCGCAGGTGAAAGAACTGCGTTCACACGCCTTTATCTTATTGCCAAGGTGCGGCTCGGCTATTTTCTGTTCGTTATTTTTCATTACATCTAGAGCGGCCTGGCTGGCGGTGTCCGCAGTGGTGAAGTACTGCACTCAGGAATTCATAGAATTGCGGATCGTGCTGTCTATCGTTATCACAGTGCAGCCTAGGGTCTAGCTAGTTATTACTTCTTCATTTATTGATGCGGGAACTAAGCAGGCAGCGAGGAAAGGAAGTAGAATGAAAGAAAATTATTTTGCTTTTTGGTGAGGGCAGTGTACATTTCCTGGGCACCGCTGCTGCATCAGGTTTCATTGTGGCCCCTTGATAAAAAAGATGGAACCATTTTGCGCGTTTCTTTTGTGCAGCTTCAGTAACTTTCATCTGTAAAATGCGAGGTTTACGTATGAAGCAATAATGAACACACAGCGTGTGAAACCACTGCAATTAAACATATTTTCATAGAACAATATTAAACAAAAAAACTTGGCATCAGAAGGAAAGAGCAGAAAAGAATTCATCAGGGTGCGGTTGAAAGAGACTTTTTGTTATCTTACCATCTTACTTGAAATACATCAGCCTGACGGGACACATTATAAATTTTGTTCTAATGCGAAGTGAACGCTGTTTCTAGCCTATATTTTGTGTTCTAGACGTCCCTCAGTGGTGTAAATGGGCGGCAAGGACTGGATTTCTTTGTGTACTACTTTTACGAACAGAAACACATTTCAAAACAGAGCAGGTAAAGCAAAGGAAGCCTAGAGGCTGCGGCTGCCTAAAAGCAATTCTTTCTTGACTGCTTAACGCAAAGTCAATATCGGCAGACCTGGCGAGCCTGGTCGTGACTTCACCCGATGTATCGAGTGTGGCGACTCAAAATATTACTGGGAGACAGGCATCAGGCTTGCATCAATGCGACTGCAAAAATACCTTGGCCAGTATAACACGTCAATATCATCAGCAACATTGCATGAACTTTTCAGATGTCGCCACATTCAGGCACTCAAAGTGGCAATTTTTTTTTTACGTAGTGAAGCTACAAGATTGCGCGCCACTAATGAAACCAGTAAATAATTTCTGTTTTTTTTAAATAAACGATAGAATTGCAGCGGCACGTATTTCCATGTCTACGTTCAGGTGCTTATTATTTCGAAAGCATTAATACTTCTCTTACGTAAAATGCAGGCGGCGTGTGCGTGCGCTAGTGTGTGCACTCGCAGATGGTGTAGAAAACCGCACGATGGCAATAAAATAAAGGCAGCGTCATCAAGTGCCCCTATAACGCACACATCACGCCGAGCACACCCACTTCAGATAATGATAGACATGCCGTTCCTCTATACATATTTTCCGATGGCCGAACTGTGGCGCCGGTCTTCTAGGCAACATTCGTACCAAAATTGTTATACAACAATTACTCGTACAGCGTTCCCGATGGTGTCATACGATTTCTTTTTTCTTATAGCTTATATGTGCTAGTCAAAATGGAGGCTGGCTTGCGACCGGGATTCGAACTGGCGACATATGCACGTTCAATTGTATGCCTCCCTAGACTTTTCACCCCTTTACATACGGCGCTGCTGAGGAGTCCACCGTGGCGGGAGACAGTTATTGTGCCATTTCCTTTCTTAACAAAAAAATTCGCGCGATAATTGCGTTTCAGCAGTTGTTGCCTTAGGCGCGCGTGTGTGTAGGTTAGTGTCAGTCCCCCCAGGATTCGTAATGATTTCGCATTTCCGCACGTAAGCAGTCTTAAGTGTGCCTGCCATATTTTAAGAGCGTCAGCTCTTACTCATTACGTCTCGAAATTTCGTGGTGTCTGCTACCACCATGAGATCACAGCGCCATCTGTGGTAGCAACTACTCATCGCGTTTCGATATTTAGTGGGGTCTGCTACCATCCTGAGATCACAGTGCGATCTGTGGCAGCAACTAGAAAACAGCACGCTAGTGGGTAGTCAACATGAGTACATCAGTAGCATTATAGAAAAAACCACCTGCTGCGTGCCAATGATGTCCTCACGGTCCAATATGGTGGATAGAGGTGGAACTATGCGAGTACGACGTCAGGGGACGAAATGGCGGCAGTGTTTCTGCTTCTCGAATCCAAGATGATGGTCAATAAAATTGGTTGTGCCCTCCCATCCCTCTTCCCCCTCACCCCCTAAAATATCCTATAAAGGGTATGGCAACGGTCCCGTTTATTTATGTACCGCTATGTATGTATACATTATTTCCGCTATACAGGCTCCCACAACAAGGGGCACCCATCACACCCTTCCCTGGACAGTTCTGTACCGAATATGGTAGGCAAATAAAACCCCATGGGTTGTGCAAAAATAACTCTGCAATTAAATATTAGGTAGACATTGAATACATGTAATTACTAATTGAAGCGTTACTATATCGCTCCGCAAGCCGAATTCTAGGCCCACCTTTACCCCCCAAAACGAAGCAAATTTTGTTTGGGACGTATTTTTTGGGGTGTAACTTGACGACAGGTAGACGTAAATTGTAATTTCTTCGATAGATGGCGCTAGGCGTCAATCGCTCCGCTAGGTGGAAAATTCTTCCGAATCGCTCAGGGTTTCTTCACTGTCCCCACTGGATGCGGACAGACTTTCGTTTTACGCATGGCCAATAAAGCTAACGCTGGTGACTTCAAAGCCTTCCAGATGTTGGCGGCCTTTTTTTTTAGGTGTTGAGATATGTAAAATATTGGTTGCACTGCGTAAGTAAGATTTATGATTCCTCGATTGAAATAACAAGTTGATTCCAGTACAATATTCGTGCTCAATGCAGATGACTATGTGGTGACCAACGATGGCCAGCTGTACATCAGGGAAGCTCGGGATGCCGAAGAACTTCTTCGCTACCGCTGCCATACGGAGAACACGCTCACCCGAAGGAAGAAGACGAGCATCAATTTCGTGCGCCTTCTCCTAAGAGGTTGGTGCTCTAAAAAATGGCATCTCTGTGGGACACTGAATGGAGTCATATGAAGTACTTTTTAGCTCTTCTCACTAAGCAGGAAGGGTGTATTAGAGTCAGTAGCTTACGAAAAGCGGAATTTGAAATGGGTATTATGATTGAACGATAATGAATGCAATTTTCTGCGAATCGCAGCAGTCAAACATGACAATCACTATATCCGTGGATACGGCCTCGAGAAACTTGTACCTTTCTGCTATTTTTTGTCAGATACGCGTAACTCTGGCTTTTCTAAGGCAGTCGTGCGTACCAGGTCCGAGTGCGGGACAAATATTAAAAGCAAGAGCTTGGAACTCATAGCATAATTATACGTATCAATTAATATTTTCAAAGCAGCATCGTACATTATTCCGCACTCGCCGAAAATTAAAAGGGATGTCGAGGAGGGCAGGACTTTATAACTGTCCAAGAGTTATCGCTTCGATAAGGTGGGAAACTTTCGATTCACCAGCGCTACTGCGAGATTCAAATCCAGAGATTTATTGTAAGAGCTTCCATGGTCTTCACTGATTTTGGCTCCCGTAGCGCTAGGCAGTAAAAACGGCACTTGACAATTTAATTCCTGTTGTCGCAGGCGAATACCACTGCAGGAAACCATGTTTAAGCTGTGTAAACGGTCAAAAATTCTGCTAGTGTACGTCATCGATAGGAACAAGAATGTTAAGTGCCTCGCACTCGTACAATGTAAACGTTGATTAGAGCAAATTTAGGAAAACCCTTTTGAAATGTTTACTGTTTCCCTATTCAAAGCTCACTGACTCTATTTACAGAACGATATACAGTGAAGAGGAGAAACGATTATCCCACCTTCATGTGCCGTTTCTATGCAAAGCCTGTAGGCATAAAGGGCAGTTCACCTTCCATTGTGTTAGCTGCGCAATGCAGCACCACTTATCGGGCATATCTGAAGGGCTTCATGAAGAGCTGTGAAAACATAAATTGTGCTTTTGTCCGCAGCCTGCTCTGATGAACCAAACTGTGCAACTGCCACCATTTCTGTTTTTTTTGTGCTATGTCCGAAGCTTATACATGATTCACATGCAGAAACTTCGCTCCGAAGAAGTTTCAAGCCTTACATTAGTTAAATTACTGCATTTTGACCCTCATTTCTTCAGCAATTCCGCAAGAGTAGCAGAATTTACAACGTAAATTGCCTTTGTGTCGGTGATAAACACACCACTCATGCTTGCTTATTTCCAATAGACGATAAAATATTGCATTCACGAAACCTTTTGTAACATTTACACTTGTATTGCGAGCGGATTTTATGACACAATGAAGAAATCGATTTGATTTCACAATTGAATTGAATAAACTAGCATTTCGAGCTGGAATGCTCACGCAGCGGCAGCAACAAATGTTGAGATAATGACCCCCTCAGCTTCGCACGTTCCTACGTATCTGCCATAGCCTCACAGAGTTTTGTGGTGTCGCTGGGACACGCTCTCAACGCATTCTGTCACCTTTACTGCATTCCATGTTTACTCTACCTTCATTTTTGTCTGTGAGTGTTATTAATCGCTTAGTATGCAAGATGGGTGTCACTGACTTCATTCTTCTTTCTCTTCTGACAAAGTGGAACGCAGAAATGTGTCATAGCCCACTCAGGCTACCTCATTTTTTCTAATGACACATCATCGCTGTTAGTGAAACTTTTGTGGAGCTTAAGGTATGATGGGTGCAGTGCGCTAACTGCAATAAGAGAATAGTTGTTGAAGAAGAGAGTGGTAGTCATATTAATCATAAAGAAAAATGAGCTCAGGTTTCTCTTGGTCACAATCATGGTTCCGAAATTAAGAATAAAAAACAACTCCGAGTAAAAACAGGCAAAATGACAAACAAGCACATATACTGCATGCCTCTCTGTAAGAAAGTCATAGAGGCTATTAGGAGACATCGAAGTTATGTTCGCATGTGTATGCTGAAAATTACATTTTCCCTGAATTTTACTTTTATATAAAAACTATAATTTGTTATCGTCGCCATAATAAAATAATTATGGGCTTGACGAAGACTTCATTAGATTAGGGAGCAATCACATCAAGCTTAACAGCCTGCAAAAAGCGGACGTAGTGTCGGGGTCGGGCACATCTTTGAATATTTTCTTCAATATCTGTTCAAGACAGCAGCAGACTAGTCTTGCAGAAAACACTTTTTTAGTTCAAGTTAACACACGGAGTAATACCAACTCTTCAGTTGCGCATAGATACTGATTCGAGTACGTTTATTTCCTGCGATGTTTCAGTTATTCTGAACTTCTTGCGCAAATCCCCTCTATTATTCTTTGCCAAGAGTCCAGCCAATAAAGCTACTGAAATAAGACACAGTTTCCTCGGGTGAGCATTAATCAAGACGCCTCCGCATACAGTTCCTGACATCATAACGGGCTATCTGGGACACCTTTCTCTCCTTGCTTACTCTCACGCAGAGACACAGTCACATATTTAGTTATTTTCTTTCCCTTCCCTGAGCATGCTTCAGCGCAACCGAAAACCTTGTTTTGCTCTTCGGACCACTCGTAACCAGGACATCAATCAAGTCGGATGTCCGCCTCGCGTCTCACTGCGACACCAACACGGCGCTTTCTCTTCCCTTTTTTCGACAGACAAGACCTGCACTGAGCGACAGATGTTTCTGTCACCTGCTTTTTCCTCGCTACTCTTTCCAAACATAACTTGCTGAATTTTATTTCTTTTTGCTGCTGGCGAAACTGTAGTTTCGGTAAAGCCTTTTCAAGACCCTTCTTCTTGCAGTTACGGGTTTCGCTGTTTTAGGAGTGGGCTTCCCAAAATAGAACTCACGAAATCCGGCTCACAGCAGTTAATGTATACTGGTTTCTCACTGAAAGAAAATAATTAAGAAGGCAAGGAAGCTTTTGCGGAGCAATAAATATAGGGGCATATTACAGATAATTACAGTAATTAGACATCCATGGAAAAAGTTTACATAGAGTAAAAAGAAGTGTTCACGCAGTCAAAAAAGAGGAAAAAAAACACAACGAAAACAGCAAGAGCGGCTTTTAGAGCTAGAATTAAAAGAAAAAGGCTAATTATGAGCAGAAAGGCCACTGAATATTATTAATATCTATGTCTCATATCTCCACATACGTGCGAAAGAGCCGAAAAATACAAAACAAAATGTGCCACAAAACGGAGCGTGTACTTCGTTCCCTATTGAGCGAATTATCTGCCGTGTGCACTAAGGCCACACTGCTAGTCATACAATATCTCTATTTGAAACTGCAGTTAAGTCCACTCTTTACATCGTTTGAAGAGTTTGCGTCTTAAAATAAAATGCTTGTTCTGATGCTATTAAGCATTTCTTCGCGTATTTCATGTCAGGCACTTCTGCTATTATAGTTTCTCATTTAACAAAACACCTGATTGGGTCTACTTTATCGTTTTAAATGATCCCATAATTTTATATTTCATACCTTTCTGCTCAGAACATCAGCATTCGAACTCTTAATCATGCGTACCTTCCATTCAATAAAATTAAAGTAAAAGGCTAATCTTTAATTCAGTAAAAATTCTTCATTTCCATGAATAAGGTTGTTTCCGTGCTCATGGGCCGATACCAATATTTGAAGTGTACTACCTCTTTACTAGTCTCCAAATAAAGCTAGCACCATGTCAGTGAAAATAACGACGGAAATGCAAGCAGATAACGCACAAATACAAATAAATGAGGACAGCACATCTGAAAAACTTTTGCTGCAATGCACCAATGTTCATGGGTAACACACTCGATTTCCAGTTAGGGATGTTGGTTGGCGAGGAATGCTGGCGGGTACGAATAGATAATTGTAAGGAAGCCTTGAAAATATTCGTTTCCTTTTACTGTTTCTTTGTGCAAAATAATTTTTTCATGTTAAAAAGGCCTGACCTCATCTTACTTGAAAAAAAAAAAAGAAATTCACATTCCTTCAAGGTTAAAAGTAGGCTTACTGCTTCGTTGATGCTCCTCTCGAACCAGAGCAATTGAACTTGGCTGACGAATAATGAACATAATGAATCTTACGGTTGCTTACGCCGTTCGAAAAAACAAAATATCCCTACAAGTGCTTGCGGTGCGCAAAAAAAATGAAAGCAGTAAAATCGGATCCCCGTACACAACACGTTTTCGTGAAGACACCATTTCAGCCCGATGACAGCGCATGTATGTACACCTCTGGTAGTACTGAAGCTCCGGTAGTGTTACCTATTTGCACTAAAATCACTTTTAGAAAACCGAGAAAAATTTCTTGGGCGCACTCCTTCGGTAAATATCGTAATTACACTTAATTACCCTTAATTATCGTAACTGCCCTTCAGAAATTACCCTTGTGCTAAATTCGCATGGGCCACTTTTGCCACTTTTCAGAATAAAAATTTTAGCGATGGCTTACTGGTTTGGCGTTGAGCTGCCGACCCGAAAGGCGCGGGTTCGGTCCGGGCAGCAGCGGTGGAATTTCGATGGCGGCGAAATTCTAGAGGCCCGTGTACTGTGATATGCCAGTGCACGTTAAAGAACACCAGGAGGTAGTAATTTCTGGAGCCCTTCACTACGGCGTTCCTCATAGCTTGGCTCACTTTGGGACGTTAAACCCCCATAAACCAAATCAAATCAAGTTTGGAAAGACTTGAGACAAGGGAAACATAATAAGCAATCTGCGAGAGCACCTTATCAGCCTAGCTTAACTTTTTACCATCCAGTGTCGAGAATTTAAAATAAACAGTGCGCATCGTGCACTCATTATTGCATGGAGCCTAGATAGACTTTTTCATGGTAACAAGTTCTCAGCAACCAGCGCGCTCGCTTTAAAATATTTGACGTCACTTTGATCGAGCTTTTAAAAAGAAATGAAGAGAAAGTGTGACTTGTAGCCAGAGCCCAATATTTCCTCGTCTTTCATTTTCGTTCGAAATACTGCGGGAAAAACATAAAGGAATTTCATGGATAAAATATTGTCTACTAATTTGGCGATATTCAGCTACTGCGGGGTTTTCGATTCGGTTTTCCGAACAAATCTGAATAGGTGTAGAAAATGCACAAAATGCTTACTGTTCCAATTTCTTGACTTACCGACAGATCAAGTTTTAGCGGGGCAAGAAAAATTTTAATGTCGTCTTTATATTGCAGGTACATCAGCTACCGTAATATGAAGGTAATGATTTTTGTTTCCGATCTCTTCATAATTTGGCCAGTAAGCTACTGAAGTACGTAATGAAGAAGGCACTGTTCGCAATCTGTCGCAGAAGAGATTCTTCTTTCGTGCTTACCAGTTGAAAAAGAAAATGCTTTTATCCCCTCCGCCATCTTCTCTATTTTTTGCAGACGCCGTGGCTATGCAGATGCCATCCATCGTGCATCGCAGCAGCCGTGTGCTCACCGAACCTGGTCAAAACATCGATTTGCTCTGCGTGGCGGAAGGCTTTCCGGTGCCAGGATATAGGTACGGTTGCTTCTACATTTTTTTTGCTGCTTTTTATTTCTAAATATTGTCCATTTCTGTATTCGCCTGTTTCACTTTTCTTTCCCTTCTACCGTCCTACCAGGATCGAGATAGAGAATTGTGTTAGTCGTTTTTCTAACGCTATTTTGCGGAATACTAACTTGATGTTAAAAACTCGAGTTAAGAACACGACGTGTAAGAAAGGAGATAACAAAAAAAGACAAGACTTCAATGCAGAAAGAATAGAGCTTGATCAGATAGTAAGTGTTGTGCGTAGTTATATGTAATGTTGATTTTCAATATTTTGAGGTTCAATCTGCTGACAAGACTCGTGTTCATGCCATCTGTCAGTGGTGCTTTGCCTAATATTACTGACTGACCTTTCAGTTTCACTGTTTCTTTTTTGTTGTGAAGGGAAGTGCCTTGCGTGTTAAATTCGACTGATTGAGGCACGGTTCGCCTTTCAGCAAGGATTACAAAAATTTTCCTTTGGAGAAGAAACATGGTGGTGTTGTCTCCTTCGTAGTAGTTTTACTTTATTTTCCCAGAAAAAAAAGATCGTGCGAAAGGTCTAACTGCATTTTTAGCGCAATCTTTATATTTCTCACTATGCAATATTGTCTATGTAGCGGTACGACTCTGCCCGCGGCAAACACAGGCTGTAGAGGACCAAGGTAAAAATGTCCATTTATCATATTTTAGTGCTCGTTAAAAGAATCAGGTAGTCATAACTAACCCCGACTGCTCTCCTCCGAAATCCCTTCGACTTAAAGTACTGAATTGGTCCACAAACGCAGTAAACAACATTAATTCCCGTAATACGATAAAATCCTAGCACTTTCAGGTGCGTGCTTAAAGAAGCGAGAGCACGCAGTTCGCATCACAACTTTGATGCTATATTCACTAAGAGGTGGTTGGTAGTCCTGTCTCGCTTTCTGGCTGATGCTTGAGTTCCGAACGGTTACAGTAACCGCCACGTCGCACTCGTAGCTACCTCTATATTACAAAATTTATTTAAATGGGTGATTGAGATACTTGGCCGGCTTCATCGAGAGCAATACCAGTGCGGGACTCTTTGCTCATGATCTGAACCTGACACAATTTTCTGTTCTAGAATGCATTATTTTGTTTCACCCGGTGGCTTTATTATTTACTACAAATAACACGGCAATAGTCCTTGAACACAAGAACTTATTTTCTCGGAAAGAATGAGGCGAATAAAATATTTGCCATTCAACCTATCAAACTTGAAACCGCCTAAAGGCCGTAATTTCTTGGATGAGAGACATATAATCATAAAAAAAACGCCGACAAGTTCCTTCATGCAACATTCATTTGACCACACAGAAACTGGTAAGAATTGGTAAATTTAATAATAAACGTGGTTGTAATTGGTGTTTCGAAATGACCAGTCTATTCGCTAAAGTTCTTTTTTTTTTGTTAGCAATGTAGATCTGAGAGAGTCGCAGGCATGAAAAGAATAGTCTGAAACCAACCTCGAAGTAAAGTCGCAGAGAAATTTGATTCCGAATGCTGACCAGTATCTGGACGGTTTCCTATTGTCTTTGCGGCGTTTCTGCCCGTGCAGAGACGAAAAGAAATATTTATATTTTATCTCTTCCGAGAAGTAAATACAGGAAATGTTTTCGCGTCTTCGTATCTTAACCTGAATCGCTTCCATCCACCGATAAAGCGCTACGGTCCACCGAAAGAGGGCTCTCCGAATCGCTCTTCCTCAGAGCGAAAGACCAATCCGAGCGACCCAGGTCAAGTCGTCGACGCGGTTAAAATCGAATTTAGAGTACTGGCGAAATCCGCCTGCGCAGACGTTCTTCGCTCGAGCGAGGGAGCGCGACGGGATCTCGGTGCTTTTCGCGACCGCCTGAAACTGGAGTGTCTTCTGGAAGACGAAGCAAACGTAATTTTTTCTTACTGCCACGTTTCTGATGCTGAGTGGTTCGTCGGGGCTCTTTCATGTGATTTATCGGCGCTAGATGCGCAGCAGTGACTCGGTTCAACTCTTTCGTTATCTAGGTTTGCGAAGCAAGAAGAGGGTCGAGCATTACGCAGCACTTCAGCGCAGGTCAATCTTTCTTTTTTTTGTGCAGAGGGTTCCTAATTTAGCTCTGCAGCCTTGTCGGGTGTGAGTAAAAAATAATTTATCCAGCGAATTCCAAACTGCAACTGCTAATCTTCCCTGCAGAATGAAAAGTTCGCAACTTTCATTTTAAAAATTTTATGTTGCAGCCGGGATTCTTTATTCATGCTTGAATATGTGCGACAGAAAGGTGTGGGCGCGAGAAAATTGAGCACCATAAAAAAGAAATTTCGACAATTGAAAATTCAGGAAGAAGCAGGCAAACTGAAAAGAATATAACTATGTCTCGGAAATATGTCATTATATTCGAGCCTGTGCTGTGGATAAACTAACACAAAAACATATAGTATGGCAAGATGTAGAATTCAAGTTTCAAATCACCTCTCAGGTCGCGCACATTTCTATTCACTTCGCGACACACGCTATTCTTAACCTTTATGCAAGGCGCATTGTAATTCTTAGGTAACACTCCTGACAGTACGAGAAATTTTGTTCGAAGTGCAGGCTTATCGATTCTCATAATTAACTCGAAATAATTTAGTTATTGAACCTTCTAACACCACAGTAATAAAAGATGCCTTAGAGCAAGTTTTGTCTAAAATCATTAGCACTGCAGCTATAGCCTCAAATCTAAAATTAGAACAATGAACGAAAGCTAATTGAAACTGAACCCTCACTGCCTTCACAACCGTGTCACTTGCGGTTGGTGCCGTCGTCTTGCCCTTCGCAGCTGGTACAAACGTGAGAGCCAGCGGATGCTGGCGCTGGAACCCAGCGTGCGCGTTCGCCAGGTGGCGGGCGTGTTGCAGTTTCGCGACGTGGACGTCAGCGACGCCGGCACCTACGTCTGCCTCGTCTCCAACAGCGTCGGCGAGGCACAGGTCGACCTCGAGCTAGTTGTCACGCGTGAGTAAAATGCAGCATCCGCCAGCCTTTTTGCCTTTTGACATTAAAGACAATACCTGAAATTTTATTTATATCGACTTTTTGACGCGCTAACGAGAAGCACCGTGTAGAAAGCTATCGCACATATTGCACTGTGGCAGGTCGTACTAGCGGCGCAACTTTTCGACCGATACTTGCAGCGAAAAATAAAATTGAGCTCATTTGATGTGTTTTTCTAAAGATAGTAGTAATCCAAGATAATATGTTCAGAAGAAGATGTCTCCCGGGTGCTTTTTTCAGGCAACTTTTTAAAGGCCGTAGATGGTCAAATTTTATCTCAGCCCCTCTAGTACTGTTATTTTGCGTCCGCACTAACAGCAAACCCGATTGCGCCTCGAACGTAGCAAAGCCCTGGGTGACGGTCAGCCCTGGCCACGTCCGTGCCGAGGTGGGCCACGCGGCCGCCTTTCGCTGCAACGCCTCGGGCCTCGACTGGGGCCTGCTGGACGACACGAGCCTCGAGTGGCGCCACAACGGACACCGGGTGCTTCCGGCGCCGCAGGTGGCAGGAGCAGGTCGGTCTCGCGTGCTGCACCTGCCGTCGATCCGGCGCCAGGACCAAGGAATGTACCAGTGCTTCGTGCGGCTGTCGCCAAAACGCACCGTTCAAGCCGCTGCGGAACTCATCGTTGGAGGTGAGTACAGGGCACGCTACGTGTCTGGTGCCTTCTTGCTAAGTGGTTTTTAAAGCGAAAGCCCCACTCCTCTCGTGAAAAACTCAAGGTCATGTGGATATGAAATTTGACCTTCAAACTAGCAGGAGAAGAGACTTGGCTATGACGTCATGCCACGTGACTCACCACGCCTCGCCACAGCTGCGCGCGCTTTCAGCCGAAGGCGCTCGCCCGCCTCGCAACTATCGAATCACGTGGTTCGCTGCGACTCGCCACAACTGCGTATGCGGAGCAGACGGCACTCTGGAAACTGCCGGAAATCGCGTGACCCGCAGTTCGCTGTATAAAAGCGTGTGGTGTGTGCTTACCCTGGTCTGCTTACCTAAACAGAGTTTTCGCTTGTCTTACTAGGTTCAGCCGGGTTGTACCACAGCTATTTACTTCAAACAAGGTCATTTTTTTTAAATAGCAGGAGTTATATTATTTGATTTATTCTAGAAATATTTAGCGGAATGTCCGCGAAATAATTTGGTGCTGTTTTGTGGAATCTTGTGATTACTGTTCGCCGACGGAGAAAGGCACTTAATAAATAAAGCTTGCAGGCTAGATTTCTCATGGCTAAAACATTTTTCGGCTCGGGACTCTCCAAGGACCTGTGCCGCCGAAATACCTGCACCTGATTTCATCACCAATGTAGGCTCCTGTTTGCCATTTTCAGTATTTGCCTTAAATCTACTGTAAATCTCTGATTACGACATATCTTTTCGACGTCCGACATGTTGCCTTCCTACTATTAAGATCAATGAGCTCTCTGACCTCTCACACATCGCTATGACATGTTTGAACGAGAATGTTATAATTGCAGTAGAAAAATGCTTCACTTATTTGGATATTAAAACCTGCAAACTAATATATTTTAAAATACTATGTTCAGGCTAGTAGCGGTGTCATCACCAATATTCATTTATGAAAAAACAGCGCAAAAAATAGAAACACAAATACCAAAAGGTGACAAAGTATAATGATGCATTATTAAGTCGCCCAACTCGATCTGCTTCTGAGACTTTTACACTTTAGCTTTCAGTATTTCCGGAAGTTTGATTTTGTATCCTTTAGTCGCAAAAGAGCCGTATTTGCAATCATACCGCTCGCAACGCTAAGCATGGCGAATTGACAGAACAGCTACTATGGCGCTCATCGGCCTTGTCGGTAATATTGCAGGTTGCATTCACAGTAGGTATGCAAGCATTGCTGCTCTTAACGGGAATTTTATTAGAGCGAACACCCAAATCCGGGCGCTCAGAGGCTACCAAAATCGTCTACTGCGCGTATGTGGTTAGTGGTTAACGTGAGCGCTCCTCATCGACGTCTTCTGCGCAGCTCCGCCTAGCGCGAGCGATCCTTTCCTCGGCACTACCCGCTCATCGTCGTTTTCTGCGCGGCACTAATGGGGTGGTTCTGGCCCGAGCAAAACCGTCTCTGGTGCATCCGCAGCTGGCCTAGTGCGAGAGTTTCTCCCGCTGGAACTGCTCGCTCATCGTCATCTTGTACGCTGCACTAATCCGTAGGTTCTGCCGCGAGCAAAATAGTACTTTGCGTGTCCGCTAAGAAAAGATAGAAAATTGAGTCGGTCATTACTGTGTGCCGCAGTTCTGTCATTCGTGCATGCATAATGAGAAAAAGAGTTTTTGCTGAAGAAAAACTCATGCTTTCGCTCTGAATCGAATGTTGCAAAAACAGACATTTTTTTATTGACTCTGTTTCAGTCAATTTCTTTGCCGCCAAATAATGATCGTTAAGTGTCTGCGGTAATCCATAGAGTATAGTGATTACTTCGAAACCATGCGTGGTTTATTGTTTTCTTGGCTAGCCGGTTTCTATATTTTCCAGAACTTAAATGGATTTCTTCTACTTCCTTAGACCTATATTGTTAACATGTACCAGCAATTAAAAGAAGCATTTTTACTGCCAGCACAAATGCCTTGGGATGGTTCACTCTTATTTTCCTGTATTTTGAAGTATCTGTTATCGGTGAACAACGACGCGATAAAAACTATTCCTCTCCACCTAAAGTAGGAACTAAGTGTCACTTGAGAATCATAGGAACTTCTGGTTAGGAATTGTCCTGAAAAGATGACTACGCCAGAGTGCAGTCCCTGCCTCCGGGCATAAAAAGAAAAGGCAGTCAGGGCGGGAATGAATGCCAGTACATGGCCTCATCTACATTTCATGTCAAGGGGCAAGCGCTTGTCATCTCTCATTTCGATCGCGGTCTTCGTGGTACAAGCCGTCTTGGAAGAAGTACTCTGTTTGAAACGAATTCAAAACGCATTCCTTCCAGAAAAGCGCGTGCTGAAGATGTCGCGACGCAAGCCCGCTCGTTGCGAATAACAAAAATAAAAATATGTCACACACAAACTCGGCTTGAAGCTTGGATCGATGTTGCTTTTTGCTGCTCTTTCTCTGGTGAACGTTCGCGGTACGTTTATTCAGAACGACCCCAAGTACAAAAAAACTAAATGCTGCGAGCGCTATAATAATCTTAGCCCCTTAAATATTTCGCCACCGATGTTTAAAAGTGCACTGCTTCAGCCATTGAGGGTGTGCATCGTAGTTGACCTTTCTAGCCGTCCCGTGACAACTGACGACCATGTGAGTAACTGACATGATTGCGAAGATTGCTTCGACTTGTTCCCTCAATGTTGGTGCAGCGCCTTTCTAGAGGCAAACGAGGCTGCAGAGATAAATCTGGCATCAAAAGTAAAAATACGTGACGCAACGCCACTCTAGCACCATCAGCAATCGCGCTTAGATAAAAGCATGCTTTAGGAGATGGGATGGTGTCGTAAGTGCGCTTTTAGTGCTTGCTAGCAGGGATGCATGACCTCTCTGAAGTCCGGATACTTTCAGAGATAGCTGGAATCATTTGTTTTCATTTAGAAGGATCGCCTCTTCCTCGCTGTTATGACTTCTTTTGCTTGTTCCTGATTTGTGACTATTACTAGCTTAGAGAGGCAACGCAACCAGTGCGCTTTTAGCCGTATAAGCGTGGAGAAGGTATTACTATATTTTTTGTTTTGTTGAGTGATCGTAAGTATTTGATACGGACCACGCGGTGCACGCAATAAATTTTTCATGCTATTCTTTTCGTCGGTGGGTAATCTCTTGTATACTTAAAGAAGTGTTCTGTGTTCGCGAATCTGTCGTTTGTTTACCTAATTGAAAATGCGACCTGTATTGTTAAACGTAGTTACAAAACACTAAACACATGACTACAAGAGACTACATCCACCAGAAGCACATTTTCGGCGTAATAAACTGGAGTGAGCAGGATTTGGCCACTCTGGTGTAGTACTTGGCCACAACCTTCTATGATCAAACCAATTAACCCTCGGCCCTCAGTCCCCAGCGGCTGCAGAGCAACTGACCACGGCGGCGGTCAGACCTGTGACGCAGCGGAGGGTGCTAAGAATCTCTGGCTCCGGACAGGCCGCCATTGGAATCTGAACCTGGCAACGTTTAGCGCTAGAACTTTAGCTAGTGAGGCTAGCCTAGCAGTGCTGTTTGAGGAACTAGCGGGAATTAAATGGGATGTGATAGGGCTTAGCGAAGTTAGGAGGACAGGTCAGGCGTATACAGTACTAAAGGACGGACACATACTGTGCTATCGCGGGTTAGAGGATAGACGAGAACTAGGTGTGGGATTCCTCATTAATAAGGATATAGCTGGCAACGTAGAGGAGTTCTACAGTATTAAAGAGAGGGTAGCAGCTATAGTAATTAGGCTGAGTAGGAGGTATAAGCTGAAAGTGGTGCAGGCCTACGCACCCACATCCAGCTATGATGACCAGACCGTTGAAAGTTTCTATGAGGACGTAGAATCGGCAATGAATGAAGTAAAATCGCAGTACACTGTACTGATGGGCGACTTCAATGCGAAGGTGGGCAAGAAGCATGCTGACGACCACGCGGTAGGTGACTATGGGATAGGCTCTAGAAATAGCAGGGGAGAGTTATTAGTCGAATTCGCGGATAGAAATAATTTACGGATCATGAATACCTTCTTCCGCAAACGAGAAAACAGGAAATGGGCCTGGAAGAGCCCCAATGGTGAGATTAAAAATGAAATCGACTTCATACTATGTGCTAAATCTGGCATCATTCAGGATGTGGCCGTCCTCGGAAAGGTGCGTTGTAGCGACCACGGAATGGTAAGGTCTAGAATTAGCTTAAACTTGAAGAGGGAACGGAAGAAGCTAGTGAAGAGGAAGACCATTAACGAGTTAGCCGTAAGAGGGAAAGCACAGGAGTTTAGGATAGCGCTGCAAAATCGATATTCGGCTTTAACTGAGGAAGATGATCTTGATCTTCATTCCATGCACGATAATCTGACATCAATAATTCCGGAGTGCGCAGTAGAAGTAGGCGGTAGGACAGTTCGAAAGGATACCGGGAAGCTATCTCCGGTGACGAAAGATCTGATTAAGAAGTGCCAAAACATGAGGGCATCTAACCCTACCGATAGAATAGAACTAACGGAGATATCAAAGTTAATAAATAAGCGCAAGGTAGCCGACATAAGGAAGTTTAATATGGAGAGAATCGAGCATGCTATAAAGAACGGAGGTAGTCTAAAAACAGTGAAGAGGAAACTAGGCATAGGTAAAAACCAGATGTATGCATTAAGAGACAAGCAGGACAATGTCATTAACAATATGGATAAGATAGTTAACGTAGCCGAAGAGTTATACACAGACCTGTACAGTAGCCAATGTAATCAGAGCGCTAATGAGAACGACAGCAGTGCACAGCAATGCGTCATCCCGCCAGTAACGAAAGATGATGTAAAGAAAGCCTTAGAAGCAATGAAAAGGGGAAAAGCAGTTGGGTAAGATCAGGTAACAGCAGATCTGTTGAAGGATGGAAGGGACATCGTGCTTGAAAAACTAGCCACCCTGTATACGCAATGCCTTATGACCTCGACTGTACCAGAAGCTTAGAAGAATGCAAACATTATCTTAATTCATAAGAAGGGAGACGACAAGGACTTGAAAAATTACAGGCCGATCAGCTTACTATCCGTTGCCTACAAAGTATTTACTAAGGTAATCGCTAATAGAGTCAGGGCAACGTTAGACTTTAATCAACCAAATGATCAGGCAGGCTTTCGTAAAGGATATTCCACAATAGATCACATTCACACTATCAATCAGGTGATAGAGAAATGCGCAGAATATAACCAACCTCTATATATAGCGTTCATTGATTTTCGAGAAAGCATTCGACTCAGTTAAACCTCAGCAGTCATACAGGCATTGCGTAATCAGGGGGTAGAAGAGCCTTATGTCCAAATACTGGAAGATATATATAGCAACTGCACAGCTACTATAGTCCTCCATAAAGTCAGCAATAAAATTCCAATAAGGAAGGGCATCAGGCAAGGAGACACGATCTCGCCAATGCTGTTCACCGCATGTTTACAGGAGGTATTTCGAGGCCTGAATTGGGAACAGTTGGGAATAAGAATAAATGGAGAATACCTAAATAATCTGCGATTTGCTGATGACATTGCCTTGCTTAGTCACTCAGGAGGTTAACTGCAAATCATGATCAATGAGTTAGACAGGCAGAGCAGATCGATGGGTCTAAAAATTAACATGCAGAAAACCAAGGTAATGTTCAACAGCCTAGCAAGGGAACAACAGTTTACAATTGGCAGCGAGCGCCTAAAAATAGTGACGGAATACGTCTACTTAGGGCAGGTAGTGACAGCTGATCCGGATTATGAGAGGGAGATAACTAGAAGGATAAGAATGGGGTGGAGCGCATATGGCAAATTCTCGCAGATCATGAGTGGCAGTTTACCTATTTCCCTCAAGAGGAAAGTGTACAACAGCATAATCTTACCGGTACTCACCTACGGCGCAGAAACGTGGAGGCTAACGAAAAGAGTTCAGCTTAAGTTAAGGACAACGCAGCGAGCCATGGAAAGAAAAATGATAGGTGTAACGTTAAGAGATCGGAAGCGGGCAGAGTGGGTGAGGGAACAAACACGGGTTAATGGCATCCTAATCGAAATCAAGAGAAAGAAATGGGCTTGGGCAGGGCATGTAATGCGAAGGCAAGATAACCGCTGGTCCTTAAGGGTAACGGAGTGGATTCCAAGAGAAAGTAAGCGTAGCTGGGGGCGGCAGAAAGTTAGGTGGGCGGATGAGATTAAGAAGTTTGCAGGCAAAGGGTGGATGCAGCTGGCAAAGGATAGGGTTAATTGGAGAGACATGGGAGAGGCCTTTGCCCTGCAGTGGGTGTAGTAAGGCTGATGAGGATGATGATGTTGATGATGAAACTGGAGTGAACGTAGTGTTTTTTTGGTCAATATATATCGCAATTACCTTGCTGATTTCAGGAATTTCAGTTCAGTGGTTTCACAGAAAATATAGATGTTTTGCCGTTTACTTAATTTATTTGTTTATAATTGCTGTTTTGCTGAAGCTTTTTTCAGCAAAACAACTTGTGGTTGTGCTAGAGTTAAGTTAGATTTCCGCTATGTTCTTTCAAAAATTATGATGATGTAGAGTGACCAGCGAGAGGACGCGCTAGAGGAATAGTAAGTTTTTGACCATGAGTTTTGAACGTTTTCGTCATATATTTCCTTTAAAGTACTTGCCCAGGTGCGTTCTTGGCAAGTGCGTTTCTTGCGTAACTGTCTAAATACTATTAGCGAGCTCTGCTTTAGTTTAGCGCTCCAGTGTGTTCCTAGCGAGATGCTTGCGTTGGCAGAGAGAAAAACATTCCATGCTTTTGAAGCACGGACAGACTCAAGTTCGAGTAGATGGCTATGAAAATGAGTAAGCGTCATCAGTACTAACACTGTTGGTTGGTTTCAAGGCACAAATACTTTTGCTTCAGAATTCCCGAAAAACCTTGATCCGACATGGGAGAATAAAGACCAAGACGAAAAAGACACACGCACCAGAAGAACGAGCGCTCGTCCTTGTTGTACGTGTTGATAGTTGGATTGCTCATTTATTCAGTTTTTCTTCTTTTTTTCTTCGAGCTAATATAAATTGTGGCAAAACTTCTAAAAAGCTGTTGGGTAACTACTCATATATAGGCTAACAAGCACAATTTATGGACCGCAAAGAATATTACCTAATCTACTGTGCACTTTTCTGTTGCTATATTTTGAATTTTCAGACCAAGCACCAAAATTGAAGTCAACTTTCGAAGAGACCACTGTGAGACCTGGGAAAGCGGTATCTCTACGCTGCGTTGCCTCTGGAGACCCCCCACCGCGAATCACGTGGATGCTGGATGGGGCGTGGCCTCTCGACTCTCGTCACGGTCGCGTCCGAGTCCGAGCGAATGGTCCAGACGCCGGCACTGGTGGTAGTGCAGCCGAGGTTACCAGTACGCTGTCCATTTCTTCGACGGAGGTACAAGACGGTGGCTCGTACTCGTGCGAGGCGTCCAACTATGCTGGAGCGGCGTCGCACTCGGCTCGCATCAATGTGTACGGCTCGGTGTTTGTACGGTCTCTGGGCAACCTGTCGGCGCTGGCCGGGGGTACGTTCTCGGTCCAGTGCCCGTTCGGCGGCTATCCATTCGGGCACGTCTACTGGGAGAAAGGTCAGTGCGAGCTGACAGTTCTGTGTGCCCCATTCTTTTAGCGCGTTAGATATTTAAGGTAGTAAATACTAAGCCTAACTGTTTTTTTTTCAGTGCATATGTTTTCGTCAGATCCATATGCGGAGTTTTTGTTTTTAGCCTCAGTAGAAGTGGCATCTTTACACTGCAGTGTTTTGGTCGGTGTTTGGGGCTCAAGCAAGATATGGATTTTTGGCTGCAAATTAAACCGAACGATCACCGGAGCGGTCTTTGAGGAAACTAAGAAACTGATTATATATATATATATATATATATATATATATATATATATATATATATATATATATATATATATATATATATATATATATATATATATATATATATATATATGCATGCGTAGAAAGGATTAATAACATATAATTGATTAAATAGTAAAATCAGTGGCGTGTATGATGAAACACCTTGAACCTTATATATTTTTTGTCTTTTCGCAAAACAACCAAGATGGCCGGAGGCTTCCCCTGAACCAGCGCCAGTCTGTGTTTCCCAACGGCACCCTGCAGATTCAGGGCACTGACCGGGAACACGATCAGGGACAGTATACATGCACGGTACATGGACCGGACTCCCAGGTGGTTCATCGAACACTGACCCTGCACGTACGCAGTGAGTCGCCTTGTATATTAACTTTCACTAATATATTGCAGTTTATTATTTAAAGGGACACAGCGAATGCATCAGCCACCCCAATTTGTACTGTTTTCTTTGTTGCATTGCTTTGCAGTGACAAAGCTTTCCAAAAGTTAGAGAATTATTGGGTAAAACACAGTTATTACGGTGGTGTATGCATTGATGTCCTGAATGTGGCGCTGCCTGGTAGGTACAGTTCTCAGCACAAACTTATGAGCTGACTTAACATGGCAGCATTTATGAGTCCGACTCTCTTGCAATAATCAGCCCCACGAACACTCAACGCCTGGCTGAACCTCGGCTCTGCGCGGAAGAATGCTGGATTCTAGAGTGTAGCGTCTTTTGAGAACAAAAATATTTGACCGCCTGGATGGTTACAGCAGCAGTAATCCAGAATCGACAAGATATGATATACAAAGGAAGTAGTAAAGGCCTAAAGCATGGCTGAGCTGGTATATATGGTAAGTTTGTTGCTGTTCTTATGGTATATCCGGAATAAGGAATGAACAAAATTATACCATGACCTACGTACTAATCTGTAATAATTGTCCTGCCAACAAAAAATGCAGACGCAAAGATATTTTGTGCAATCATTGTTGCCTACAGCTTAAACTGTGCTGAATATTTTAACGCAGTGTATGAGTGTCTTTAGTGTTCTGCTACTGTCCTGGAGATTGCGCGTACACCTTAACCACAACAGCCGAATTTAGATGGGAACAGAATGCGAAAAACACCCATGTTAAAAAATTTCGATGCATCTAAGTAAGCCGTGGTGATCGAAGTGAAACCATGGTGAATGGCTACTGCAATGCATGATTATGTTTCGAATCTATTTCTATTTTTGTTTTTATTCTAGTTACTCGTATTCATTCCCAACATAACTTGTCTCGAGCCAAGGGCGACGAAAGTATATGTGGGCAGCATCTCTGCAGCTAATGATAAATGTAGACAAAAATAGAACGCAGTTGAAATGAAACCGTTATTTGAGGCTGGCGCTGTGCTGCAGCGAGCTTCAAAGCCTGCGTGCAGTTCTAAGAGCTGCAAAACTATAAATTCTAAAACCGACAGGAAGCCGTGTTTTTCTATTTTCAGATCATTATGCAATACTGTGAACTCCCTTAAACTGCAGGACACGTGGCAATGCTCTCCAAGGAAATTATCCGTATTCATTGCAGTAGCCTGCTGGAAGTAATCATTAGTATCTTTGGACTTGTTGTTTTAGCGCTGTTAGTGTTTTGGAGCCACAAATTGCAGCGTTTTGAGATGATTCGCCCTGCAAGTGTTCAGCGAAGTGGTCTGGAAAAATTTCTTCATACTGCGTATCTCGGGCAACACAAAATTGAAACTCACCCTCTTTCACCACCGTTTCACAGGGATTGGAAGCTCTTTGACCTATCAGTATGCAAAGATGAGAAAGGCATTTAAGGGCGTCACCATAATCGTAACCCGACAAGGCAGCAGGAAGAATCAATAATTAATGAAGAGCAAAAAAAGATAGCTGGAGGCGGATTTCAATCGTGGAAAGTGCTCCCGTAATGATCACGTTAGTTACGGTGTGGGGGCGTTTTGTCGATAAACGCCCCAAGGATAGATTGCACTTCTACGCACTGAGCAGGAATTTTCAGCCCCGAGCAGTGCCGGAATTCTTGACAAAATTTTTTCTGGGGAAAAGTTTAGCGACGGTTACCATAGCAACGAAAATTCAACCGGATATCAAATTAGGAGAGCCATTTATGCTTTGACATTTATTAATCTTGGCCATAAAATATACACGGTAAAGATCAACCCTCGCTCTGAGGTGCTGAAATTGCAAACGTAGCGTTCTAGTGATCATAGGCTGTAAAAAGGGCACACGGAATCAGTTGTCTTGTATAGATGCATTAAAACGGTTTATGGTTTATAGGGCTTAACGTCCAAAAGCGGATAAGACTGTGAGGGAGGCCGTAGCGAAGGGCTCCGGAAATCTCGATCATCTGGGGTTATTTAACGTGCACTGACATCGCACAGAACACGAGCCTCTAGAATTTCGCATCCATCGAAATTCGACCGCCGCGGCCGGGGTCGAGCCCGCATCTTTCGGTAAATGCGTTAAAAAAAATTGTGGTCATTTATATTTTGTTGTGCACACTGCAAAAAAGAATCGAAAATTGTGTAAACGTTGGAAAAAGTTACTTGAATCACCCATAGCTGTCTATGATCTGAATTTCGGGTGGAGCTCGCGGTTGTGTTACTCGCAACTCTGCCTTGTTTTCAGCCATGTTTTGCGCAAAGTTTTATTCAGCGTGCTCGCTTTTCAAGTGGTTTGTATATAGTACGAAAAGTTCGCTGGCCTTAGAAACAAGTGTTCCCAATAATGTTTTTATTTTTCTTTGCATTTTGCGACCTCGCTATGTGCTGGAGCTGAATGGTAGCCCCATATTTTATTGTAAAAAAGCGGCTGAAGCAAGACAGGAACACTTGAAGTAGACATATCTCTTTTGTATTTGTACTGCGAAGCTTAACTTCTGCCTTATAAAATCTCGGAAACATGAAAGACAAGGAAGTTTTGTTCCATCGAATGGACGTCGTACTGACCACAGGAATGGTATACGCTGTTAAACGTTTACCGTCCTGAGGCAGCGTGCAAGTCGCCTAGGAGTCACGCCATAGAGTGGAGCTAATCATTTATTTTTGTCCGCCTGTGGCTCTGGTAGACAACAGAGCATTGCAACACAGAAGGAAAGAAGCGAGACGGACGAGCTCAGTTTCTTCCTTTGTCTGTTCCATCACCTTGTTGTCTACCATGAATTTATATCGTCCTGCCCAACTTTCTTCGCTCATCAACTCTAACCTACACTGATATCGCACAGCACAAGACCGCACTGACATTTGCCCCCCGCACAGCGCGCTCTCGTTTGAAACTGAAATTTGTATTGAACGGTCTCGTCTTTCCTCTTGCAGGTGGGCCGCAGATAACACCGTTCAACTTTCAAGCAAACCTGCACGAAGGCGTGCGCGCAGGCCTGACATGCCTGGTGCATGCTGGTGACCCTCCGATTCGCATCGAGTGGCTGCGTGACGGAAAGCCACTAGTGCCCGGCGCGTACCCTCTACCCGACGTCTCCATCCTGTCGGCCGAGGGCGGCTTCGTCTCGACGCTCACACTGCAGCGCCTTTCGTCGCGTCAGAACGGAAATTACACGTGCAGAGCCACCAACCAATATGCGTCTGCCGAACACTCTGCGGAGCTCCTCGTCAAAGGTTTGTGCTGCCACAAATAAATGCTTTGGAGAGTAAATAGCAGCACATATGGATTGCACTGGCTTTCGTGTGTTCGGCGAAATAAGCATTGTTCTTCCTGAAGCTGAACATTTTCGTGTGCTTTACTTCAATTATTTACTCTACCTGAACATTAATCATTGCTATGCTTCCGCTATAACAAATAAAGCGCTGCCCAAAACCAAAAACAAAATAAAATTTGTGGTTAGCACTTTCGAAGCCGGAATTAATGAGTTTTAAAAGATATAACTGGTATTATTACCCACCGAAGGATCCAGCGGCAATGCGTAAAGGGGCTTTTCCCCGGTGTTCACGTTAATCTTTCATTTCCTCTAAGAAAGTGCGAGGAGATATTTTTTGCGGCGCATATTCAATTATCTAGGCCAATAGGAGCACCAATCAACACAGAAAACGAGTTCTGAAGCAAAATAAAAACAGATTCGAAGACTAGAAAAAATCATGAGAAATCTTTTTTGTGACTTATTCTAGAACGTAGCAATGCGCAAAGCAAAACATTGCATAACATAGGCTTGCTGTAACTAACCGGCTCACTGCACTTACCTTTCTCGTGAGCCTATTGATGGGGGCCTTTTGAATAATGCCTTCACATAGACTCCGACGTTGACCTTCTTCGCCGCTTTGGTTGGATGCTAAGACCAGAAATATCTTGAAGGATCCTAGGAACTGCGAGAACAGCCAGATCGACTGAAACATGGACATGCGATAACACTATCGTGCTCATTTTTTAACCTGGCTTGGTTTCAATATTGACGGAAATGTAATTCTACAGGAAGCACAGGAGGTATCTGGCGAATTTTATATCCCGGTATGGTAGCGAGGCTACATTTTCTCACGGCACTCAACACTCAAAAAGTTTTAGAGATGACCTACGGCGCACAACTTTATCTCTCATGCCCTTATTTTATGTGTTAAGAAAATGAACCTGAAGGCAGCCATTTTATAAACACGTTTACCTTACCGAAGGCGGCACTTCGCTTCGTAAGAAGCTGAACAACGATGTTTAACGCTGGAAAAGTAAAAAGCTGCATATTTTTTTCTGGTGTCTAGTGCCTCCTTCGTGGACCTTGGAACCCAATGACACGACAGCCGTGTCTGGGCGCTCGGTGTACGTCGACTGCCAGGCTAGTGGTGTTCCCCAGCCCCACATCAGATGGAAGAGCGCCGCAGGTAATAAGAAGTGTCCATTGCACGTTTACTTTCCAGGCATTCTAGGCATAGAGAGGTCCTTCCGAACATGGCTGCTGTTGGCTACCTCCTGTTACCCTGGTGGCTGCACTCGAAAACTCCACAAATTCATCAAACAGTTTATTAAACATGTATTCAAGGGAGCGTGTGCTAATGTTCACGCGACGAGAAAAAGTCCGTGGACGTGTCAGTGCAACTGGGTATGCTTCTACCTGCGTGGATGGATTCGTGTACAAATAATGCCTTGCAAGGACCTTCCTCAAAAGAGTCCGTACGTTGATTCTGAACATTTCGAAACAAACGATTGCACATCGACGGTAATTAATCATAGGACTTCCTGGCTAGAGGATTCAGCGTAAGCATGTGTGGCCCTTCACTTCCGTAGATTCAATACACCTGAGCGGAGAAAAAAAGAACAGCACGCCATGATTTAGAAAGATCCAGCTGGCAGGCTAGTGGACTAAAAAAAGAGCAGCACAAAAGAAAGAGAAAAAATTCTATTTGAGGACAGCCTAAGACCTACTGAAAAAGATCGGTTGCTCCGCTATGACCCGTTGGTCATCTGCCGAGCCCGAGTGAATCCAAGTAGCCAAGGAAGGATTTGGAAGGGGAAGAGAAAGAAGGGGAGGTACTGGCAGTGTTTATTCATTATCATTGTCACAATCATAATTATCATCGTCATCATCATCATCATCCTTACTGCGCCCACCCTATTCCTGCAAACTTTTTAATCTCATCCGCCCACCTTAACTTCTGCCGCCCCCTGCTACACTTACTTTCCCTTGGAAACCTCTCAGTTGCCCTTAAAGAGCAGCAGCTATCTTGCCTTACGATTACATGCCCTGCCGAAGCCTATTTCTTCGTCTTGATTTCGACTAGGATGTCATTAAACTTCGTTTGTTCTCTCACCCACTCAACAAGTTTCCGGGCTCTTAACGTTATACCTATCGTTTTCCTTTCCGTAGCTCGCTGCGTGTCTTTAAGCTGAACCCTTTTCGTTGGCCTCCATGTTTCTGCCCCGTAGGTGAGTACCTATAAGGGCTGCTGTATACTTTTCCCTTGAAGAATAATAGCAAACTGCCATTCATGAGCTTAGAGGACCTGCCATTTGCGCTCCACCCCACTCTTTATTCTTCTTGTTATTTCCCTCTAATGACCAGGATAAGAGGCCACTACCTATCTAAAGCTGAAGTATTCCCATGCCATTTGCAGCACTTCGCTACCAATTGTGAACTGCTGTTCCCTCGCGAGACTGTTGAACATTACTTTCGTTTTTTGCATCCTCTGCCTGTCTAACTCATTGATCATGCATTGTAGCTCATCTCCTGAGTGATGAGTCACTCAGCAAGGCAATTTCATCAGCGAATCGCAAATTACTTACGCATTCTTCATTTACTCTTATCCACAACTGTTCCTAATCCAGGCCTCGGAATACCTCCTGCAAAGAGGCGGTGAATAGCATTGTCGAGATCGTGTCGCCCTGTCTGACACCCTTTTTTATTGAATTTTTTTTACTGGTGGCTGTATGAAGGACTGTGGTAAGTCTGAAGCCGCTGTAGATATCTTCCCGTATTTTCATGTAAGACTCTTGTACACCCTGATTGCACAGTGCCTGCATGACTGCTGAGGTTTGCACTGAGTTAAATGCTTTCTCGCAGTCAATATACACTATATATAGGGGTTTATTAATTGAAGTCTAACGTTGTCTTGATTCTATTTGCGATTACCTTACTAAATACATTGCAGGCAACGGACAGTAAGCTGATAAATATGTGATTTTGCAAGTCCTTGACATCTCCTTTCTCATGAATTAAGAGAATGATAGCATACTTCCAAGCTTCTAGTACGATCTAGGTCATAAGACATTTCGTATAGAGGATGGCTAGTTTTTCTGGCACGATCTTCCCTCCGTCTTCAAGATATCTGCAGTTGCCTGGTCCTCACCAGCTGCTTTCCGCTTTTGCATTATTCCTAACGCTTTCCTTACTTCCTCTTTCGTTACTGGTGGGATGTCCCATTTTGGGTTCGCTACTGCCTCTCTCATTAGCGATCTGAATACATTGGCTACTGTACAGGTAGCTGTAGAACACTTCAGCTACTTTAAGCGTCTATATATATTGCTAATGGCATTGCCCTCTTTTTCTCTTAGCGCATTCATCTGGTTTTTACCTATGCCTAGTTTCCTCTTCACAGGCTACCTCTGTTCTCTAGAGAATGCTCGATTTTCTCCATATTACTCTTCCTTACGCAGGCTGCCATGTGCTTATTTATTAACTTATTTTTTGTTATACGCGTACCGTATGTGTTCTGTCTCTGCCCTGATCTGCAGACAGTTCGGACAGTGAGCTGTGTTACGACATCTGAGGTTGTAAAACATTAGTAGTCCGAGGAGAGTGTTAATTTGAACTTGGCAAAGAACATGTTCTGGTTCCGAGGAGAATGACGGGTGAATTCCGGTAAAAATATTTTGTTTTCCTTGGTGTTCTTACAGCGCCTTGCTATTTGCACTTTGTATGTTGCGACGTCTTCCAGTGACGTTGGAATGAACCATGGCATCAAGTGCGTCCTAAAGTTAATTTCATGGGCACGTTGATTAATCAGCTCATTTCCCTTGACAACAGCATAGGCAGGCAGCCAGAGGAGACTGATTGTTATGGTCGTATTGCTGTTACAGAATTACATTAGAATGTGTGGTAAATTGGTTTCCAGTCGTGGTAACAACAGAAGAGCTGTCATCGCCTTGTTTGTATTCTTTTTGTGTTGTTCTTCTTAATATTAATTTCCAGCATCATCTCCTAAATATTCTTTCACACAGTATTGCCTCAGCGCTATGCGTTGATTCCTGTGATGAAGCTATTGTGTGAGTAGGAGGTTTCAAAATTAATACGATGCATTCAGCCGATGCTTTGTCACCTGGTTGTAGCTGGCTTATAAGATTTACTAAGATTCTCTAAGATTTTTCATGCCTGTTTTACCCAGTTTCAGCAGCTTTACATGCTTATACCAAGGATACCCTAAAAAAATATTTTTTTTCATATATGTTAGTCATAGACTGAAAGGAATAGCCCCTTCTACCCCAGCATGAAGATAATTATATTCTGTAATATATTTCAACATTTCTGAGGAAGGCACTCTGCTTTACACAAAAATGAGTATTAAAAACCATCCGCTGTGGTGGACAAGCGTTTATGGGGCTGGGCTGCAGACCCGCAAGAAGCGGGTCCGATCCCGGCCGCGGCGGCGGCATATCGATGGAGGCTAAATGCCTGAGACCCGTGTACTGTGTGATATCATTGCACGTTAAACAACCCTAGGTGGTCGAAAATATCCGGAGCCCTCCGCTACACCAAACCCTTATCTTAAGTCGCGTAGGGACGTTTACCCCCCTCTCTCTCAAAAAGAGGACCTACAAATAAATACCACTCAGTATAAGCACATATGGCGCGACATGAGATCAAACATTATTTACTTAATCTTTTCCGTAAGGGCTGGACCGAAGTAATTAATTTGCATATTGAATAAAAGTTAATTTACAGGCTTCTAACAAATATAATAATAATGAGAGTCCACCTGAATTTCTAACTAATATTTCCCGTATTTTCAAAACTGTCAGCGCCTCACATATTGAGTAATCACCAAAACATAAACATGTAAATAGATTTGGGCAAGCCGGCAGCAAGGCTGTTTTGTATTATTAGAAAGCTTTTTTTATATATTCGTTCGTATTGAGAGCTCCGAGCGCGAGTAAACACTGCTCTGCGCCTCATTACGCCTTGGTTTACGCAATGGATGCACAAACTGCCGAAATAGTGTTGATACCTCGCTGGCGTCCCCTATTCATCTGTCTCTATGACGTTCCGATCATCGTTCTCGCTGAACTACAGCAAGTAAACATATCTGCCGGGAACAAGATTACATTGAGAGATGCCTGCTTCAGCTCAAGGAAATTACTGCAAGCACTTTCCGGCCACACAGCGCGTTATTCGATTCCGCGGTGCTATCCTCGTCGCTTACGCGCAATCGCTCCCTCCGGCCGAACGCATGTTACTCCGAATCTATATCGAGACGGTTGGTACGGGTTCGCTGAGGCGTTCATCACACGAAGAACGCAATCACTCTCTTCCTCTCTCCCTCTCGTACCTTTCCACCTCTCCTCTACTTCCTGTCATCCCGCATGCCGATGTTTCAGCGGATGCGGAGCGCATCCAAGCGCGTGGGAGCAAGGCAGTCTGTGTCTGGCATCTCAATCTCGCCGTTGCCGCCTCGGGTTTCTCCCTCGCTGCCTCGTGGACGATACGGAGGCATTCGACGAGATTACCCTGAAAGCGCTACTTTGTGTACAACTACGCAAGTTTGGCGAGGAACCTGTCCCCCCTCGAACTTAACCTAATTTCGAGTTTATAAGTAATTCGTCAGACTTCGACATTCGAGCCGACGCTGCGCTTAGCCCGGGAAAGCCTCTTAGCTTCCGAGAGCGGCAGTAAAGCGCGAACTCTTAATGAGATTCAGCGCATACTTATTCTCAGTGGGCGCTGCATCTTACTGTTCCCTACCACTACGAGCTAGCTTTGTGTGTGTTCGTGTGGCGTCTGCGAGTGCATGATCTCTTCGATCGGAAGTTTGTGTGCCATAGACGGGTGCGGCCGTAATGTTAGGAATGTTGAAGTGTAAGCAGCTTGATGTGGTGGATTGATATCTGCCTCATGAAGTGCTTGGTGGCACTAATATTGCAACGTGGCACGCGTGCAGTGCATAAAACCGTAACAATAAAATAAAGATTTCGTATGTTTAACTGGAAAAAATAAAATGCGTGTTCATTCTTAATTACGATTTTTTATTCAGTATTTTGACCTTTACAGTTTATTTTCGTTTGATGATTTTAGCTTTGATACTCGAGCTTTAACTGTGATGTCTGATTAATAAATAGTGCAATAGATATTCATCGTGTGCCGTAATGCGTAGGGATATTTATGGTTTTCGCAGATCTATGTATTTAGAATTTCTAGAATATTTCTTCCTACAACAGTTTACAGACTTAATGAAATTTGTGAGAATCAGTACTTACCAAGCTGCTGTGTTCATTTTAGTTAAAATTTGGCGGCACTTGTATGCTCTTCGATGGACTAATTGCTGACACCGACTGCTCTGCAGAAGGTTCCACTGCTTGTATGTTTTGTGAGCCGTCATTCCGCTTCTCAAACCGCGTTTGTGTTAGCAAAAAAAAAAAATTGTGCGCAGTGCGTTTCAGTAAAGTGCGGCCGACAACTACCGACACCGTTATGTCTGTCTGCCAAGTGTGCGCGTCGCTGGGCGCGCTTCTCGTTCTAGAATGTGACATCTTAAGGCTCCTGCTTTCTGATAAGGGCTCAGGATCGCCCTCAATGTTGTAACATTTATTCGAGGTTTCTGGCAACCTTTCAAACTATATCCTGTCCTTAGTTCGCTCCTTGTCGTAGCCACTAGTGGGCAGTATGGTCTGTAGTTTAGGGGGGTTTAACGTCTCAAAGAGACTCAGGCTATGAGAGGCGCCGTAGTGAAGGGCTCCGGAAATTTCGACCACCTGGGGTTCTTTAACGTGCACTGACATCGCACAGTACACGGGCCTCTAGAATTTCGCCTGCATCGAAATTCGACCACCGAGCCCGGGATCGAACCCGCGTCTTTCGGGCCAGCAGCCGAGCCCCATTTCCAGTCAGCCACTGCGGCGGCGCTGGGTAGTATATTATAGACAATGAATACCCTCCTTCCTTATAAAATACAACAGTATGGAATTCTTGCATACTGGTAATGGCTGGTATTTTCCGGCGGTAGACAAAAAAGACGAAGAAGGAACTCACCGCAAATGGTAAAAGAACAGGAATAACAGGGGCGCTACAGAAAAGTTTGGGGTGCTGTATTAATAATTGCTAGCAAAATTGAAAATTCATTTTTTTTTCGTACTCATGACAAAAATGTGCGTGCACTATATTGGTTTATCGATCTCATTTAGTTTGGTGAAAGCGCGTTTTCTTTCAAAAATAGGTTAAAAATAAGCCGCGTACCAATGTACGCTCACAAGCTTGACGAAAAAAGAACAACGTGTAGCTCATGAACGGATCTATAAATAGCTTCTCGAAGGAGGCTAGCAATAGTCTAAATAAAGAATTATCGGCACGTGCACCAGCAAGCCATCATATAAAGAAAAAGGAAACAACATATAATTTCACAAAATGGAAGGCTTGTTCGCCGCACCGCGGACGAGCAGCAGGTGCCCATTTTATCCCAGTTCTCACGACCGATCATTCGAGTTAAGAACGCGCCCACTAGCTGAAAGCTCACTGTTGGAGGAGCTCGGCTTGGCTCTTTTACCTCATTTCTTCTTTTCTCTATGCAGAACTTTATGAAAAAAGGAAAAATGGCAAGGAGAAACTAGAGCCTGTATTTTAAGCGATTCATTTACTCGCTCATGTTTTGCCTCCTACCGCTTAGCGACGATTGCTAGTCCGCAAGAACAACCAAAGCTATAGATAGAAAAATAGGAGGAGAGAAAGACAGGGATGTTAACCAACCAACGCTATACTCTTGTACAAACGAGTGGGAAAACGTACAGCAATTATACAAAACAACCTATCTGCAAAACCGTCGTCAAGAAATGCCTCCGCAGCATCAAAGGGCAATTTTAATGGTGTGGTCGTAGGGCCTGTTTAATTTTTTTTACTTGCCAGAATCTTACACTTACGTCAGTTGTTTTTCACCAATGAACAGCAGCATTAGGCTACACGCTAGGGATGCTACCAGGTTGGCCAGTAAGTACGTTCGGTGTTGTTTCTCTGCTGATGCTAACAAAACTATTTCTGGATGCACTGAAGAAGCAGCATGGCGTAGAAGTAGTGTCTGCGTCGACGAAGGGATAAGTAAAAACCTCAAAGAAATCTCAGTGTGCTGCGTCAAGCAGTAGGAAACTTGCCTGCAGGTCTTGAAGCTCAGTGGTCAGTGCGATGGAAGACAGCTTGGAGGTACAGCCGCCCACACACCTGTCCAGATCTCTGGAACAGCGCACCGGGCAGAACACTTGCGTCATTTAAGAGTGACTTAGTGGTTCGAAACACTATGTTATCGCGCCTGAAGATTCAATAGTATGGTGCTTGGTTCCTGATGTATTTCAGACCTATATCGGGCCTGAATGCAGCACTGATTGTCATAAATGCAAAACAGATCACGTCACTCGAGTGCTTTATACAGGTGTTTGGATGACTGTAGGTGGCAGGAGGTGCATTAAGATAAAAATACGCACTAAACAGGAGCTTGTCTTTTTACTGCACTTCCCGAATGAGCACTGTTTCGTACTTGATCTGCAATGTCGGTTCTTGCCCAGAGCCAGGAAGCTCAGCATCTCAGTTCCGCACCATCATCAGCAACTCTCACATCCACATTCTGGTCAACGGGACGCTCAGCATACGCAGCGTGGAACCTGGCGACGCTGGACTCTACCTCTGCGAGGCCTCGAATGGCGTCGGATCCGGAATCAGCCGCGTGCTGCAGCTCACTGTGCGGAGTAAGTTGTCCCCGAAAATGCCGTAAAAGGCGCAGCTACATGTCCGATAGTAGAATGCGCTAGTTTAGATTAGGAATTTCTGACGGAGACGAAGATAGTTCTCCCATTCTGATGTATTCGCACTCACCAGCCTTCAGCTAAGAAGGCTGGTCCGACCCAGTTCTGTAGGAAACCACGCTTCGCGTAGTGACTGGCCAGAAGACAGCCAAGAGGAAAATATCTGCGTTACTGTTATAAAAGCATAAAATGTACCATTTTTCATGGTGGCAATAATCAAATCTGATATAAATCAAACTTTGCAGATACCCTGACATAATTCGTCCAACCAAAGCCCAAACATCGAAAAGACCAAGGTCAATGGAAAACAAAGAAGGTACCTGGTTGGGTAGCCATTTTTGTGTGTGCTTTCTGATGTTTGCCGTCTTGTTCAATGCTGTCTCGTTCGTCTCTTATCGCCATATTAAGCAGTGCCAGCCAAAGCATACACGCACCATCCCTTTCGCTAAAAAAAAAGAAAGGGAATGTGATGATTACATATCAATGATGCTGATGGCCCATGTAGCGGCATCCCTGTAGTTATCGCATTATTTCTCTTGTGGACGTCCCTCTTCAGCAGCCGAAATTTTTCATTCCTCTTTAACTGCTAGGTGCTCCTCGATTCGCCGGGAAATACACCACGGTCCCTGTAAGGAGAGGCGAGAGCACCGAAGTGACCTGTCCAGCTCAAGGCGACCCACCCATTCGTTTCCACTGGCTGAAGAACAACCTTCCGCTCAATGTGCTGAAGGAGCACAGGTGAGGATGACTCAAGATTGACCACTTACAAGAATCCTCCTGCGACCTAAGCACTTTTGAGCGTAAGCGCTCGTCTAGAAGCCCGAGTTCAATAAATATTGCGTCTAGAAAAGGACCCTCAGATCTAAGCAGCTGAGTAATGAATTACAAATTATTTTTTATACTTAACTCTTCCCCTTTAAAACCAATGTGCTGAGAGAAACTAATTGTTGCAGGCGGATAATATTTGAGCGACATACATAAAAGTGGTAATATAAGCCTCATACTCAGGTTTGTTATTGCCCGTTGTTCCAAATGTGGTCTTTAAAGAAAAATAAAATTCTTAGAATGTTTTGTTTTTCCACTTGGTAAATCAAGGTAAGATAAAAGAGGAACTGTGCCGCGTTATCTTCGTTATCTCCGTTAGCACACGCCATGGAAGACAGTGTGCCTATTATACTTCGAGCAAGATTAGCCCACTTTCCGAAGGACGATGCAGACTAGCCTATATCTAAACTGTTCAGCCATACGGAGTTCTCTCTACAGATGTTACAAAGCTCAGGAAAGCCTGTTGGACTTTCCAGATTAAATATTACAAAAAATTGGCCAATCTGGCGGACTGAACAGAGGCTTCGCCGGAGCGAGTAGCTTGGCTTCTGTCAGAGTAGAAAAGCAACTGCGAAAACACCGTAGCCGTGTTGCCATTACAGCCATATTGACATTCATCACAATTTGCTCTCGCTGGGTGCTTCCAGCCTATAGTAGTAGGCAAGGATAAAACTGCAAATTCCGTGTTTCCACAGTATACCTAATTCAGTTATTCTCAAGGAAATTTGACAACGAGTTAGTCAACGCCCTTACTTATAGGTTTTGCTTACTTCGGTCTCTGTTTCTTTCTTCTTTCGCGCAGGTACTCCAGGGTTGAGGATAGAAGCGGTGACGTCACTGTTTCGAAGATAACTATCCAGCAAGCCGAACGATCGGACAATGCAGTGTTCACTTGTCAAGCTGCGAACGAGTTTGGCGAAGACTCGACGAGCATTCAGCTAACGGTTCAAGGTAAACTAATAAACCCGTCTATACTCACAAAAGTTGTGTTTACTATAGCTGGCCACCAATGCTAATGCACTTGGAAGAACACGTATGATGCAAGAGATAGGGCTGAAGATATGTACAGAGCTTGTGAACTGAATCCAGGTAGCTGACTTTTTTTCAACACGTCAGGGCGTTGTAATATTTCTTTACACGATGGAGAAATAAAGATTTGCTGCTCTAACGTATCGCTAATATGACGAAATCATGAATACTATTTTTCAAGAAGCTGCACATCCGTCGAGAAAAATGAACAATGAAACCGAGCAGCAGAGGAAGAGAGCACCACTCCAAATAATATTTAATTCGCGAATAGACTCTGTTCAGTAGAGACATTTAAATAGAATCGATTTTTTTTCTCTTAAAATAACACCTTGTTCACAACTATTGCAGGGATAAAAAGAAATGTGACATTAATTTTTCTACCAATCGGCAATGAAAAAATTGGCGGTGGTTTAGCTCTGGTTAAACCTGGAGTGACGCGATAGCTACAGCTGACTGAGTGGAACTTGGTCACGTGACCAACCACGTGACGAACCATGTGGTCCGCGCCGCCGGCAGCTGCTCCGCACCACGTGACAAACCACATGACAGCGTGGCGGCGCCGCCACGCTGAAGGCTCGAAAGGCTACCGTAATGTGGCTCTCGCTACAATTTTCGGCAGGTAATTACCATCGATAGGCAAGCATATTCCTATGCTCGGCTCAGCAATTAGACTTGGTATCCGGTTTTGCAAGTGAATCCTTGTTTTCTTTAGTGACATAATCACACCAAACGAGTGCGGCCGAACTCCTCTCGATCATTACGTTGCTCTAAACAATATTAAAAAGTTTCTGTTTTACATCTATGTGATATCTTAGGAAAAGTTGATTTTTGCACTGATTCCTTCTTGGAAGTAAACTTACTGGTCTGTGTTTCAGCACAACACAAAAATTTAAAAGCCCAATTTTACAACCCTCGTTCGATTGTTGCAGGAACCCTCACGTAGTACAATGAACGTTCTTTTGTTTCACAATTCTTAATACAGCATTTTGCTATCACAATTTTCTAGGTATATTGGTCTCCTCCGCTCTGTTTTCTTGTTTTCTGCGAATACGAGAAGGAAGAAAATGAAAATTTTAAGAACTTCATCACAAAACCTCGTTCTTTCTTTTGAGTTTTGTGTCAGAGAAGTGCTTGAGAATGTCTGAGAGCCAAAAAATTTCTTAAAAACATTGCCCTTAGCATGTTTTTGGTAGGAGTAAGAGAAGTAGCCTTCCGCTCCTGGATGGTGCTATTGTGAATATACATGCAGGATTACCCTCAGAGTGGCCTGCAACTCTGAGGCTAATCCTGCATGTACATTCACGTTTTGCTGCACTCTTTTAAGGCAACTGTTGGGTAAAACAGAGTGTATAACAGGAACAAAAATCAAGATCTGTGGTAGACCGTCTCTCACTAGAAATATAGCACAAACTGTGTAACTTGCGCGGATTCAGAACGACTCATCTCCTTAATATCAGAATGTATAAGGAAAGGTGTTAGATTTTTAAATGTCCTAGAAAGTGATGAGAGAAATATGTACAAAAAAGCACAAAGACGAAGCGCTGCGAAGGAAGGCAGACATATTTTATTTGCGCTTACGATAATATCAGCGGCAGTAAGCAGTAGTCCACGCACTTTCTTTACCTCTTAAAGCGTCATAGAGAGCAACATACGTAAAATGAACGCGCCACCGTTCCCGCGGATGACACAAGCTTAAGAGTTAAACAGTTGAAGGCTTTCTCGTGTCGTACCTTTTTGTACAGAGAATTCAATGTGAGAAAAAAAAAACTGTTCACAGAAGCTGATGCTAAGGTGCTTTAACTTTTCGAGCGTAATGATTAACGCCTTATCTGCTCCCTATTTGTTGTATGATTACAGCACATTTTACGAAAGTGCAAAAAAGATATTCCTCTTCTGATAAGTGCTGTCGCGCGGCGAATAAATACGGCTGCGCTGCTGTGTTTGACGCCACACATGTGCAGATTTATTCCAGTAATGCCAAGGAACAAATATTCTGCAGGAGGTTCGAGTATAAAAGCTTTGTTCCTGCGAATTGCAGAGACAGGTAGAGCTCTTTCCCTAATCCACCGCAGGTATGTAGAAAGAAATAGCAAGGATCCACAAAACGCGTGAGGGTGAGCAAAGTGTGCATCAGGAAAGCTTTCCCGGAAGCTGGACCTAAATAACCAGAAACATACATGTGATCGCATTTTCTTAAGTTCTTGCACCTTGAAGCAAGCATCCTACCACAGCTTCGAAGACAATATATAAGTCGTTTTATGGTAAGCATGGTGCCAACATAAATTTATGTGCTTTGTAAGTGTTTAGTTGGAGTACAATATTCCATGGAAGGGTCAAAGCTGAATAACTAATGCGCGCTCATCACTCGAAATTAATGAGTTGAGGGGCTGCAATGATATTCCCATCTGTTATAGAAACTAGCTTTTTATGTTTCATGCCTTTGTAATTCATACGCTGGTCTGAGGAATCTCATTTGACCATTCTTATTGTCTTTCTTATAATTGTACAGCTTTTAACTTGGCATGTTTTAACCACATATACTTTTGGTTGTCACTGCTCATTATGTCAGCATTTCCACTTTGAGATGGAATCGGTAAGACACAGTGTTACCGGACCGCAATGCGCCTCTCTGCGTAGGGCCTCTCTCGTTTTAGTTTCATTCAGAACGATCACAGCGCGACAGAAAAACACGTTTCGTAAAACCTGGATGACGCACTAGAAACAAACACAGAGGACTCTGGAATATAGCGGCTTCCATTTAGAATGCGGCGGCACTGCTCTGCAGAATTTGCGCCATTAATCACATTCCGGAAGTTTCGCCGGTCGGAAGTGGCGAAGGGGTGGGGAACGTGACAGACGAGAAGAAAGCGGAAATGCAATGGCTTTTGAATGTAGGGCGAGTGGCGTGGGGACAGGTGACATGAAGGGGACAATTGTCTTTGTACCCGTGCGAGCTCCTAAGAATCGTAAACAGACCGGTTCTTGCGGAAGAAGCTCCAACGGTTCTCTGGTTATGATGACAGTTAATGTTTTGACGTACCAAGAGAAAAAAAAAACAATAAATCGTGAAGCTTTCACAGGTCCTCGCTTCTTGCGCTACTAAAGTAACTGTAATATCAGTTCGTTTTTAAGCTACAAAATACTATCCTGAGCGGAATTAGTCTCATAGTTTACAAGAAATGTTCATTTTCGGCCATCCTCGCTCGTTTTACTTGTTTTTGTTTCGGTTCTAGAGGCTATCCAAATTTTTAATAAAGAAATAAATTTATATTAAATGTATAGATACCGCACTACATAAAAAGAGCATTATTAGAGCACAAATTGTGTGGTAATTATGTGGTACGTGACGAATAAGGACAATTAGTTTATTCTAGAAAATTTTTTGCCCTTTGTGCTTTATAACAACACGCTCAACTTCCAACTATAGCAGATCGCATAAATAATAAATGATGTAAATATTATCATCGGCAAAAATTTGCAAAACAAATTGTTTATGACCAAAAAACCACTTCCTTGGGTCTTTTGAGCTGGAGGATGCAGTTCAGAGCTTCGCGTATCAAAAATGATTGGGCGTGCACAGTTAGCGTAAAGCTGTTGCTTTTTACTAGTTAGGCTATCCTGTGAGTAACGCACTACCTACCACGCCATAACTTGGGAGAGTGGGCTGAATTCAGATGTGTTTGGTTTCAAACCGCATTAAAAGCAAACTTTCGGCTTCTGTCACACATACCCTCAATATGGCCGTCAACCAACTTTGGTCTTCTTATTCTATGGTGGTTCCCTTCTGTTACAGAGCCAGCGACTCAGAGGTGACATGAGTGTCAACTAACGGGTGTGACGTTAGGAGTGCAGCCCGGCATCTCCAATATGAAAATGACTGAAATTATGCACAAACCAAGTGAACTAATAAATAAAAATTCGATACACCCCTTCTCGCCTGCGCGTGCTGTTTGTTTCTTTCTCGTCTTGCCTTTCAATCAGCCATTCCTGTCTAGTTACTTCATTTGGAAACAGTTTAGGATGCGTTCTAAAGCATTATAAACGGCTTCTTCCTTGTCCAGATGTTCCTGATCCTCCAAGCGACGTTGACGTGCGGGAGGTCGGAAGCCGCACAGCACGGGTCACATGGTCCGCTCCATTCACTGGAAACTCTCCCATCACACAGTACGTTCTTCACTGGAAGACGACCGATGGTGAGCTTTAACTCTGTTTCAGTCCCTAATAAGAGCCATTGAGCCAATTTCTGTCCATATTAAATAAAGTTCATCTTTTCCTGCTGAAAAAGGTCATACGAAGACAAGGGTCTAAATGTACACTTTTTGCGGCGGTTATTTCTTGAAGATAACTACCGCATTCGCTTGCATACGAGTAGCGAAATGGTTGCAGATCAGGTTAATTTTTTTTGTGTTTGGAACCAATGCACGATAACTTGTTCAAGATTATGAAATACAAATTGAGTTGACTTTCTCGCGTTTTGTCTCTCTAGCCGCGCAGATTTCACTTCTGAAAGAAAATCGCTGCGCCACTTTCACAACTTCGACCTTCTAGGAGTTTGTTGTAATTTAATTTGCCACTCTTCGCATGTACTTTACCCACGAAAGTATCAGAACGTGACTAAACCTATGTAGTAAAAGCGACACAGCTACAGCAAAATTATTTATTATTTAAACGCTGGTAGCTCGGAATATCTAGACAAGATGCCTCTCCTGAATAGTTGGCTAAATGTTGTCTATTGCTCTTCAGAGGAAACACGTGCCATTTAAGAAACTTTGGTCCAGGTACCTAGGTTTTCAACGAGATACTTTTGCTGCTGTTATTTTTCATCAAGCTGATCGGTTAACGATGCTCTTTCTCTTACAATCACTGCTTTCAAACCGTGTCTCTTGAATACGTACTTGATGCCGGCAATTTTGCATTATTACACTCAACGGCTAACAACAACAATGATTAGGTATGAAAACTCACTAAAGGGATTCCATGAAATTAATGTTATTTGGTTAGTTATCATCTGTAACGTCATATAGTTAAGAAAGCAGGAAAGTAGCATTTTACTGCCGCCAGACAATCTAAAATTACAGGGCTTACTTCGAAACGGAAACCGAGAAAAGGGCCACCGGTGCCTCAGGCGAAGGGAATAAAGAGCATAGCTTCCATGCAATTTCACATCATTGGAAAGAAAATAAGACGCATTAACTCTCCTTAGTGTTCCACTTCCGAATAGTTTTTGAGCATCTTTGGACAGCACAATACGATGATATCTCTCGTAAACTGCTGCATGGGTTTTGCTTTGAAAACTCTTGTGGAAGCAAACTGAAAATGCGCTATTTGAACGAAATATCAGGCTACTGCTGTTGAGCTCGTCGGTCGTCACTCGGTCACGAGCCGCTGAAATGTGAGCGCAGGCTATGTTTACAGGGCATTGTGTCCCTCAATGCTACTTTATAATGCGGTTGCAGATAGCCGCTTTGCCCTTTCTAGTCTGCGTTTGTGCACGGCAATAATATGTGGCTCCGCCGAGCGCTCTGAATTCCTTTGGCGTGTTTAGGGAAGCGCAGCGCCATACATAATAATTCACTCAAGAATGCGAGATATAAGACCCCAAAACAATCGCCTAATGGATATTCTGGTCTATGCGTTTTTGTTGAGCATGCAGCATCAAACTGGCAGCTGAAGTTATATGGATTTCTCAGTTTCAAGGCTTCGTATAGTAGTCTTGAAGTTTCTGGCCGCATCACTTTTACAAAACGGAAATTCCTTCGGCGCTGTGGAACAACAAATATCCGCCGCCCCACAACTTTTTCGCCCGCGTCGCGAAGCGTTGTACATCACTAAGCAGCACTACGTGGCGCATCACGTGACGTTCACTTTGCCTCCTGGGCATCAGTGCTTGCCGCTTTCTTGCTGTTCCAGCCAGGAAAGAGAGAGAATGTCCTCCTTCCTGTGCACCACGGAGCGACATGTATAGATTGGCGTCGCTTCGGGCGCAGAGAAGACACACGCTTTTTCAAAATGATGCGCGACAGCGAAATTTTATTTTTTCCACACCGCTCTTGGTAAACGTGCTTTAGAAGTTTTAAACTCTTATACGACCGGCTACAAATTATCAGCTTCAATCCAGGTGCCTAACCGTATTACTTACGGAGGTATACCAATCAAAAATTTTTTATCGAGCTTCTTAGTAAACATGACTGACATGTTTTCGGATGTCCGCCAACACTGGCATTGCAACGCCGCAAAACTCATCTTGATATATCAAAAAACATATTTTTAGGAATCCTGGTTCATTTGGTCTGATGTCCTGAGTACATAGTTATACGGGGATTCATCCAGAAATTCTCACGACCGATTTTGCCTAGCGAAGGGGACGAGTTGCTGGGTAGGCTCCCTAGAAATGAACGTTTTGGAGAATTGAGCAATTCAAAGAGACCTGCCTCAGTTGTCTCCGAGGCTTTACAGAAGTAGGATCGCACCTGGCGCGAGCAGTTTTTACGTGGCGGCTTCAGTAATCGAAGCGCCGAACGCAAATGAAAAGCGTTTTGCGTTAAAGATTTGCGTTAAACTTCACAAATCGAGCGCTGAGATTCTACAATAATTTTGAATGCATATAGGAACAATGAAAAGTAACAAAAAACACAGGATTTATTTGGCTAAGGAACATTAAAACAGGAATGAGAGGCTTCGCAAAAGAAAAAACTGAATAACCAACATGAGCGGAGAAATTGTGGAATTATTGCTCATCGTCTTCTTTGTCTCGAAGGGTGTGGTCCACGGTGAGTTACTGCTCGCCCAACAAACAGTGAACGCTCAGTTTTACGTGCAACTGCTCTAGCGGGTCAGGTGATGAATGCGTCGCGTCGGAAGAGGGATCGCCGGTATCTGGACTCTGTATCGTGACAGTGCGCCGAGACACAAGTTGCTACGTGTAAGAGCTCAGGCGAAGTAGAACCTATGCGAACGCTCTATCACCCTTCCAATCGCTCAGATTGGGTCTGCCCAGACTTTTTTTCTTCCGTCGGGTGAAGCAAAGCCTGAAAAGCTAAAACTTGGCAACAACAGAAAAAGTTGAAGCGGCTTTCACGCTGTGTTTGAAGGAGACTGCAGTATATGCAAATGATTTATATAGCATATTCAGTCAGAAATGTATACTCTGCTTTAAAACTTATTCTAGGTGGTTTCCGAAGTAGAGGAAGAAAAGCAGAGTAAAGAATGAAAAAGCAAGCAAGAAAAAAACTTTCGCGACTGCGATTGCGGAAAGAAATCTTGTTTAGCTTTTGTCAACCTGAATGAATCAATAAGATTAATAATTTTGTTTTCGTTTGCAAGTATGCATTAAAATGCGTGGAAAATTGACATATATGTACCTAAATGCGTCCATATCCTCTCATGGAATCAAAATTCAAAGCTTTAAGAAGATCTATTGCTGGATCCTCTTTCCGGTTGGCACTTAGTGCCGAAGGCTCTGTCGGCACAACAAATCTAGCTAAGGATGCGGTGCAGCGGTTAAAGTCAGAAACCTTTTAGGTTGTATGAAGAAAAGTTCGGTCCCAGATCTTTCTTCCTTTCTCATGCACTCTGTTGCTATAATTTACATTGATAAGAGAACATGCTTGTTTCGTTTCTGATGGTTTCAATCAGTGCATCAGGGAACCAGAAGAAACATAAAAAAATAATTGGTTTGTGCACTACCCTTGACTACGCATGAGCCGCCTGAGTTTTTCAGTCGGACTGACCTTGGTTCGCTCATGATGAAGGCTGTGCTCGCCTTTGTTGCGTAACTGGCAGTAAGGCCGCGATCTCGATGTCGGCGGGTATGTCTCACTTTGTAGAAGAAATAGCGAAAAAAACTAGTAGAAAATAAAATATAAGAGGAAAATATATGATTGCCAGGAAAGACATTTCTGATTGCGTTGCTATGTGTTTATTCTTTTTGATCATCCTCTGTCGGAGAGATGGCGCAATGGGTTACGAAAAACTAAACAAGAACAATAAAAATTTGAGGCACTGCGCAATGAGTTCATTCGCACTAGGGGCCCCTTCCTCCAGTTTCTGACCGTGGAAAACACGGTGAACATTGAGGTCGACGTTACAACAAGAGCAACTGTCGTTAGGCAGGTCAATCACTGCACAGAAAAACGCAAGATGAAAAGCATTTTGTGCAGGAAAAGTTTTCGTGCGCCTTCTGCAGCGAAATTATTATTTCAGCGTGTGGACACTAAACATTTCGAGTACGCCTTCCTTCCTCCTTTTGCATATTTCACGGTGGTATTTATTTTTGCCACATTCGTATCCCACTCAGGAGTGTGGCAGGACACCCTGACGGTATCGGGCCTCGAGACGAAAGCCACTGTTCGCGGACTGCTGCCTACCACCGCCTACCAGCTGCGGGTTCGAGCGGACAATGTCCTGGGCATCAGTGACTACAGCGGCTCTGTTGAGTTCACTACATCGAAGGAACGTGAGTGTTGTTCATATCATTGAGAAATTCTGGTGATTAAGGAAATACAAGAATTTTTGCCGTTTTAGTTGTTCTAACCAAAGCATAGCCCATTAAGTGTTACACTACCTTAAGTAGATGTCTGCGCTCCCCAGGATCTACCTCTTCGTTCAATTATTTCAAAGTAGTCTATAGTTAAGGAGCTTTTCTCGCGGTGCGAAGAAGCATGTCGTGCGTCTTCCTGAAAAGCACTAAAGCTATTTCTATAAGGCCTTTAACGCGCGGTCGGTGGCAGCCCGAAAAAGCTATTCAGTCGACATCCGCCTTTCACTCTATCTTCCTGTGAAGAGGTCAAGGAACATGCTTTCCTTACTGCCTTTCGGGAAACAAGGAGCAATGCATTTCGCCGTTGATTCTCTCCTCAACAGCTCATACTGTTTTGCCTGGAAGCGAGCAAAAAAGAACTGAGCAGCAATATTTTTAGAGAAGACTAACTAGACTAAGGCCGCATCCATCTGTGTTTTATAGTCATAGGCCGGCAATTTTTACGGCAGTTTGTGTTGACGCAGAAGAAAAGCAGCTATTAACTGCTCAGAGAACCGCTGCGAAGTGCAGCCTGTGAATGAAAGGCCTCTACAAAAGATGATAGGCGAGTACGTCGGATAGACGTGAGGAAACAATTACTAATGGCCTAGAAACTTCCGTAACTATCAAGGACTGAAAATACAATGCAATCGGATCACAAAACAATAGAAATACGATCAATGCGACATTGCCTGAAATTTATAAGCTGAAGGGAAAAGGGGAATTGAGGCGCGCAGCCTGAGTTATGCAGCCAGCAAAGCTTGAGGTTGTTCGGAACGAAGTGAAAACAATAGAGGAGCCACAGCTTCGAAATACGTGGCTGCTGCCCGTCAAAAAAAGGTAGTTAAAAAAAGAGCATGCCTTTAGTTTAATTGCTTTAGGTTGGCAAGATACGTCCTCTCCCTTGATGCTACGGAGGCCGTGGTTGTGAAGAGCTCAGATTGTGGGCTGTAATACAGGCATAAAAAAATTCACAGTCTCTGTTAAAAATATGCAGCCCAAGGAGTCTGCTTCCAAGCCGTGTGGCGGGGCTCTTTTGCAAATTTGTCAATCCTAAGCTTCGGAAGGTTGTGGACTCAAGTACCTCCCGCCTTCCTGATATTAGGGTCCCTGAATATAAATGAAGAGCCTCGCTGCAGGGCTCAGAAGCAGGCCCCTTGGGCTGTATACTTTTGACAAAGACTGCACGTTACTGCAGATTTTCGCTAAAGTTCAGTCCCATATCTGCGCAGTATGTCGTACCTTTAGCCGGTTCTTGATGTGGGCTGGACTGTAACTGAGACTTTCGAGGAATCTGTTACATTCCACACGTGGCGTTCTCTGAGTAAGAGCATCACGCACTGAATTCGTCTAGCAGAAGCGCAGCGCCTTTTTACGGCAATGTCGTGCTTGGATTCAGCACGCGTAAGTAGCATCAACACGACTTTTTTTATTTTTTTTTACGTATTGACCACGTGGTTTATACGAAGCACGAATTCATCAGCACAAAGCTGTGCGCTAACGTGGCTTCCCCAATGACCATTACCTTTCTGCCGCAGGTACTCACCCACGCATCACAATTGAGAATGCGTTACTAATAATTGGTCAGTGGTTAAAAAAAACAAAATATCACTGTCCGAAATACACAGTCCGTACTGCAGCTAACGAAAATTATAGCCTCGCGTTCTGCGAACGCTGTAAAGGTCGGCCAATTAGGCCTCCTGCCGAGAGTGTTACTCCGCGAGGGACAGCAAATATGCACCCCGGTACTTGGTGTTTTCATTTTTGTCGCTTCTTGCGGCTGCGGAGGGAGAAAGATACTGCGGCAAAGAAGCCCGTCAAGCGTCCACTGCTCCATCAGCCCTAGTGAGGTTTAGCTCGCAGCCTCTCCTGTAATTTAGGCAATTTCAGTAAGCACTTTTGGAAGCCATTTCATTTTTTCTGAAAATTCGTGCCCGTTACCTAGCACCGCCAGAGTTTAGGGTAAGGCTGGCACAGACATAAGTTAAGACTGCTTTAATGGCGCAGTGTGAACTCCGAAAGGTGTTGCGGATGACTGAAAGCGCGAACGACGCGAGAAAATGTGGCCGATGCAAAAATAACCGCTTTCCAAGACGTTAAACACTGAAACGTCGAGTTCTGGACTTCGCTGAACCGCCCAGCAGCAGGCCTCCGTTGACTCAGGTTTTATGAACTCATTAGTCTTTGCACGGCTTTGATATGCACTTACATTCCGCTCTTTTCCAGTGGCTTGTTCGGACGCCCAGTTTGCTCGGTGTAAATATCGACGAACTTAATTAAACCAAGCCGTGCTTTCCATGCTTCTCTTTTTGTTTCATCATATTATACAGTGTGGCCCTCGGCCAGTGAGCATAAGAGTGGTCTGACTCGCTCCATCATACCGTTTGTAAAAGTTAGCACCATTAGAATTAAGGGGTGATAAGAGTGTGGCGACAATGCAGGTTTCTACTTTAGCTATAGCTTACTGAATTGCACTCTGAACAAGTAAATGGTTTACGGTTACTGTCGACACAACTGCTTTTATCCGATATTAAAAGAATCTAAATACAGGAGTTATGCTTCTTGCCGTTTTCAAAACAAGGCAAATACTCGTAATAACCCTGAAGATTGAAGGGTAAAGCAATATATTCTACGACGTGTCAAAGCCACTTGTCATAGGGCCGGTTAGTGGGAGGGACGCATGGAGGCAGGTGAACTTCTGGCCTGTCAACTTTTTCAACAGGCTGCCTCAAAGCTTTCCGTTGTGAGCGGATCTTCTGACTAAGCTTGTACCCTGTCGAAAGAGATGAGCCGAGAGGAAAACACCTCCGCCTTCCATACTAAGGGAAAAGACGATGTGAGCTTTCTACAGAGCAGACAAAATATTCAAGATATAGGGCGTACTTCCTCGAGATCACGTTGTCGTTTTTTTTTTGTTATTGCACATTTTCTCAATCACTATAGGGCAGAAGGAGGAATTATTTAAAAGTGATTATCACTGTTCGCTACGAAAAATAACTCGCTTCATTGCACTCGACACTATGAGTTCTTTGTCGTCAAAACGGGACTGTGAGTAACCTGCATTGTCTGGAAACGTAAAAATAATTTTGTTACATGAAACGTACTCTCATTGTTTGATTTAAAATTGACACGAGCTATCACATAATTACCTAGTTGTAGTATTTCCACACAGGTTTACCTGAGACATCTTTTAGAAGCGATGATGCAGTTTAGAGGTGACAGGCATAGTGACAGAAACGTATCTCTTCGATATATCAGAGCAAGTAGCCTAAAGGGCTACTTCTAGAAGAGTTTACAACTTTCCAGCTTTGTTTACACAACTCATCTGCTGAAACAAACGTAGACACACAAAAACAAATTAACCAGTGTAGACCTTTATGATGGGATCAATAATATGTTTGTGAGGCTACGAAACTAAGAAGCTAATGCGCACTGCAATACGGCTGAAACTTGTGTTGAAGCTGTGGGCTGGTTGGCAGTGTGCGCAGAGCCAACAGCTATATGTACATAAGGTTGGTTTGGTTTATAGGGGTTTAACGTCCCAAATCAACTTAGGCTATGAGAGACGCCGTAGTGAAGGGCTCCGGAAATTTCGACCACCTGGGGTTCTTTAACGTGCACTGACATCGCACAGTAGACGGGCCTCTAGAATTCCGCCTCCATCGAAATTCGACCGCTGCGGCCGAGATCGAACCCGCGTCTTTCGGGCCGGCAGCCGAGCGCCATAACGACTCAGCCACCACGGCGGTTGTGTACATAAGAAACTGCAGCTATAAGGAACTGCAGCTATCTGCAGTTCCTTATGTAAGGCGAACAAATGCACTTCTTGAGTACATGTAAGGAGCTGTAAGGCAGAAGCGAGAAATTTTAAATTTTGAATTTTAAGGAAAGGAACAGCGAGATAAACGTTTGAAATAAGCTAACTACATGACATAAATTTGAGTTCTAGTACAAGAAAAAAACCTGCAACAAACTTTCCACAGTGAGACAAATGTTGCCATATTTCACGGATAATTTCAGCAGAGCATTTAGAGTTCACTGCTTTTACTCTACTTCGACTGAAAGATCTTTAGTATTTGTTTTCATGTTATTCTGTGCAAAGTTAGCGCCTGATAGAAATAGGTTGACCCTGGCATATAATATTGTTTTGCTTTGGCGAAGACACGCTAGGTATCAAGACCGCTTAACACAAGTGTGATCTGCAAGCATAGCAAAGCAAACTTTTTCCAAACCTGAACGGATAAAAAGGCAGTAGCAAAACAACAGAAAGCACTAGACTTTAAAGTTCCGATAACTACAACAGGAAACGGTCACACGAAGCAGTGAGGCAGAAAACAACAAAATATATCGAAGAACCTGGTAATATAAAACAAGCTTGTTGAGAACCGACCTTCTTCCGATGTCGCAGAAAATATTTCTTCAATCGGACGCTTTTCTTGCTGTGGCTGCTTTCCTTTCCATTTTAAACCGACCGGCATTGAGTTTTAAGCTTTTTTATTTTTTTGCAGCTCCCCGCTTCCCACCAAAGAACGTCCAAGCGACTTCAACGAACACAAGGACCATATCCGTTTCATTCGACGTGAGTATTTAGATTATACGGGGTTAAAAAATTAAGAAACTGGAAAAACTACGATTATAAACCTATTCGTCGCTTTAATGTGGCACTTCCATCCAAATTTCTCTGATATGCGGGCAACACTTAATAAAATCAAAAGAAAGCTCTGTCGCCTTAGCGGGCTTTCGAAACCCAATGGCTTCTTCTATCCTCTTGTTTTCTATGGAATACGCTTTCTTATTAATAATCTTTCCTAGTCTGAGACGCTCTGGAGTGCAAATATCAAAAGCTGCAAATGTGGCCCGGCATGTTCAATTACTGAGCTGTCTGGAACTTTTGAGCTACTCATGCGGGTGGGCGGACTGAGTGCGTTACTTGAAAATCCTTCTCAACGACTGCGCTCTGAGTTCAGTCCATTGCTGATAATTATTCGAAGTAATTTTACTCCGCATTCAGTGGCAGACGTGTCGAGCGACGCGTCGGATTTCCAATTTGGGAGGTTTCACAACTTCCGACAGAAAGATCTTCGTTCGCGGAGTTCGTAGATCCGCATTTCTGTGTCGTTCCTTCTAGAAAAGAAGTTACGACACGATTCTCGCATTTCGGCTTTCTGACGTTATGTGGAAAATGGCGACAGCCCTTCGGGGCTTTTGAACATTGCTTTTATTCGGGAAGTCAGTTTGTGAGTGTCATGCTTTTCTCTCCTCGGTAGAACCGCTATATATATACCTCATTTGACTGAGTGTGATAAGTTTGCCACATTCTAAATGTGCGTGAATAAAGACTGGTATCCTTCTGGCTAACTCATTCGCACTCTATGAAGGACTGCATTATGTTCGACACGGTCTTGACTGGCGCGAATGCAGCTTCAAGGTTTAACTTAGAAACTGGCTGGCTGTAAAAAACTGACTCTCCAACAACCTAACGTGATTAAAGCGTAACTGATTGCAGGTGGCATGTGTTGGCGAAGATAAAATCGAGCGATAACGAACTCAAATGTTCATCTAATAAACATTTCTCATTATCCCCTGTTTTCATGGAAGTTTCTTTTTTTCTGCCCTATGAAACGCTTCGTGCGCAAAAAAAAAATTCTAAAATGCTTTATGCGTAATGCCTTAATTACACAGTGTGGTTATTGGGATCTGTGTGGAAATGTGGCTTTTAAATGTGCACAGGAAGCCAAGACGTCAAATGATCCTCCAGCGGGACAGAGCGCTAGTTTGTGCGTCACCGTCTTGCGAGTGCATCATCTCGTTTTATAAAAGAAAATAAATTTAGCGTGACGGCAGCCAATGTATACGGCTTTAATCTGGTAACACAGTTGGTGCAAAGTAGGAAAGAACAAAATAGGTGGTCGGTAACCAGGAGTCCATCCAGTTCGCTAGCCTGTCTGTGACATACACCGGCAAACGGATGTAAAGAACAAGATAAACGAAAGTACAAAGTACTTACGAAGAGTGGTCGGGATGATTACCGTCTTAAATTTAGTAGCTCAGCAGCATAATGGTGTGGATTCATGTGCAATCTATGTGAATGTTAATAGCACAAAAATAAGCGGCACAGGAAAAGAAAAGAGAAAAATGCAGCTCTTCGGTTCCGTGTTTCCTCAACGTATGTGCATGTTTTTTTTTTTGCCGTTTGTACGTTCAGCTGAATTTGATAAAGAGCACACGATAACTAAGTAGCTAAAATAAGTCGCTTCTAGATCCTTTTCTTCTCTCCCTTTCTTGAACGGTTTCATCAGAACCCGCGCCATACAAAGACGGACGATCAAATCGAAGGCTACTACGTTGGGTACCGAGAGCTGTCCAGCCTCGACGCGTTCACTTTCAAGACATTCGACGCTTCTCCGTCGTTGCTATCGGCTCCAGTCAGCCACGACCACGCGGTCAGCCGCACCGAAATGGGAGCAGCAGGTGCAGCGGTGGAGCCACCACCGCATCGACTCAGCTATGAACTCTCTGGCCTGCGGCGCTCTACGGAGTACGCAGTTACTGTGCAAGCATTCAACGCAAAAGGTGCCGGCCCGCAGTCCGAGGTGGTCAGGGTGCGGACATTGGACTTCGGTGAGTAATGACAAGCAGCGCATTTTGAACGGTTTCCTTTCTTTAGAACTACATATTTGTAATCGGTTTATCATTCAGAAGAAAATGTGTTAAGCCTAACTGCGAGGATGCATCACACCACATGCAAACAAGAAAGCCCCTTCTGCAAGCGTTTTTCATACGAAAGATAGTGCTGATGCCTAAAAATTAACTACTTCTAAGGAAACACGCTCAAACGCATGACTCGGGCTCTTAACAAGAGTATAAAATTGCATTACAGTTCGTAGTCTGCCGGCACTGTTTGAAACGTGCTTTAAAAGCACCTCAGATGCCAGTAACGCCAGTGGTTGTTACTAGATGTTCCTAAAATGATCGAAGGCTGAGCTGTCTATGACTGTCAGTAAAACTTGTGCGGCCTGGACATCAACCTCTACATGAACATCCGACAGACCGATAATGTAAAAGAAAAAGTGATTCATGTAATTCCAGCTCAGCACTGTGACCAATTTTATATTATATCCGCTTGCAGTCTCGGAGCCCATCATTCCATAGAATTCAGGCCGCCTTCAAAAGGCGATATTTCTGGCTACCTTTTAGAGGCAGCGGCCCCATTCCGCATGCCATTCATTCCTCCTGGGAGACTGCTTTACGGACCGCTCAGCCCGCCGGCCAGAAATGGGTAGTGGACCGGGCCCTACGTGAAGCTCACGCTTTGAGACTCCTAAACCTGCAGGAAACCACCCCGGTAGCCTTTATTTTGTTCAATAAAGGTATTTTTATTCATTCATTGACACTAAAATCGCACAGAGGTAAAAGCTGACACTATCGGCCTGTAGAAACTGCATCGACCCTAAAAAAATCTTCCTCGGTTGCAAGATGAGGTAGCCACTATAACAGCGCCACGACTCTGAACGCAGATTGATGGACTGGAGCTTCATGCATCCAGCAGTGCCAGTCTTTCCGTAGTATCATACGAGGCTCAAAAAAGAATTCAGCGTAACAATATGTGAATTCTTTGGTCCCCTCGATGACCACGTATACAGGTTAACGATATTCCATTGAGAACTAGAATGAAAGACGTTTACTTTGCTCACTTATTTGGTTTTATTTCTGAAGCACATAGCGCGGTAAGCAGAGATTTTAGAAAGGTATTACGAAAAACTCTCAAAGATCGATTACGAAATTATTAATACCATTTGAAAAGAGCCCAGTAGGCAAGAGAAAGAAAGAATAACAAAAAAACAAAATCAATGAAAATTTTTTTCAGACTTTACCTATTAAAATCTACAATGTATCTCATTCTAGCGAAGCTCAGGATTTGAAAAACGTCAACCAAAAAAAAGTAGCAGGAATGCATCACGAGCCGTACAAAACGGTAAGAAAAAAAATTGGTTAGACATATCAATCAGCACAAGGATATGGAATTTGTGCAAATGTTATTCAGCGGCGACTTGAGAAGTCAAGTCATTCAAATCAGCTCGAGCCCGAGGTATGAAAGGCCATCGAAAAACCAAACAGTCACACGCAATCCGTTTTATGTTGCAAGAGTGTTCGTACTGTAGAAACCTCGAGCAGGGTTATCGGAAAAGTCACCGTGAAAATAACATTAGTTTAAGTTCTCTGCACGACGGGTGGGCAGTGGACCCGGGTGCAGGTACAAAGTTCTCGATTTTACTCATCACCATACCTTTCTCTACTGGCGAAAAACAGGGCACATAGCTCTACAGCGCAAAAAGAAGGAATAAAAAGACACCGCACACGCTTTTCTGCAATTTCTGCCAGAAACGTTTTTGATCTTCACCATTTTCGTAGCATTTTATTATACTTCCTTTTATTTTTCAACGCGTGTGTCTCAAAGCGCTAATCTTTCACGCCACCGCCAGTGGTTTATCTGTTTTTAGCGACATCATCGCAGTTATTGATAACATTAAGTTGGTTTAAGTACGTTGAACTAAACGTTTCGTTTCGTGTTAGGCAGTTCTGGTCTTAGGTAATACTGGCACTATTTGGAGCAGTTAATGTGAAGGACTTATAAAACTCTGCATTTACATTTCGTACAGCTTCTGTTCTAAAGCAATGAACTGGACGACAATAAAAAAAATGGCGGTACTCCACTATGAAAGTAAGCAAAAAAGTCCAGCTTTCTTAAACATCGCAATTAACTGTCTGGTAACTGGGGAATATTGTGAGATAATGCTATAGCCATATTAATGGGAATGTTCTAACATTCCGATGAGTAGCAAAATCTAGCGTTTAAACTTAGTCCTGCAAGCTTCGCGACGAGAGATCTGCTCATATATTCAATACTACGTTGGAACTTTACTGTAAAAACTATGCTCATAAACAAGTTCGTATAGGAAAAATGTGCTATTCCATAATTTTTCGGGAGGCTGATGGCTTATGTATATGAAAGAAAGGATAAGAAAAACTAAAACACTGTCAGACGCGCACGCTCATGATAAACTGTGCCCAACTGGCACAGTCCACAAAGACGCCGTTGGTAAAAGCATCTCCTTTGAGAAGAATTATGTTACTATTGTCGCTACGGCAAGAAAACATACTATGTGAAATTAATTGTTTCAAAAATAGCGCTCTGAGCTGAAGAAATACCTTGTTTAATCAGGTGTTTATTCCCATACATGAAGATAACTTACTGGACTGCTCCTTTTATTAGAAGGGAAGGAGACGGAGAGTATTTAAAGGCGTGATCTGTGGTGCAACCATGTTGCTGGAAAACCTTGTCTGCAGTGTAGAGAAATGTAAAGCGAAGAAATGAAATACACCTGCTGCTCTGTTCGTCTCTGCAGTTCGAGGCTTGGGAATTCTCAAACGACCATACTGCTGTCGGCTTTTTACACAGGCCATTATCTATCTAAAGGGCGTTGCAAGCTCAATCCTACGCGAAATTTGTGCTCCAACTGTATTTATGGTTTTCTTCATATCACATGTATGAAATGCGTACGTGTAAGTGGTAAAGGGTCATAGCTTGGATACACATGCACGCACAGCCCAATGTAAAGGAAGTGCAGTTTTAAAATAAGAGAACTTCCCTATTCAAAGGGGTAAGGGAGACAAGGTATCGCCCGACGAGTGACACACCACAAGCTGAGACGACACCGTTTATTGCGAGCTAACGGGACACTCAAATAAACAGGAAAACAAATTCACTCGATTCGAGGTCCACGCGAATGGGCAGCGTTTACACTATCTGAACAACTCGGCGGCGTTCGAACTCTGAAACGGAGGAATGATTCTAAAAGCTATGCTCGGGAGAAACAGGACACTCAAACTAGGCGACGACAGTCTAGCTTCCCCGCTACACAGTGACACGGCTGCCGGTGTTTCAGCCATTCACGCCAGGTACTGCTGTCACGCTGCCCTACCGCCGAACTCAAACCGTGAAGGTGTCGCCGGCGGCTGGTCAGCGCTAAAATGACTTTAGTGCGCACCACTGGAACCACCAAGTGCGCTGGCAATGCTCCCGCACTTAAACTCCCCCTCCCGCACCCCCCCCCCCCCCCCCCCCCAGCACCCCGTGCGCTGCTCGCTAGGCCTTTATCTAGCCGCTGGCTAGACGCACGCATGCTCAACGCGCTGGCGGCGAAGAGCTTGCCGGACATACGCGGTAGTGCTGCACTAATATGCACCCGATCACATCCGAAAAATGCAGAAAGACGCGGGCTTGGCGCGCGCAACCTATTGCTTCGAGCCATGAACGCCAGGGCCTCAAAAGGTAATAGCCTCAAAGCAAGACAGGCCACGCGTAAGCCGGGAAATTGCTGGCCGTCAAGTGGATAGATATCAGCACTCATTTAGGAGAGAAAAAAGCTACGAGGACGCTTTCCACGCTTAACTTTCATTCTAGACTTGAGCACGTAATGGTGCGTGAAATTAAAGAGGGCTTGTGTAACGACTCTTTGAAGATGACGCAAGAACGCATGCACTGACAGAAGTGCATAGGGACGACGAGAGCTACGTGAGGACATTGACGTCATGCGATTTCTGGAATGAATGCAACAAGTCTTGTTTCACTGTATGAGCCCGGTACTTAAAGGAACAAAGGAGAAATTGAAGTTCGCTTGTATCGATAGAATGCCAGCTCCTGATCACAAAAACACCACTCTTACTGAAAACAAAGCTCTTGTAAGGCATAAAATATCAAGAACCAAAATACAGGTATCGCCGCCACAGGCCAATCTCGCAAGTACAAGCGTGATGACGTCGTAGGACAAGAGCCGCAACCTTGGAGGAATTTTCCTTCCTGCATGGAATCTCTGAGGCTGACAAAGGAAAGTTGCGCGCTTCAATATTGAAATAACTTTTGCTTTAAAACGTATAATGCACTTTTTATCACACAAGGAAGATAGACAAAAGACAACCTGAATTTTGGAAGCAAAGAAAACCCATGCTTGGCGGCGCCATAGGCGGCCGGGCCAATAGAGTTTCGATTTGTTATGGCGCTTCGCGTCTATGAGCTTTGCGTGCCCCGTGGTTTTGTTTTTGACGCGCCTCGATTTACAAGCGCCGAACAGCAGAGGAACTCCAAGCGCCGCTTCAAGGGCTAGTTAACCTTTGAAGGAGCCTGTTAAGGCTGGTCAGATGATCGCCACGGTCGATGAAAAACTGATGCAACGATGGTCGATGATCGTGCAAGGTAGCTCCCAGTATAAAAAGCACTTTTGTCTTCGCACGCTCGCCCGGCGAAACATTTCCGGCCAGTCAACTTCAAACTACTTAACACAGAAATCGTTTAATAGGGATGGGAGACAAGGTACAAGACAGTTAAGAAAAATTACTGATGGCCTAGCTCTGATAGGCCAGGATGTACGTAGCGAAAGCGCGGAGACTTGAATCGGAAGAATGCATTCACTAGATGCGCTTTTATTCACTGTTAAAACGTGAGTTACCATGGCGGAGGGGCAGCGTCTCCGCCTCAGACGCCAAAGGCCCTGGCTGGACTCGAGTTTCGGCACAGGTTTTTTATTTATTCAGTGAGTGGGCGGGAGGCTTCAGTGGTTCCCATAGATGCCGCCACTGAATACGTTGATTAGCAGTTAAGCGCTGGCTCTGTTAAGGCGCGTTTATACTCCGGCGTAAAGCGCGCGCGCGCACTGCACGGCGACGTCACGTCCGCCAAAGCGAGACGCTCTATACTCGAACTGCGCTTGACCGCCGACGCGTTCGTCTGACCGCACTGGCGGAGACTTGGAACATGTCTCTATTTCGCGCAGAGTGCGCCAGCCGCCGCCGGCCCGGCCAGACCGATTCGACTCCGCGGCGAAGTGCGCGTTGTGACGTCATTCAACAGCTTCCGTAGTTGGGCGGAGCTGTTCTTTTCGAGCTCTCGGCTTATTTAGTCCATTCACAGTGCACATCTGAAGGTACATGCAAGTGGGCGAGAAAGTCCGATCCAGTGGACCCCGTACCTCCGGATACGCGCGGAAGCCGTTGAAGCGTCGTGCGTCGGCATTACTTTCAAGTCGCCAAATTTAAACTCGAGCGCCCTTGAGCACCCATCCGTTTTTTGTGGTAAAAAATAAATAAATAACCTGGCCTTTGCAATCGTGGGAGACCTCGACGCCGCCTGCTGCACCGTGCAACCGCGCCGTTCAAGGAATCACAATCCGTTGGCCCCAAATCCCCGGCCAGCCTCCGATGGGCGCGACGCGCCGACCTTGTCCTGGCCCATCGCGACTCCCCGCACTGGGGTTATGATATTTAATTTGCAACGGCTGCTCACTGAGGAAGGGAGAAACGACCCGCCGGCACCTAACCTAATCGTGCTCCCTCAGAAGCATCGCTCGCTCTGTGGGGCTGAGGTCACTGAAATGCAGGCCGGAGTTTTTGCGAGAACTTCGTCGTCGGGTTCGGGAACGGGATACATCGTAACGTAAACGAAGCGACGGTGGCGACCCCAATACATGACTTCAACGTGCGGCGACGGTAGCTTTCATTTCGGCTGCTGCTAGACCGCACCGCTAGCCGCCAGAAATCACGGAGTCTGCGTCTACGTCCCGTTTTACGTCACTCCTTCCAATGACGTTATTAGAGTGCGCCTTGACGTTATAAGATTTTTCGAGTTTGAACCGAAGCGGCGGGAAAAACTTTTTCAGCTTCGAATCCCAATTTCTTTGAAATAAATTCATCTTTTGCTCCCACACAAGCGGTATCAAAGCAATGCAATGCCGAACTATCAGGGTTTGCTAACAAAAAAAATTTGATAGAGTTCTCACTGTCCCTTTAAGAGAAAATTTGTTGTAATGATGTGCTCTACACTTGAAATAGACGTGTAGTGCTCAGCTCAGGAAAATAGTTTCCACACAGCTTGAATCCCAAGCCGATTTGCTGAGGCTTAAAACCGAAAAGATCTGGCCTATTCATTTTTTTCCTCCATTCGTAGTGCAGAGTAACTGTGCTATTTACATCACGAGTAACTATAATATGAAACATGACTTTGACCGCGTTATCAAAGAGGTACTGTTAAATTCTGGGCTATTTCTCACCAATGACTTGCTGAAAGGAGCAAGGAATAGCTTCATGGCAGTAATTAAGTGAACAGTGCAAACGTGGCTTTGCAGCAGATTTCTTATGTAAGGGAAATGCCATGTTTTTTCCCTGAGCTGCAGGTTTGACAAGTCTTGGTTTCTTGGAAGGGTTATTAGGCCACGCTTAAAGACATCTGAAAAAATATTCCGTCATGATGTAATTTGACATTTAGAAAAGTTTGCCGGAGTGAGTTCAGCATGAAATCACAGCTAGACAATAGGCATCTACTTTGTAATCTAACTTAGCTGGGCAGTGAGAAGCTATAAGCATAATCTGAATTTAGTAAATTTGTTAGCCAATGCTTAATACAAAAAGAAAAAGATCCTGAATGTGTCTGCCAAGCACAAGCTACAGAAAAAAAAATGCTCCACACAAATTGGCTAACACATTGAACACAGAGGATTGTTAACCGCTCACTAGATTTATTTCGTGTGATTCGGTTCGCAAGTTTCAAAAGCGAAATTTTTTAATGAATTCTTTGCGCAAGAGACCAATTTCAGTGGTTGGGATTATAACCGCCGGTGTTCCTTGGTAATAAAGTTTGGTTCATGTCCAAGAGAAACCCTTGGTCCTTCCTCTGCGAAAGCTTGTTTGAAGCTCGTTCATCCTTGTTCGAGAGTACCCATTCAACCTTCTTACTACTCATCATACTCGAAAAATCCCAGAGTCAATTACTCTAACTTCATAGCCTGCGTGATGACATCGACGAAGATGAATACGTTTATTTCTCGTGCTCGTCATGAACACGGAAACTTCAATAAGCGCGCTGTTGACCGCGCTTGTGGACAGCGGTCATCTATTCCGGATTTCCGCAGGATTCCATACCCCACTATCTTTCTTGATTCTCTCCTCCATCAAGCTTTTATTAGAGCTCTCGCTCACCTCTCTGCGGAGAGTTCCTTCATCATCAACGGAAGGGCGTGGCGAAGCCGAGCCATACATTAATCCGTCCACAACACTGCCCGCCCTACACCATCAATGGTGTGCTTCGGCAAAACCTCTATTAAGAACGCCCCAAACTAACTGCCCACACGCTCGCCGGCACGATATTGCTGTCGTTGCCTGAACACTCCGTCTCTGTCTACGAAGCCATCTCTATAGCGCGTCTCCTTTGAGCTCTTCCTTTTCTTCCTTTCATCTCATTGATGCGTTGCATTTCCTTATGCTTTCCTCTTTGATATTTTTCTTTTCTTTTTGCACGTCTGCATGCCTCTTTATGTTAACGCTCCCTGTATGGACCACTGTTGCAGATCCACCGAGCGCTCCACATTTGCGGATAGGCGGCACCACGCCCAGGTCAATATCCGTCAACTGGGAGAACGAGCACCTACAGGAAGCCCCCATCACTGGTAAGAAACGGAAAACGGCTGCCATGCATCTGCTTTTGCTGTTTCATCTTTGCCCGTGGCACTACAGTCCAACAATTTTGATTAGGCAGTTGCAATTTCTATATAAAACTAAACGCATAACACAGTTTATTTCGGCTTGTCTGTACTTCTGCCATTTCCTAAATGCTATTGTAATTTTAGCAATGGATAGTCGCACCAGTTCAAGGGACTCGTTTAAACCGTATTTTTAGAAACGTATAAATCGCTTCCTTGCCTCGGCCCCTACATGGGTTTGTGGCAATAGCGTTGACACACTTGTCAAGGTAGACGTCGATTTTCTTGCTGTGGGCTCCCGGTATAAATCGTTCTCTGCTCGGTGTATGCGAGGTCCGAGCATTTCGGCCAACTTGGAGAGGCGGCCAAAATGTCCTGTAGCGAGGAACTTGCCTAGTCTATACACTTTACCCAAGAGATACCATTGTGAGTTATGCAAGCTTTCTCTTGCGCAGCCAGTACGTGTAACGCTTATTGTCTGCAAAGGAAGGTGCTGCGGATTTGCGGTGATGGTAGAAGTATTTCAGCCAGGATCGTCTTACACAGCTTAAGATCTCAGAGGAGAAAATAAGCCCGTAGTTTTCAGAAGGTTCGGACCAGGATTTGTGCGTATCTTGGTAGCCCCTTAAGCAGGTTGCCCTCTCCCTCATACGTAATGACTTCGGTCGGCGGCAATTAGAAATGTTTTTGAACAATGAGCGGTCGATCAGGCTGGTATTTGTAGCAGAAAGCAGAGGTATATCTATAGCTTCTTTTCATCACAGAAGGCCATTCGTTGTAGTCTTCTATGTTGGCTTGCGCAGGAGTTTGGGAACTCAACATAGCAAAATTCAAATTCGCTTCCAGTTCGTTGAACGTGGCGAATGTGTCCAGACTTTTATGAGGTTGCCAGAAGGGCTTCTGCTAGTCTAACTGCAAGTTTGGCGTTTTCAGGGTCATTCCTTTTGTCGTTCGCGCTTTTGAAGACAAATTTTTCTACTACGAACGTGAGGGGGAGGAGAGATGCGGGGTTCTCTTAGGACGCGCAGCAAAGGATGCTTGCATAGACTCGAAATATATTACGCTGGCGAGCGCTCCAGTGTGCGGAATGTGTTGTGCAATGTACATCCTAGCGAATGTACACACATGCTTACAAAATCTGCTATCGCTATTTCTACAGAGGTTGCCATAGACGCAGAATTTCGCAATTATTTTGGTTAAACGACAGAGTTGTGGATATACAGAAATACATTTATGTTTTTGGCCCTTAAATTTGGTGGGGCATTAACGTAACTCGCGCATTGAAGCGACTATCACTTAGCTCCTGAGACTTGTTATAGAAGATACTAAAACTCTATAGGGCCAAATAAATGCAAGATCTTTTTGTTCTTCTTCATTGTTCACGTAAATATTCTGCGATCGATCCTCCTGAGGGCACGCACAGTGTATTGCCGGAAGCAGCAATTAACAAATAAATGTCCTTGGCTGACCCCCAACCCTAAAAAAAAAAAACACATGCTTTCGTCGGTTGTTCTTGGTAATTCGTCTGTTCTCGGTTTATTACGAGATAGTGAGGATTACTTACACAAACAGTCCTTTCAAGGGTGCACTGATTGTAGTCTCTCCTCATGCTCCATAAGCAAACGCGAATTCGCTGTACATAAAAAAAATGAGCTAATTGAATTCCGTTACGAATTATTATGCTCAAAATCTAATTACTCCGCCTGAGCGGGCTCTAGAAAAACGGATTATGCGCTTTCTGGCTGAAAAGTTTCGGAGAAGAATATTTCAAAACTCAAAACAGACAGTTTTTAACAGAAATGCAAGCAGTTCAGAAAATGATCGGTGATGCAAGTTCTGAGCCAATCCTTCGAACTTCGTTATAAAATTTGCCTCGATGCTAATTTGGAAAACGTTGAGACGCTTTTAAATCTTCATTGTAAATCTGCGCAAAAGTATAAGAAGCCAGACAATTCGACCGGTCTCATGATATGGGTGTACGTTTTATTCTTTTAGGCGTACTTTGCCGTTATATGTTCTTGTATTCACGTGAAAAAATCTCCTTACTACCATGAAAGAACTGTTTCGCTCACGCTTTGAGCCAGACTCCAAACAAATTTAAGACCTCGCATAGGATATGCTCTGACAGTTATGTTCAGACATTATGTTCTGCTTACATGCACTCACGCACTTAAGAACATCATTATACTAATCTAAGTTACCAGCTTTAATCCAGTACAGAATGCAATCCATTCGAAAAAAAGTTAATCTTTTTGTGCTTTGTTTGTGGGCAGAAACGGGATAAAGTTACTCGCTAGGATAGGAAGATAGGTTTTACTTTATTTATTTTTTTGCATTTCATAGCGACTTATCAGAGCAGTACACTATATGGTAATTCTCGGGAACTTTCAGCACGCGTTCAAGTTTTGGATTATTTAATTTTCACTTCGCGCTCCTTGCTTGCGTTTATTAGGAGAAAGCATGAAGTACAGAAAGATTGTAAAAACAGTTTGTTCTTACGTGTATTAGGCAATGCTTGTTCCGGAAATGAGGTACGGTAAAATGAAGAGGTTGAGGTTAATAGAAGAAGTTGTTTCGCATAACAGAATGCATAGTATCAGAGGAATGCATTAAACGGTTTCGCTTTTTTTTTCGTGCTCAATGGTGGCCCTTTCACTCCTGAGTTTATCAGGTGCCCACGGGATAAAAGCGATGTTTTAAAAATCAAAATATCAATGTCTGTCATAGCGACGCAAATAAGGTTTCACGTCTTCCTGACTTAGTGCTTTTCTAAAGTAAGAACCGTTTTGCAGCAGAGTAAGCTCCTCTCTATGTCTCAAAAAAAACTCAACAATGTTATAAAAACATTATCCAGACATGGGAATGAAAGACATTTGTCCTATTGAATGAATCCCAGACATTGAGCCCCAGATATTGGATTAAGACGGTGACGTCTTATACTTTCGCATAGTTAAAGAGAAATTTTTGGTGGAAGTTCTTTTTTGTGCAACGAACGGTTCGGTTAAACAGTTTCCATTAAAAGATAAATGAATTTGCTACAAAATTTTCTGTTCATATTTAGCTATTTATGAACACCTATTGGTTAATGTGGTTTAGTGAAACCTTTCCGATCTTGCTGTCTTTGAAGCCTGTTCTCGTTTGAAGTTCTTGCAAGCTTTTCATTCACAAAAAAATCATCGCCGCTATAGAGAGTCTTTGCTATGGAATGTGGTAGGGTGACGGAAACCTTTATTTATTGCTTAAAAATTTTCATGATCGTATCTTTTGTGGGCAACTAGTGTACCGTAAATCAGCATAAATTACCCAAAATGCACTGTACACTTTTTCACAAGTAATAGACTCGTAATCGCCAATTTCTCAAGGCAGTTGTATTATTTATCTTAGAATCTAAAACAGACACCGTATCGTTCGGTTAATGGCCTACAAAATTACATAGCGTTGCCACCACAGCCCCAATCATGAAACCTATGGGATGACTAAAAATTCACAGACTAGCCTCTGTCTTGGCGAATTTTTCATGTTATTTCTACATCTAATAAATCCTGCTTCATCATCATCATCATCAGCCCTACTACACCCACTGCAGGGCAAAGGCCTCTCCCATGTCTCTCCAATTAACCCTATCCTAACCTTCTATGATCAAACCAAATCCTGCTTACATCAATTAAATTTTTAGACCGAAAAAATCGCTTATAAACATATTTGTTAACATCCTAGGCTTTCCACTTGTGCATTTGTATGCATCCAAAGGTTGAAGTGGGAGGCTGAAGGAGAAGTCTATTCATTAAAGGCTACTAATGTTAGCGCATGTTTGAGAGACTCGCATTGTCCGCCGAACCGTGACCTTTCCTCCGGGGTACCCCCCTCAATTCGCAGGCTACTCTCTTTACTACAAAACCGAAGGAAGCGCCAGCAACGAGTGGCACGAGGTGTCGGTGCCACACGATCGCCGGGCCTTCACCCTTACAGACCTGCGCTGCGGCACGGAGTATCTTCTCTACATTCGCGCTGCCAACCGCGCCGGCAAAGGACCCCAAGGAGAGACGCTTAGTGTGCGGACCAATGGAGGGCGTGAGTTCTGCCCTTTCTGTCGGTGAACCCATACGGCCAGTCAGTGGTGGACAACGCTAGCATTCATACAAGAGCGCTAAGGGTAATCTGAGCGTAGATACTATATGCAGATCCTTTTTGGTATTAGCCGGCGAGATGCAAGAAAGAGCGAACGCAACGGCGACAACATCAAAGACGACGGTCAAAGGCGAACAGCTAACCCCTTTCTTCAACAAGAGAACGCTCAATAAAGAGCATAAAAAGAGGATGAACTGGAGTCTGAAACAGACGCTTAAAACTCGTGGGCACATTTATAGGCAGGTCTCAAGCTACATACGGCGTAAAGAGCCAAGTACAGACTTAGTGGGTTCTTCAGTAGATTTAGTCTACGGTAGCAGGCCTAACATGGCGACATGAGAAGCGTTGCTACCAGTACAGAAGTGCTCCACCCGGCAGCCTATAGCTAATATTTATCGTGCGGATTTCCAGCGTGAAATATAAGGTCGAAGACGTGCTTGAACTACGGAAGTGTCGAAAATTAGGGACGAGTATAATTTAGAAAGTAAACGTGACGTAATTATAAACTGGCCTAAACATTTTTCTGAAGAAAATTAAAAATTTGAGATGTAAATGCTCATTGTTGCATTAAATATTCTAAGCGCCAGCAGGCCCTTGCAAGGCCATAGTACTAGTGTAAATTAGTTAAGCTTGCGTTTTTCCGAAAAGATTCCTACACCATAACCTGTGTCGCGTGCCCGCGAAATGCCTTCTCCTAGGTCCCTTGGAGCCAGAGCCGAGCCGCCTTTTTGAAATCAACTCAACATTTGTGGTTCTGCACCTGGACGCGTGGGAGAGCGGCGGCTGCCCGGTGTCGTACTTTGTGGTTCAGTACCGGCCAGAGGCACGGCCCTCGTCGCCGGCTTCGTCGTCCGAGTGGACGCTGCACTCCAACAACGTGGTGCCGCAGCAGCAGCTCGTGCAACTCGCCGACCTCGTCCCGGGCTCCTGGTACACTCTGCTCATGTCCGCTCACAATGACGCGGGCTCCACAGAAGTGGAGCTCAGCTTTGCAACGCTTACGCTCACGGGAGGTACGTGCGTAATCGGCATTCATCGCATAAATATGCTGAAGAAATCTTCCTTCGCTCAGTATATTCGGCACATTTGTCGCCAATTTATCACACCGTACATGGCGGCTAGGCGCCTCAGGAAGAGTTTCACTCAAGACATGGCTCTAATAGCTTATAAGTCAACTGTTCAGGTGTCAACAAATTTTTTACCGACGGGTTTGAGGAAGACTTAAAAAAACGCGGCGAGTGTGTAGCATTCTTCTGCACTTGCTGAAGAGTCAATCCGCAGTTTTCTGCACAAACTTACAAGTTAGAAACGTCAGTGAACACTGTTATTTTATTTCGTGCTGCTTTCGTTCGTCGGTAAGTGGCGTTTAGAGTAATATTAAGCTATTCGCAATGTTTGTGGTGCGAGAGACTGCTCCACACTGATTACGAATCGCCGGACACACTTGTTAGCTTCATTAATTCCTCTGAATCAATCCCATTAAAAATGGATATTACCTGTCTTTTCGTGCAGAACTTCCCTCCCGTAGCTACGAGCTTCTGGACCCCCAGGTTGCCTTCTACCGGCATCTGACAGTGACAGTCCCTATTGTCAGCGCTATTGTTGTTCTGGTCATCGTTGTTGGCGTCGTGTGCGTCGTGCTCCGAAGAAGGAACTACGACCCACGTCAGCGCATCGGTGACGGTACTCGTGTTTTTAGTGCATTCAGGGCCGTCGTATTTTTTTTATTGCTCAAGTCATGCTCACATAGAATGGATGGCATATGCAATCATTTTATCATCCGGCAATAAGTGCCACAATCTACTGGCACGAAGGCACAGGGGCATAGTTAAATGCACCCCAGCTTGCATGAAATCGAACACGCATCAAATACTGCAGGCAGTACAAGATTCCTTCAATACACCGCAGTGATTCTAACTGCAATCATACCCTCAAAGTAGTGTCCCATCCGGGAGCAAGTGCACAGCCTCCGAGCCCGCATAAACAACCATGGAAGGTGTACTGTGCTGCACCGTACCGTTGCTTAAATGTGTCACGCTTCAGTAACGTGGCCGGGTAGGACGCAACTGTACGCCTGACTTCCAAGCACTAGATTGTTACTCCGCGGAGAAGAAAGTCTAGTTGTATCAGTTCAAATTTCCCAAACTTAATTCATGACTTAGTGCCCCGGTAGCGTCGATTGCAATGCTCTAATTCCGTCTACGCCTCTCGACCTGTTAACGCAGGCATGGTGGTAGCAGAGTGCTGCGACGCCAGCAAAGGCGACCTGATGCTGGCCGTGTCGCACGAGTCGCAGGCAAGAGAGCCAGTCTACTACCCAGCGCCATATGCCACCCACAATCGCGGAGGTGCGGCGACAGGCGCCGGGACTGGCCAATGCAACAACATGGCCGGGAACCGTGACGCAGGCGGGGCTGAAGATCCCAAAAACCGCACTTACGACGTGCCCTATCCCGTCAAGAGAGTAGGTCAATACACAAACCACCACTGCTTCTCTCTTTTGCATCTTGAGTTTGTATCGAATTTTAGGGGCGCCTGCAAAATATTGAAAAAATTGAAAATATTGAAAAAATATTGAAAATATTGAAATATTGCAAAAAGTTCACTCCGCGGCGGGTTAGACACGGGCGGGAGCGTCACGAGTTTTGAGACTGAAGCTACGACAACGGCCTTTATGTGGATGTAGAGTGCGCCATAGCACTCAAAGCACGTTAGGAGTGAGTGCTTTTACGGTTTCTATTGAAACATTGAAACAGCGCTCTTGTTAGTGGGCTCATTACTTGGGCTTATCATTATGGGCTTACTATACGGCTGGACGCATTGAGGGACGGGTTGTGTTAAACTGATGTCGTCATCCCAACCCTAAGGCCTCTGCGTTCTTGGGATGGTTCCCGCATCTTTTTCCTTCTGGAGTGGAATGGGCTAGCGAGGCCCAATATGGAGACATTTGAGGAAGCAAATATTTAGTTTTTTCATTATTTTTTACATACCAACATTTTTAATTTAATTTGACAATTTTTAATTGCTTTTGAAATATTGTTTGATTGACGTAAGGCTCATAAAGCTGCCAGTTGTGAATGGCAGCCGCTTTCTATACTTTACCTGGAATCATTTTTACGGTGGAATAAAGGGCACGAGAGTGAAGCGTGGCTCATGGCAATGTGGGCTTGGCTTCCGAGCACGTGACAACTGCACAATGGGCTGCGTTGCACTCGAAACTTGCACTACACGGTGAGAAAGCGGTGTGCTGAGCAGCCGTGCAGCCCACATGGCTGTGGGCTACATTGAGGTCGTGTCAGGAAGATCTGCACTAAACATGCAATTTTATGTACAGGTTTTGCTAACGAATTGCGCACTTCAAAAACTCAGGGTACATTTGAGCTCCACCTCACAGGTGCGACGCGATAGCCTAAATGAAGCCCTTCAGCGGCCTGAGATTCCTTCCGCATACCATTTCGCAGACAGGGACGTCCATAAGGCACACAAGGCCTCCCTTTAATCAATTCGAATGGACGTGCCTCGCTGTCCTACGGGTAGCGCGTTTGAATTGAGATCGAAGGGGCAATTGTTCGATTGTCATCCGAGTTTTCCTTCCGGTGCTGTTAATTTGTTTGCAATCTAACACGTTATAACGACGCTTGCATCATGTCGCAGCCTAATATTTATGATTTAAGCGATGTTTTAATCACATATGAAGTCCGTCTCTCACCGTATGGTCTTATTGACCAATCCGCATGGTCTTGCAATCGGCTGGCACTGGCCCCGCCGGGTTGTCCACTCAATGGAAGCCTACACGCTATCGCGTTAAAAACACGCGTGGCCACAAGCAACCGGTACCTCTGTGACACTCCCAGCGCCACCTGCTGCCACCAGTCTATGCAAAGGCCAAAGCATTATTAGAGCAAACCTTGTGCTAGTGTCGGAGTTCATGACTGCTCCCCATGAACGTGGCGCAAGCTTACGTTTTGATTTTCTCAATAAATTCTCTTTAAATACATACCAACTTCAATACTGTTTCAATTTTAGTGCAGAAGCAAATTTATAATTCATTTCTTGATTGGGATTAAATTCCCTCTTCAAGAATCCGCGTTGTAATATATGCTACCGACTACAACGTCCCGTTGGGGAAACATCTCTTTACTACAGGAACAACACACGGCCAAAAATGAAAAATTGAAAATTAGTTCTTGGGGAAAGAAAATGGCGCCGTAATTGTCTCAGATCTTTGTGGACACCCGAACCACGCTGTAAGAGAAAGGAGGAAGGTGGGAGTGGAAGAAGAACGAGAGAAAGAGGTGCCATAGTGGAGAGTTCGGAATCGTTAACCCAGGGATCTTTAACGTGCGCTGACACCGCACAGTACATGGGCGACTTTGCATTTCGCCTCCATCGAAACGCAGCCGTCGCGGCCGAGTTGAGATCCTTTTCCAAGTACAAATCACACCAAAAGTCAGCTGTTCAAGAGCATCTGCGCAACCATTTTTAATTAGTGCTTAATGATGACAGCGCACTGATGAACCACCTGCTCGGTTTGTTCGATGCTTATATTCGCCACCTAAAAAGTGGGCTCTGTATCATTGGGCAAGCTCGGTGGAAAACATTGCGAGGTCCTTGCCATAGGGCGTAGTGGAGCAAGCTTAAGCAATCCTCCTAAAGTTTATGCCATTCTAATGGATTCCTTTTCTAAGACACTTATTCGTACAATTTGGACGACGGCAGGCGAAGCCAGGAGCAAAATGCTTTTTTATTATTTAAACAATGCCACAGAAACCTATATCTATAAATTGATCACCTGATGAGACGCATATAGTACTTTCTGGCAGCGTCTTTTTGTGCTGAAGTGAAATCACGATTTGGTGGCACTAAACCAGCTCTAAAACTGTCAAAGTTACTCACGTACTAGAATGCTGCATAATTTGTGAGGGCTTTCAATACCTGGCGCCTGACTGCATCAATTAACTTGAATACATTGTGAAAGACTGTCCTGAGCAGTTATTTTGTGCCAAAGGAAAGCTTCCATAGTTCTGCTCCTGATTTCGTCACGTAGGCTGGAAATTCCAGTTCAGCACCATAAAATATGAGAAACAGTGCACAGTCCATACCGTTCGCTAAGAAAAATGCTACTCTTCACCCCGAACAGGGTCCTTTTTAAAGGCACTGTAGGTTTCTCACTCAGAGACAGCTTTTTGCTCATAGACAGCACCTTGCTCACAGACAGCGCTCGTCTGTGGTGTCTCTTTCTTTGTCCTTTCGTATGTTTTCGCACTCTACCACCCACAATGAAGTATTACCAACTCGCTCAGCTATCTATCCTTCTTCATTTCAAGAGCTCGAAAGCGTGTAATTTGATTAAATAGAAGCTACGATAAAATAATGTTTATACGTATGTTTAAAAATTACGAGTTGTAATTGTATGCCGCACGTCTTTTCACGCTATGCTTTGTACCTCTCTTCTGTGTTGCAGCTAGAAATGTGGGAGCCAACTCAAGAGGAACTGGTGACGTGCATGGAAGTTTACGAAAAAGCAGGTACGTACCAGAAGCTAGGATTGTGTCTGCGTGTTTGGTATATTGACTTTTAAATCGAAGAGAGTACTACAATTTGCACGCTGACCTTTTGCCACTGCTATAACATTACACATAAAGTGTGAGTCTTCGGACACATGTTTTCTTTCAACGGAGTTTTTTTTATTGCGTTTATTACTCATTGTACTCTAGAATTACTTTCTTTTTACTTTCCTGCGTGCCAGAAAATAGTCTCACGAATATGCCAGTCCAGATAATGCCAGCCTGGGCAGTTGTGGATTCTCACTGAAATTGCAGACAATTTTTATGTGGTGTAGGCAGTTTAATGAAACCGAACGTTAGATCGCGTTGCAGTTAATCTCCAACCCTACTTATGGCGATACGCAGAGACCGCGTTTCGCAACGTAGTGGAAAATGTAAAGCTGCCTGAACTGCTTTTTGGGAGTGGAGGATCGCACCTCCTTCCGCTTGATTTCTTAAAGCGGCTGCCCAGTATAACCTTAAGTATGGTTCTAGGCTATCTGCCACACGCTCGCACGGTCTCTTTCATAAAGTTACATCAGTACTTTAGCCAGACGTACTGACATTCACCAACGTTATGTGAAATGCACAACACATACTCACAATAATTATATGTTGATTTTGTTTCATTTATAGAGAGATAATACATTCTCTAAAAAAATAAAATAAAACCTGTATGTGTGCAGGGCAAGAAAAAATCTACAGAAACTCGCCGTTCCACATATCGAATCCCAAAGTTCAGAGAACGCCGTGGAGGGAAGATGGTGACAGGTAAGTGAAAAATAATTTCGACGCATGTAATCAGGGCTCATGCACGGCGTAAAATGTCGAGGCGGACCATAGAAAAAACTCAAACCATAGCAATTAGTATTTTCTTATATACTTCCTTTTCACAGCAAGTAATTTTAGTGGTTAATAGTATATTAGTGCGTTAGCATTCGAGCAGTTATGTGAACGAAAACGCAGTTTTCAATGTATGTCTAACACAGCGTAGAGCAGAAAAATGACTCACGATACTTATAACTTCGAAAGGGCTTCAAAGCCCTGGAGGCGCGAACAAATCAGCTTTGCTTGCAATTGCTTTAGGCCACCTGCGCAGCCTCTAGCGCTCCGCTTTGAAAATCTTCATCTTCATAAGCTTTCAACCATGTGCGATGCAGTTCGAACACAACAGCATGCGGTCGCTGGCACCTGCCAGCCCAACTTCGAGCAGTATCCGGTTTGAAGTCTTCACTTGATGTCACTTCCTTGAGCGAGCGATCTAACTTGAGATCTCATGTTAACAAATGACACAAAGCCCAAATGATTTAAAATTTTTGAAAACATGACGAGGGGCCGTTTTCCTCGCGTTATAGACTCCCAGCCACTCGCACTGTGGCACTAGTCGGAGCAGCTGTCCACAGATGTTGTTACAAATGCCTGACAAGCACGCCAGTTTGCGTGACAGCATATTAAGAGCTATACCAATCAACGCCCTCATGAAATCTGAGCCCCCTTGCAGACGCATTGCCCTCTGCACCAATCACATCGATCGTCCGTGAATATTATTTTCCGCTTCGTACCTGAGTGTGGCCTATATACAGTTCTCTCACAACGGCCAGCTACAATCAAAACGCTATTAGCCTAGATTGAACAGGAATAAGCAACAGGTCCTGATCCCCTTCAGTCATTAGGCGCAGGAAGCAGCCAGTGTAACCAACATAAAACCAACACAATGTTCGTTGACACAGTGTGAAAGGTGAGGCGAATTGCATTTGAATGTAGCTCTAATGACGATACAAAAAGAGATGCACTTTTTCCATCAATTTATTTAAAATATAGCAAGTAAAATTAGACAAAACACAAATTATTTCCACTTTTGAGTTTTCTCGCAGGAGCATATAATCCGACGCAAGTTTAGTCAAGCCAAAATGTGCCTAGTGACCGATAAACTTCTCTCCGAATTCTAATCACTGAAACGAAAATACCTGCACAACCGCTCACAGCTTTACCGTGCCTATGCTTAAAAAAGTACTCGCTGTAATTAAATCCAAATTTTGTTCTTTTTAGCCGTGGTTGCCTTGAAAAAAAAACTTCAGAATAGTATATGCAGGCCAGTAGCTTAAGGGAAACAAAAATGTCTATTGAGCCTAGAGACTTTCGAGGCTCAGAAAGTATAATTGTCTGAATATCTGACTGCAATCAATTAGCACTGTCCGTGCAGCACGTAGACGTTAGAAATGGAGGGCTAAGTACCCATTCCATCACTTCTGCACTAAGTGCTTTAATTATACCAGTTACAAAAGTCTGAGTTGGAAACTGGCTATTCGGTGTGGACACATCGCGGAGGCAAAGAAACTATCGAGCCGCCCATAAGTTTGGCTGTTAGGTATCGACGACGCCCTGATAGTTTTATGTCTCGTACTATGTTCAGTTCTTGAGCAGCGCTGAAGAGCCCATCATAATGCAGCAAAAAGGTTTAAATTTGCGTAACCTCAGAGTTTTGGCCTAATCAGACCATCGAATTTTAATGCGTCTGCTATATGGGAAGTATTGCGACTGGAAATATTAAAGAGCAGTGGTTCTTTGTGAGCTCTGTCTCTGCTTGACTTGCAACCGTCATTCGGTAAAAGACCCACGGTGTGAGGCGGGCCAGTCCACCCACGCTCGTTGCCATCGGCACCGCTGCTTGAGATGCTGATACGATGAGAGTAAGGTAGGCGCGCGTAACGGGAACTGGATGCGAGCGGAAGTAGTGGAAGTGCCTTCCATAATAATTGGTGGAAGAATGAAAGAATATGAATAGTGTGAGAATAGGAGCCATTAAAGCGGGATTTTCCGCCACACACAAAAATATGGCGTTCTCGACCGAGGCGAATATCAATGATCGTGAAGAGTTCTCACACGTGAAGACAAAATTTGCACACCGTGCTGGCAGTACAAAGTCTAAATGCGTTCTGTAACGCATGATATTCTTTTTAAGGCATTGGACTGCTTTCAAGGTGTTTTTCTGGGGCAGGAATAAAATTGGTTCAGCAGTTCATCAAATACAGCTGTCACATTAGAGCTGTAATGTGAACGCCTACACGGTTTTTATTCCTTTTCGATTATTTGGCTGTCTGATAACAAAACAAAATTCAATTTTCGTAAGTTTTGATATTTTTCAGTAATTTCTGTGAGATAAAATTAAAGCCGGCTGACAGAGCGTGATTGATCTTGACAGGAGCTCCGGTAGTGAGAACGACGCTGAAGACCTGCTGGACGAAGAGTGTGGTGGCGCCATTCCGCAAGCGCTCATTGTGCCTCTAGACAAGTTCTCGTCCTGGGATCTCGACGCCACCAGAGACGACACGATCCGTTCCTGTGCGTATAATAAGTGGAGCACTTCGTAAGGTTGCGAAATAATTATGATCCACCAACTTTACTTATCAGCTTATGTTCTCACCTCACCGGTTAAAGAAATTATGCAGCATTTCTGATTTCTTTTTCTGAGAAAAACTCGCTCGTTAGTAACTTTATAATCCTAATGCTATATTGGCACAAACACTCATTATGAGCCATTTGTACTGCACCAAACTGAAATGTCTCGTATGAAACAGGATATAGTCAACAAATTTAGAAAGCAGATAATATCAGGGGAAAAACAATAATAGTTACATTCGTCTAGTGTATAAAGTTTTTTCTTGCACACGATGCATTGCTCCTGGTTCTCCTAACGATACAGGTGCTGCTGGGGGATGATGTCGTCATTTTCGTCACCTCACTGAGATGAACAAATTACGCAAAAAAAATGCCTATGAAGAATTATTATTCTGATTCCTTGTGCTCTTGACTGATTAGAAATTTTTCTATCTGTAGAAACCGTCGAGATCTGTCTGACAAAGCCCTCATTCCAAAGCGACTAGGTTGTTCGTTCCTGAATGCTGTCGGGGTACATGAGTTTGATCCAAAGCACGTTGATTTGACTCTGCAGGGAAGAAGTACCCAAGCGCCTACGAAGCGACGAGCGTTCGGTGTGCTGGCGAATACGCGTCAATCACGTAGACTGGACGCCAGCAGAGTGCCTTTCAGTGACGGTTCATGTTCCTGCACAGACTGCTTTCGATGGTGAACAGCACCGTGTGTGTTTCGCGCCTCCGATCTGTGACGAAGTGACGGTGGCCATGACGCCTGTAGGCATTGTTCGAGGTACCAAGTGTGTGAGTTTGGTTAAGTTGCTCTATGATGAGACGCTGCCTTGAGAGGGTGGAATGCGCCACGACTATGTCAAGATACTTGCCTGCCATTTTTGCACCACGTACTCAACACACTGAGGTACGTATACGACGGCCCTGCTTACATGTCATGATAAATAAAGGAAAAAAACGCTGTGTTATGTGCTGCCTCTGCGTACTCACATAAAATAGTTGAGGGTTCAAAGAACAATAAATAAGGCTGATGGTATAACGGCGAGTTGCAAAAGGTACTTTGTTTGGAACAATAATTTTTTCAACACTGATCTTTCGCCTAAATGCCTGCAGCGGACCTGAGAAGATTACAAGGCAGTTTTTAAACGACACCATATTATCGCCCCTAAAATAGAGTCGTTTTGGTATACCGACATAGAAGCTTCTGCATAGGTATTGATACTTGGAAAGCTGCATGCTCGAAGGAACACAAAATATCTCTATGTTATGCGGCGCACAATAGAATGAGCGCAGAGCCCGAAAATAAACATGAAGACTTGTCCAGAACACTTCTTCGTTGCTCTCAAGTGCCATATTTATAATACGCATGCTCACTAGTCCACATGATGACTGCCGGAAATCACAATCGATCGCAACAAAAACAGAGACTTCAGCGGAGCGTGATTGAATACCTGCGTATTTTTATAGAAGTGATAAAATTGCAGTTTCAAAGCACTGGAAGCATTATTATTGGGCAAACAGCGTATAAATTCGAGGCGAAAAAAATAAATTGATCAGCAAAGTAAAAGAGTATCAGCACGACACATGATAGCGCTTTGGTTTCATTATCATCACTATCAGCCTGAATACGCCTACTGGAGAGAAAATGCATCCACGAAGTCTCTTCAAAAAATTCTGGCCTTTGCCAGCTGCGACCACCATATCCCCGCAAACTTTTGAATGTCGTCCACTCACCTAACTTTCCGGTTTCGGCGACTGAATTCAAGTGGCCCGTGTACTGAGCGATGTCAGTGCACCTCAAAGGACCCCAGATGCTCGAAATTTCCGAAGACCATTCAATACGGCGTCCGTCATAACCTGAGTCGCTTTGGGAGGTTTAACCCCCTAAACCATTAACTTTCTGCTGCCCCCTGTTACGCTTAGTTTCTCTTAGAATCCACTCCGTTACCCTTAAAGATCACAGGTTACCTTGCTTTCGCATAACATGCCCTGCCCAAGTCCATTTCTTAATCTTGATTTCAACTAGAATGTCTTTAACCCGCATTTGTGCTCTCACGCACTCTGCCCGCTTCCGGTCTCTTATTGTTACGCCTATAATTTTTTTTCCATGGCCGCTCTGCAATGCCCTTATCTTAAGCTGAACCCTTTTCGTTAGCCTTCACGTTTCTGCCTCATAGGTTAGTACCGGTAAGATACAGCCGTTTTATACTTTTCTCTCCAGGAATATTGGTAAACTGCTCTTCATAATCTGAGAGATCCTGACATATGCGCTCTAGCTCATATTCATTCTAGTTATTTCCCTCTCATGATCCGCATCAGCGGCCACTACTTGCTCTAAGCAGACGTATTCTCTTACCATTTCCAGCACTTCGCTGCCAATTGTGAACTTCAGTTGCCTTGTAAGAGTACTGAACATTACTTTAGTTTTCTGCATGTTAATTTTTTAGACCCACCGTTCTGCCCTGCCTAACTCACTGATCATGCTTTGAAATTTATTTCCTGAGTGACTTAGCAAGGCAATGTCATAAGCAAATCGTAGATTATATGTATTATCTATTATCTTTTATCGCCAATGGTTGCCAGTCTAGGGGTCGGAAAACCTCTTGCAAATAGGCGGCGAATAGCTTTGGTGAGATTGTGGCTCCCTGCCTGACACTCTTCCTTATAGGTAGGTAGGCCTCAGACATTGCCGGCACATACCCACTGCGCAGGAGCGGGATGACAGGATGAATGGTTTGTTTTATACCGCTCATACCTAATATACTTAAACGAGCTTAAAGAAGAAGAGCTGCACGCACGTGACATGCGTGCTCGTACTTCGTCGAGCTCGGAAGGCGCGCATCAGGCCATCCCGGCGGTATAGCAATTTCAACGTGAAATCTTTTTTCAAGGTCAACTTCTCTCCTTAACATCGTGAGAAGGACCTCATTTTCACAGTTGCCACAAGAAGAAGGCTAAAATAAAATATTCTACTTTTAAATGATAATTTTATCGATTTCACCTCTAAGCAACACTATAGCATTTCAATTTGTAAATTCCGCGAGGATTTGCAGCTTGTTTGATTTAAGTCTCAACTAAAATTATTTCAGAGGAGCCTTGGCGCATACGGTAATTAATTTAGATAATCGTTGGTTCTACATGTGCTATCGCGTGCTGTACAACGTACGTGGTCAAACTTGACTATTTAAACACGCTGCGCTCATCATCCTTCCTGTATGCATTTCGTCATGGAATTTGAAGTCAATAAAACAGCCGGCATAAAACGTACCAAATGGAGAAAAAGATTTTAAAACACAGGACCTAGAACGCACACACCCACAAATGGCTGTAAATTTTTACGACATGCCTTGCCGGGCTTCTCGATACTGACAGGGACAGAGGAGGTACTCAAAGAGGATTAAAAGCTAGAAAAAAAAAACATCGAGGTAGGTGGAGCATTCTGTGTTATCCCTGTTTTTCTCGTGACGAAGGCAGAGGAGGAGGTTTTTGAAAAACTGCGCTTCTTCGAGGGACCATAAAACGTGGCCACGCAATTGAATTTCACGCTGAACTAAGGGCAGTGTCGAATAAAGCGAAGGTTCAGTTCTTTAGCCACTGCTAGCACATACCAGTGGAGCAGACACGACTTGAGTGGGTAGCAACAGAAGTTTTTTTTTATTTAAAGAACGAGTCGTTTTTTTTCTCTCCCATGGGGTCAGTGACACGTCGATTGCCTGCGTAATCGGAGTTTTATGCCAGTCTGGAGGAACCCAAAAGCGTCTTGCAAGCGGGGCCTCCAGGGGCCGTACACGTTGAAATCGTTGCTTCTGTAGGAGTACTGTACATATGTGTCGGTGCAGGAAATCTTGATAAAGTGTTGGTATGTTGACCGTTTAAAGTCAGACGTAAGTGCGAACGTTCACAGCTGTTATTAACTGCTTGCGCCTATGTGCTCTACGCCAGTCCTGAAGAGGCCATGGTCGTGAGTGTGTGATGAGATATACATAGGAATTAAAACACACATTCGCTCGTCAGCGTCAATTACGAAGAAGCGCGACTGAGTTATACCCATGCACGTGATATGTTGTATGGAGATCTCAAGTGTGCAAGGGCCCATCATATTCATCTACTTTAGGCAAGAAGTACATTTTATTACAGCTGCCAATTTATGAGATTAATAAATCGCAGCTATCAAATATCAGCAGTCTTTTTTAAAATTGTAAAACAGCAATCTTCGAGGAGAAGAAGTCGCCGGACTTGCGTTCGCAGCGACTGCTTATCGGTGCGACGACAGAGCGGTGCGTATCTCGGCAGGCTTCACGCGTCTTTTTTTTTTAATTTAGGACGACCATATATGTCTGCTCATCTTAACCGCAGTTGATGAGGATTTATTGATTTGGCTTCGATATGTATACAGTTATCCACTGTATTTTTCTCTTGACCAAATTTATGAGACCGCTAAGAGAAAGTGAATTTTTTCTTGGCCTGAAACTCGTTTCTTATCCTAAAGAACGGTGACTGGAACGTCTTGACTGAAGCAGTGGCGTTGTGGTAGTTCAGCTAATGGCGTACAGCGCGAGGAACCGAGTAGACATAGGAGAGATACATTATTTTAGCCGAACTTCACTTTTGCATTTCAAAACGACGCGTGCGAGCTCAATAACAAAGGAACAGGTGGTTTGCCTCTATGCCGCATGGCAGACTCACAAAGGGAATGTTTCTTTAGGTAGCTGTGAACTGGGAAGACAATGTGCGGGTTCCAATCGGCGAAATGTATTGCCGACTTTTTTTTTTCTAAACGTAGCAAGTTCATTGCTGTTATTACACCTCAAACGAAGCAGGGCAGAGAGATGCCGCGTACTCGTATACTTCAGCCTGGATGCCCAACCATGGCTGGGTGCAGGACGCAGCTGGGGCGGTCCGCGTCTGCCCTGCCTTTGCGGTGATGGCAGCAATAAAACGCGAGCAGCGTCTTGCGTCCTGGGCTAACTGCGTACGTGCTGGCCATCTCGTTGCTTACGTGACGTCCCTCGGTAGAGTTTTAAGGCCTTCATGCGGCCACAGTAAAAGTACAGAGTAGGGAGCCCTGCAGCCGGATATACATTTTCCTCTTCTCAACAGTTTCTTTTATTTTTTTTTATGGAGGTGTGGGTCCCATGGGTGCTTTTGCTATTCCCGCTTGAATTATGACTTCCTCCGTGGTCACGTTCTTATGAGGCTGTATAGAGTTGAATACATGGCCCCCCTGATAAAAGGAAGGAATGAAATAAGTATACTTACTTTCTTATGGATTGAAGGAAAAAGCATTGGACATCATTTGTAGTGATGTTTCCTTTTTTTTGCAAGCTATTAGTTTTTATCCCAACGAATTTCTTTTAGCTTCTTCGGGAAAGGACTCAAGGACCCAGTTTTGGATATATATGAACTGTGAAAACGGTGAATAGGGGTTCCACTGATGCACCTCACATTAGGAAAACTACAGTGGCATACCAACGCTACACAACCCTGCACGTGATTATAGAGAGCTATGGGTTAAATTTGTCCTCCTGGTGCAATTCAATGTGCACCAAAGCCTGCGCACACGAGCACCGTTCCTTTTCGCCGTAATGAAATTCAAGGCATCGAAGGGATCTGTTACAAAATTCCTTGGACACTTTTAAAGTTTCTATAGACAAAACAGATAGACTAGCCTATAGGCAATTTAAACCCTACTTACAGTCTATAGACACTCCGTAGATTTATGGCCATACGCGTAAGGCGGAATTTTATTTTTATGTTATGAATTGACAAAAGGCAATATTTAGAGAAAGCCAATAGGCTTTATAGGTAGTGTATGAATAGTCTATGAATGATTTTTATGAGATGACTTGAACCGACGAATTCGGGCTGAGTAGGCGATCAAAATACCCGCAAGATAAACGCAGCGTGTTACACGCGGAAATGAATGTCAGAAGTTAAAAACAACAATCTCATAGTTTTCTCTCTTTAGGTTTTGTGAAGCACACAGAAGACTGCAAATAATGGCTGAGAGTTTTAGCTAGCATGGAAGAAAGCTTTAAAATACAAGGCATTAGGTTTGCAGAAAATTTAGTTCTGGTACCATTGTGACATCCCCTATTTCTGTGCGTCACTTCAGAACAAGAATTATGAATTTAACAGAAGAAGACAAGTGGTAATTCCAGCTGCAGAAATCTTCTAAAATTTTCGCCTTTCTTCAGGCCGAAGATTGATAAAGACAGCAAAACTGCACTTTGGCCCTCTAATCCCCTTAAACGGTCTCCAGCCAAAACCGCGTAGCTTGCTGGCTTATAGACTAGCGGGCGAGAAAGTTTCCGAATAGTGCGCATATGTCATCAGCGAATGGGAAGCATTCCTTGTAAATGTGCCTTAAAACAATAGGAAACTTGCAGGCTCCGAAATGCCTGTGTGCAGTGAATATATGTTACATGACTTGAAGTTGAAGAGCCTGGCGCAAATGGAGATGGACTATAATCCACCAATAACTTTCCCGGAAAAGCACATCTTCCTAGATCGCGTAGTCACTTGTTTCTCAAGCGGAACATGCTTGCGTTGGTGAATTTGCAATATCGCTGAATCGCTGAGCGCTAGTCTGGTGTATGAAATTCGTTCTATTAGGCAGTATTTTAGAGGAGACGGGAGGAAAACTGCTCGTGTCATGAGTTAGCAGCACACGAGAAAAAATCCTATCTAGCTTGTACCTCTCGCGGTTGCTCTATGTCATGTGTAAACCGATATTAAGAAATATATAACAATAGATACCGAAAAGCATCGGCAGTGAGTAGTTAGTTTTACCACAGGGAAAAAGCAACACCGTAGTAGAAGATGCAACTGGTACGTGCTGCAAACTTTCCTCTACAATAGTTTGATAAAAACATGGCGTCAAAACGATTCTTATCCACTCCGGCTTCACTACAGACCATGCGAGTTATCAGCTTTCATCTCAGGAAAGGTCTTGATCTTGTAATAAATCTCTCTGCGTTAATCAGGCTATTCGTTCTTTCTGCAGTTTTCTGTACACTTAATGAGCGTTGCAGGAACGAGCTCACCCCGATGGTCTTGACACTATCACAACACAAAACAATTTTCTCAACAATTTTTGAACTATTTTAATGATAAAGAGCGGTTGAGGCGTTTTATTTACCGTCGTGTTGATTACGGTTTTTGCTGCATTACGTTCTCGATGCTTGCGATTGAGAGATTTATTTAGCGTAGTCAACGCACATAGCTCAAGCGACCAATCGCACACTCGCTGGCCTCCTATACAACGCGTTGAACAATGTATAAATAGAGTTTATTAATGCGATGCATTTTTTGGAGGTGAAATGAAAGCCGCACATTTCGAGCTGCCCATGGTATTTCGGAGCCCTCATTCTTTTCATGAGTTCGGAATAAAGCGGTAACACTATCAGGTGCCAAAATTTCGCTTTCGGCTGTGAGAAAGGGCGTTATTGCACGCATCCAGATTATTATCGGTTACCAATACATAGTGGCCTTATTAGATTCGCTTGGATCAAAATGACGCCAGCATGAACTCTATCGAAAGCGGACGATCGCGGTCAGCAGCCGTACGACATTGAAACTGAAGCAGCACATGCTGGTTGGTTTAACCGGTACCCTTTGAGGAATGGCAAAGCTCTACGGAAAGAAAATCGCTTTGGGTGAACGGAAATTGAGGAGCAAAAGCATCCCGCCCTTTAAAACATGCCTGGGTGCCTTTTTGTTTTTGTACTTGCATATTTCTAGCTTGCATTTGGCATAAAAGGAAATAGGAGCCATGAGATAGAAAAGTAAGGCAGGACAGCAGATTAAACGCTTTATTTCCCAATATTCATTTTACTTCATGTACAACAGCAGTCTTAAGTGTGATATGTGACGGTGTTATCTCAAGTTATGTTTTCGGAAATTACAAGTTTTATCGCAGATTGCTGAGGAGAGCACTCGCTTGGATGCCTCTATGCCTGCACAAGCGCCTGAAGGTTAAACTACATGAAATTAATTGAATCTCCGCAATCAAAACGACCAAAGTGCGTACAAAAACATATAATAATGGATGAGTCATATTGCAGTGGTTCAAAAAAAAGCAGCCTCGAAATCAGGCCATAGCTACCTATATCTAACCAAGCAACGTTTCTTTTTTCAACGAACTGAGCAAAACAGCTACCTTCCGTCCTCCATTATAACCTGAGCGGCCCTTGTATTTCGACACGGCCACATCGTAAAGAGCTTAGAGCTGATACGGCACCCACGATCAAAAGTCAACTGCTCTAGCAATTTATAAGTTGTTTGCTGTTTTTTTCTCGTCTCAAAAGTACCCCACATGTTTCCTATCCTGACTGTGGCTCAAAATCCAAGATTATGGTCTTTACAGAGAAAGGTTTCTATAACATTTTCTACGCCGGCGTGTTCCCTTCCGTGCACACCACAAATTCCTACTAGAAGTTCTTTTTTGTGTTCATGTTTTCTTCGCGTGTTCCTCTCAACTCTTTTTAACTAGACGTGTCCTTAAATGTCGCTCTCTTCTCTAAATCTTCAGACGTTTTTCACGCCTTTTCCATTTCTCCAGATTACAGGCTCCTTTGCCGCTTTCAAATAAAAGCCCGGAAAGAAAACTCAGCTAACACGCACCAGCCTAAAAAGAGTTCCGTGTTCGCGGCTGCCTGAGATGTCGTCCCAGATGTTTTACAAGTTCGAAGCCTTTAAAATGCAGTTCCATCTATCGTCCTCGCAGCTGCGACGGGGGATTCGTCTTCTCGGCAGACCTCGGATTCCATCTTTACTTTCTTTTTTGTTTCCAGCGAATGACATTTTTTTTCTACTTCGTGAATGGTGGCGGAACCAGGGTGCGGCACGGCGCTTTCTGAAACCGCCAAAACGGCCATTGCCACATCAAAAACTTCCAGACGACGCATCTAAATCTTTTTATTACTTTTTTGACTCCTTGATAAATATCAAGGACGGAACAGCACTCAGAGGCGGTCGTGTCTCGACCAAGTCAGGGGTTTGGCACCGGGGAGAGCTTTATACAGAGGACGTACAGACGTGCCGCACGTTGTCTTTTTCAGACTACACCTATTTTTTTGGCATGTTAGGGCGAAAGATCCTCCCAGAATTGAACTGCGACAAATCATAATCCCTGTATTGGAAAGTGGAAGAATAAAGGAACAATGAAAACTCCTGAGAGGCAACTGAGTGAAAGCAGATAGCTTACAGATCTGAGCTACTTAACGAGAAACGAACTCAAAGCGACTGCTAACGTGACACGCACTTGTCTATTGTAAGGAAAGAGATAATCACGTGGAGTACCTCAAGCCTGCCTTAAGAATGTTGCTAAGCACATTGCCGTTTGCTTCCTATGTACAAGATAAAAGGTGATCAATCGCATTCTCGTAGAAATAATACAGGGTCCATATATTCACCACATATAAAGCTTTCTGAATTTTTTTTTTAATTGTAAGCATCAAATGTATTTCTGACTAATTCGTTCCATAATAATAGCAACATCGTGAGAAGCTGGAGACACGCATGAGGGAGAACTTATCGCCGATCACCAGGATCAGTTTTTTTGAAATATTATGAAACTTTTCATCGCATAGTAACCAGCAGAAAAATATCTTCAGCTGAGAGCGGGACGACGGCTTCGCAAAGCAGGTTTGCACCGCTTCCCACTGTTTTACACCACTTGGCATGGTTTCAGAATCTCGCGCTGCGCTTCTAACTGTTAAGGTACTTCCAGTGGCAGGAACCTTGCGGTCTGAACTTCTTTGTCCTTGGAAGAGGAGTAGCGACTTCCCTCTCCATTTTTCCAACTGCTAATCGTGTCTCGTGGCATGTCGCAGCTGGCTTTTACATGTACCAACCTTCACAAGTGGCTCTTGCCACTTGCTACCTTGCAGGTGACAAAGTGCGACACCGGCGTGACATATCGTGTCACACATGGGGCCTTTAAGATATGGCATGAAACAGTCCACAAATGCGTGTGAACACTGCATCCTTGAGGCCCCGACTGTTCATCAAGCGTTATGAAGAATTCTATACACGAAATTACGTTTGCACTGTGCGTCTGTATATTACGGCAAAACGTCTTCCCGAGCAGGAACGTTACTCACCGACCCTCCTTGTGTCAGGATTACAATAGACAGGCGGGTCGACTTCGCTGATAAGAGGGGTGAGAAGTGCAATATCGGGGAAAGCTTCGTGGCGGCTCATCTCTTATATGGTGTGCGGATGCGGTTGCAATATATATATATATATATATATATATATATATATATATATATATATATATATATATATATATATATATATATATATATATATATATATATATATATATATATATATATTTATCAGACAAGGTAAAGGAAATGAGGGACTCGTTTTTGACAAACTTATGAAGGGAGCCAACAGTCACCGAAACCAAGGCGCATAGGGGAATGTAAATTTTTTTTTAATGTGTAGTGCTAATAAGTGGGATAATAATACTTAGATTAATCTATCGCTTAAAGAAAATTACTTATAAAGCAGCAGAAAAAACAACCAAGCCGCCGGTGGGATCCGAACCCACGACCTCCGAATATCGCGTCGGTGCTCTTACCAACTGGAGCGTGCCGGCTGCTGCCCCTTCCTTCATCCATCCATGGGTACAGGTTAAAGGTAGTAGCTCGCAATTTCCTCGCGGGTGCTTTCCAGTGGTTCTGAGCGCTTTATCTCTCTTCTGCTGCAAGTGCGCGCATGCGCCATAGCCTGCGTCACGTGTCTCGAATGATATCTACAGACAAAGGTATCTACAGCGCAGCGCTCAGCTTACGCATCGAGCTGCTCTGCGAGTTTTTTGCGTACCGCCCAACTTCACTTCTTTTGTCGCCTGCGCGCCCTTGATAGGTCATCTTTACAGGGGGAAGCAGGCGCCGGACCAGTCGACACGGACGGTATGCAGACGGCAAGGGATAACGCAACAGGCACTTGTTGCTGTGTTCACTACGCATACATTGTAGAAAACCCGCTGCAAGATGCGTGGCTTCGCTCGTTCACCTTAAAGGTTATTTTTTAAAAAAAAGTGCATGCGTACGCTTTTCTATAAAGGGCTAGAATTGTGTATGCAGGTTTCCGTTCAGCAAACGTAAACATTGTGCGCGACGTTGCGCTCAATGTTATATCCGCGTTTGTTTTTGAATATTCCAATGAAGACGTAACAAAACCTCCTAGTTATAGTGTTCTATTTTTGTTCGAAAACGGTAACCAAAATGGTTCAAGGAACAACCTATTCTGGCTAGGCCTAGGAGCGCAGAATCGTCGACCGGAGTAAAAAAAGAAAGGCAATTTCGCACTCAAACATTTTCCTACAGGTGAGATGAGGCGAAGCGCAAGCCTGATTCTCCATTTATGGCAACAAAACCTATTCAAAAACCGCAGCAACAACGACGAATCCACTACAAACAGCACCCCCAGCTTCACAGGAGCGCCATTTTGAAAGCGATATATATCTGGTTATTGGAGAAGGCGAAGTTTCCATATCTCTTCTTCGCCCACTGGTGGCCCCGTACTTCGTTTTGTACCAGTGTCGACAGATGGCGCGTCGACAAGGTCTCGCCTAGGATGGATTGATGGATGGATGGAATGGATAGATGGATGGAAGGTAGGAGCGTCCCCTTTGAAACGGGGCAGTGGTAGTTGCCACCATGCTCAGTTTTTCTTTAAAATACGTCTTCCTTACACTTTTAAACTTATGTCACCTCTCTGCTTTTGAGCCACCAATCCTCCAATCGCTTTTTGCTAATTTCCACCGCAGATTTATTTACATGACTATTGTAATCTCTAAACCCTGGGGCCTCGGGAAGAGTGACTGTGCCTGCATCGACATCGGTATGGATACCATCAAATTTTAGAATGAGGTGTTCTATTGTTTCTACAGATTTACCACATACAGCACATGTGTCACCTGTATCATGTGCCTCGATGCGCGTGCGCTCTTGCGGCGGAGAGAAGCGCGCGCATCTAGGTACCCTAGTCTTGCCTGTGACGGGAGTGGTGTAAGGTGGTGAAGGGAAAGCACGAGCAGAGCTGCATTGGCGAGCGAAGGTGAGCGGAAGGAGAGAGCACGAAGCTTCGCCAACGCTCGCGGTACGCGGGCGCTGAAGTGCAATTAGCGCGGATGGCCCCCACGCATTTCGGCGCATCGAATTCGGCACTGCCGTCTTTTGTAATTCATTGGCAGGCGGCACAATTTGCTTTTCGCAGTCGCGATAATGGGCCCTGCTGCCTTGCTCCGGTTGGGCCCCGTTTTCAGGCCACTGAATATAATGCAGCTCACAGTCCACCGCATGGTTCCGTGGTGCATATTGACTTGCAGGCGAATACCCGTCTCTAGGCGATGACTTATAGAGTAGAAGAGATGCCATCAAAGGTTCCTTTCACATTCACGTAGCAACTATTAGATACTAGCTGCGGTGCTGGGTGCCCTAAAAAAATTGCAGGCGAATATACCGGCATGTGCCTATACGTCGCCAGTTTTCAGGTGAAATGATGGCTGGATCAGAATTGTCTCCTTCGTCATTGCACCATCTCAAAAGGCCTTCGTCAACGAACACCGTGGTATTAAACGACCTAATACGTGAATAAAGGCGGGTCGGAGCGTGCCTGTGTTCACGGTTACGATGAGAGGAAACTTGGCCTTTCAGAAGAACCGTGGTAGTTAACGTAAGAGGATAGTGGCAACTTCGTAATCTACGCTGCATAAACGAAAATGCGCTATTTGTCCGTTTCGTGAAATGAAAGCTATAGTTATTAACCAACAACAGCAGGTGTACGAGCGGGGCGAAATCATAAGAACGCTCGCAATGAGCAAACAAAGGGAATTATCTGAACCAAGGAATGTAACAGATTTGGTAGAGCAGTGGCGCTGAGCATGCTTGCAATATATTTTATTCCTCAGAGAAGTCGCTTATGATGATCTTAAAAATTTCGTTCAAAGGGTAGGGTAAAAGAGAAAGCGAACATGTGTTACCTGCAACAGCCGCTCAAAAATTTGATAAAAGTGTAGTGAGTAAGCAGAAAAAAATAACAGCAAATGTCGCGTACTCGGCAGGGCCATTCTGTGCCCCCAAAATATACCAAATGTAATAAAACGTTCTCAGTCCCTACAAGCATATTAAGCGTACTTTCTTCCAACTTAAAATAATATTGTTTTTTCACTGAGCTTGAAGTAGTCAGTGCGGATTTTGGGCTTAACACTACATCCGTCCACCCCCACTCTGATTCTTAAATGACATAAGGCATCATCTCGCGGACTGAACCGAGCGTATCCTTGGTGTCTGCTTTGCCAAGCATACGGGAGTCAATTGAGTTCGCAAAGTGCAAACATAAGCGGCAACAGAACACAAACCAATGCAAAAGAGAGTGGGAGAATCGGAGCTCTTTAAGATACTGCGAAGCTATTGGTGCAGCTGTCCCTCTGACACTAAGGGGAACGGATTCCACCTTTGCACAGATCAGAAATAACAGAAGGAACCGAGCAACGCCTCGTCTACAGCGATGCTTGGCTCGAATCACTACGCGGACAGAGAAGCAGAGCCTGAAAGACTCTCACTACATAACAGTTCTCATTATTCTGACGCCGCACTCCGTGATAGGGGGCTTTGCACATACAAATGTTTCCTTCCTGTTCCCTATCAATCCGCATCCCGCGTGTAGAGCGTTCAACTTGGGCTATTAGAACTTACTGCATGCGGCGTCGGTATTTCCCTCATGCATATTGGGACAATGCTGATCCCACGCCGTCAGTCTAGGATAGAGACATCTCCAGTGCCGATCAGCGATTTGCTTTAATAAGAAGTGCAAAAGAATGCAGAAATATACGTCGAGCTTACTGCTGCGGCTTGAAGAATCAAACGACGCTATTAAACAGCACTTGAACTAGAACATTCCAAAGCCGATACTGTTATCTGATTTTTTCTGGCGCCATCTTATGACACTTCTCAGAGAATTTCGTGTTTTGGAACCAGTATACACTGACGGAAGTGTCGTAAGGTTAGGAACAACCTCAATTTAAGAGTGTAGCTGCAGAGTAATCTTCCTGAAAGCAGCATGAAGAGGACTAAAATTCCCAAGAAAGAGCACACGCGATAAGCACAGACACCGTGTGCTCTCTGTTCCGCGTTTAGTACTGTTCGCTCCGCTGTATTAAAATTATCAAATTGGGCAATCTAAAGTGATTACAAAGTAAGTGCAGGATTTCTTCACTGTCTTGTTGTGTACTAAATTAAACATACTAAACGATCGACTCACGGAGGTGAAAAAAAACGCCATACAGGTTATTCCAACAGATCATGACGGCTCCTATGTTGAATGGTGAATATTCACGAATATCGGTAGCACGGCGCCCCAGCTAGATTGCGAAAATGCACCCATTGTTGTTTAACAAAACGCACAAAATATTTTACACTTAGTAGCAACATCAAATGCCACATACGAGGAATATATCAAATATCGTGCATTTTGTTCGCTCTCGTATAGAACAGATTCCAGACGCTGTTGCTTCTAGCTTTCGCTGCCCCTACGTCAACAACGTCGCAAATGACGCGATGTCGTGCATAAAAATTCTATTTCCGGTGGCAGACATTTCCGCTCTCCTGTACTTTCGTGAACCTTCCTCCGTCGTGTAGCTCCGATGTTTCGTGTTACCAGACACGCGATGTTCCTGCCATTTTCCTCATGCTGGGTCGCTAGGGTTTTGGTGCTGTTTGTTTTTTTCCTTTTCTGGCTAGCCATTGTGTCAACCTTGCGCCCCTTACGCGACGAGTCAGATTTCACACGCGCTCCATGAAGCGCCGTTGTGTTTTGCCACGTACTCTGGAGCCTTGCATTAGATGATGACGAAACTCGATGCCTCTTCTCTCTGTCTGTTCCCCTATCTGGGCGAAAAATATTTGTAGTAGAAAAAATAGCAATAATTCCAGAACTCTCAGCGCACCGCTATAGAGATATGAGCGCGCTTATGACTGTGAACGGGTTTAATCTGCAGTTACTTGCTTCCATAACAACAAGAATTCAATTTAATAACACACCAAAGCTAAGTAAAACGGTTCATAACTTCAACCTGCAATTTAATTGAGGCTAATAATATTTGGACAAGAAAATCTGAAAAAGAAAGAAGAGCAAAAATATTGAAGCAAATGAAAACCTTGAAATGTGCTCAAAAGAATGAGACGCAACTTCGCTGTCCCCTGCAAGCCCCGATTTAACAAGCGGAGGCTTCTCAGTGTGCACGCAAAAAAAGAAATGATCTCGTTTGCTCCTCGTTTTGTCTGCTTCAAAATGCATTTTCTTCCCTGGAACCGCCAGTTATAATCATGATGACGATGACCCTTGGTAACAGTGATGATCAGAAATGAAGATAGTGCTGCATTCTGATGGCAGACGATACAATAATTATGATTGGATTATTCTCTGACGAGGCTAAATACACATCATATTGCTCTCACTATTTTGTCGTTATTACCTTGTCAATAAAATAAAAATGCAATTTCTGAATAAACCCTTTTTCTTCATGGGCCTGTGTAATCAGCTTTACGCACAGATTTACTTCAAACCTCTAGGTGAGATTACGCAAGCAAAAATTTTGTTCACTGCAATCCCAAGTTTTTGCAAGCAAGTACTATTAACGTGTGTTTGAATTAGCCCATATTCAGAATGTAGCGAACGCTTCAGGAACATCATTTGTAAACAGACCATTTAAAAACAAATTTGTCAATACTTTTAGAAAAAGTTTTGAACTATAATTTTAAAACCGCAAGATTGCGGCTTCAATTGCGTTCGCGATGAAATGTATTGAAAAATGGAGTAAAAGGGTTCCAGATAGTGCTTTGTGTAATCAAGGAGAACTTTTCGCGGTGCTACTTTGTGCATAATACTGAACGAATGGGCGCCAACACAAACGAACACACAAAGTGACACGGAAACTGGAAAAGAGCCTGTCCGTGTCATTTTCTTGTGTTTGTCTCTGTTGGAGATTATACTTTTAGGTTTCATTGTAAACTCCACGTTACATGCGCATTTGCCAGATCTCTCAACCGCACTTAATACACAGAACCTGTGTAGTTTTCCTGCATCCAGTAGCGTCCAGTTAAGCGTAAAATTCTTGTAGCGCCCTTTAGACTCCAGCGTCCCTCATAGCCTGAGTTGCTCGAGTACGTTAAACCACATAAATCAATCAATCTGGACCAGTGTGGCTGAACATTGTATGAACTTAACTCCGAACATGAAGGAGAGCATGACGCTAAACATATGAATGAACTTATTCAAAACGTTCTTCTTCTAGAACAGTATCAACCAGAAAAAAGATCCCCAGCCCGGAGTGGAGTTCTAACCACTGTAGGCGCAAAAAATGGGCTTTGCTTCCGGCCGCCTAAGATAATTACTCGGCGATCGCCACAGCCTCTCAATCTGTGCTTTCGATATCGTCATTTGTTTATTTTGATCCGTTGGTGTTACGCAGCGAATGTATGAGAAAGGGACTAACCCGAATATTGATTTTGAGGAAAGGTGGATCAGTGGTTAGGGCGCTCGACTAATGATCCGGAGTTCCCAGGTTCGAACCCGACCGCGGCGGCTGCGTTTTTATGGAGGAAAAACGCTAAGGCGCCAGTGTGCTGTGCGATGTCAGTGCACGTTAAAGATCCCCAGGTGGTCGAAATTAGTCCGGAGCCCTCCACTACGGCACCTCTCTCTTCCTTTCTTCTCTCACTCCCTCCTTTACCCTTCCCTTACGGCGCGGTTCAGGTGTCCAACGATATATGAGACAGATACTGCCCCATTTCCTTTCCCCCCAAAAACCAATTATATATAAAGGTGCGCTGGCTGTCTCTCTTACCAGTCTACACCTGAAAGGAGCAAATAGGGAAGGAAGAAAGGAAGAAAAGAAAGGAAGGAAGGAAGGAAGGAAGGAAGGAAGGAAGGAAGGAAGGAAGGAAGGAAGGAAGGAAGGAAGGAAGGAAGGAAGGAAGGAAGGAAGGAAGGAAGGAAGGAAGGAAGGAAGGAAGGAAGGAAGGAAGGAAGGAAGGATGGAAGGAAGGAAGGAAGGAAGAAAAGAAGGAAGAAAAGAAGGAAGGAAGGAAGGAAGGAAGGAAGGAAGGAAGGAAGGAAGGAAGGAAGGAAGGAAGGAAGGAAGGAAGGAAGGAAGGAAGGAAGGAAGGAAGGAAGGAAGGAAGGAAGGAAGGAATGAATGAATGAATGAATGAATTCGGCGGCACGTATGTCTTTCGAAGTACGCTCCATCGAAATATGCCTCTCAAAGCTGGCAACTGATCCGTCGTCCTCGGGCTCAGGTGTGCTTACCATATGGCGACCGCGGCAATTGCTGCTGAAGAGCAAGCTAAAGCGACGGTGCTTAAAACAGCAACAGGGATCTTGAAAACGCAGCGAACGACGTTGCACGCACTGGCTAGGTCGTAAAGAAAAGTGGCCGATGCAGCGACATCTAAAGCAAGCATATATGGTCACGTAAAAGCCTCCGACAACGTACCGAGCAAGAATAGGTTACGGAAGCATGGACTACATGGAACGCTAGTCGGTGACAGCTCCATCTGGATGTGCAGTAGAAGATACGAGCGCGAGACGACGGTTTCTACAAGCGCTCTACTCGCACGCTCTCACGAGCCAAAATCACAGGGGGGTGCACGCTTAGCTTGCACTGCATAGCCACAGAAAGCCCCGGCCGGACGGCGGCGCCACCGCTCCGACTGCCCTCACGTCCTCGCAGCTGCAATATATGTGTTCGCGATCGTGCAAATGTAGCCGAGCGCACCCTCGCTTCCTATTAAAAACTAAGACAAAGAAATTATCTGATGACTTGAGAACGGTTACCACCATCTATGAGCTGCTATAGAATGCGCTACACCTTTTCTTCAAAGCATTTCATAGTTACATTTGTTCTTTGCGGAGAGGGGCTATGAATTCATAAGCTAAAGGTGTTGTTTAGAGGAACCTATAAATTCTATATCATTCTTGTATTGGGCAACTTCACGGTTAAACGCGGAAGAGTTCAGCAGAACACTCTAGAACAAATGTAGAGGAGAAATTACTCTCCAACCCATTGCAGGCGTCTGTTCGCTCGCAGTAGGACTGCCCAAAGAGTGCCAAAGCATAGTCTCAAAGATGCGTGAAAAAGCAGAAAATTTTTAGCTGACCTAATTATCAGAGATCGCAGCCCCATGCAAGCTGCTGCATCAACTCGGCCCCACTTCCATTAACGGCACTGAGAGCATTAGTAGAGAGAAAACTCGTTAGAACGATGCAGGAAAAACGAGAGGGTTTTTCGAGTCGTTAGAATCTCAAGAGGAAGAAAAAATGGGGAAACATATGTGCCTAACCATCGAGAAGGACAACATGGCTTTTAATGGCTCAAACCTCGACAGACGTTTTTGCTTATTAAGGCAGGGGCTTACGCTAGGTGGAACTGTTCAGTGGAATTCTTTGTTTGTAGATTTGTAGTGCTTATCGGAAGAAGCTGGACAGAAAGAAGTCTATGCCATGTCTCTGCGTTTTTTTCTATTGCCTTTTCATAAGTGGAACGAATTAAGAATTCAACATTTTTTTCATCTTACTTTTAGTTCCAAAGCAATATGCATGGTGTTTATTTTGTACTGCCAATTGTATCAGTGCTTTTCTCAGCGAGATGTAAGAATTAAAGAAGCGTACAGTATTAGAAAAGAGTTCATGGACGACAAAGAGCAGCTGGAGTAATGAGAAATCCGTAAAATTGTAAATTTTTCTTATATGATCAGCATTTTAAATATTTTTTCGCATCAAACCGTCACCATGAGCATACAGTTTGGAATCATTGTTCTCGCATTCATCACATGCTACCAAAAACAGTCGCCTTGTTTACAATAAAAAATCACGAGTTCCTAATCTGGGATGAAAATAACTTTCTCTGGAGCGTATTTATTTCTGTATCACTCCCGACAGCACGTTTCTTAACGTTGTAAACAAGTTGACTAATCAACTTAGACTTATTGCTACAGCAAAGGGATTACCATATGCCTGACACCTACTCATCTTGGTGGCTAAATTACTACTTCGTCGTGCTGCTGACAAGAAAATTTCCCATTGGGTCTAAGTGGGGTTGCCAAATTTTGGTTAGAAGAAACGTGAAACCGTCTGTATTTCGACCTCTTGATGAGCGTCAAGCGACATGAGAGAGTGCGTGACATCTCTTGACTGTTCACTGCTGCATGTCTGAAAACTGGGGTTCCGAATGTACATTGCAAAAAAAAAACAGTGCCACTGTTGTCCGCTAAACAGGGCTGCATATATTGTTTCAAAACGGGCGTAGTGTAAGAACAAAATTTGGCTGGTGTTCAACACGGCTGAACCTAGTTTACATAGCAGAAGCTCGATCAAGCATGGTCAGACAAGGTTTGCTGTGGTTTAGCGTTTCCTTGCTCCATTCTTAGCTAACGAACCCTGTCCACGTTCTTGATCTTAAGAACGATCATATTCAATCAGCCTTCTACGATACACACCCGAAACACTGATTCCAGAGCGCCAATTGTGTATGGCTAATAGCGTGCCCAAGATTTATCTATGGTGATAAGGGGGTCGAAAAAGTCATCAGTGTCGCTCTCACATAGCTTCAAAATTCTTGCAGTATTTTCCTTCCGCAAGTCTTTTTGCATTGGAGTCAGCAACCGCTCAACCCAGCGAGCGGGAACCTTTATAATGTACAGGTTGTTGTGATGGTTGTGCACTGAACCTACACTCACCATTTTCACTATTTCTTCAACAGCCATTTGCCGATCAGTGAGCACCAGAACCTCCACTTGTGCAGCAATCTCTCGTTCATCATCTAGCGACAGTCGGCAACTGCCTTATACGTCGTGCAGTCCTGTTTCACCGAACTTTAATCGTCTGCGCCATTTGACGACAGTGTTATAGGCTGGGCAATTGTCACCGTACACCGCCACCAGCTCAGCATGAATCTTCCTGTAATCATGCCCCTTGAAATACGATGTTTGCGATAATGCTGCCTGTAGCGCTATTTGAGGTGTTTTTCTTGTTCTCCATTTACACACTGCTATTCAATCGAGTCGGCAGCGCAGAGTCGAAGCCAGCACTTGCCCGTGCTGACAATTTGCGGCTGACATTTTTGTTTTGTTCCCCAAGTGGTGCTGCTCGGTACTATATAGAAGACAATATTTATATTCCTCTAAAGCTATAAAAACGTGCATTCATTTCTCTTATAAATTAATGGTACTGATATTACGAACTCTATCAACGCACGGACTCAACAAGAAAAGTACTTTTCACGCAGAATTGTCACCTCTTCTGATAAATCTTTCCCTGAGGTTATCCTCTACGCTGGCACTTCGCTGCTTCTTTTCTCTTTCGGTGCTGCAGTGTGGCCTTTGTTTTGTATTTCGCCAAATTTAATTCTCTGCTCTTCAAGTATCTCTGCCCTTGGACGCGAGAGATTTGCTGAAGTGCTATTTCATATTGGCGCGGCTGCGTCCTCGAACATCGACTTGTTCCTCTTCAGACCCTACCACAATTGCAGCTACCTAAATGTCGCAAGCGCTGATGTAGACTCTCGTTCGCTTATATTGTTCCCGCACCGTCGGGATGGCCGCAAATTGTCAGCACGGGCAAGCGCAGGCTCCGACTCTCAGCTGCCGGCTCGTCGAAATGGCAGTGTGTAAATGGAGAGCATGAAAAACATCGCAAATAGCGCTACAAGCAGCATTATCGCAAACAGCGTCGCCAGCTTAGTCTAGGCAGCATTTTTGTGTTCTCTCTCAGGCGGCCACAAATCGTCAGCGCAGGCTAGCGTCGTCTAGCACGCTCTACTGCCGGCTTGCCCAAATGGCCGTGTGAAAATGAACAATGCGCGAAACAAGCCAAAAAAGCCAGAGAACAATAATCAAAACTCGTAAAAACGTTCAGCACCGCCAGGCCGGGGAGAAATAATGTGGCACACGGTGTCGTTTCCTGCCACACTTTACGAGGACGCAAGCTGCAAAGAAAGATAGAATAAGCATCTTCCTCGTCGCGCCGATTGTTGTCTTAATTTTATATTTTTTCTTTATTCGAAGAGTCACCAGTCTGCGCGCTTGTTGGGCAGTGTGGGCACCCATGTACAGCGACTCCGAGCTCCTTTTATTTTTTTTTTTTTTGGTATTTTCTCGAGGCCTTCGTGTAAGAGAAAGAAAGAGCGGCCTCCGAAATTCCAGCCGGAGCCGACGTTGCTGGTTCATGCTTCTCTTGTTTAGCCTCCTCCACTTTCTGTCCTGAACCTACGCTAACGGCTTCACGAGCGGGCTCCTAAACCGGCTTCAACTTGTTTCGAGCTCTTGCAGGGAAGGGACGAGAGGTGGCAGCCGAGTGGACTGGAGAGACTAAAAAAACCACGATGGTCGTCCAGCTGCGGGATGTCCTGCCACAGCTACACAGGGAGAGAAGTGAGGATTTTATGATATTTTGCTTCCTTACGTTATATCCCTTTGAGAGATAAGGCTCTCTTTCTACACTCGGACGCCGCTAATGGAAAAACCTGCTTCGCGCAATCGTTTTGTCATCAAGCGCCTTGCCCAACCTCGCCTTGAGTTCTTCGTTGCTTATCTATTTGTTATGCTTATATACTTTCCACCAATTCAAGATTTTGACAATGCCAAAATATTTCGTGAATATGGAAACACTGGCATTGACCTCGAGCAGGAAACAAGGGATTTTGTCTGTCGTTACTTTTTTCATGAGATGAGAGTATAAGCATTTAGTGTTTCCTCACGATCAAAATGTAAGTCCTACTTGCTGCTTTACAGTTTTTAACCTTTTGCGCCACGCAATGCGGTTATCGCTTTTACCTGTACAAAGACACATGCTGTCCAGAAAGGCATCCAAGGCCAAGTGCCACGAGCTGCGCAAGTGGTTGTGCAGGCTTGATATACACAAAAGTTAACTTGATCAAGCTACGCAGAGGCTCGAGATGAGCACTCCTACTGTCTACACCAATATGAGAAAATATTACGATTTTATGCAAGATACGTGCATGCCGTCTTCTGCAAAACAGAGAGTGGTTTTTAAAGTACTGGCACCTGCCAAAAAATGTGCGCTTGGCTTTTGGACTGGCATATCTGGATGTAAGAAGTACTTGCGACTGGGCTTCTTGGTGCATATTCGTGAAAGGCATAAGAGCGCAAACTGGCAACATGGACGAGGAAGGGAACAGGTCGAGCGCTACACTTTCAACAGGGTTTATTCAGGGAAGAGCGTATATATAGCCTCTGACCTTATCCATGCTCTTAATCTCAATTTGAAAAACATTTACCTTTCACAGATATGCCTCAAAAAACATCATTTCACTGTGCCGGATAATAACCGAGGTATCACTGATGCAATTGTCACCTCGTTTCTTGAGCTCGTGGAAGCCCTTTATATCAAGAAACGAGGTGACAATTGCATCAGTGATACCTCGGTTATTATCCGGCACAGTGAAATGATGTTTTTTGAGGCATATCTGTGAAAGGTAAATGTTTTTCAAATTGAGATTAAGAGCATGGATAAGGTCAGAGGCTATATATACGCTCTTCTCTGAATAAACCCTGTTGAAAGTGTAGCGCTCGACCTGTTCCCTTCCTCGTCCGTGTTGCCAGTTTGCGCTCTTATGCCTTTCACGTATCTGGATGTAGATTGTTAAGTTTTTGCGTTAAATGATTTTCAACGAATTTTTGTGTACGAATATCTGGCGCGATATTCATAAACAGAAAAGCTGAGTCAGGATATCCAAATTTTAGACTTAGCAAAGAATAACGGTCTTTTTTTTGCAAAACCATGCCGCCCTTTGCCTTAGCGCATTATTTGTGGAGTTTTGTAGACATTGAAGAGATGTTTCTTCTCACTGGCAGTAGTAAAGAATTCGAATCTTCTTCCTACGACTCGCCTGACCATATGTTACACATATTTTTCTTTTCGTTACTGGGAGATTGCTAATGCTAGCTGTAGCGCAACCTTCATGATGGTTCGCGCTTCCAAGCTGAGCTGAGACGCGTGATCAAAACTGGCATGTTACTGACTTCTCCATCACAGTCTTCGATCGCTGGCGTAACGCACAAGAATGAAACTACTTGTCGCTTGACACTGTACAGACTTGCTAACAGCTGTCGCTGGAAATCGTGTTGCGGACTGGTCACCTGGCTGCTACTCTTAAATAGAACGATACCTATTTTACAAAAGAAGCCTACAAGATTACGTTACAAGTACCGCATACTTACACACATCTCGGCCAGAAATAAAATTAGCCAACTACAGTATCCTAATCAGGTAATTTAGAAGAATTTTTAGCCGCCTCCAAGGTAGGCGTTCCTTCTAATCGCATAAAACGCAGAAGGCTGGAACCCACGGCGGGAACGAAATGCTAGAGATTGTAGCCTTGTTGCGGGGCGAGAAGCTGAAGGACAAGAGAAAATACTTGTAGGCGATCAAATCATTTAGTGGCCGGCGCCTCATACTGCGTCACTGCCCGATTCCACTTCTCCCCCGGAACCCCTAAGGTCACCGAAGAGGCAAGACCCGCTGCGCAAGGCTCTGGCCCTCAGAACATTCAAAGCTTCTCCTCTGAATGCCATGAGCAGCATTTGTGCCAAAGTCGAAGCCTAGCAACGTCCGGTGGCTAGCAAACCTACTGGGACTCAAAGTGGGCCAATCAAGAATTAAACGGATATTTTAATCACCCGTGTTGAGCCGCCTAGCTACGCCTAACCCCGAGTGGCGAGTGTGTTAGCAATCGCAGCGCCTAGGGCCCACTGCTGGTAGTCCTTGCAACTCCCCCCTCCCCACTCCCTTTCCCTTTAACACAAACCTGCCGGCAAAAATGTCTCTGTCACTTGCCAATCCTGACACCCAAACCGGTCAACCCCATCTACTTTATCACATCCTTATCCCCTCGATGACCTCTGAACGGATGTAAAAAAAATTCACGTTTGATTTGCGCAATTACGCCATTTGCGAATTTCGTGCGCTAGCCCTTCGGGTTTCACTTCGGTTCATGTGCTCGGAGCCATTGCTCACTGATGAAAGTTGTTCGGGTCACGATAATGGGGTCAATGCGCGCGTGTGTGAAATTATTCAATTGATCAATTATTAATCAATTCCCTCAAGCTCTGCAGCTTGCTAGCGGTCCCGATTTGCTCACATGGTTGCTATTCATGAATTGCTCGCTTATCTTAAATCAACTCCATCTTGACGGATTCCCCTAAATCATACGACCACTACCTCCATGGCCTTTTTAGGTTCTAAATGCGATGGTCAATTTTGGCTCCAAATGCACTATGGCTATCGGAAAAGTGCACAAGAAACGGCAGTTTTCAGAAAAGCAGTTGCTGAATCGAAAATTTCACGGTCCGCTAAGAGCTACAGAGAAGGCATGTGTAATCACATTCAGTTATCAAAAGCAAGTGTCATTTTTTGAAGGAGGAGTTTACAAACCACAAATTTGGACGACGTTGTCCTGAACAACATTTGTGTACAGAAAACCAAGCACCATATCCCAAGTTCCTTGTTTTACATTTTATTGCTCTTAAGATTGCACGATTTCTCGTATACTAAGAGACGCTCTCTGTTGCACCCGCCACAAGAAACGTCTCTACATATAACAATGTCGCCAAAAGAAACTTTCTTCAGGAAGACAGCCGCAAAACGACAAGCTGCTAGGGCCATTTGGTTGAAGTAGCGACACGGAGTTCCTTCACGGCTGTGCCGCGCCCACTTAGGGAAAACATGTGTTCCCACCACGAAGCAAGGGCCTACATCTATTCCGCGCTGCCGACTTCAAAGCCCATACTTCAAGGGAGCAACCGTCCCCAGTGCGCCACCGAAGTGATCCTTTTATTTTATTCACTCGAACTCGAGCAAGGAAACAGAAAATGGAAGCCGTGTTTTGCTCCCTCCAGTTGTCACTATTTCCGCTATGAGCACCATATTTTGTCTTTGTTCTTATGGACATTTTTTGTTGCGATTTTGATGTTAACTTCACTGTGTCAGTGCTATCGGGGCCTAAATAGAACGTGAAGTTTTAAAAAGAGACTGTTCGCTGAAAACATACTCTCAAAACGGCCAAAGAAGGTATTTTTCTGCACCTATTTGCTCACTTCGTGGCGAGGAATTCAAAAAATGATGCAAAACATCTTGCGCAAAAAGTTTTAATACTGATATCTCTTTCTTCGCAATGAATAGCCATCCGCGTCAAACTTATTTTCTGAGTGCAATAATGGGAATAATCGCACATTTGCTGCCCTTGCCTACACTGGGAGAACTCATCCTCCAGAAAGAGGAATCGCGGCGAAGAGAGTGTGCGCTAATTGTTGAGTGAACTTTTCGTCAGTGCCATGGTCTGAAAGATAAACGCGTATTGGAATTAAGCCTGTGGTTATCAAGACAAACTGGTTCTAAATGATTAGGTTAAGCGCATTGCCGATCTGGCTTCAAAATATAATGAAAGGAAAGCCTGAGTACAGAAGCTAAACTACTAGTATGGTTCGGTTGTAGTAGCGCAAGGAGAATAGAAATATGGGCAATGCAAAATATGCAAGATATGTTGCGAGCGACCTTGAATTTTCGTTCATTAAAAGCTTCGGTGCAAAATCAGAATAGGTTACGCTGGCGCAAAAAAGTTTAATCATGAGAGTAAACTTTCCTGACACACGAGGAGAGTGTGCCTTGAACGATAGCTCTTGGAAAGAATAGAAGAACACAATTGAAGGGAAGAAACAATTAGTGCGTTGAAAATGTATAGTTTTTTGTGGAACGACATTACAAAATTTCGCCTGCCGCAAACACCAGTCAGCTTGTCAAGCTACGGCTTTTTATCCCGGGACCCATTGCTCTCTGTAGCAAGAAATAAATAAACTGAACTGAACTGAACTAGGTAATTTCAAGGTGTTTCTAATCTGGATTGACCTAATCACCTGCACTTTAGATAGGGGGATCCACGCCACGGCTTTCTCGTATGTTTCCTCAAGAAATCTGTCTCTACATTTGTCTTTCTAGATATAATCTAGAGAACATCCAATACTACTTTAGAGGCATAATCTTCTATGAATACCGTAATCCTTTTCGCAGTTAGAACCTGAGATGACACTGGAATGCGGTGACACATCAAAAGTAGTTATCCCGGTCCGAAAGCATAATTTAAGAATAGTAGCCAAGTGGTATAGTATGTTACAATTCATTCCCCACTTGAACTTCTTCCTGTTTCTCGTCTTTCAGTACCCGATATAAAGTGTATATTTCATGCCTACCAAAAAGCTTTGAATAAATACAACAGGGGAATGCAAGGGTAACACTAAGTAACAAAGGGACACTAGATGACTTTCTTCATAGGGTGTTCATTCTTGTGAGACTTTTCATTTCTTTTTCGAATGACGAAGCACAGTTTTTAAAAGACAGTTGTAGTATGTATGAAAAATGTGTTCCTGCAAAGGCGACAGCTCGCGAATTAAAGGCAGAAAGAAAAACTAGCAGCTATTTCCCGCGTTCAAAAAGAAAAATGTGTGTACTCTGCGCAACCCTAGAAAGATCATAGCTCTACTTTTTATTCTCAAAACGAACTCAGGACAAAATTCGTTGCCGCCACCGAAACCGCATAATAAAAACTTTTATGAAGTAAATTTTTATAAAAGCTTCCGAACGTGATTACGTTAATAGATTTATACTCCATAACTAATCCGAAAACTTGAGGAAGATTTAACAATTCACCATATTCCCGGCACACCAAAGCAAGCCCCGGGGTCCGGCAATAATGATCAAAGTTGTATTTTTAAGGCGAAAGCCTTACTTGCCTAATGAGTCCGCCCTAAGTGTCAGTACGCAGAAAGTGTCAGCCTCAGATGGCAACGAAATGACGTCATCAAAACTAAAATAGATAAGATATAAATTACACAACAAAAAATATTTAAAACGATTGAAAATAAAAATAAAATTAAAAGTAAAATAAAACATGAGATTAAAAATAAATTACCAAGAAATAAAAAATAAAATGTTAAATTAAAAATATTAAATTTAAAAATAAATAATGAAATAAAATGTAGAGAAAGAAAAAGAGAAATGATAAATTAAATATAATAAATTTTAAAATAAGAAAAGTAAAAATAAAATAAAAATAAATACAAGCGCTGGCGTTGTTTAAAAAAACCCAGCGTTCTAAAACGTTCCATGCTTTAGCATTCTTGCACGTAAGCAGGCTTAAGTGCCCTCACAAATTTTTCATGTGCACGAGACCACTAGTATAGTTTATATCGAGTCATTCTGCAGCCTTTTTGTGACGGCAAAAAGCCGTTCGTGCACCATTGCGCGGGCTCTTTTTTCCTGGGTCTAGCGATTATAGATACTCTGTAAAAGAGACACCGCAAAGGTAAACGTATTCAGCAGTCGCAAATGTCTCATAAAAACAAAAATAACTTCCTAGCCTCGCTCACCGCATGTGCCGCCAGCTCTAAATATGGTAATCCCGCTTTAAATACGCGGCCGTTCGCTGTTCTGAAGCAAGTATTGATCACCTTGTTTCGTTTCGTGGGACGAAGCATAAAAAATGACGCCATTGGAACGGATATGCCACTTTTTCTGTTACCTGAAATATTTTCGCATTCCTTTTTCTTTCGAGTACAGCCAATGACTGTGCCTATAGTTCTGTGTTGTTCCTCATTCTTTGCTATGAACGTCGCCGTAGATATTAGCCTAATAAAAAACTTCGGTGTTCGCGTCCCCTCTGTGAGCCATCCATGCAGTTTGTGGGCTTCCTTTGTATACAGATTCCCCCCACAACTCGCAAGGACTTGTTTTAGGCTTCTGGTAATGTACGGAAACAAAATTATACGAAAAAATTTTTAAGCACAGTGATAGTACACAGCGACTATTTTTTCTTCCCATTGTTACTTTGAGCGGCTAATCCTTGTTGCCACTGCTTGTTACCTATTGTTGCTAAAAATGAAAATGCTGCGAAAAATGAATGCTCAGTTGGTACATTGTACTACTATGGCACGTATTAAATCAATGACGGGCTTTACTGCAGACTCAGACGTGGCTACGGTTATAGGCAAAAAACAGGCGCCGTAACTGTCTGCCGTGGTCGAGACCCGAACATTTCCAGGAAAAATAAATTGGTTCTCTAGAAAGGAAAGGACCACCAACTGCCTGACTTCTCGGTGGACACCTTAACTGCGCTGAAATCGCACAGCACATAGGCGCCTTTGCATTTCGCTTTCAGTCGCTGCGGTGGCTCAGTGGGTATGGCACTCGGCTGCTGGCCCGAAAGACGCGGCTTCGACCCGGCCGCGGTGGTCGAATTTCTATGGAGGCGAAATTTTAGAGGTCCGTGTGCTGTGCGATGTCAGTGCACGTTAAAGAGCCCCAGTTGGTGGAAATTTCCAGAGCCCTTCACTACGGCGTCCCTCGTAGCCTGAGTAGCTTTGGGACGTGAAACCCCCGTAAACCAAACTAAACTATTCGCTTCTACAGAAATGCAAAACGCGCGTGTTCAGTACAATTTCAGTGCACATTAAAGATCCCCAGGTGGTAGAAATTATACCGAAGCCCTTTACTGCGCCTTTCCTAACCTAAAGAGCATTTTTATTGGAGGAAAAAGATAAAGGAGCAAGCAATAGAAGGAAATGACAATGAATCGCAAAGTGGTTTGGTTTATGGGGGTTTAACGTCCCAAAGCAACTCAGGCTATGAGGGACACCGTAGTGGAGGGCTCCGGAAATTTCGACAACCTGGAGTTCTTTAATGTGCACAGACATCGCACAGTACACGGGCCTCTAGAATTTCGCCTCCATCGAAATTAAACAGCCGCGGCCGGAATCGCAAAGTAAAAATAGCTGCGGTTTAGCTTCTCCTCAAACTGGTTAGAGAGCGAAAGCTGTGGTGCATCGGGCACGTAGACGCGGGCTTGGCGTCTGTAACGTTCAGTGCATGTGTTGCGCACACTGGATAGGCAGCCCGCCCACCCTGACACCCTGGCAGGTGGTGGTTCAATGAATGGTTCATCGCCAGAGGTGTCACACAATGAACGCTCCGGCCTATTGTACCGCCCTCTACCGGTGAATCGAAATATCAAAGTGCAAGTGGCGCGACACCATGGTGGACTACATATGGTAAGGCGTATAACCACACTTGACCTGTGGCTCACTTGAAGGTGAACCGGCAACGCACAGCGAAATCGGCTTTACCTAGCGTAGTGAAGCTTTCGCTTCAATAGAATAGAAGGCAATAAAAAAAGCTGCATTTCACCTCATTTGTGTTGACCTATTCTTATGAATCTGCTAGCATGGCAATGCAGGAATTGGCAGATGAAACGGGGTAGTCACCTCCTGGCATTGCCGGGGACAGCCCCGCTCTGCATTGTCACACCACTCCGTGCATTGTCATGCTACCCACTTTGGCAGGTTCATTAGTATCGGCCGACGCCATTGGCTGGAAGGGGGCGTTTGACGAGGAACAGCCAATATTTCTTTAATTGTATCCGACATTAGTGGCTGGCGCTGGTACAATTTCGATCATCTGTGCTTCTTTAATGAACATCGCCCCGACGGAAGAAGAGGAAGTGTTATGAAAAAAGGGACAATGAAATAATTACAATAGAGTCAATAGATCACTTTTTCCTCTTTTGCCGGCGGCTCGCTTCTCTCCGTAGAACATACTTGGAGATCCCCCTCGCTCGACTGGGGCTCCCTCTATCTATTCCGATTCAACTCTCTTTGGGGCAAGCGCCAAGTTATATGCCTTGAAACCTTAGTGCTATTTTGTTCACGGTATATATTTTGTTCACTGCTCTATATTTGCATCAGGTCGATTGTTATGCTAAAATGTGAATTCACAGCTTTTTCAATTCCTTTTTTCACCTTTTTTCATCCAAATTTGCGTCTTCTTCACAAAATTGTGCAATTACTCCACACTCTACCCATTTGTGCGTTTGTATCAACAATGTACCCTGACTAATCCCCCACCGTGGGTACATGCCATTCAGCCAGAGGTCCATCATCATCATCATCATCATCATCAATTGCTGCTGCAGGAGGCTCTGCATTGAGTTTGACCCCGTGTGTTTCCTTACCGTGGTCCCATCATGCACACTACTAGGAAATCTATGCATTTGAGCTCCATCGAAATCCACTCGCGGTGACTAGGATTGGCCCCGACTAGTTTGAAACATATATAAGCCCACCTATGTAACCAGAATGAGCTTCTTTGTAGCTTTCAACGACGCCTAGAGGATGGCATCAGTCCATGGCAAGTATAGACGGACTTAACAGAACACGACTGGCAAGAAAGCCGAACTCGGCTGTCACCCAAACTGCTCATTCTGACCACGGTTGTTAGCGTCGGCAGCATTTGCCTGCACGATATCTGCTCGGAGCGGCAGTTACGTGAGTGCTGTTAGAGCGAGTTTATAGCTAACAGAGTTCAAGGTAACTATAGGGACGTTTAAGTGACCTTAAGAGCGGAATGCGAGAGCATTACTTTTAAGATCTGTAGTAGGTTCTCTTGGAGCATGCGTTTGCGTCAGTTTCTTTATAATTGTGGATGCGACAACCGCTATATCGGAATATTAGCTTTAGTCGTAGGTATCTGTTATGCTTTTATGGTGCAGCAATTTGAATATATGCGATTTTTTTCTGATTCTTGATTTCGATTTGCTATCTCGGTTCCTGTCCAGAAAGTGCGCACAACGCGGTAACCAGGTTGTGATGACCGCTTAAGGGGACGTCAGCTTGGTCATCCAATTAATATTTTAACTTCCACCTGTAACGGGGACAGGTTGTGATGACACCAAACGGTCACAAGTCCTTTTTAGAGCAATCAGAGTGGCCCTTCAGGGCAGGTTGTGATGACGTCACGAGGTGACGTGACCTCACTCAACAAATAAGTGAATTTTTTGGCACTGCCTAACGGAGTGTTTTGGTGTCATGAAAACTGTAAAGCTATGCAGTTACAATTGCTCAGACACGAATTCAATTTCTTTCTAAAAGATGTTCACCTGAAAATGGAGCGCTATATTTTCTGAGGCATGTATAAGTGAAAGTTTTTTAGGATTAATTCTGCACACAAGAGGAGGACCTCGTTATATTCCCCCTTCAATAAAAACTGAAGTCAGACTTAAGCTCTGCGGTAAGAGTATGACGCGACAGCATTACTGAATTATTGCCTCTATATGCTTAAGTCGTCGTTCGCAACTTAACATTCACAGGCAGCTAGGAGTCCTCATACCACTCCTGGCCCAGTGGTGCGGAGTTTATGCGTTCTTCCACTGCCCCGGTATACGGCTGTTTCAATTACAGCTACTGGTTGGGCTTGTGAGACCCAGGTTGCTCTTCCCGTGTAACCTCTCGCGACCAAGCACTAATCGGTCTGCCACCTGGCACAGTGGGCAGGTTGTGATGGCGTGGTAAGGTGGTATGACCTAGGTGGCAGGTGGGCCACCTGCGTTTTCGCTCACATCTCAGCCGCTGCTGCTGCTTACGACAACACCGCCGGCGACACCGGGTTTTCCGCAGAGCGGCACGCGTAACACTATCGCGTTGCAACGCGGCTGCCGTGGCCTGGGCTCAACAATAAGATTTGTGCTCAGGAGCCGAGCACTTCAGGCACAAAGTTAGCGGGGATCGATAGAAGGCTGCGTTCATGTCGAGGTGCAAGGCAAGAGAAAGGCCGGCAGCGCGAAGGTTGATCTATGGAAAGATTGCATACGTTCAAAATGTGGTCTCCTTACCTTTCGGTTTTTCTTCTCTAAGAAAGGGACTTGAGTACAGGTTCATAAGGAATTTTCTATGGCAATATATCTTCCATTAGCAAAGGAGGGGCACCGACAACTTTCTTCTCATTGGCGTTTCAAAAGCAACACAAACATAATGAAGCATGCCTGAGAGTTCCTATATCGTCGTGCCCTCCTGCAGAGCAAAAACAGTCAAATTGAATCAAGAGCACCCCTAAAGGCATGGCAGATGCAGTGCGCAACACCGTGCTTGTTTCCTGCGCGCAATATTGTCTCACTTGCTTTCCTTTCCTGCTACCGAAATGTCGACTTGGACAAAGGTACATCCTAATAGTTAATCATGAGAATATATGTACTCTGCAAAAAGTTCTACAGGCGCCACATTTAATAATGAGAAACACAGATCTCTAAAGTCCGACTAAACTTTTCCTGTACACGAGCTTGAAAAACTTCAAAACGGATGACATTTTTCCCGAGAACAAGGATAGAACGCCTCGAGGAGCACCTTGTAGGAATGGAAATGAATGGAGCGTATGCATGCAAACGTCACCACTAGGTACAACACATACAAGTGCGGAACTGTTGGAAAGGCAGTAGATAAAACAAGGAAGGACTTAAGATTTTGAGATCGATGGAAAAGGGGAAGGCGAATACGTCGAGAAAAATGAGAGCCCCATGACAACACCCTTCGACCCAAAATTGGAAATGGAAATCGGGAGCGCTTCTGCATGCCTCCTCGCGGAGCGGAACCCCATGTGCTTTACATATTTAAAGAGGGCGCCACCTTTTGTTTCTCGGGAACACTCTTTGCGCTAGCCGTTATTCGCAGTTCAGTTGCACAGGCGCCGGCGCATGACAGCGCACCAAAATGTGGTTGTGCTCTCCTATTCTATCTGAGTTTTGTTTGGACGACGTACATAAAAAAAAGCCGCTCTAGAATAACGGAATAAAAGCGCAATTCAAGAAATATTTTCCGTCTCCAATGTAAAACATCAGACGCTTCCTTTCTTTCCTGCATCACAGGCGAAAGGACAGTGTTCTAGATCAGCGTAGAATGCAACGCAGTTGTTTCAAAACGGAAGGTGTATTGAACGTTGATTTGAGCTGTTTGTCCGATAAAATAATTCTTATGCCCTCATATCTGAGACTATGATTGCAGAAATTCAAAACTTCACTGTTTTTTACTTAATTGTTTTATATTTTAGGAAATAATACGGCATTGTGGCTATTAAAAATAGAGAACCAAGTTTATGAACGAGCAGTTCAGTTATATGCCAGGAAAGCACCGAGATGCGTATTATAGAGAACATGCTTACCATAAACAGTTCCAGTGGCCGGCAGCCAGGCGGAAAAGTTTAAAGAGGTATTACAGTTGAGCTTTGAAAGAAACTCCTAATCCTTTTTACGGTTTTTTAGAACAAGCAGGATGGACGTCTAAGGACGATTGAAACTACTGAGATGGGCCGCTAAGCTCAATTAACCTAGTTGAACAAAGTCCGTTGATGCGCTCCAGGTCAAGTTGATTCAGTGTCTTTCTTTTCATACGCGTGAAATTAGTATCAAGCTGTGAAGCATGCCGCATTGCTTTTTTTTTTGGCGCCCGGCAGAGGAATGGAACGTTTTGTAATGTGTGCCACTTTGCGTGTGTCAGGCAATAAAACAAAAGATCCACCTTGTACCTGAAGTGGCTTCTTTCTTGCAGGGTCATTCGTTCGGGAATGTTCAGGGCTAATCTAATATTATTGGTCACCTACCGATTCTTGAAAGCTTTTTATGCCATGATATTCGTGACCAACTATCAATTATGCTGAATGACATGATCGACATTCTGTGAGTTTCTGTTGAAAGAATTCAATTATACGCATTTTACTAAAGTTAAGGTATAAATAATGCTAAACTATTAGGATAGGTACTCTTAAATGCAACCACCTCATGATCAACTGCTCAGGCTAGCCACATTAATCTTTCCTCGGTAAGAATCTGCTTAGTCTTTTAAAAGCAGTCTTGAGAAATTTCTGTGGGTGAAACTGGTGCAAGTAAGCTGTAAAAATTTAGCTGTTAAAAAAAATAGAAAATCTGCATCTTCTAGGCATGCATTTATGTTCTCTGAGACTTAATTCGTTTGGGAATGCAGTCAGCAGCCCTTGTTTCTGAAGGAAAAGGAGGACATGACATTTTGTCACTCTAGATGCCCTGCTGCAATAATTGTTCCCGCAAATCTTCACATACAGTTCACATGCTAGGGGAAGTGGCCAGTCATGTCATACATACTTTTTCTGGTGGTTTTGAAATCACCTTGGGCCTCTTACTTGCGGTTGCCTCCTAGACACCTCTTTTGAGCGGGAAGCCCTGCATGCATGGGCACATTGCTTTAACTTGCTTTGAAGTTCTAGAATTGTATACTGTCTTACTTGTGAACCATGGCGTTGTCATTGACTTTGTTCTATGCTACACAGCTCTTCTAGATTGGCGTATGCAGGCAATTTGGGAAAATGAGAACAGTCAATTTCGTACAGCGTACAAAAATTCTATAGATCTTACCAAAAACGTCAGTCAGATCAACTCCTCTGTGTAGTCAATGTAACTTGTTTCAATGTTAGATTATTCCAGTTTCGTTGTATCGAAACTGGAAAGAGCTTACGATCCCTCCGCCCTGTAAAACGCGATTACCCGCTTTTCACTGATCTTTAATTCGGCATGTGTGCTACTTCCCCGTTGAAGCACTGTGCCATGACAGCCGCGCTGAGAAAAATTGTGATTTCACGCAAAAGCCCAGCCATTTCTGTTTTTGGGTAAGCATCCGCTAGTGAAGAGAACCGTTGCTGACAGTGAACAAAATTCTGGTGATCACTATGTGGCAATTATCATCACAGCTGTGGATTTTGGTAACACTGCACTTAAATTTGTAGATTTCACCCTCTCATTTAACGAAACCGTGAGCGTCGTTAGCAGATAACAATAATTCATTTCTACTATGCGACAAAATAAGCATCAATCTGCACTAAAGAATCTAATGTTTCTTCATCAGTCAAATGCTCCCCTTAACTTTCTAAAAGGACAACTCGCTTCCTCAGTGCCCAGTCGGGCACTTTAAATTTTAAGCACTGTCGTCATCAATAGTTCAGCGAAAGTTTTTTGAAACGCGCTTTAGCATGAACAGCAGTTTCTGAAAAGAATTTCGCATCAGAAAATTTCCGAAAAATCTCCTGGGGTGATAGGAAAAAACTTTTATTCACCGAATGAACGGAAATATGCCTGCGAAGTGGAGGACGCATTTTAACGACACACTGCTTAAACGCTTAGGTTGGTAGCGCTGTCTAACTTACAAGCCTCATAATAAAGTCAACCAAATAGTCAAATATAGGCCCGGATGATGAACGTTACTTTTAATAGAGGCTCTGAATCTAGAAACGAAGGTAGCCGTTTTGTTAATCATTGAATCAGGAGTATACATATTAGTACTGATCTCATCCTCCGATCATGCACCCATTCAGGGACAATTATTCATTCGCATAACATCCACTATGCTTTCGGAGCAAGGACATCGCATCTTCTCTATTCCACCTCGCGTTATGGCCGCCTTTGAGAGTCCGCATATTTTTATATCGTGGAGAAAATGTGACAGCGCGTTGCAGCACTGCCAGGGAATCCACGGAACGCCATCGCCCGTTCGGCGCGACGCCTTGCCCGTTAGACAAATCGCTCTACTAAGATACGGCGAAACGAAAACACGGAGCGGCAAACCACGCAGAAGCGCTGCCAGGCGCCTTGCCGAAATGTGCAGGACTTTTCGCTCACGGCCGACGCCGACGACACCGGCTTTTCTGCGACACAAGCTCCTTAATGCTGTCGCGTTAAAATTCGTGCTAACACGTAGACGCGTTATTTCTGCGGCCCGCGCCTACGTCACTTTCCACCACGATCGCTGATTAGCGTTCTCTCTTTCTCCGCCACGAGTGCAGTTGTTGTGGTGATAGACTGATGGACAGCAATTAAAACATGAAAATGTTCGGCCTGTCTTTTCTCTGAAACCAAGAGCAATGTAAAAGGTCAATCCACGTTAAGAAACCTCTACCGCGTCTGCAGAATTATTTCTTTTAGACCCTCACCGCGAAGCCTCTGAAAGTCTAGCTTTATTTCGTGGCTAACGAAAAAATTCAAATGTTTGGACTCGAACTCTCCAAGCACATTTATGAGGCAAGGAAACGAGTGGTACTTTGCTCACGTACAGAATGTGATTATGCAGTATTCGCAAATTGGAATGGAATCTAGAAAACAAGCAGGAGATAGTAGCAAAATATAATATAGAACATTAGAAACATAAAAAATGAAACTACATGCCGCTGCAATATAGCCCATGTCTTTGGCCTACGGTAATCTAATCTCAACAGGTAAAATTCTTGGTAATAACAGTGCAATTAGAGCGCGGCAAAATATGCAGAAATCCGAGAATTCCTAAGCTCGCTATTTTGAAGAAAACGCCGCACATTGTTAAGAGCAGTGCCCCCGACCATCAAAGCCTGTCGCTCCATATAAAACCACAGGCCATAAAACCCGTCGAAACGTGCCGCCTTGCGAAAGCTCTGCCTGTTGTGCGCTGATCACGGTGCCGAACAGCAGGCACTCATTGGGTTAAAAATGCTTTGTGCGCTGCAGGCAGAACCCCCGAGCATTAAGGACAACTGCTGTATGGGCATTGTCTTAGCTGCTTCACGCGCGACGTAGCCTGCCCCAAAAACGGCGGCTAACCAGTAACAAGAAATGTTTTCCTAGCAATGCTGTCCTTGTAAGAGGTGTGGCTCCCTCCATAAAAAGAAGGAACACTTTTTGCCAATATTGTTGCTGCACAAGGATTGTAACTAGTTTCTGTGTCCTACAAAGCGAACTTTGATTCCCTGATTTCTGGCTTATATAGAAAATTTTTGAATGAATAATCAGGTTGAATGTTGATGATATTTACTTTTGCATCCCAGGTGTAAAATAATTTACTATCGTTCGCAACACCGCTGCGAGAGCAGCGTTATCGAGTTGCTCAAATATTCGTGCCACTGTTGTAGCATTACGTGGCGAGAACCAAGTCCGACACCGTTGTGAGCATGAATGTGGTGCCCAGAAAACACGAGAAAAGGAAATCCTTTTTGAAACCAAGAGCAAAATTCTGAATTCGGAACAGACATACAATGCATCTAAATTAGAATAGATTGACTTTGAGAGTAACAGAACAAATTTGAAGAAAAGAAAAACCTATAAAAACGTTGAGAAACAAGTGCGAAAGGAGATTGCAGCATTAGCTGCGATAGATAGTTCGCAGTTGAAGAAATAGAATGTAAATGGAAGGTAACTTTCAGAGGCCTTTGTTCTGAAGAAAAGTTGATTTGAATGGTAATGATTTCATTTAGTTGCTGTGCTTTCGGAAGAAAGCATCAACAGAAAAAAGTGCAATTGTGCTAGCTGGAAGTGAGGGAACGGTAGTCAAATAGTCGCCGCGATAAAAAGAATGCGGATGACAACGTAGAAGGCAGCTGTCGGAGGCCTTTGTCTTGAAGAGGGGGTGATCTGGCTGAAAATTTAATTTCTTAAGTTTTCTGACAAAAGCATAAACAGAAACAAAAATTCAGCTGTGCTGGCTGGAAACTAGGAAATAAATTCAAACAATCATATAGCCGGTTAACGTAGTGGTTCTGGTGATGTTTAATACCATTTCCGTGAAATGGTATATTCATTCGCATACAAAATTTTTTCCTGTTTTAGGGGTGTGACAAGGGCTCCAGGCAACTTTGTTCAAAAAAAGAAATAATTGGCTGAATGTTATGCTTCGATTTCTTTTTCACAGCACTGCGCGAATATTAAACTCTGTCGTTTCATAAAATCCAAATTGGACACTTGCCTTAAAAATGTAGATAGATAAAGAGCAGAAGGGAAAGGCAGGGATGTTAACCAGAAAGGGGTTCCGGTTGGCTACCCTGCACTGGGGAAGAGGGATTAGGGGACTAAGGGAAAAAAGGCATACCACACACACACGCACAACGCTGTCACAATTTGTCACTCAATCCAGTCGCTCTCAAGTAGGCAAAGAGTGCCTTGTATGCTTTGAGGGCAGTCGACTGCTGTGGCCACGGACCGGGGATCTTTTGCTCTGCTTAAAAATGTAAGCGTACTTTTAGACAATGCGTAGAACACACAGACATTTAAGCCTAAACAGCAGTGATGGTTTAAAAGTGGTGCTTTCCGGCATGAATGCGTTATCCAATTTAGGATGTGTTTTTTTTTTGCCCTCATATAGCTGAAACAGCTGGAGATAAGAGTTAATGGAGAATACTTAATTTTAGATTCGCTGATGACATTGGCGTGCTAAGTCACTCTGGAGAAGAGCTGCAAAGCATGATCAATGAGTAAGGCAGACAGAGCAGACCGGTAGGTCTTAAAATTAACATGCAGAAAGCCAAAAAAACGTTCAACACTCTTGCAAGAAAACAACAGTTCACAATTAGTAGCGAGGTTCTGGAAGTGTTAAGGGAATACGTCTACTTAGGGCAGGTAGTGACCGCTGATCCGTGTCATCAGAGGAAAATAACTAGAAAGATAAGAATGGGTTGAAGCGCATTAGCATGTTGTCAAGAATCCTGAGTAGCAGTTTACCAATATTCCTCAAGTGAAAAGTAAACAACAGCTGTACCTTACCAGAACTCACCTATGAGGCAGCAACGTGGAGGCTAACGAAAACGGTTCAGCTTAAATTAAGGACAACGCTGCGAGCTATGGAAAGGAAAATGATAGGTGTAACGTTAAGAGGCCGAAAGCAGGAAGAGTGGGTGAGGAAACAAATCGTAATAATGACATTCTAGTCGAAATCAAGAGGAAGAAATGGGCTTGGGAATGGCATGTAGTGCGAAAGCAAGATAACCTCTAGTCCTTTTGGGTAAGGGAGTGGATTCCAAGAGAAGGCATTCGCAGCAGGCGGCAGAAGAAAGTTAGGTGGGCGGATCAGATTAAGAAGTTTTCGGGGATATGGTAGTCACAGCTGGCAAAGGACAGAGTTAACTGGAGAGGCAAAAACGAGGCCTTTGCCCTGCAGTGGGCGCAGTCATGCTGATGATTATGACGATGATGTTTTGCCATACAAAGAACAGAAAAAAGACACAAGATTCGAACCATCTTTATAATTGCATTTCAAATCACAGAAAAACGAAAAAGCCTCGTGGTGGCAATGCGCGCATTCTTTCCTGCAGTTAGTATGATGGATTGTAGAGCTAGTTGCTGCATGATCACATAAAAACAGCAGCATAGGAGAACCAAAGACAAGGAATAAACACCAGACGTGGACGAGGCCGCCCGCGCGATTTCCGTTATGCTGCTGCGGTGCTGAGGAAAGCTGGAGTGTTAGAAGATGAGTCATTATTCCTAGGACTCGCTACAACTTTTCGTGTGTGCGCCTTGCTTTCGCAGGGCTAGATGCCCGTTCGCGTCAAGAAGCTTAGCAGTGCAGCGGTGGTGTTACGGAGGGGTGCGCGCGTGTTAGTGGTGCCTCCGCAACACGCCTGCGACTGCCTGTTCCCGTAGAGCCATTTCCTACGTGCACACCACTTTCATAGAAGCGTACGGAAGGGCGCTCGTAAATACCAATGAGCGCAGTCAGAACTGCATAAATGCGCACGGGTGGTGCGGTTGCGGTACGCGACTTCAGAATGAGCGAGCAGGGTTGCTCAGCGGAGAAAGGACGAATGTTTTACGACGGGACGAGAGAAGGTTTTCTGTGGAATTGCAGCGCATTTAGGGCGTGCATGGGTTGTCGTAAACAGCCTCTATTCTGCTTCCTGCCAACTCACTGTACCACACACCACACACGGCATGAAACCAGTCGCGCACGTTGGCAAGCCACAAGTGCATTCATGGAATATTGGAAGGGTACACAAAACTGCGTTCTGCAATACGCGCACGGTCACTCAGATACCTGCGTAACGCTGGGGTCAATGAACTTACAATTTTCTGCCACTTCTTCTATTGATATCTTTGTCGTGATGCTGCTACTATGACATGTTGACCTACTGAAGCCTGCTCTGTCGACGTTTTCAACTTATTTTTAATTTATGGCTCATGGTGTTTTCTATTTTTACCAGCTAAACGATCTCTGTGTGAGGCGTGCCGTATGCTTGCTGCAGTTTTTCTTAGGTGCAATAAAACTTGGTGTCCACCAAATCCTTTGCGACGGGCCAGAATAATGGTTAGTGATGTCGAGCATAATATAACTCAGATAAAGACATGTAGAGGGTCGGTCAAAAGTTCCCAGGTCACAGGGTCTGCTTTCCAGCACTAAAGTCGGGCAGTCACTACACTTCTGAAGCCCAAAATTCCTTTAGAGGATAGGAGAAGCATTATTCTCACCTCTGAAAATTTGGTACCTTTACTGATATTATAAAGCAGACAATGTGGCCTGGGAACCTTTGGCCAACCCTGTACGTGGTGTTTCACGAAGTCTGAATGTTTTCTCGAAAATGCGTTCCTCAGGGACCACACCATGATTGATATAACTTTGTCATGGCTCAACGCAAATATCTCCTCTAGGTACACTACATCAAATCTGAAGTTTATCGACGTGACCGAAACTAAGATGCAACCGACCAACGTTACGATGGGGGTGCTCTTCTTGCGATGAAAAATTGCAATAATTATATTATTATTTATATAATATAATATTATATTATTATATTATATTATTAATTCTTGACGCCGCCGTTACCTTCAACTCGGCAATAAGTGCCCTGGGTTAAAGTTAGATTGAAAGGCACGAAAATGTGCCTCTTTTATATTACGTGATACATCCCTTGGCACCTACACATTATATAAAATCTTCGTTTAACTAGCCATTAGCCTTGACGCTGAGTGCTATCACAACACACTCCTTGTTGACTTCAGTGTTGCAAGATATTGGCGGAAAAGTGAAATTCAACTTTGGAATGACGCCCGGTTGTCACCTAAGGCTACCAACTTGAATAACGTTGTGAGTGTTACAGCCCTCACGCCCTAAAATTTGCCCACTACCGAATGCGGTAGTGACCACCGCTTAACGAATATATTACCAACAGTGATCTCTCTCTCCTCTTGTGCCGTCTGATAAGTGGCATATTCTTTTTCTTTTGGCCAAAATTGTTGTTTTAAGCCGCCAGTATGCGGAAATATAAATCGAGAATATGCGGAGAAATGTTCAGCGAGTTAGTATTAGAATATGCCCGGTTGACGCAGCGCTCACGCGTGTGACAAACTTTTAATCGGAGGGTCACGGAGGGTCAAATATTCTTACTTGTTTCCTGCAAAACAGAGACGCCCTATGAGCAGCAACCTAAATTTACTATACCCTTGCTAAGAAAACTTCCAATAATGGCTTTTTTTCTCAGTCCAAAGCCTGCAGAAGTAAACAAAAACACTGTAGCTGAGGAAAGCTGTTTCTTTCAGTCGAGGGTCACAATCATGTTGAAAACATTTAGCTCAGAATATTGCTTGGGCACATAGTTTTTATTTATTTAACATATACTGCAGACATAACATGCCCAAGCAGGAGGGGTGAGTACAATAAAGATACTATGCATATAAAACAAATAGTTTGCATCACTTAATAGTGCAAGCAAAACACATTTGAGCAAATCGCTGATAAAAAGAGTGGGTGATAAAGACAGCTAGTTAATTTTAAGCGTCCAGTCTGATATCATGCATAGGAGATATGAGAGTTTCTACGTGTTCGCGCAAATCCAAGGGATATGTTAAGATCGTTTGTATGGCGGGAGACTCTTTAGGCGTTTTTACATAAGGTAGATTTCAGGATGAACATCGCTAATACGTTGTCGAAAAAGCCATATCTTTGCCTAAAAAATCGTATTGTTAAAAATACTTACTCTTCCTTGTAACACCCAATATACAGTTTGCCAAGCACCGCCCAAAGGGTTATAAATATTTCTTGGCCACGGATTTTATAAAGTACGTGAATGTGAGCATATGCATTTCGCGGGGACTGGACGCTCCCCTTATCACGTGCGGCGAATGTAACGTCGACAATTAGAAATCACAGTGGTTGCCAGAGTTCATGCGCGAACTACTCGGGGCCGCAGTTGTTAACAACCCACTTCAAGCTACTACCAGAAGTGCACATTGCATTGAATTACATCTTTGCACAACACATCAATGTAACCAGCATGAACTATGTGTCTTGCATCAGTTACACATTTCCGTTACTCGCTGTCCTGCGCGACAACAGCGAGTACATGCGTGAAGTTTCCTCAAAAAACCGTACTTTGTTTACGACTAAAAAAATAGGTAAGCACGCATCCATACCTACAGCGGTATCACTAATCTGACCACTTTTGAAAATACAGTCTGAAAGTAGTTGTCTGTGCGAAGGCAGAATTCCGATGGTTAAACGCCGCACAAGATCTCCGATATTTGTGATTTTGAGATATTTTCGGATTTGTGCCAAGTAAAAGAAGCAAATAAAAATAAATCCAAATAAATATCCGCGACAAATATTCGAAGCCGCAACAGCGCGAACAGATCAGCTTCGCCAGCCACTGCGCGAGAGCACTAAGCTATCGCTGCAGTTTTTTTTTGTTCAGTGCATGTAAATCAATCCCCCTGAGCGAACATTCTTTGCGTATGAATGTCCTGTTCGGCAGATAGACACATATTCTCAAGTCTTTGTCTACTGCACTCCACCTATATATCAAAATTGCAGGAGTCGTACACATGCGTCAAAAACCCGCTACAATTCAGGAGGTCGGCCCTGCATATCATAAACCCACCGAACCAAGGCGCACACTTCGGTGAAGGGAGACTAAGACGAACGAGATGGTTCTGCATATGGATGCAAGTTAAAAAGTCCAATCAGCATTAAGAAATAGCAGGGAATCCCAGAGTCTTGCAGCCGAACACGCCTCGTGTTAAACTGCAACACACTATCGCGCTGTGCACTGCACATCGTCTTCTTCATCAACATGCATCTGCGGTGCGAAGATACAGGAAGAGAATTCTCCCTCTTCATCGTCATTGTTATTGTTAATAAAAGTCGGCTTTCGCACCTTCAAAAAATTTAGGCAAAAATTCTGTATCATACCACTTTCTTTAGTGCATTCGCTATCTCTTTGATATCGGTGGCAGTGCGGTCCCTCAGATCTATTTTGTCAGGCTTGTGATCATAGGTGCGGGAAAAAATATGCCATAATTTTCAGGTTAAAGACGTCCGAGCTTTTCACGCAGTATTGTTTTAAGCTTTCAAGTAGTTTTCTGACAAGGGTTGACTTAAGGAAAGAGGACAAAATACGAAAGAATTGGCATTTAAAATGTAGTAGAGTTGACGGTTACTTGAAGTTAAGCTTTACAGTCTGATTTGGTAAATTTTCAAGCTAAAACGAAATGGTACATATATATATATATATATATATATATATATATATATACCAAATGGTATATATATATATATATATATATATATATATATATATATATATATATATATATATATATATATATATATATATATATATATATATATTGTGAGGCAGAAGAACGCACCAGCAAATTCACCTTTTTACTTCAGGTAGGCCGAAGCAGCAGCTACCGACTAGTCACAGCTTAGCAACACTTCGTCTTCTTCGCACGACCCGATGACCGATGATGATTACGCTGAGATGAAGATGAAGGTCACTCACAGTGCTTACAACATTCCCCCTCCCGAACGAAAGCGACCATCCTGGTCGCAAATTAAATCTTAAGGTCGGCGGTTAAAGGGTTTCAAGCGCGACACGTGCACAATCTCGGTGCCGCGACACCGACGATCGCGAACAGGCGATGCAGGTGTGATGAGATAGTTTACAGGGGAAGTTTGTTCCAGAACCGTGTACGGGCCAAGAAAACGGCTCAGAAACTTTTCACACAGGCCGGGGATGCGAGTAGGTGTCCAGAGTAGCACTTCGTCTCCAGGGCGGAAAGACACTGAGCGATGAGTCGCATCATACGTGCTTTTCCTGGAAGCTTGAGTGGCTTCAGTTTGAAGGCGGGCACGATCACGGCAGTGGGCGATACGAGACACGAACTGTTCGTGGGAAGGCGCGGCAGACGGAGTAGAAGCTGTGAAGAAAGATGCTTCGAGGGAGAAGGTAGGATGGCGGGCATAAACAAGAAAAAACGGAGAGTAGGTGGTGGTTCGTTGAACGGCAGTGTTGTAGGCGAAGGTTACAAAGGGGAGTAAAGAGTCCCAGTTGTTGTGCTGAGGGTGAATGTAGGTGGATAGCATATCAGAAAGGGTGCGATGAAAGCGTTCTGTGAGGCCATTGGTCTGAGGGTGGTAAGGAGATGTAGTTTTATGCACCGTGCCTGAAGCATGAAGCACTGCGGCGAGGACGGTGGAGAGGAACGACTTGCCACGATCGCTAAGGAGGAGGCGAGGGGCGCCGTGGCGAAGAAGTATGGTGTGGAGGAAGAAGTTGGCGATTTCGGAAGCGGAGCCGGAAGGAAGTGCTGCGGTTTCAGCGTATCGGGTGAGGTGGTCAACGGCAGTAACGACCCAGCGGTTGCCAGCTGGAGTCAAGGGCAGGGGTCCATACAAGTCGATTCCGACGACTTCGAAAGGTGTGGAAGGACATGGGAGAGGTTGCAAGAGACCGGCAGGAGGCGACGTAGACCGCTTGCGTCGTTGACAAGGGATGCAAGACGCTACGTATTTTAATACTGAGGTTGAAAGGCCAGGCCAGAAGAAACGACGTTTGATGCGGTCATAGGTTTTGTGGTACCCAAGGTGACCTGCGGTGGGGTCGTCGTGGAAGGCTTGTAGAACTTGAGGACGCAGGGAAGAAGGAATTACGGGAACCCATGTGTGGCCCAGTGGGCTGTAGTTGTGCCAAAATAATGTGCCATCCTGTAACTTGAAATTTTTGAGCCGACGACGGAGACGGGCATTTGGAGGTCTAAGAACACCGCTGAGACTATCAATCAGCTTTTGACAGTAAGGGTCAGCACTCTGGTGGTGAGCAAGATTGCAGTGTATATCTGGCATGGGAGCAATAGAGGCGGCGCTCAAAGACTGCATAACTGTAGGGTTTAAATGGCTTGACTCCGTTGGGACAGGAGAGGAATGCGAGGACATGGGTTGCGACGGCAAAGCAATAGGGCAACGAGAGAGAGCGTCGGCGTCCTTGTGCTTCTTGCCCGATTTGTAAGTGACAGTAAAGTCGTACTCTTGAAGGCGGAGGATCCACCGCCCGAGACGACCGGACAGATTTTTCAAAGTGGATAACCAGCATAGGGCGTGGTGGTCAGTGACGACTGTGAAGTGACGGCCGTACAGGTAAGGACGAAACTTCTGAACAGCCCAGACGACGGCGAGACATTCTTGTTCGGTAATAGTGTAGTTTTGTTCCGCAGAAGTCAGAGTTCGGCTCGCATAGGCAACAACATTTTCTGTAGAAGTGTGTTGGCGTTGCAGAAGGACAGCGCCAATGCCATGGCTACTGGCGTCGGTGTGCAAAATTGTCGGTGCTTTATCATCAAAATGGCAGAGGACGGGACCCGAAGTCAGAGCACGCTTCAGAGTTTCAAATGCTTCTTCGCAAGCAGGAGACCAGATGAAAGGCGTGTCGTTGTGAAGAAGCGCATGTAAAGGTGAGGCAATAGAGGCGAAATTGCGGATGAATCTGCGGAAGTATGATGCCAAGCCGAGGAAACTGCGGAGATCTTTGACCCGAGTTGGACGGGGAAAGTGCAGCGCAGCAGCGATTTTTTCAGGGTCAGGCTTAATTCCTTCGCTGCTTACGAGATGGCCAAGAACTTTAATGGATTTTGATGCAAAACGGCATTTCTTCGTGTTTAGCTGTAGGCCAGCGCTGGAAAGTGCTGTCAAAACTTCATCGAGACGAGTAAGGTGATCAGGAAATGACGAAGAAAAAATGACGATGTCATCTAAGTAACAGAGACATGTTTTCCATTTGAGGCCGCGGAGAACTGTGTCAATCATACGCTCGAATGTAGCAGGAGCGTTGCAGAGTCCAAAAGGCATTACATTGAATTCGTATAAACCGTCCGGTGTTGCAAAGGCGGTCTTCTCTTTATCATCTTCATTCATGGGGATCTGCCAGTAGCCTGATCTTAAGTCAAGGCTGGAGAAAAATTGGGCACCTTGCAAACAATCGAGGGCGTCGTCAATTCGAGGGAGGGGATACACATCCTTACGAGTTATTCTGTTTAGAGCACGGTAATCTACACAAAAACGAACCGAACCGTCTTTTTTTTGCACTAGCACAACAGGCGATGACCAGGAACTAGACGATGGGCGTATGATGTTGCGTGCAAGCATGTCAGCAACATTTTCCTGAATAACTTTGCGCTCGGTTGGAGAAACACGATAAGGCCGGCGTTTAACTATGCTTGATCCGTCGGTGAGTATGCGATGCGTTGCTGCAGCGGTTTGACCCAGTGTGCCGGAATTGACGTCGAACGAGTCTGCGTGCTTGTTCAATACAGCGAGCAATGCGTCTGTCTGGTCTGTTGTCAGGTCGGTGCTGATCGTGTGGCGAAGTGCTGCACTGAGCGAGGCAGGGGATGAATCAGAGCGATCGGAGGTGGAAATGGGAAGAAGTGTGACAGGCTGGGCGGAAGCAATTGATGCAACAGTAGAGTCGCGTCGCAGAAGAATGGGCTCTGATGTGGTGTTGAATGCGGCGAGAAGAGAAGAACCGCTGGAGAAGCGAAGAAGGGACACGATGATGATAATACCTCTTGACAGGAGACGAGGGCTGGGTGTAATCAGGACGTCGCCATCGGTGACGGCGTCAGAAGTCACAGATAGAATATCTTCGTTGCCCGGATAGAGGACGTGATCGGCAAGCATAACTACACGGGAAGAAAGTGGTTCTCTATCGGCAAGAATGTTGCATTCAGTGACTTCAATAGTGGGAGGGGAACACGTAATGACTGCTGAGGCGTTTTGGAGGAAATCCCAGCCGAAGATGAGTTGATGGACACAGGAGGATAGGACAGCAAACTCAATGAAGTGCAAGATGCCATCAATGGTGACTCGGGCTGTACACGCTCCACAAGGGTTAATATTCTGTCCATTTGCAGCACGTAAAGGAGGACCGGTATAAGGTGTGCGCACTTTTCGCAGTTTTAAACACAAGTCAAGTTTCATAATAGAAATAGCGGCGCCGGTATCAATTAAAGCTTCCAGTTCATGTCCCTCAAGGAATACAGTCAACATGTTTGATGGGAGCAGAGGAGGAATTGGAGCGACGACAGGCGGTGCAGTTTTACCTCCGGAAACTGCACAGGTTAGTTTTCCGTTTGGCGGGCAGAAGCTGAAGATGGAGGGCGAAGGGGCGACGAAGTCCGGCGAAAGGGTGACGGGGAGCGACGACGCGATGGCCGTGCTGTCCTAGACCGGTCAGGAGAAGTCGACGGGGAGGAAGAGGGACGGAGGTCATTATCGGTGTAGTACTGGCGAGGAGGAAGCTGGTAGGCGTCGTCACGTCGAACGTACCCATAGCTCGCACGCTCATCTCGCAGTCGTCGGCGACAAACGCGTGTTACATGGCCGCGGATTCCGCAGTAGAAACATACTGGACGAGGTGGGAGAGGCCGCCAATTACCATACACCGGTGGTCGCGGGGACAGGGCGGCGAGGCTGGGTGGGACGGGCGCGTGATGAACAGGAGGACAAGAAGGAGGAGCCGCAGTGACTTCAGCATACGTCGGAACGTAGGGAGGGGCTGGTGGTTCTGTAGCCATGGGACGATTGAGTGAAGTAAGCTCCTCCTTGATAATGCCACGCAACCCAGTAGATTGAGCAGGTGGGCGTGAGAAGGCAGGAACCGACGAAATATCATTGTGGAGCTCTTCCCGTATTATAGATCGTATGATGGTGCGCAGATCAGTTTCGGGAATTTGGCTCGGATCCCAGGTGTTGTTGAGGCGGCGCGACTGTAGATAGTCAAGTCGCTGGCAAGTGGCACGAATGTCTGCCACCGTGACGGGATTTTGGGCAGCTAGAGCTGCGTAGGCAAAAGAGCCAATTCCTTTTAAAATATGTCCGACACGTTCAGCCTCGACCATGCCATTGTTAACTCGCCGGCAAAGGGCGAGTACGTCCTCAATGTATGATGTGTATGTCTCTCCTGGAAGCTGCACACGGGTCTCTAGCTTCTTTTGAAAAGAGGTCGGACCAGCACCAACAGTTCCAAATATCTGGCGGATCTGTGTCGTGAATTGAGGCCAGTCAGGAATGGCGTCCTCATGGTTGAGGAACCACGTCTTAGCCACGTCACTCAGGTAGAATGAGACGTTGAGTAGCTTCATAGAAGCGTCCCAACCGTTAAAAGCGCTCACCCGATCGTACTGCTGTAGCCAGTCTTCGACGTCGTCACCGCGGAGACCGGCGAAAACCGGAGGGTCGCGCTGACGTGAGGTAACTGACCAAGTTGGGTGGGTCAAATGGTGCTGAGCAAGTGCACCTTGGGATGTCAGTGGTGCAGAGGTGGCATGGGCAGCCGTGGGATGCCCATCGGTAGCTACAGGCGCCGGAACGGTGAGAGCAGGGGGATGTGACTGCGCCATGGCGGTTGATGTGCCGCCAAGAACACGACCGGAACGGAGCTCCAGGGGGTGCCGCGTTGAGGACGCTGGGATCAGGAGTCACCTCCACCACTTGTGAGGCAGAAGAACGCACCAGCAAATTCACCTTTTTACTTCAGGTAGGCCGAAGCAGCAGCTACCGACTAGTCACAGCTTAGCAACACTTCGTCTTCTTCGCACGACCCGATGACCGATGATGATTACGCTGAGATGAAGATGAAGGTCACTCACAGTGCTTACAATATATATATATAGCACGTCCTGTTATACCGCGAGCTTGACGTGGAACGTCATCTAACAGCTCGCGGTATTACAGGACGTGCTACGTCCGCCGCTATGGTCATGGGTGGCGCTGGTGAACACTCTCAAGGTTCGCGTACACCAAATAAAATTAAATACCCACGAGAGCAGCAGATTGGACAGCCGTCGCCGTAGCTCAGTTGGTAAGAGCACCGGACGCAATATTCGGAGGTCGTGGGTTCGGATCCCACCGGCGGCATGGTTGTTTTTTCTGCTGCTTTATAAGCAATTTTCTTTAAGCGGTTTATTAATCTAAGTAATATTATCCCACTGATAAGCACAACACATTTAAAAAAAACATTCCCCAATGCACCTTGGTTTCGGTGACTGTTGGCTCCCTTCATAAGTTTGTCAAACGGGCCCCTCATTTACTTTCCCTCTTCTGCTAATATATATATATATATATATATATGTTTAGTTAAGCTCACGGCGCCGCTGATTCGGCCTTGGCTCAGGCTGCCGAAGTGGTTCCAGATGACGGAAGCTCCGGCCCTGTCTGCATTTTATTCTGTTTATTTGTTTACTCTTTATGGTCAGGGCACGCGAGTGCACGCGTCTTTAACTTTTGTGTGTAGGGCGATCCCGCCACTGTCTGCTCCTGTGCACCTTACACGCCGCCGCTCTGTTGCCTTGATGGGTAGCCATTATCCCCTCCCGCTCCCTGTTTTCCTTTCTTTTTTTTTTTCCTCGTTCGGGGTCGGCTCCCCGCGGCTGCGGGGTGGGCGGCGGGAGACAACACGTTTTTCTTTTTTCTTTTTTATTTGTTTCCCTTTTTCCCCTTTCTATCTGTATCTTTTCTAGTATTCTTTGCCTCCGTTTGTTTCTTTTGTTCATGTGTCGTACATGTGTGCCAGTGCCAACTCCTTAAGAAGAGGAAGAAGACTCCTGTAACCTCAGTCTTGAGAAAGGACAGGCTCTGTCCGAAACGTCGACTCAAAATAAATCTATGGCTAAATGAAGCGTTTTCAACTTTGAATTTTTGCCTCTAGCAACCAAATACGTTTATCTTTCTCTCTCTCTCTCTCTCTCTCTCTCTCTCTCTCTCTATATATATATATATATATATATATATATATATATATATATATATATATATATATATATATATATATATATATATATATATATATATATATATATATATATATATATATATACAGAAATGGACAATGGTTTCATGGGTGCTGATTTAAAAAACAAACTACTTTTGTGTATCCAAGCAAACCTTTTCTCTGAGGGCCTTAAAGAAAAAAAGCACGTTTGCTCAACACGCTGGCAGAAGTACAAAGTAGCTAAGAAGAAATTCCTTCTCTCGATCTCACATACTTGAAATTTTCCTCTATGAGTGTACACCACATGTTGGGGAGAGTACGGTGCGTTGAAATACAAAGTGTGCGGTTGGTGAACAAAACCTTAGTTTGTCGGACACAAAAAGTTGGTGCGTCGATGGTTTTCCGTTTTTTTTTTCACTTTAACTTCCTCTTCTCTCGATTCTTTTCATACTTACGATCTCATGGCCCCATTTTCTGCCGATGTGATTGATGATCGCCAGTATCCGAAATGGTGTTGCCGTTTTGTGAATAATGATAGGTCCGGAGTAAAGTCGTGTTTTAGTTTTTGCGCCCTATGAAACTGAGGATTTCCGTAGTGGCCAGCGAAAGAAGCATAGCTGCCGATTTTTTTTTTTTACGCCAAGCCATACTTGAGTGAGATATAGACCCAGTTGTTACATATACATAACAGCGCTTAAAGGTTCCACCTCCAGCCTAAGTAAAAAAAAAAGGAAGCACATGGCAAAGAATAACGGGCGACGTGATGAGAAAAGCAGTCTTTTTTTTTTTCCTGTGCTCAGAATGGGCTGCGTAATGCACCATGCTCAAGGTATACGCGTTAAATTATATAAGGCAGCGTTCTATTGACTATTGCAGCGTTACAAAATTTTTAAAATATAGTTTTAAACCAAGGCCAGAACACCTGGCATGTCACAAGTGACACAAAAATACGCAGAACAATCTTATAGATCTCTACAACCTGTCTGCCGTAAAATCAAGTTAAAGACGTCCTTTAGTAAGGAGCCAAATTTTGTTTATGTGTACCGAAGTGCGCTTTGTTACTAAGAAATCGCCATGATTAAAGGAACCGCTGAACAAGGCCATGCCTGATGTTGATGGAAATGCATAAACACGACTGCTGCCCCGCGCTGCACCTGCCATGTAGCTGCCGGAAGGGTCAGGCTAATAATCTCAAAACCTCTCTTTTAACGCAGAAAATCTGTCGTCAACAGTGTTGTTGCCAGCATTGTGAGCGAAAAAGATGGGACCCACTTGTGACCAAAGTCGCGTGTCCTCCTGACATTATCGCAACACGCCCACCGTGGCAGGTTGTGGTGGCTCCCAGCCTGCTCTGTGGGCTGGGAGCTGACTGCCCTGTGTGGCATGTCAAGCCACGCTGGTAGCTGTGTTTCAAACAGATACCTGCCGGGGCAGTGGCGCTTCGCTTACCTGCTCCATCCCAGCACCAGGAGTGGTATGAGGACTCCGCGCGATCTATGAATGTAAAGTACAGAATGACGAAATCTCGCACATGCACCACCTTTACCATGAATGTTGAGTACCCTTACATCGTTTCTAAGCCATGCTGTGTGGCTCTTTTTCAATCACAAGCGTTTTAAAATCTTTCCAGGCTGCGATAAAGATAAACGCAACTCTTTATGCTTGTCAATATTAGGGTTTCCACACGTGCTATAGGAGCCTTCCACAAAGCTTGGAAGCCAACCTATTTGGCAGTATAGTATTGACAGCAGCTGTGCCAGCATTATATGAACCCTATGACAACACAAATTATAGCACACCTTGGCGAATAATATCCTACTGGAAACAGGCTACTGAAGCTCAGCTTTTATATCCTTTAAAAGGCATTCTTCTCTCATGACCACCATCGTTCAAGCATGACACTTAGTCATCTAAGAACTACTTGCAACTGAGCTTGTTGGTAAGTATTCCTGAAAGACATGAGAGCGCAAAATGGCGACATGGACGAGTAAGGGAACAGCAAGGAAAGGTAAGAGGAAGTGCAGCGCTCGTCCTGTTCCTTCACTCGTCCGTGTTGCCATTTTGCGCTCTCAAGTTTTTCACATAGTCATCTAACGCTTCACTGAAACACGATAGAAGGTCATGCTTTGAAATGGATCGTTTTTACTACTCGGGTGTGGCATCAAAAACTTTTGGAGCTCCGTTTCAAGTATGTGTATTGCTGCAAAAATTTAGTATTTTTTCATGCTCAAAGCCGTCGTCACCCAGCTATCAGTTTGATTGTGACGATAGATGCAACCAGATTTCTGGGATGTTTGCAGCACACGCAGCTAGTATTACGTTGTTCGAGATTGTTCGAGGGGCTTCCTGCCCGTTATCTCGAAAGTTCTGTGCCGGCTTTAAATTCAGAGCATATGAAATCAGCAGCTCGTTTGTTGGTCTCACCACCGCCGAGTTGTTTATTACTTTACGGCAGCAACTGAAACCAATAATGTGCTTCTTACAGAAGCGTTCTGCTGCCCTTCTGACTGCCTGACGGCCACCCCCACTTCGGGATAACAACGCAAACAAAGGCATGCCCCATTTGTTCCCCGAAAACTCTCTAAGCAATTTTTTTCGGGTTTTTTTGATGAATAGAAGGACATAGAGGAATTATAAAAAAATACATGGGGCGCTTAAGCCTCATTACGTGCATTGAATGCGAAAGCATTTTGCACTACTGTTGTTACCATTGGTGCGTTTGTGTTAGATTAGGACTCTGTTACTATGTGCTTTCGTTTAGGTTAAGGTTTATGGGGTTTAACGTCCCAAAGCGACTCAGGCTATGAGAGACGCCGTAGTGAAGGGCTCCGTGAATTTCGACCACCTGGGGTTCTTTAACGTGCACTGACATCGCACAGTACACAGGCCTCTAGAATTCCGCCTCCATCGAAATTCGACCGCCGCGGTCGGGAGTGAACCCGCATCTTTCGGGCCAGTAGCCGAGTGCCATAACAACTCTGCCACCGCGGTGGCTATGTGCGTTTGTGTAAATTAGCGTTGGCCACAAAATCGCGCACCATTCGGAGCTACGTGCCTATATATGCAGAATTGGTTACTCTCTCCTTAACATTCATAGATGGCGGCGAGTCCTTATACCACGTTTAAGCAATGAGACACTGCAATGGCAGGTGGCTGTCCTGTCACAGCCACCCGTAGCGATTGTGCGACCCATGATGCTCTCCCCAAACAACCTCTCGCGCGGCTGGTGCGACGCTCCTCCTAACCTACTCCGAGCTTAAACGATCAACTTTCTGGACAGGAAGTAAACACTTTCTTTACACGCCAAGCATGATGAAAGTAAAGCTTAGACATAAAAAAAAGTTCTAAGAATTGAAGCCTGCTGACCACATTTCAGAGCTGCGGCGGCGGAGGCAGCAAAAAGAAGGAAGAGAGACATGAAGCTGACTCAAAGCCTCAGTAAAATACTCACCATCCCATGTTAATTGTAGTTCAGAGGAGCGAGCGACGAGGAATATCTAATAACTGCTTCAACAGCTTTGCTTCCCCTGTGCCAAAGAAGATTGGCTTCTCAAGCGTTTTCTTTCCTAAAGCGGTGTCTACAACGCTTTTAGTTATTACAACTTTACAGCTTTGTTCACACGCACGTGCATCCATGAAAGTTTGTTTCAATATGCGTACCTTTAGCTCTCTTCAGTACATGTTTCAAGCTTAACGTCGTCAATATGCAGATGAAAAGGATGCACCTGCCCAGCGCACCCAAAGAGGAGAATGAGTGGCATTCAGGAGCGGGGCCCGCGGACACGTAGTGAGGGGAACGACTGCTTTCAGTGTCTCCTCCGCGTGGACTCTTGCCCAGCAGCACGTCGTAACATTCGTGCGGGCAGTCGTAGCATTTGTCTTCCTCCGTTTGTCTGCGTCGTGTGACTGCCGCATTGCGGCGAAAACATGCAACATATGTAACACGAGTTCTCCCTTTCTGAATTAGGATTTACGAGCGCCTGCGGGGTTTCTCCTAAAGTGACATTCAAACACCATGCCGACATACGAGCTCCAAGGGATTCCTCTCATTTTCTTGGACACCTTGCGCTCCTTCCCGCTGCCGCAGTCGCGTTAGAAAGCAACAGTAATCATCACTTCAGCCAGAAAACTTACGGGCACATAAGAAATGTTCTTGCGCAATTGGTAAATTATTGCTTTTGGCTCCACAGAGTTGCTTGCTCATCCCTTGCCGACTCGACACCACAGTGGTGTCGGACATAACACAAACTTAAGTGCATCGACGCGCTCACCAGACGAAAAATGGCACTGCTGCAGACTATTTCGCCTCAATTTTAAATGTGTCGGGAAGCACAGGCACTGTCACAGCCTTAATAAGCGAAAGGAACGCGCCTTGAGCCATACTTCTGTTTACAAAAGTAAGAATAGTAAGGTACCTTTTTCCTTTCAAGTACGTGCATAAGTGTTCAAATTTTGTCCTTTTAATGAATTGCTTTATGGGGGTTTAACGTCCCAAAGTTACTCAGGCTAACAGAGACGTCGTAGTGAAAAGCTCCGGAAATTTCGACCATCTGGGGTTCTTTATCGTGCATTGACATTGCACAGTACACGGGCCTCTAGAACTTGCCCTCTATCGAAGTTAGACCGCCGTGGCCGGGATCGAACCCGCGACTTTCGGGCCAGCAGCTGAGCGCCATAACCACTCAGCCACCGCGGCGGCCTTTTCATGAATTCACCCACAGAATGCATAGAAATAGGCTTACGGTGAGACTCGCCCGAACCTCTGCGCACTGCTTTTGGTATGCTGTGAAAAGCATGACGCTAGTCATGCTAGTTTCTATCATGTTCACTCGCGACAACCTTAACTGCTAACAAATATTTTTCGAAATGCAGGAATGTCTCGATACCTTATGACTTCCCGAAAAATTGCTACGCACATGCAAGGTTTTTGCTCGGAGTTGTGCAATGGTCATACCGATCTTCTGAAGGTAGCGAGTATGTTAATGCGTGTACTATGTGGTTGGTATTTAAATATATTTAGCAGCACCGTGAGCTTTTTGGTAAAAATAATATTTTGCAAAGAGCAGAAAAGCTGTTCACGAAATACTCATCATAATCTTCGTGCAAAAATTTATAAAGTAAACTTCTTTGTCGTATTTACATAAATGACGCTGCATATTTTTCTGCTCGTCCTACACTTAAAAATTTCAAAACCCTGAGCGAAACCGGTTTTGCCAGAATTTTTTTTTTCCTTTAGGCGTTGGCGTCACGTACTACGCTAAGCGTAGCCTGTGGAGAACCTTGCCTTAGAAATCGATGGATGAGCGCGTCATCCGTCTTTCCCTGCTGTCAGCGGACGGTAAGCTTTCAGGCGTGACTCGCCTGCAAGAGTGCGCCTCGGCGGCAACGTACCAACACAAGTAACAGCCGAAGACGCAGCTCGCAGTTATCGAGCAATTACCTTTTCTTGAATGCTTCTGGCTGGCTCTCATTAGGGAAAGTGAATTTTTTTGGCTCGTCGCCGAGTTAACTTGAAAGCCTGAAATTAAAGAGCTGATTTGGGAGAGTAAAGGCTGATTACTCTCGTTTGGCTTTGCTGAAGTAAACTGTGGTAACTAAATTATGTTTAAAATTTAAAAGAGGTATCTGTGTAGAGGAATCTGTGTTTATCCTGTGAGAGAAGAAAGAAAAAAATCAGTCTTGCAATGTATGCTGTGTGCAGTAAACAACTGGCAGAACAAAAAGGAAGGTAAATTGAGGCTATAGCCAGTTTAAGGACTTAAAACTTCGAGAATAGGAAGAGAAAGTTATACACCTTTATATAAAGTTATATGAACAGGAAAGATGTACACCTTCAGCTCATGTTTTGCTTCACCCTTCTGTATTAGGACTGTGCGGAGAGCAAAGAACCGATAGTCTCTCAGCTAAACAAGATGAATTCTAAAAAATGGTGAACGTAGAAAGAGCGACCAGAGTTAGGTCGGCAGCAGCGGTTAGGAAGTTAGCATATTTACGGTAGGTCACTCCTAACTCAGGAGTGGGTTAGAAATTAGGTTAGAAACACAGAACTACAGGTACAGAGATGGCATAGACCGAACAAAATAAAACCCGTGAAAGTGAAGTAAAACAAAGACCTAACGCCTACAGTAAATGGTTAATCATAGGCGAACAGCTTAAAGGGACAGTCCACAGAAAGAGAAAAGTCTAAACGTATTGCCATGCTATTGTAGCTATCTCCGTATGCTGTCAATAGACAAGAGATTATGGTTCCTCCATCGTTTGCTAAAACCTCAGGGCTCTGCATGTATTCTGAGAACGTCGTTTGGAGTTTTTTACTACGCCTCATGAAAATAGCTGAGAGGAATACATACCATTATTTTTATCAATTTTCGTGGAAAAAACTTCAAAAGCACTAATGTTTACAGCGATTGCTTTAACAATGGCACTTGTCGAAAATACCGCTGTTATCAGTGTGAGCCGTCAGTGAGCGATGCCTTAGCCCTGCAGAAGCACGACCCTTGGCCATCCCTAGACCACAGCCCCATAGCTAGGTCGATGTCCACTCACCTATAAGCACCGCTAATTCACCCCCTCACATTTCTCACTGTCCGGGAGCGCCATCTAATGCCCACCAACTCAACTATACCTTTCAGAAGCGCCAAAAGTGGTCTCCCTGCCTTTCCTCCTCCTCCTCCTCTTTCAGAAGCGCCAGCAACCAACAAGCCACCTACCCTCATTCTGTACAAGGCCTGCACTCTGCAGAAGCTCACGCAGCAGCGGTACGAGAAAGCGACGCCGAGATCGAATTCCGAAAATGAACTACAAGAGCCAGCTGTCCTTCAGAAGCAACAGCCACCAGCCCCTCCACACTCCACCTCTTCGACCCATCACCATATTCCAGAAGGTCAGCCCATCACCAACACAAGCTAAATGTACTTTCCGCTAGACCTGCACACGCTAGAAGCCCATGAAGGAAAGCAGTAAGATAACTACCATAAAATCGAAGTCAAAGAAACAGAGAAAAAGCCAGCTGCCCCTCCAGATGTGTAAATTATAGATCTCACATAGTGAAACAACGCATTCAAAGTAGATATAAAAAAACTAAGCAACTCTTTGAAATTCCTGTGACATCTTCTGGTAGGCAGAATCATGTTACTAGAGGCGCACTGGGGTCAGTGTCCTTTTTAGTTCGGCTAGTGAGACAATTAAAAGGAGTCATTTCTCTTTCCTTTCAGATGAACTTAGCGGTGTTATCTTGTGCAGGCGTAGATTTGACATCCTTATCAGACTCTTCTTTCAGTCGCCGTCAGTTTACTTTTCTCTTCCAGCGAGTGTGAGCCTATGCGCAGTTCTCCCTTCTGCCGCATGCTTCCACCCTTCTATTACTCCATGCAGCAATCTTCCCCTCCCGAGCTTCATTTTCATCTTCCACACTTTTACGGCCACATCCGACGACGAAGGCATCCGGCCTATGATTAATGGCATGAACGTTGCAGCCATGCACCTCTGCTTCCTACGACGAGGTTCCTATTTTCGTCCATTGTCTTGACTTCCTTCCTGCGCGACGCCGGCCACTTACCAAGCGTCGTTTTTTCAGGCGCCGCGCTCCCAGCAAGAAGAAACGCCTGCGCCAGACAAGTTCTGTGCAGTAGAGACAAGGATAGTAACATGAAGAGCTGCACGGGCGAATATACGATGTTTAAAAAGTGTCACGCATTACGGCAGCTGGCAAGTGGAAAACAATTTCACAAGTGCACAAAAGCCAACTAAGCGAGGAAAGAATCGCGAAGGTGTATCAGCGAAAAGCTTTGCAACGAGCTAAAGGAGACACAAAGGGTGCAATACTTTATCTACCGTAGCTCAGTACGTTATTGTTCCGAAGCAGTCAAGATTACGTTGCCTCTGAAGAAAAATCATAAGCAAGTGAAAAGAGCTGCGATGACCGGAAAGAGCTCACGTGTGAGTACAAACAGAAGAGAACAATTTCTTGCCTACTTAACGATGTTTCACTTACTCCAACAGCACGTGCGAGTGTGTAAAAATCAGCGCGTTAGTAAGGAACCTGTTTACTCTTTTGTTTACGAAGACTGCGCATTGTAAGCAGCAGCAGTCGTATAATATTCTGTGCGATCTTCTTTAAGAGTACTACAATAATGCCGCGGACGGAAGTTGCCAGAGTAAAGGTGTCGCCATTGTAAACAAATACCGCAAACGAGACATTTTTGTTTGATTTACAAGCGAGTTAGTGCCGAAGTACTTAAGACTGTTTCAGCGTTGTTGACACAGATTAGGTAGAAAGAATACAAAGAAAGGAACGAACAGACCGGCGCGGACGAATCAGTACTGTCAACTGAATTCTTTATTGGAAATCACAGCTTTTTATTTCGTCTTCACTATGTTTCTTTTTTTGCCTTCTAGGGTCACCGCGCCATCTTCTCGTGACAACGACACTCACTGCGTGCTGCACACTGCTATCGCGTTCGAACAATCTTTCATGCGACATGGATCTCAAAACTTAGCTTTCCGCCATTGTTTCTTGAGAGTTGCGTTCATGCAATTTGGGGTAGATGTGCGTCCTAGGTCCTTTTTGCCTTTTTGCCTCCAAGTAAAATGTAAAAACTCGGAGCATGAAAGAGCTCAACTAGAAATAAGAAACGCATTCCTAGAATGCTCATAAAAAAGTTTTGTTGAGAACTCCAAACAGTCATATGAAAGATATTTCCTATCTGTTGTAGTCAACCCTATTTAAACACTGCCACTGATTAGTAAGCGAGTATCGGTTTTTGCGAACGGATGGTGCAAATTGAAAGGTAGGGAGTGGAAAATCGAAGCTATCTGTTGTAGTATAAGACATCAACTGACCTTCAACCAAGAGGTTCTTCAGAAACCAGGAATCCGGTACGGCACTGGTACTGGAGCGTTTTTCGCGGTCGGCACGTCGTCGGCTTCTTCTTCACCAACACCCACACTGTGTCGTCGTCTTCTTTTGTCACCGGCCGCTGGCACTTCCCAAGCCTCAGTTCTGTCCAACAACTACCCCCCGGACGAAAAGGCGCCATCTTGGCGACTGGGAGGATACGGACGGGCGACTTATGAAGAGGCGAGGATGAGGGGATCGTAGTACAGTTACAGGCGATCGACGTGGACAATTTCGCGGCCACGGTGACGGTGATCCGGGGACGGTTGGAGAGGCTCGATGAGGTAATTTACAGGCGAGGTTTGCTGGATGATGCGATAAGGCTCTTGATACTGGCTTGAGAGCTTCGAGGAGAGGCCGGGACTGGAAGACGGCAACCACATCCGGACCAATGAGCCGGTAGGGAAAGGCTGAACAAGAGCAGATGGTCACGGATGCTTTTTCTGGTGCTGCTGGGCTTCATACGTGAAGGAACGGGCAAGTTGGCATTCTTCGGCGTATTTGGCTGCTTGAGAAAAGGTTGTAAACACAGAAAGATCAGGACGGTACGGGAGAATCGTGTCCAGTGTGCAAGAAGGCTCACAGCCGTAAAGAAGAAAGTAGGGAGAAAATCCAGTGGTCGATTGCGTAGCGGTATTATAAGCAAAAGTCACGAAGGGTAGAATGCGGTCCCAGTTGCCATGGCTCGAAAACACATACATTGCCAGCATGTCGCCCAAGGTGCGGTTAAAACGTTCAATCATACCGTTCGTTTGTGGATGGTACGCGGAGGTGGTGCGGTGAACGAAGTTGCTTTCCTGAAGAAGAGCACGCACAACTTCAGAGAGGAAGACACGGCATCGATCACTCAGCAATTCGTTTGGAGCACCATGGCGGAGTATGATATGAGGAATGATAAAGGAGGCAACGTCTGGAGCTGTAGCGGAAGGTAAGGGTGATGTTTTGGCGTAGCGGGTAAGGTGATAAACGGCAACAAAGATCCAGCGATTGCCGGTTGATGTGGTGGGAAGAGGGCAGTACATACCGATACCAACACGCTCGAATGGTCGGAGAGGGCAAGGCAGCGGCTGCAAAGGAGCTGCGGGGCGGCGAGGTGGTTGTTTTCGGCACTGACACTCGTGGCATGACTGGACGTATCGGCGAACGTAACGATACATCCCGCGCCATTAGTACCGACTGCGAAGGCGGGTGAAGGTCTTCAACACGCCGGCGTGGGTGCACTGGGGGTCATCGTGTAGTTGGTAGCAAATGGCGGAACGCATATGGGTCGGGATGACGAGCAGCCATTCGCGTCCATCCGGCAGGAAATTGCGGCGGTAAAGGTCATCTCTGATGGAAAAATGGTGCAATTGATGCGGAGGGCGCGAGCAGAAGGGCGTGACGATGGGTTCTATAATAGATCTGAAAGGGCAACGATCCATGGGTCCCGACGCTGTTCAGCAGTTATATCGGTGATCTCTATCGACGAAGATTCCCGGGCGGAAACAGTAGAAGTGGCATCCGGCGGCAAAGGGGAGCGTGGGAGAGCATCAGCATCGACATGTTTACGTCCGGATCGGTAGACAACGCGAATGTCGTACTCTTGGAGACGCAAAGCCCAACGCGCCAGCTGGCCAGAGGGATCTTTCAAAGACGACAGCCAGCACAGTGCGTGGTGATCGGTGACAACATCGAAAGGACGCCCGTACACGTAAGGGCGAAATTTTGCAATTGCCCAAAGGATCGCTAAGTAATCCTTCTCTGTGACGGAATAATTCGATTCAGCTTTTGTGAGCGTCCGGCTGGCGTAAGCGACGACGTATTCGGTAAAGCCAGGCCTGCGCTGAGCGAGAACGGCTCCGAGGCTCCGGGATTTCGGTTGGCGACTCAGGGTCGAAGTGACGCAGAATCAGCAGAGAGGTCAGATGGCGGTGAAGCGCGGTAAAGGCATCATTACAGGCTTGCGACCAGGCCGAAAGGACGTGGTCGGAAGGAAGCTTGGTGAGTGGGGCGATGACAGTTGCGAAATTGCGCACGAAGCGGCGGAAGTAGGAGCAAAGGCCGATGAAACTGCGGAGGTCTTTCATTGAAGTTGGTGTCGGAAATTCCGCGACAGCGCGCAGTTTCGCTGGGTCCGGGAGAACGCCATCCTTTTAGACGAGGTGTCCAATGATGGTTAGCTGTCGAGCTCCGAAGCGGCACTTCTTCAGGTTGAGTTGGAGACCAGCGTCAGCCAGGCAGCGGAGGACAGTCTCCGGGCGTTGAAAATGAGATGGAAAATCTGAATGACAATGTCGTCCAGATAACAAAGGCAGGTATGCCACCTGAGCCCACGAAGGAGGTTGTCCATCATACGCTCTAAAGTGGCAGGAGCGTTGCAGAGGCCAAATGAATGACGTTAAATTCATAGAGCCCATCGGGTGTAACGAAGGCGGTTTTCGGGCGATCAGCCTCCGTTATCGGCAGTAACCAGAGCGCAGGTCCAATGAAGAAAAGAACTCAGCTCCCTGCAGACAGTCGAGAGCGTCGTCGACACATGGGAGAGAGTAAACGTCCTTGCGAGTTATCTTGTTCAGGTGGCGGTAGTCCGCGGAAAAGCGAATTGAACCATCATTTTTCTTCACCAGCACCACTGTGGATGCCCATGGGCTGTTGGACGGCTGGACCACCTGACGTTGGAGCATATCGCTGACCTGTTCATCTATGATGCGGTGTTCAGCGGCTGAGGCGCGGTAGGGGCGCTGCCGCAAAGGGGTATCTGCTCCGGTGTCAATAGAGTGGGTAACGGACGTCGTGCGGCCTAAGGAAGGTTGCTTGTAATCAAATGAAGCGGTAAAGCGCTGAAGAATGTCGATAAGTTGAGCGCGTTGCGTAGGGGACAAATCAGCGTCGATGGAGCGCTGAAAAACATCAAGAGATGACGGGTCGACAACGGAAGGAGTAGGTGTAATGGCGCTGATTGGAAGAGCAGCAGAGGTATTGGTATTGTCGAGGAGGTAGGCATTGGTGGGATCGAGCAACCCGGCCCCGCCAAGCGACTGTCCACGGAGTAAATTTGTAGGGCAGTAAAACGAGTTGCGAACGTAAATAGCGCTTGAACCATCACAAATCGTGAGGAGGGCGTGCGGCAGTAAAACAGTGTGTATGGTAGCACTGTGTCACAAGGGAGCATACACAACGGTTGCGTCGGAGAGGGCGGCACAAGAAAGCGACACAAGGGCGGAGGAGAAAGGCGGAACGTCGGTGTCTTCGGTGACAATCACTGTAACGTCGGCGGGAGGCGGCACGGCAAAGGGAGCGTCAGTCAATGGCAATAACTAAAGTTCGGCACGAGCGCAATCGATGACAGCTTGATGGGTGGATAGGGAGTCCTAACCAAGTATAACGTCTTGTGCAGCGCGGGCGAGGACGATGAATTCGATGATATACGAAACGTCGTTCGTTGATAAGGAGACGGGCAGTGCAAGCTGCTATAGGCCGGATAGTATCTTGAGCGGAGGCTGTGCGTAGGGAAAGAGAAGGAAGTGTCGTCGTCACTTTTTCAGTCTACGGCATAGATCGTAACTTATGACAGAAACGGCGGCAAAAGTGTCAAAAAGCGCGTTGACGGCTATGCCCTAGCAAACACCGCAATGACATTGGCAGGTACAGAAAAAAGGGCTTTGACGACTCGCTGTTGTCGCAGTTCTTGCCTCCGGAACTGCGGCCATCAGTTTTCCGGTTGGACGGCTGATGGGCGGCGGGTCATCGGCGAACAAGAACGATGGCGACATGGCGAGCGGCTGGAACCGATGTCATAGCGAGAAGAGTCGCGCGGAGACTCGTCATGGAGCGCAGGCAGCGGAGATGTCGCAATCTCGTAGGCTGGCTCACGACGATATGCGTAGGGATGGGGACCGCGACAGAGGCACAATGGGGCCACGTGACCAGCCACACCACAGGCGTAGCATATGGGCCGATTGTCTGCCGTGCACCACGGGTTTGCAGGCATTGGCTGGCGCCGTGAAACAGGCCGAGGAGCTGGAGGGGAAGGCCGCTGCTGCGCGTAGAGATTGTGGGGCGGCCTGTAGGCAGGGGCACTAGGCTTGGGCCTTGGCTGGGTCACGGCATCAGCGTATGTGAGAGGCGCCGCGACGAGGGGTTGCTGATGTTGAGCGGGCAGCACCTCAGCGACCTGCTCCTGGATGGCGCGTTAAAGGCAGGGCACCAGCGATGGGGTAGGCGAAGGCGGGCACGTGCAGACCGACAGCTGGCGTGCGACTTCCTCACGAACAAAGGTTTGGATGTGTTGAAGAAGGGACTGGTAGTTCATGGCATCATTCCCGGTTAATGCCAAGCTTGAGAGAGTGACGTCCTGCAGGCCAGAACGCCGTGTGGAAAAGCGCTGTTTGCGCAGCTCATCAAAGCTTTGCCAGAAGCTGACGACGTCGGAGACACGCTGGGGATCCTTGGCGACGAACATTTGAAAGTCATCGTCGTCAATTCCTTTCATAATGTGCCGGATCTTCTCAGTCTCGCTCATGGAGAGAATGACACATTTGCACAGGTCCACGACGTCTTCTATGTAACTGGTGAAGTTTTCACCAGTGAGTTGGGCCAAATTTCATAAGCGTTGCTCTGCGAGAAGCTTACGGATAGCGAGACGCCCAAAGACTTCGGTTAGGCTGGATTTGAGAGCCGCCCAGGTGGAGATGTCGGCCTCGTGGTTACGAAACAACAGATTTGCCATGTCGGTCAAAAAGAAAATGACGTTCGTAAGCTTAACAGTATCGTCCCAACGGTTGTAATCGCTTACGTGTTCGTAGGATGCCAACCAATCTTTTACGTCGGTGTCATCCGTGCAACTGAAAATGGCGGGATCGCGCTTCCGCGCGGCGCCGGAACAGATGACGGCGGGTGGTGGGGGCGCAGCTTGGTGCGTGGTCTCGGTCATGATGGAAGTGGGAGCCAGGACACGGCTGCGGAGCTCCAGGGCGAAGAGATCGTCGCACCTCCACGACTTGTAGTATAAGACGTCAACTGGCCTTCAAACAAGAGGTCTTTAAGAAACCAGCAACACGATAACGCACGACAAAGAAAGAAGGAAGGAAGGAAGGAAGGAAGGAAGGAAGGAAGGAAGGAAGGAAGGAAGGAAGGAAGGAAGGAAGAAAGGAAGGAAGGAAGGAAGGAAGGAAGGAAGGAAGGAAGGAAGGAAGGAAGGGAGCAAGGAAGGAAGGAAGGAAGGAAGGAAGGAAGGAAGGAAGGAAGGAAGGAAGGAAGGAAGGAAGGAAGGAAGGAAGGAAGGAAGGAAGGAAGGAAGGAAGGAAGGAAGGAAGGAAGGAAGGAAGGAAGGAAGGCCTCAGACGTTGCTGGCACATACCCACTACGGGGGAGTGGCCAAGACACAGGCGGTTAATTACTGGATACAGGATAGTTTTGACGGGAAAAGGAGTGGTAATAGTATGTAGTCTGAGAGATTGGAAAAGGGAAGGAAAGGGGTCCAGAAGTGTTTTTAGCGTTCGGCACGTCGTCGGCTTCTTCTTCAACAGCACCCATACTGTGTCGTCATCTTCTTTTGTCATCGGCCGCTGGCGCTTCCCAAGTCTCAGTTCTGCCCAACTCGGTTTGTATTTACTCCGGCAAAACCAAGTACGTTTCCTGAAATTCTATCTAAATTGATGCAATGAAGAGTGATTTGCGTGAGACCAGAGTTTCATTCGCCATATTTTCGAGGCATTCCAGTTAGAGTATTGGTTCAGGTTTGTTGGTTTTCTGTAGTGGTGAAATCCAGCGCGAAAAAAGAGAGAACAAGCACAAAAAACGCGGACAGGACAAACGCTGAAAATATGCCTCTATTCTACCTAGTTTTGCGTTTGTGCTCCTTTATCGTTGCTTTTCTCTATCATTCCAGTTGTTGGTGGAGTTATACGTTCTAACCGAATGTTTTCTCTGGCCGCGACCACTCATGCTTATTGGAAACGTCTTGCATAATGATCTGCTCCTCACTTCTTCAACAAAGTATTCTAAGACTTTGTCAGGAGGAAGGAGTGCACCGAGAATGTACGCGTGCAGCCTACTGCACTTCATAGTACAATTTTTAACGTCTGCACTAGACACGTTTGTGCGCTACGATGGGCGTTCTCAACCTTCACTGAACAAGCAGTTGCCATACAGCATGCTTTCTATGGTGTCAGTTTCGTTGGTGCTGAGCTTTGTGGGCTAATGTCGAAATAATTCAGTTGTCAAAAGAGTAGGCAGACCAAGCTTGGACCTCCCGTCCCAAACACGCCGCCAATTTTTGAAAAAAAGACAACTTCGGTAAAGATGGTGGCTTCTAAACTATTCAACAGGCCTACCCTTGCTAGCTGATACCACAGAAAGCGGGGCGTAAAATAACATGATGTGCGTGATATTCTCACAATATCCAGACTGAACAATATCCAGACTAAAGACTGAACGAGATTGCATTTAGAGGAAGCAATTTCTTAGTGAACTCTGGTCGATGACAAAGTTAGGCACCAGCAGCGCAGTCAGTGCAATACTTTGGCGGTAGCAGGCTGCAAGCAAGGATGAAAAATTATCGCACAGATGGAGAACAGATTCCATGAACTGGGTGTCTTGCCCACGCTTAACTGGCTATGCTTCGCAGGCAGTAATGTAGGTTCATGTTTGAGAAAATGATAGAGGGAGTGGCAGGTCCCCGGCAGCGCGAAAGCGATTTCTCGTTATTAATGCGATAAGCGCCGACAGCCGGCATCACAATCCAGTTCCATTAAGCATGTGGTCTTCCCGTACGATCGGCTGCAGATTAATTGAACGTAACAGCTTAGTCGAGATACGAGGTGGGCGATGAAACCTCCTCGTGATAATTCCGCTAAGCAGTGCCAGGCATTTAACTATCTAATGTAATCCTACCGCACCAGATATGTTTAACACGCAAAAGCGCTAGCAGCAGTAAAGGTGGATTCACGCTGCCGGCTTATTTCTGCGTGCTTGCAAGAATTATTAAGTGTGAGAAAATTTGAGGAAATACGTATCTTACTTGTGTCAGTGAAGCTAATAAAACAACGTTTTTGTTAGCTCGAATTAAAGTACCCAGAAGACATCAACGCTACAACATGCGCCTATTTACGTTAAGAAGCACAGTCCTGCTGGAACACGCATTAATGGCAGACTGGCTTTGGAGTTTGGCTGTTGATCCCCAGTCATGGTTTTGTTCCCTGCCACAGCGGTCGTAATTCGACTACACAAAACCGCTAGTTTGCGGGGCAATGTCAGCGTGCATTACAAATCCCTCTGTAGGTTGAAATACCAGCTTCGCCCTACTACAGCATCCCTCAGAGTCCATGTGTTAGTCCGGGAAGTTAAGCCACACAATTTACAATTTTTATCCGGCTGAAGCACGAAAGCGCTGTTAACGGCATTATATTTGGATTTGGAAGCCGAATTACTTCCTCTTCTGTGTTTGCTTTGAATGCAAGAATATCAGGTTTCTAAGGTTATTCAGTCTTCAGTATAGCTTTCTCAGAATAAGCAATCATCTTTCTGCGCTAGAATTTGAAATGAAATTGCGTGAGTTAGATTTATGCGATAGAAACTTGTTACATGACTGTGATGAGGTATTTTACAGGAACATAATTCCATTGCATCGTACAAGCCATTGGATGCACAGTGAACGCGTGCGCCATGATTGGCAAAAGCATTTGCGGACTAGCATGCTCTTTGTACTCTGGATTGACAGGTATGTTTGCAGGTGCAGGTCCAATATGTCACCGCAGGTGGCGAAATACAAGCTGAGATATACAGGATTTGAGAGCTGTTTGACAGATCTTTGCATAACGGTAACTGTAAAAAGGGTTTGTGGCTATACACGATCATTATATAGAAACAATTCTTTGCCAGTTCAACTGTTATCACACAATGTGCTCTGACAAAATGTCCAGCTTTCTTGGCCAACAGTTATAATTGTGAGGGAGCTGTAAAATGTCGTAAAATGCAGTAAAGAACATCCCGATTGGAATGGTCTACTCATTTGATGCGCAGAAAATACTTGCTTACAATGTTTTCCTGTGTCGTCCTAAGTAGTTAAAACTGCCATAGAAAACTGTTTCCAGTTTTGACATCAAGTATCTGAGACCTGCAAGCGTTTGGAGGACTCATCTGATGACATATTGGTTGTCATGGTGCAGCCTTGCAGTATGCGAAAACATTAGCGTTTATAATCAGACTTCCTTTGAAAAAATGCACTTGTCTAGAATCTGTATGTTTTAAGGCACAAGTTCTGCTTTCGCTTGAAAAGACTGACACAAAGGTAATTTTTTTATTACCGCATAAAAGAAATGATGCACTTATTCTGGTTCCGTGCCCGGTTGGCTTCCTCGATATTGAATAATGCCCGGCGCTGCTTCAGATTACATTTGACTGATGCGCTTGCATCGCATAGCACCAAAGCACGTCTAGCGCCTTTATGCAGCGTGGTCGTCATTCGGCTTCGGAGGCAGCCGTGGATCTGCGGAAATCTGAGCACACATTGAATTCATTGTTACGGGCAGCTTTTGTACATAATCAGAAAGGCACAGTTTCAGATCTGTACTTTATATCAAAGAGGAAAACTCAAAATCCTGCTGCTAATTCTATTTCTTCCACCAGTAAATGTGCCGCTCGAACATACGTATATTAATCTACTGTTAGTGATATTATCCCGATTCTTGATCTTCTGCAAAAACAAGATTTCGGTTGTCATAGTCTACTAAATGTCAATGATGTTAGCAATTACGGGACGCAGACTAGTAGCAGTTAGGAAGCATATACTTATTTTAACAAATAACAGTTACTTTTTTAGTGCAGAAATATAAAAAAGCCGCGCTTGTTACCAACAAGTACACAGCAGAGAAATTACCTTGTGCTAAATCAGCCTTGCGGTCGGTTTGCTACCAAAAAAACCTCCTTTTTTCATAGTTAATGAAGACAAAATACACTAATCATGACGAATTTTAGAGCACTCTTGAACTGGAACCAGTACGTCTGCCTCAAATAATGAATTTCAGTGAAACGTTTTTTTTTTCTTTCAATAGCACTCTGCGTAATAAGTGCAGCCTAATGGCATGAAATCTAATTCAGTGCATGGATATACACTGAAGGCACGCTCCTGCAACTAACACAATCATAACGAAAATTTGTACTGCATTTGAAATTCATTTCTTTTCCGCTTCACACTGCAGTCTTGTCGAAAGCCCTAACTTCTTCTTAGGAAGCGTAGTGGCCGTTGACGAAAGTAATTTTCGATTCCGGTCATGCGTGGCAATGAAGCATTCGTTTAATTTTTGCGCTCAATGAAAATATTCAGGAGCACACTACTGCGCCACGATGAAGATTACTGTTGTCCAAAATCTTCAGTTGGCTTTAGAAGTCATGAATCAAAGTAAAATGGAAAGAACCAGAATGCCTAATGTGGTTCTTCGCATTTGCTTTATTAAAAGCAGGCTGTTGAGTGCCTACAGGTTTCCTTTCTTTCCATGTATGATTTCCCTTAACCTTTATTGAGTCTAAATTTAAAGATAGAATTCACTTGCACTAGGGGGATGCTGTGAGTATTGGAAGGCATACAATTCTGGGACGTGCTGTGTGGTTTTCTCCTTAATCCACTCATAAATATTTTGAATGGCTTTTCATAGTTGAAGTTTTTCTTCATGTCTCTGACCAAACAATTCACAGTGACAAAATAAAAACTACCAGTTTTTTAATGAACATCACAGAAGCACGTGCTGCACATATCTCGTTTCTGGAATAAGTATTATACATTAATTGACATTATAAAGTCTGAAAACTTCTTATGCGAAATCAAAATAAAGAAAATCAAATGCGGTCACCGGCTCATTGCATAGGCTCTGTATTTGTACTATGCTGAGCGTTCCAAGAGAGCCGCCTTTGGTCACTAATTGCGAACGATGACCAAATTCAAGTGCCACGCCCTCTGCACTTTAGAGGATTCACAATGTGCGCAGGCAGTGAGCGCATATTACTGCATTCTGTGTCACACTGATCATGCATATTAAAGGTAGCAAGCCATCTTTTCTGTAAAAGTAGAAAATAAAAGCAATTAAGTGCTTGTAAGAAACATGGCATTTCAAAACCTTCCTGCTTTTTCATCAGCATGTGAATGGGGCGAGTTTCAGCTACGCTTTCATACACACGCACGGTCGACCGTCGGATCACTGAACATAAGCTTTTGGGGCAAGAAGGAAGGTATCCGAGGAAGCTATTAGCATTTTCCCAGGCAGCTTTATTCATTTGTACTGCAGTGAAAATTGCTTTATTATTGTCTTGATTTCCTAAAATAACGCTTCTGGGAGAAGTTCTCCTAGCGTTGAAATATTCGTACCACGCTATTTTCAGAAAACAGGCTAACTGCGTTTCAGCGTTTTCACTCCAAAAATGCTGTTTGCTCACGCTATGGACGGGATACAGTCTTATGTCCTAGCTCCAATGAATCCCAGTAGGCTCAGGGTCTGCGTGCTGAAGTCCAGCGTATCCAGGAGTACGAGAAAATATTCAGCAAAATATAACCGAAGAAAAGCTTCAGCAAAAATGTATAACAACGCCCTAAATATAGCCAACATAAGTCCTTCAAAAAAGATTTTTAAATTGGCTTATCACTAGACAGTACGCGATGAACTAATCCAGAAAGAAGTAAAAAATAATTCTGCACTTAAACATCAGTGTGTGGTTCCCACATGATAATGTCAAGAGTGAAGGACAGAACACAAGAGGAGGGAAGGCAGGCAGTATATAGAAACAATCTGTGTGTTCAGAAGTTAATACACAACTTATGAGATCTTACATATCTTTTCTCGGCTGTTAGCCTCTGATCGATCACAATAATGAGCAACAATATAATAAACAAGGCTCTAAAAATAATGACATTAATACTGCTGTAGCGGCTTGTTTAAGCATATTGCAAATAGTGTGCACGGCATCGAGAAAGCTCAGCAGCTCTGAATATAGAAAGATTTCTCTTTGCGGAAATGTACAGCGTGCAAGGAAGGATGGGTGAGCGGAAAGCGCGTAGCCTATTAATTCAATCACCGGAAACTATAAAAGGTAGAAAGTTTTGCACAAGTCTGATAGAGATGAAAAATAAAACGGACCAAACCAGGCTGTAGCTTAGCTAAAACATGGGGAAAGCCATGTCCCATTTTCTCTCCATTTTTACTTTCTTCTCCTGCTCTTCTTTCTTTTGTTTGTCTCCATCGTTTTTTCCTTTCTACTCTACTTATGTCTCTCTCCACTTCTTTTCATGGCGGCCTTCTTTAATTTCATCCCCGTCTTCTGTTTTTTTCTCTCTTCTTCTTCAGCTCTTCAGCCTTTTGTTGCTCTTAGCATGGCTTGGCTCTTGTTTTCGCATGCCTTGGATAGGTGCCCATCTGGTTGGGTACTAAGCCAAGCCAACTCTATGAGGGTATGCCTCCGTGACACTACAGCTTACGGTGGGCTTCTAGTAAAGGCTTTCCCAGTGAAGATGCACTTTTTGTGTTACAAAAAAGAGGAACAAATAAAAAAACGCATATATTGTCACGTACTCATGCGACGACAAGAAGTTCTTAATGTAGACAGGAAAACTTGAGTGAAGTTCGAAAAAAATTTATCTGGTCTTGCACTCGCTATAAGTAAACAAGCGGGCGGCTGGGAAAGCAGAAAATGCGCAAAACTTTAGACAGTTTAAGTTTAACTATAACCACCAGTCTCGCTAGCACGCCATTTTTAAGCAATATCCGAGACGAGGTGTCTGAAACAGCGGCATGCATTTCACACGTCGCAGAAACTGTCACTTGTAATCAGTTCAGTTGCAAAGCGTTTCGGCTGCGCGTGTTCAAAAAACACAAAATTGCAAGACCACGCGTCGGTGACTCGAAGGAAACAAAACGTAAAACAAAAATTAAACTTACACACCAATATTCAATATTGTGTGCAAGTAGAACATAAAATTGAGAAATGGCGCGAAAAGAAGTCGACCGCCGAGTTTTGCTTGGACATAAAAGGCCACCAGAAATATATAGGAGGGATGAAGGAAGTCATAAAATAATAATGACAGGAAAGACGTATTGCCTATTCTCGAATATGGAACCCATAAAGAAGGAATAGGGAGCAAAAGCTTGTTTATCAATATCCGGAAAGCTTGAGCTATCATTTCGAAGACAAAAATATGCACTTTTGTTGCATTATGACATGGATATACAAAGCAAAAACACACGCTCTTCCATTCATCAGAAGTAAAACAAAAAGCGGCCCATAAGAACAAACACAAATTATTGCTGCTATCCCGAGACCAAAGTACCTCGGCTTTAAAGCCGCCATGCATTATTGTCAACAGGCGGTGAAAGCATCCTAGAAGAGACATCTCCTTCTTCCGTCTGCATTTTTATCTAGGCGCTATAGCCACTAAAGTGGCCCCTCTTTCGATCTTTCAAGCCGCAAACTTTTTCTTCTCCTGAATAATATTAGTTCCGTTGGGTACCATGCGTGTCTGCATTTAACAAGCTGAAACTTCTTGCTCAATTTTTTTGACTAAAAACATTTAGAGGTTTGTTTTCGCCAGTCGGCAACTGTGGCGGTAGGTCTGGTTTCATGATTACAAAGGCCAAAGCAAGAAAGTCCTCAATAAGCGCGGAAGTCACGAAATCAAAAAGAGTTGTTTAAGTAACGGTGTGTGATATTGGTTATACTGCTATAAGAGCAATTATGCGCGGAATTCTGAAGTTGGCGGAATTCCATTTTTCAAGTAAATTAGAAGTGAAGAAAGCGATTATCCCTAAAAGACACGGCACAACTTAGGCAGTCGTGACAAGTTACGAAAGTGATACTTTTTTCGTTGGTGCAACACTAATGCAAGGTTAAAAATTTAGCACTTATATTTAAGCTACCGAAATGTCAAAAAGAAAAGTTCGAATAATCTTTTCTTAAACACTTTCTACATATAAATAATATATGCGGAACTTTATCTAAATTGGTAAATTAAGCCTGGAAGGCCAGACCCACAATTTGTGGTCTCCAACAAACTCAATTAACTACTTGCAAGAAAAATCTGTAACCAACAATTAAAAGCACTGCAATGCAGCACAACTATTTCATGCAACTACAAAAAACATTGGGAAGAGTTCTCGGAAGCATTGTTTCAAAATATTGGCGGCTTTCTTTGTTCTGATTTATAGTTCACAATTGCGCCACAACCTGAAAAGTTCTCTTATAATTTTGTGTCACAATATTCTGAGAAAATACCATCAGATATTGTCAGGCTATTTGAAAGTCATGCCTGGGATATTAAAACACATTTCTAACATAGCATTACTAAAATGTTTAGTGTGCACGTTAAATGAATGTTTCCACGCATCCAAAGAAAAAAAAATTGTAGTTGCTATTACCGTAGCATTTTCAATTAATGTCCAACTTCAATGAAACTTTTGCAAATTTTGCAGTGTTCGGGGCCACCACAAAATATGCGGATATTGAGTAGGAGTTACGGGGAGCAAAAAAAACAACAAATAATAGAAGACACAATTGATTAGATAGTGGTGCTGCCGGATTAAACAGCGCGCTGCTGTATTTTCGAGCGATGCTCGGTTTCCTTACAGGGCTCAACATAATGGGAGCTCCATCCCTTTGCCAAACGTTGTCTTCAAGCGCAAAAAATTAATTTCACGGTCTGAACCCTTTAGAGAGCTTACTTGGTTGACTAGATATCTTCCCTGCATGTAAGGACACTAACGCCAAAGGAAAAGTGCCATGTTCTTGGTGGCGTGGCGCGTCAGCGGCGGTTTCTTCGCCTCCGCCCACACAGAGACGAGGTGAGGTCTCGTCCTTTCAATCAGCACAGGACAATCTAAGCGAAGTATGAAACGAAAGATTTTGAATTAAATTGGCGCTTGCATTTTAGCATCAAAGTTCCTTCAATGATTTAGGTTAAATTTTTAAAGACGATAGTATTTACAGTATTTTACACTCATGTGAGGGGTCTGAATAACTCTGTATAAAAGCTTCCTCGTGCAATAAAAAAATTATTTTTCTGCCGATAGAGTGGAGAGTTGTGACCATAAAAACCATGTTTTTGGAAGCTTTGCACAGAAGACATGCTCCTGACCACTCGAAGGCACAATGACAAGAAGAAAAATGTGACTGTTACCATTGCTGTGCAATACATAGCAAAAACTAACTGCCCAAACTGATTTTTGTCATTTTCCTGTACCTACAAAGCGCCTGCGGCAAACCCAGAAAAAAAAACGATACAAAAGATCTCCTACGCGTTTGGACAATGGTTTGGCATATGATGAATAGAAGACCAGACGCGTGTCCATTGCCCGCGCACTTCGGTTACCGCATTAAATGTCGGAACGCACACATGCGCAGCACTAAACGCCGGAACAGACATACGCGCATAAAGAAATTTCATTCGAATGGAGTTCCAATAAATATACTATCTATGCATGGATAGGTTTCGTCAAAGCACCCTTTACCACGGTATATATATATATATATATATATATATATATATATATATATATATATATATATATATATATATATATATATATATATATATATATATATTCAGTCCTGAAGAACTGAACGTTGATAAATAAATGTCTTTGTAGAAGTGCCCACTTCTAATTCTTTATTCTGTGGAGCCAACGCAACCTACGTTCGTAACATTCTCTACAATGGCTCCTGCTCGCACTTCATCAAGACACGTCCTTTGGAAATTCCCCGTCGAGAACCCAACTACCACCATCATCGGGGACTCTCAAGTGAAATACTTGCATCAGCACTTCGATCCTGCAATCCCGCACACCCCAGCATTTATCTGCCAACCTGGTGCCAAAATTGAAGACATCCCAAACCTCCTGGATTGGGTACCACGAGGTGTGTCGGACATCGTCCTTCACGTCGGAAGCAACGACGTCGCAATCATGGATGCCGCCACCGCCGCAGACCGGTACGTGCCACTAATACATCAAATCAGAATAGGAAGACCGGATATTATTAACATTTTTGCAACGCTCGTGCTACCTCGGGCTCCAAATTTGCGAAGGAATTCAACCAACAGGCCTCAAGTGGTAAAGATCAACACCAGAAGGCCCGGACCTTTAATGCCCTTCTTGTCGACATCTGCCGACGAGAGCAGAACACCTTCTTCGTAGACCACCAAATGGAAATATTCCACCCTAGCACAGTTCTGTCTGCAGATGGTGTGCACCCCAGCTTCGGTGGAGTCTCGCTGCTGTCTTGGAATATATATATATATATATATATATATATATATATATATATATATATATATATATATATATATATATATATATATATATATATATATATATATATATATATATATATATATATATATATATATATATATATATACATACATATATATTGAATAGTTAACTTTTTAAATGTCTGAGTCACGTTTCTCAATTAGAGGCGTGTACCCCAATGGACTTAATGTTCATATCACTTTTACGTATAAAAAAAGGTTATTTTCGGCAATCTGGCCGAACAAATGTCGGCTACATCGCTCCAAATTAGATATGTTTTTCACGAGATTGCATTCAAACCGTCCTCTCCAGTGCAGAGAATTCGTCCAAATAGCCGAAATTTTGTTGGGCCGCAGCGCTGAGGGTAATCGCGTTTTCGAAATTCTCGAAACTGATATGGGTACTACTTAAGGTGGGCTGCTAGCCGCGCAATAATTAAGGAGCCTAACAGTGTTAGTTGAAATGTTAACAATTCGATATTAGTTAACCAGACTGCTAATTACCATATGTTAGCAGCATTCTGGTGTATTTCTATACTGACAAAGCTATGCCGGTAAAGCGCTTTTCTCACTCAAAAACTCATATTTAAATATTGTGTAAAATATCACGCGCAACACCCTCTAAAAATTACAGATTTCCTTTTATCGGAAGATATACTGTTGAACTGGTAACTTATTCCACTTCTTGATCGCTGGCATTCTTTTTCAACGACTTCTTGCAGTTATGCATTTGGCATTCACTGATACTTTTTACTTGCTCATATTTGCTTCTAGTTCATCGGTCCAGGCCTGCCGATGGTATTAACAAATACACCAAACAATAGGATACAGAATACATGCTTGCATTTTTGTGGAGCCGTAATTTTTTGACATATTAGCCAAATATTCCAAACTATAGCAAAAACTCCAAACTCTTGATTCATTAAAAATATTAAATCATAGCGCTCAGTGTGCAGTATAGGATTATTGAGTTAGTCAGGCGCTTTTACAGTAGCATCAAAGGCTGGTTTGTATTATAAAACACCAAGAAACAATTTATATCAGCGAAACCATTGGTACACGAATATTATGCAGGCTATAACTCTTCTGATATCGCGACATTTCTTACCTGTACTGAGCGCGACCCAGGTTAAAATGGTTGGTAGTATCTATCAAGCTCTTTTTTCTCTTTGTTTCCGCTGTTTATCTCCTATTATTCAGGCTCAGGTTTGTTAAAGAGGCCACGGAGCGAAGTATTTGCTGCTTGTCGGAACTGATGTCCCAGGCTCTAGGTGCAAAATGAAAATAGGTTAAAAAAGAAAGGTGAGTGAACGTAAACCTTAAAGTATACGGCCCCAAATCTGCCCTTTTCCACCGGGTGAATCAGATATATCAACCACTGTGCCTCTCCATAATGCATCCCCCCTCCACCACCACTTTAGGTGACCTGCCTCTGCTTCACATGAGCTGGATCATTCATACCACACCACAGTATAAGCCGAATTCTAGAGAACGGTCACGAATGAAAGACACTCGTTGCCCTCTCCGTGAAAGCCCGAGATTTTTTTATGCCTTTACCTCGAGTTAAGAACCTCATTCACAAATCGTTGTAAACGATTAGAAGCAGAAATATGCTATGTATCATGCTAGCTTGGATGTCAGACTAGGAACCTGCTTATTTTTTGAGAATGAATAATTCGAGATCGTTTTGGCCCAACGCTTTATTTTCTGCTTGTTTGCATGCCGCTGCGCAGTTGATCAGCGACTGCTGTAATTGGTTTTATGCTACGCCACCGATTCAGCGCTGAAGACTCGCCCTCTTCAACAGGATTACTTACTCTACAATTTTTATCAGTCTGACTCATTCGCTTCTAATTTTTTCTTCTATCTTATAGTGCTGCTAAATATTCCCGATGTTTAGTGAAGGAAACTGTTCCACCCTTGTAGTTTTCCTTGTTATCTTATTTTCTGTTAAATGAAGCTTCCCTTCGTAATTGCGCCCAATCATTGAACACCGGGCAAATACAGTAAAAACCAGAAAACATTGCGCCCAGTTGAATAACAGCGATCCAAATGGCTGCTACTTTATTTATTCCCCTGTAACAGATCTCAAAATCGAAACCATCACGCACTTATAGCTTTTTATGCCATTGATCTTCCGCTGTCCGATCCTGTTATCAAGCGTCGTTCCTCCCATTCTTTGTCGATGATTCGGCGGGCCCGTGCGTATTCCTTAGTTTTTATTTAAGACAGCAACGAAAACACCAGTGCGCATGCACACTGAAAGGAAAGTGTTAATAAAAACATGAAAACGCGATAAGAGGCGCGCCTTCTTTTGTCTGTACTTACGTATTCCTGGAAACCTTTTCCAGTTCCGAAACGTTTGCTTTGTCCCGGTTCTCCTGTTGCTTCTCTTAGAGACTCGAAAATAATTACCAAAGAATCTTTGCTTTTTTTGCAGTAATGTCAGCGCTTCCCTGATTAAAAAAAACACCCCTGCTGTCGTGATGCGACTGCGGTTGTGCGTTAGGCTTTCAAAAGGCGCATAGCATTTCTCTTGCGAAAAGTTGTAGCTACATATCGGTCAATACTTACTACACAGTAAATAGCACTGCTCACATCACAAACTAGAACAAGGTGGAGACCCCTGTGTTGGAAGTAGCTAGTAACAAACAGTAGTGCTTAAACAACATATTAGAAAAATTCAGCATAGCTTGACCCTTGTGCTCTTGCTATGTGTACAAGCAAAGCCTAGAGTTGAAGTATGTTGTCTGTAAAATATTTTTATAAATGCTGGCAAGAAACAGTTTTAAATCGCTTCTAAAGAGGCCGCATCACATGTGCAGCTGTGGTAGTCGCTGTTCACCCTTTTCTCGGCGTCAATGCAGTAGTTTGGTTACATCACCAATATTTACATCTGCCGAATGGAGTGTTTTCATTACTTAAAACAAAGCTGCTGCATCCATGCCTGTCAAACAACGTTGGCGCTCACCTGCCACTTGTCTGGCACATAGTACGTCGTTACTTTTCATTTATATTCTTCTCACTATGTCGTTAATGTGGCCAATATCTTGATATTTTTATTTTACGTTCTTTTTGTTCTTTAAAATACACTAACTAGACTGTCAATATTTTTGTTTTGTTTTAAGAGCTGTATACGACACCATGGCACATTTCCTCTCCTTGAGGCACAGTCGGTAAACTAAAATCTTACAAAAAAAAATAACTTGCTTCAGTAAATGTACAGGTGAGCATCGTTTCCCCTCTGTTCTCCTCAGTGATTCATAGTACAGTACAGATGGAGCATTTCTCTCTCCACTTATCTCGACGCAGCTTTGCACATCCGCGTGATAAATTCTCAAACATCAGTAGGGATTTACAGCTTAAACAAAGACGAATGAAAGAGGCTATCTTATGCTAAAGGCAACTGCCGGACTATCTGATTTTCTCGCGGGTAAAGGTGACACTTATTGCGCGTCATCTTCAAGGTATCTTGCGCCAAATTACGGAGATGCGTGGCGTTTTGTTACATCCATTCTCATATTAGGCACCCGGGGGCGGCTATCATAGTATAAATAGCGAAAATCCTAGCAGGCAGTTCTGCACTTCCTACATCCGGATAAATACCCACCCGTTTGTATCCAGAGCCTATATACTGACCTCAAATAGTGAACTCCATCTTGTCTGGAAATCACTTTTTGTTGCGAGGTAGTTTGGAGATTTAATTATTTTGCAAACGTGCATGACATCATCACCATGTAAGGCCAAATTTTGCTTGGAAACAGAGTGCTAAGTTAAAATTTTAATTTTTCATTACTCACTTCATTTAAATTATTTCTGTCATTATTTGAAGGCACATCTTGTAATGAAATCTCTTCAATGTAACATACACAACACAGTGATTAGCTCACTTGGCTTTCCATTACTCCGATTTGCATATTACTTGGCAGTGATATTGAAGCCATACAGCTAATATATTATAGTATATTTCCCCGCAACGTTGGGTGAGAATGGAGAGAACATTTTGGCCCATAATTTTATTTTTGAAATTAGATGTAATAATAATTTTGTTGCAGATCAAAGCACTAGGCATCCACTTTTAAAATGAATCCATGGTTGAAGAGTACCGCAGAATTTCTTTTTACATCAGGCGTGAATCATCAGTCTCGTAAGGAGACCTCTAGGGGGCCGGCGAGTGCGAACGCGCTTACATCGGCTCTGTACAAGCACGACAATTTCGTCCGGATTTCAACCCACGTAGTGCCCATCTCTTCACAGCACAGTTCGTAAAGGTGAGCGCTACAATCTATTCAAATTTGGTGGCCGTCAGTCCCCCCTAAGTGGGCCCACGGGCCGAAAACCGCCCTTTGCCCATCAGCTGTCGCACTAGGCCTCGCGCCACTGTGCGCTAGGCCTAAGCCGCTCGACCTCCCCTACATCGACCGTATGGAGGCCCACGTGATCAGAGAGACAACCCGAAGCACTACGATCCCTGGGACTGGAACCATATTTTGAGCTTACCCGCCCGTCAGAAAGGAGCACATAAAAGCCAGGTCCAGGCGAACGTCACCACCGGCTCACGACCTGAAGATTCAGTACACCAAGCGTCCCAGCTGCGCGCGACGCGTCTCGCGGCGCAAAGGTCGCAACGCCAGCCGCGGTTGCCTGGGGATGCCTACAAGATAGTGTTTCGGTCAAACGGGGGACTTAACTTAAACGACCTTAAACCACGCCAGCTTCGCCTGGCCCTGATAACTGCAGCCAAGGACCTCCGGGTCCCAGACGTCACCAACTTGCGCATCGACCCCCTAAAAAACACCTTCACGATGAGTAGCCCGCATCAAGCCGACGCACTACGCCTGGTCGCCATCAAACAAATCTCAATTCGAACCCAAGCCTACACCGTCACCGCTACATGCCCCCCTCTCCCCCCCCCCCCCGGACGGTGCAGTAAGAGGAGTAATCACTAACGCCTACTGGGAAGAAACCCCAGCACAGATTCTTGAAGACCTCATCACGGGTAACCCTGGCGTCCCCATCATTGACGCACGCCGCATGGGACAGACCCGTTCGATCCTCAACACCTTCCGGGCGTGCCTGGTGCCCCGAACCATCTCCTACGGAGGCGGACTCCACAACTGCACATTATATAGACTGCACAAACTGTAGAAAACCAGGGCATCGCGCGGATGTGTGTACCCTTCAGCGTACGCACAACTGTTCAAGATGCGGTATCCCGCATCCCCGAGAGGGCACTCCGACATGCACCCCAGCCTGCATACTCTGTGGAGGCGCCCACATGACGGGTATTAAAGGTTGCAAAGCGAGGAGATGGCGCTCACCGCAACCGCACACATCCCTAACACTGGAGCGAGACGCGGACCGCGCCAGCGTTCGTCGCTCTAGCGAGTCTCGCTCATTTTCTCGTCGCAGCCAGGACCAACAGCGTCCACAAATTTCCTGGGCAGACAGAGTAGCAGGTAACAGGCTCAAAGCTACCAGCAAGCCCTCAACCCCCCGCCCACACAGGTGGACCCCCGTGACCCCCGTGACCGGGGAGCTACAGGCCCTGCGAGAGGAGGTGATTTGTCTTACCTCTCTCATCAAGACCCCCACCTCTACCTCTCTACCGCTTCCGCCAATTGCCCTCCCACGCAACCCACGCTGCTATCTCAAACATCCACTGAAAACATGGAACAATCGGACTCCCAAACCCCCACTTCACCCCCACCCAAGAAAAAACGCACAACAGAGCAACCACCCGTCACCCAAACTGACCTTCAGTTCCTAGAGGCCTGCATGGACGCTAAACTCGCCGAAATGAGCGCGCGTCTAGAGGCAAAACTTAATCACCTCGTCGACCACCTGTCCCAACGCTTCGAACAACAAATTGAAGAGGCATTTACGCGCATGGTGCATAGCCTTGAGATGAGCCTCGCACGGTACGACACCCCCTGCAAACAATAGAGCAGGTCCTTCCCTCGCTGCACCTACCCAATTCCCACCATCAATATCGCCCACCTGCCCCACAGAACCCCCTACCCAACCCACCTAACCTCACTCCACCCATGCTACAGCATGATGGGCGACCACCTAATTCCTTATCAATACTGCAATAGAACTGCCGCCGCTTCCGGGGCAAACGAGCACCCCTCCAACTCCTCCTCCCCACACTGCCCACGCCCCACATCCTCCTCCTTCAGGACACACATCCCCTGAAGCACTTCCCAGCTACACATCCGGTCACTCGGACGCAAGAAATACACCCAGGGCTTCCACACTCATACATCGCTTCATTACACACTAAACGCATCAGATCACCTCCGAGATGCCCTGCGTGATGAGAGAAACCATACAAATGCACAATCCACACCCATACATTTTTATTGCAAATGTATATCACGCACCGTCTCATCCGATGGTTTCATTGGAAACGCTACTGCGCAACCTCCATCGTATAGCAGGCAAGCATCCATTGATTATCGGAGGGAACACCAACAGTCAGGATACTGAGTGGGGGCTACCGCACCACCACGGGACGAGGAAGGCAACTCTGGTCCTTGGTACAACAGCTCCGCCTCACAATACACAACAACTTCAACACTCCCACGAGAATTGGCAACAGTGTCAGCGCGGACACCAGCCGGGACTTGACACTGAGCCGCAACCTTGGCGGGTATTACGTGGAACACAACACATCACACATTAGGAGCGATCATTACACCCTCTCAGTTACAGTACCGTACAAACAAAGGACGACCCTTCACCTAAGACACAAACTCACCAACTGGGATGCGGTCCGCGCCGCACGGGCGGCCCTTCCTGACGCCCCCATTACAGACATCGACCAGTGGGTGGCATCACTCATGAACGATGTCTCCGCGCATACTCGAACGCTTTACACCACACCAGATACGCCCACCCTCGACACTCGCCTGCCCCTCCTATGGGAGGCCCACCATAGCATCCTAGAGCGCTGGAAAGGGCAAAAGCTCAATCGAACCCTTAAAAAGCGGCTACCCGCACTGCACACACAAATTACTGAGCACTCTGAGGAGCTCTGCCGATCCAACTGGGGGGCAAATTTTCGACAGTATGGCTGGCAATCTGTCCTCCAAACGCAGTTCGCAACTCATCCGCCACATAATTGACCCCGCGCAATCTAAAACAATCACACAAACACCACGTCACACGCCTTATACACAGGACCAACCTTTCTCCCGACGCACTCATCGACATACTTAAGAAACACACATACAACTCCCGGTACCTCAAACCCCTGCCCCCCTATGCCGGCCACCCAAATGCCAATCTCCACGGAGATTACGGAAGCAGAAATCCGAGCGGCCCTCCTGACTCTCCGCTCTAACTCCACTCCCGGAGTTGACCGTATCTCATATAGCATGCTCCGCAATTTGGACGATCAGTCGATTGCCCAGCTCACGGTGTACTTTAACACATGCATGCAAGAGGGCACCCTTCCGCAATGCTGGAGTCACGCCAAAATCTTATTCATACCCAAGCCCCACAAACCCCTTACACCTGCAAATCTTCGTCCCATCTCACTAACATCATGTCAGGGCAAGCTTTTGGAGCATGTCGCACCCTCGCCCGACTCACCGGACACATGACGGAGCAAGACCTCTATCCGCACAGCATGGTGGGCTTCCGTCCCCACCTGTCGGCTCAGGACGTCATGCTCCAGCTCACACAGGATATTTTGACTCCTCATACCGGGCCACACAAAAGCTTTCTTCGCCTTGGATCCCTTCAAGGCCTTTGATCGCCTAGACCATAAAGCGATCATGGCGGCACTCTCCCCCTTGAACATAGGTGAACGCATGTATACCTATATGCAAGCATTCCTTACAAACCGCACGGCCGAAATTCACTTCGGTCGCCACACATTGCCATCCATACACCCTTAGCGGGGTTGGCACCCCCCAGGGGTCTGTCCTCTCCCCCTTTCCTCTTCAATCTCACACTCATCCCCCTTGCCTGCAAACTACAAACTATCCCTCACCTTCGGCATACACTCTCTGCTGATGATATCACTCTATGGACCACCCATGGCAGTGATGGAGACATAGAGAAACACTCCGCAGTCGTCAGCTACCCTCACCCAAACACATGCGCGGAGTATCGGACTCTCATGCTTTCCGGAGAAGTCGGAGCTCCTAATACTCCGCCCCACAACCCGAATTTGCCCCACAGCCACCATAACCGTGAAACTGGAAAACAGGTACATCCCGGAGGTACACACTCTCCAGGTACTGGGCCTCCACATCCAGAACAACGGGAAAAACGCTCTCACCATCTAGAAACTCAAGCAGACGGCGGTGTTGATATCCCACTTAATCCGCCGAGTTTCTGGATACCACCGGGGCATGAAGGAGCATGACCTATGTCGTCTCATTCATGCTTTTGTCCTCAGCCGCTTTCTCTACACGCTCCCCTACCTGAAACTCCAGGCCACAGAAATCTCCACTCCGGATGCCATGATCCGAACAGCATTTAAGACAGGACTACACCTACCCCTAAATACCTCAAGTGAAAAACTCCTCCAGCTAGGCCTACACAACACGAAAGGTGAGCTTATCGAGGCCCACCGACAGACACAATACATACGTCTCGCGAGAAACCACCACCGGCAGACACGATCCTAACACCCTCGGCATCAAGATACCAGCCACGGATCCACACAGCTTCCGGTCCCCCCCACATTCACTGCGAAATACTTATTAAACCTCTCCCTAAAAACATGCACCCTACCTACCACGAACCCCGTCGCAGAGCTCGCGCACGGGCGCTCCACAAAAACTATGGCATGGAACCGGATGTCGTTTGGGTGGATGCGCATGCACAGGCGAGGACGCGGTTGTAGCAATCACGAACCCCTCCCTACAACCGATTGCTACCCTTCACATATCCCCCACTGCCACTTCGGAGGAGGCTGAAGAGGCCGCTATTGTCCTAGTCATCACGCGCACGGAGGCCCGGTATATACTTTCGGAATCTAAAACCGCCATACTAAATTTCCCCCGCGGGAGAGTTCACGTCTTTGCATTTCGAATATTGAACTTCGTCGCCGCACACCCGCCCCGCCACATGGAGCTCATATGGGTGCCTGCCCACTACGGGAATCGCGGAAACGAGGCTGCCAACGCTTTAGCACGAGGTTCTCTCAACCGGGCACCGGCGGCCTCCGATCTGGGGTTCTCAAGGGACCGAATGCATTCGTTCAGTGAACTGACGCAGGCCTGCAAAGCCGAGCGTCGGCTGTACCCCCCAACCCATCCCTCCCTCGTCAATTATCATCAGACAATTTGGAGGCGGCTCCAAACACGCACCTTACCTTCCGCTTATATACGCTCGCGCCTATCACCAAGTCGACAGAAACCCCTCCTGTACCCTCTGCCACCACCCCAAAGCCACTCTCGGTCATATCCTTTTCCTCTGCCCGGCGGATCCTACGCCGGGCGCTGTTAACCGAACGAGCTGCATACACTATCGCGTAAAAGGCAGCGACAATTAGTTGGCTTCGAAGAACGCTGAAGTGCACAAGGGACGGGGAAAATCTCAAGGTGTGCTGCTCATGAACGTTTCGAGCAAGAGGACCTGTCCGAGGAAGAGAAATGCTGTTAGCGAAACTTCTTTATCGTCCTGAGTCCACCTCGTCTTGTTACTTGCTACTTTGTCATATCATCAAGACTGCTACAGTCTTACAACGAAGCGATATTAGACATACCGAAATAACAGCGTAATTTCACTTGTCAGCGTGCAAGAAAATTTTTTTCTTGCACGCTGACAAGTGAAATACCGCTGTTATATCGGTATGTCTAATATCGCTTGTTGTAAGACTGTAGCAGTCTTGATGAATATGACAAAAGTAGCAAAGTAAACAAGAGAGGATGAGCCTCAGGACGATTAAGCAACGTTTCGCTAACAGCATTTCTCTTCGGGACAGGTCCTCTTGTCGAAACGTTGAGCAGCACCTTGAGATTTTCCCGTCCCTTGTGCACTTCGCGTTTTCAAGAAACTAATTTTGCTGCCTTTTTACGCGATAGTGTATGCAGCTCGTTCGGTTAAACAGCCGCCGGCGTAGTCGGTTCCACGTGTCGGAAATAATCGGGGGCTGCGTTGTGTGTTAAGGTGGAGATCATGGCAATTTATGTTTCTAGTGTGTAATGATTGACTGGCGTGTAATAGGCGATGGCAAGTAAATAAAATAGTTGCACTTAGTTTATCAAATAAAGAAATGAAAAACTTAAAAATAGAATTCAAAGGTATGAGAATGTTCAGAATGAAAGCTAATGCTTGCTGATGCTATTTAAGAAACTTTACTATGTGTAATTTATCCCTTATTTTTTTAAACAAGCCAAAAAAAATGAAAATGCGTTAAAAGGTGTCAAGCTGCTCTAAATGGTAAGCCTAAGCCACTACGCTATCACGTCATACGCTTTGGTGGAGCTGAAATGTCCTCATCCATTTTATTTACGATTTCTGAATATGATCTAGTCCAGGATGCAGAAACATTTTAGGACCCGGAATGAGTGTCTTCAACCCCCGTGAGCATCGTGAAGAGAGTGAGCTTCCATTTAGGAAGAAAATCCAAAGGTATGGAGCGCCTCTAGAGGTAAAAATCATGGCCAGATTTCCAAGATGTCACCAACTAGTGCAACCTGACTGCCGCCAGTCAAAATAATGAGCACATTTCCAATTATAACTGAAAAGAACGCGAAGAGTTGATGCAAAGATTTTGATATTCATGCAGTCTCTTTACGGGCCGTATAATTTACTAATAAAATACTTCCGCCGCTGGAACCAAGAAGCCCTGATGAGCTTGAAGAAGAATTAGGGTGTACCAAACAATTAAAAATACCGAGGTATTTCTTATGTTTAGAACAATGCAGGCCGTTATGGCTGTCATGCAAACTTGAGGCGTTTGTTCAGATTTTACCGGGTTGAAACCGTCACTACAAAAGCGTTATGGTCTCGTAAATTATTCGCTTCTATTTAACTTGATCTTTTCATGAAACAAGCTTTCTTCTGCTAAGGGTACAGGAGGATGCTAGCACGTCAATGCTAGTTTTATCTCTTTTATTTTATCATTATCCAGCTAGGTCATGCCGTATACCAGAGAAAATATATTGACGGGAGAATGCATTTCTCCTGAAAATTTATTCTCACTCAAAAGTTCTGTCAAACATTACGAAGCTTCCCAGCGGCCATAGAGTGTTACTGAATAAAGCATAAAGCACTGTACAACCTTTTTCAATATCAATCACTTTTAAACTTTTTTATAACTAGGCACAATCGCACCTACCTAAGGAAAACCGCAGAAATGAAGTGGTGTGGAACTTTTCCTGAAAAGTGTAAACCCAATTTAAAACCTCGGAATAATATAATACACACCGACAGCCAAAATATTTCAGTCAAGAAAAGCGAAGGTTAAGTAACTGCACAAGAAATAGGCATAATCCTGAACGTTAAAACATCAAAGTATATGCCTCAAGGACATCTTCCAGAGCAACTTTCGTGTCGCGATTTTCGGCTAGCGCAGCCACATCATTTCAGAACTCTGTTCACGCTATATATCTTCTCAGAAAAGGAACATCGGCACATCCGACTCCGTCGGCGCTCAAAATTTAATTTTAAGCCCACTTACGGCTTCAGCTGCGTTGGCAGGATGGGTAACTACGTCTGAAGAAGTGCGCCGGGAAAAACTCGCTGCCCGAGGTTCGCAGTGCTTCAACGCTAGAAGGTGAATACACCGGAAAGGGTTAGCTTCAAAGGAAAAAAATTGTTGCTCTTGAGATTATTACATCTGGCTGTTCATTTCGGGATTATTAGCTTGTTGCAGAGGCGCTTTCTTAACGCTGAACAAGTGACGTAAATTCAGCACTTGCTGGATGCAACTTCGCTTAGGCAACCCTGGCTGCGAAGAGCCCGTTTCAATAGCATTGCAGGAGCTTAACGTTTTTAAAGCGCTTTTAGTAAGGCAGCTATTTTCACAGTTGAAGAGCGCGACCTGATTTTATACACACACACTCACACGCACATATTTTATATATATATATATATATATATATATATATATATATATATATATATATATATATATATATATATATATTTGCAGGCAAGGCAAATGAAGTGAGGGGCTCGTTTGACAAATATATTAAGGAAGCCAACAGTCCCCGAAACCAAGGTGCATAGCGGAATGTTTCGATTTCTTTTATTATCTAGTGCCAATCAATTACTTTTAAAGAAATTTACTTATAAACCAGCAGAAAAAACAACCATGCCGCCTGTGGGATCCGAACCCACGACCTCCGAATATCACGTCCGGTGCTCTTACCAACTGAGCTACGGCGACGGCTGTCCAATCTGCTGCTCTCGTGGGTATTTATGATTATTTGGTGTACGCGAACCTTGAGAGTGTTCACCAGCGCCACCCATGACCATAGCGGCGGACGTAGCACGTCCTGTAATACCGCAAGTGTGACGTTGAACGTCATCTAACTGCGAGGGCGGAAACTGTGCCAGAGCCCTCTTATGCTTTATAAGTAATTTTCTTTAAAACTAATTTATTGGCACTAGATAATAAAAGAAATCGAAACATTCCCCTGTGCACCTTGGTTTGGGTTACTGTTGGCTTCCTTATATATATATATATATATATATATATATATATATATATATATATATATATATATATATATATATATATATATATATATATATATATATATATATATATATATATATATATCGTTAATTTCCGGGCTCATTCTTTTAATTTTAAGCCAGTTAGTTTCCAAAGGAGTGGAAGCTACCTCACACACCCATTTTTCTTATTGCATAGTACGCGCTGCTCCATTTCCCAAGACCTGACTAGAATTTCAGTATTTTATATTTTCCCATAAAAGGAATGTTTCCTCGGTGCAATAATTGGGCTTGACAAGGGCTTGCTATATCTATTAAATGAGCCTGGTTTAACTAAAATAATATAGGTCGGCGGCGTTGTCTGCTGATTTGCTCTCGGGCGTAGGTTTTATTTTTTGATGAGTGGGTGTGTGGGGCGGTAGTCTAACAAAGCATCAAATGCTAGCGAGGTGTATAGTTCATTTTTATTCAATGAGGTGTGTATGTGACACAGAAAAAAAGAATAACAGGAGCTGTAAAAGACGGAAAATTGGTGGAAGCAAAGGTTTTTGGTGCCGATGTTGAATACTAAGGAACAGAATAGATATTTCTGTTGTGTTCTCAAGAATAAAAACAATTCCCCTAGAAATACATAGCTTCGCTGCATTACCACACCTGAAAGCCGTAAACCCCCTAGCTCCTCAAGATAACTGTTCACTACACTACTTTTCAAGCATCACATGTAATACACTTATCATAATTTTCACTTGGAGACAGTATTTTAAAGAGCAGAATTTCAGTGATGGATGACATCATGGTTGCAATAATAATAAAGGCCACTATTTGCGACGTGTGTATTTGCACGTGGCAAAGGTGAAAAAGGCTAATGATAGCGCTAATTTCTTTTTTTTTTGTTGTGTATGCATTGTTGCAGGCCCTTTTTCATCGTCACATTGAATACTATAACGTAGGAAAACTGCTTTCGCGAAGCAATAAAGACTGCCCACGGTGTACAAACAGGACTTAATGTAATTAACATTTGAATGCGGATCTACATCAAGTCAGGTGCTTTCAATCAGTTTTTGAACTACCGGTCACTTCTTTCTCGAAAAATTCTTAACGCGCGTCGCATAAATTGCAACCATGCCGAAAGCACTTCTGGTCTTTATGTTACCGTATTCAGGGAAAAAAATGTTCTTTTTGTTTCATACAGACTATGAGTGAGTTTATTTATTTAATAAGTGCCATTTGGTTGTCTACTTGCATATAAAAACAAATTTTCTTGGAGAAAATTGAGTTACACCTTACAAGTGCAATACCCTTTGTCTTCACACACAAATTTCATATCAGCTTATATCGTTACTCTCAGAATACAGGATACTTGTTAGTGCTGCATAAAGTGCTGCATAAAAGTTAGTGCTGCATAAAAAACCCGCTTCTTTGATTGCATTATGGTCAGGAAATCATTGCCCTACGTTGAAATTTCTTTGCGTATGAGAATGAGAGGAAAAGTAATAATTGGAAGCCAAGTCGGTACCGTAGGCTCAATGCTTATGCTGGATGAAGCCGCGTAACAAGATAGCTTCCATCTGCGTAACTTTTGTATTCGCGCATTGTCGTGAATAGACTTGTCACAACACATCTGCCTTAAACTTCACACAATATTTCGCTTTGATTTCCCCCGCAACGCATTCGTTATTGAAACATATACGTTTCTATATTCATGGTATTCTGTGGTATTTTAGTAATAAAACGTCTCCTGCATTCTAAAAGGCGGGAGGCAATATGTTTTCAGTTTAAATTTGCACACTAAATTTTTTTCGATAGATATGGCAACCCCAATGCTTTCACTGCAGGAAATTTGAAATCCTTTGATTTCTGCCTAGCCCACACTTAAATACACTTACCATTCTGTCTGTATCAGTGGTTTACTCGGACTGAAGTGCTAGTGTGTGCATTTCTAGTAGTGTTGCAACATACCGGCTAGACGTTCTGAAGGTGTCTGTTTTGGAGTAGAGCATAGTGTTGCCTTTCATTTTTGAAATTAAGTTTAGGTGTCTTCCGGGATCTGACGAAAATCTGTTGAATGCGTCATTTTGGTTGTTGCTTATTCCAAAGGCAATAAATTCGATTGTTTTCTGTGTGTTTGATTGGGGCCTTGAGCTATTCACCATTTCAGTCACCTTTGATCCTTCAAGCGTAATGAGTACACGTGTTTCCTCAAGCTAGAAAGGTGTTCATTTGATTCTTCGTTTCTTTCTACTTATTGATGATTGCAAATAACAATTCTGTGATTTTGTATATCTTGTGAATGCTCCTCGGCGTGTTGCCGTTCTAAGTGTTCCTAGCTTTTTCTACTCAAACATCGTAAACCTTACATGCTGACACAATATTTACAATTCTTTTCGCATTGTCAATCGCCGCCTCATTCATGTTTTTAAAATACTGATGTGTCTTTTATCCTAACTAGTGCGTCTCATGGACAGTAAAACAAAGCCTCTTAATTTTTTTAAATAGGTGTTGAAAAATCGAATTGCAGACTTTTGTTTTTCTGGCCTTTCCAACACATAAACATGCAAATATATTGACAAGTAAATTTTTCATTCAACTGTATACTGATTTATCTGTCGTATGGTATGGAGGGAGCTCCACGCTGAGCGGTAAGCGGCGATAGCACCGTGCACTGGAAAAGAAAGCTGCATTAAACCGTTCCTCACTGACCGCACTGCCGTGAACCAGGTCGGCCCCCTCACATCCCGCCCCTACACCGTTGGCAGTTGCGGAACTGCTTGAAGGCTCTGTTTGTTTACCTCCCTTTTCAACATTTCACTCATCCCCACGGCAATGCACCTCGAACTCGTACAGCCGTCCCCACACCATTCGAGAGCGCTCGAACGACGCACCGAAAGGTGGACTTGCCTCATGTACCAGTGACCTAGGGCACAGAACGTTTCCCTATGGTGCATGTGCATTACTAAGGATGGTGTTCAACTGATCATTTCTACAAAAGCTGCATTGAGCACGCTAGTGAGCGGCGATTGTTAAAAGCGCAAAATTGAGCGCACTGGTCGAGCGTTTTAGACAGGTGTGTGGTCGAAGGTAGTGCACTTGGCCTAATCTGCCTATACTGACAATATTACACTAGGGTTCATCACCGCAAAAGACGCCGAATAGTAACAAGCCCTCCAAACAGCTACAAATAGCCATCACTACGCCCAAATCAGTGGCCTGAAATGCTCCCACGAAAAATCAATAATGGTAGTCTTCTGGGTTCGTCACAGGAGCAAGCACCCCCATCCAACACCATCCACACAGCCGGAGACCGCATACAAGAAGTATCTATGCTACGAATGCTCTGCATATACATTAAAAATAACAAAAACTATATGGCAATAGAAAATTTCGCAAGCTGCGTTTTATAGCACTTCACCCATTAGTAAACTCAGAATAAGCACCGCGGTATAAAGCAGACCGACCTCAGGTGACTTATTTAAGAGTTTGTGCCAGGAGAGCCATTTTTACCTGCTCTTATTTTTTGCTTCTACCTTCCAAGTTACACAAGGCTGACTGCCCCTTTTGGCAGGTCTATAACCTAGACGGACTCCAACTGACAAACTCCTCCAGCTTGGCATCCACAACACTACATCAGAGATCGCAGAGGCCCACAAAAACGGGTGGTTTGGTAGCCACTCTTGCTCATAACATTCATGAATGCCCACACGACATTCTGCGGAAGAGCCTGCAGCTATCGAAATGCGAACAATGGGAGGCCACGCTGCTTATATCCGTCTTGGATGTCCAACTCTGGGTCGTGGGCACAGCCGTAGAGCTCGTTCTTAAGCTATTTAGTAATACTGCATGATTTAAAATGTCGGATGTAATAAAGAAGGCAACAGCCCTGCAAAAGAGCATCTTGACTTATAATATGTGACCCCGAGCACATCGTGCACGTTTGTTCTGATTCCTATCATAACTTGAGGAGGACTGCACACGTATTGTATGCTTTAGAGTACTGTCGCTCTTCACTTCGTTTTTATTTTTCTAAGTGCGCTACGAGCAATAAACGCAAGCAAGCACAAGCCAACTATTTAAATGGTTCATCAGAGAGTCCAAGACTGATTTATGAGGGTCCAAAAGTGTTCGGAAAGTTGGGTGCCCAACTCGTGTTTTATATAGTGTCGTGTGTGTTATTGTTCCCCCTTGATTTTGCACTTAACGTCATCTTCAACCAGCAATGTGCCGATCGGCAATGGAGAGGTAGAAGCTCGGCAGAACTCGCTCGTGAGCCCGGCAGCGACCGCTTGGCCTGTCTCTGGCGCCTGCTTCTGTTGTCCTGGTCCCCCATCGTGCCTTCGACCTGCGTCGTCTGAACGACCTGTGACATTCTAGGGTATCGAATCCAGTACCTCTTGCAAAGACGAGGTCGAAGGCGGAAACCAATTGCTCGACCACCAAAAACGAATGCCTCGCAGTAATTTTGGCGATCACAAAGTTTGGACCCTATCTCTATGGATGCCCATTCCAGGTGGTCACCGGCCACCATTCTCTGTGCTGGCTAGGGGCCCTGCAGGCCGACTTGCGTGGTGGTTCCTTCGACTGCAAGAATTCGACGCTACGATTATTTATAAGTCTGGCCACAGACACACTGATGCTAACTGCCCTTCACGCGCTCTCGTTGAATCTGCGCGTGCTGATACGGACGAAGACTATGAGATAATCTTAGGAGCTCTAAGTACCGAAGATATGGCAGCGCGGCAGCGACTCGATCCCGACTTTCGCGACGTGATCTCACATTTGAATGGTCAAGGAGGCGTAGTTCCTCATCCTTTCGTACGCGTAGTACGTAACTTGTGTCTTCTAGACAACGTTTTTTATAAAAAGAAATTTGCCGTGAGCTCGAGGTCATGGCTTTTAGTTGTGCCCACTGATATACGCGACAAAATTATAGGAGCGTCACATGATGACCCCTCCTCGGGACACTTGGTGTTCAGTCGAACGCTCGCGCGAATACTTTCGAAGTACTATTGGCCACAACTTGAAAAGACCACTCACCATTACACCAGGACAAGCCGCGAGTGTCAACGGCGCAATACACCACCCGTGAAGCCTGCAGGACTCCTTCAACCCATCATTCCATCGCTCAATACGTTCCAGCAGATCGGTATGGACCTACTCGGACCTTTCCAAAGTCGCAATCGGGCAACCGATGGATCGCTTTTGCGACGGACTACCTCACGCATTATGCCGAATCACGCGCTCTGCCGTCATCAAGGGCTTGGGATGTGGCAATTGTTTTCGTCGAGTCCGTCGTTCTTCGACACGGTGCCCCTGAGATCCTTATCAATGATCGTGGTGCCGCATTTATATCTCAACTTATCTCACACATACATAGCTTAAGCCACACCGCCCACCGCAAAACTACCGCATACCACCCCCAAACAAATGGGCTGACCGAGCGCCTTAACATGAATTTGGCTGACATGCTCTCAATGTATGTCGAGATCGAGCACCGAACCGTACGTAACTTTTGCGTACAACACTGCGGTTCAAGAAACCACCGGATTCTTGCCATTTCGCCTGGTGCATGGCCGGGAAGTTGTTACCGTGCTCGACGCTATGCTGCCCCAGCAGCCAGACGTCTACACTCACGCCGATGCTCAACTCGTCGCCCAACCTGCGGAAGAAGCCCGACAGTTGGCCCACCTTCGCATCCAAGCCCGCCAGCAAGTCGATGCTCGCCGATACAGCCAAGGCCACTGTGATGTTCAGCTCAATCCTGGTGATCGAGTGTTAGTGTAGACTCCAATTCGACGCCGTGGTATTAGCGAGAAGCTGCTGAAACGATACTTTGGCCCGTACGAAATGATTCGCTGTATAGGCGAGTCAAATTACAAAGTGCTGTCGATCGTAGCGCGGGCGTCCCACCGCCCGCCTTCCTCCGAAGTTGTTCTCGTAGCTCGCCTGAAAGCGCACTGTGACCGCTCGGAGCACATGGCCTAGCTCTTCTCGTTCTACACGTTTTTGAGCCTTAATTTTGTCTCTGCGCATCGGGACGAAACGCATTTCGGGAGGGGAGCAGTGTCGTGTCTGTTATTGTTCTCCCTTGATTTTTCACTTAACGTCATCTTCAACTAGCGGGAGGCCGATCGACAGTGAAGAAGTTGAAGCTCGGCAGAACTGGCTCGTGAGCCCTGCCGCGACCGCTTGGCCTGTCTCTGGTGTCTGCTCCTCTGGTCCTGGTCCCCCATTGTGCCTTCGACCCGTGTCGTCTGAACGACCCATGACAATATGTACTACGGGAGGAGTTCAGAATATAAGAAAAAGGCGCTTTCTCAAAATCTGAAGGAAAGTGAGCCGTGAATGTTAAGGCATTACTTTTAAAAATACCGCATAAGAAAAAGAGCTTAGGACCACGCTATGGATGAGTCTTCCGTAACCTTGTGTAGACTGTGAGCGCGCGGGTCGCAAATAAACGCTCTGAGTTTTCGAAGACTTCTCCTAAGGCGTTTATGTACTCGACAGCGCTCCCCTTGCGTACCTCGTTTTCATACAACAGGGCACCCTTTTATGTAAAATCCGCCAACAGGCACGGTTGGAGCGTATTTCTGCCGAAAATGAACACCCGGAAGCGAGCATTCACGTTTCGCTAGGACATCGTTTATTGGATTCGAACATACTCATATCTTTTTTCTTCTTTGACAAGAGTTCTGTGTTTGTATTCTTTATATTTCCTTCGGCACGTTAAAAATTACTCGAAAACTTATTTCCTGTTTTCCATTTTACTCACTCAAAAGTAAAATCGTCTGAGAATAAAGACACACAATAAAAAGGCAGGTGAATTTTAGAATCTTTGACCGGGTATACTAAAACCGAAATAAAGTATGGCGAGCGGTTCACACTTTGGACGAGGAGTGTTGAAGTGTTAGAAAACAGTGTGCGAATTGTGGCAGCAGCGAAAATACGGTTAGAGCAAGGAAGCACTAAAGTGACGTGAAAAAATGGTATCACGAGAGCTAGTTCAGAATGAATGCGTCTTTATGTTCGAAGACAGCTTTAATCGAAGCGCTTCCGGTAGAATTATGTTTCACGATACTTAAAAAAAGCCGTCCACAGACGGAGAAAATTAAAGAATTGTGAAGCAAATGTCTTTTTATTTTGTTCTGCAATAAAACATGACAGCAGGTGCACTCGTTCCCCCCTCACTGTTTCCCTGCTGCCAAAAAGACGGTTAAACAAAAACGCTTCTTCATTCTCCCACACAAAAAGTAGGCAGTAAAAACTCGCGAGAGCTGGCTATAAAATATAAAGCTGGCTTTAAGATAAACACCGCCGTTCGATCATCGAGCCTCACTCGAGTACGAGCTTGGATTGAATACACCACGTTCGTCTATCCACCCACCTGGATTTGACTGCTGTTCACCGAAAAAATTATGACATTGGCGACGAAGATGGGATTCTTACCAGTTCTGCAGCAGGCCGGCATGGCACTGGATGGTCTGGCATTGGCAGATGCAGTGACGCAAGTCGTCAGCCGGCTCTCAAATATCGAGAACTTTGACGAGTCCCTCGTTGATGCATACGAGCCATCGTACGAGGAACGTTTCACGACGTTTCTTCAAGTCAATCGTATCGCCGAGGTCGACAAAGAACACGCCTTTTTGTGTCCCATAGGCCCAAAGTCGTACAGTCTCCACAAGTCGTTTACCGCGCCGGAATTGCAGCCAGCTGAAGGTTTCGACGTGTTAAAGAAACTTCTAGGTCACCACTTGTCACCGAAGGCGTCGGTAATAAGCGAACACGTAAAATTTCACACACGAACGCAACTCGAGTCTGAATCGATTTCAGAATATGTTGCACAGTTGCGAAAATTGGCGCAGACGTGCGAATTTGAATCCATCATCGATCAGTCGCTGCCGAACCGTTTTGTATGCGGTCTGCGCCGAGAAGATATACCGCGCGTGTTATTCACGGTGGATCTTCCAGAAAGCTGTGGAACGAGCGCTAGCCATGGAAGCGGCGAAAAAGACCGTGAGCGAAGCGCGCGCCTCTGAATGGAACGTACCAAACGTTCGCAAGGTCAGAGCGGCCGCGGAAAATAATATGACGGGTCGGGTATGCTAACGCTGCGCGTAGGCGAAGCATGTAGGCCGACTACGTCCGCACATCGCGGACACCTGTTACAAATGCGATAAGAAAGGACGCATTCACAGAGTGTGCCAAGATGACAAGCAGCCAACAACGAAGTGAGCATGGCGCAACTCAATGAAGATGTATGTTAACGTTCAAGCTGCTGTTAGCATGAAGAAATTTTTTCGCCTGTACTGTATCCTCACAGCGATGCAATAGTGGTGCGGGGAGGCTTGTTTTTTTCCTCTTATTCGTTTTTCTGGCTCAATCTACACTTTGTATCTATGTAGTGAATCCGATAAAAATTTCTATGCAGGTGCAAGACGTAAACTTCGAGGAGGAGCTGGATACGGGGGCTTCTGTGTCGTTCATGCCTTTGCATCAGTTTTGTAAGATGTTTCCTTCGGTCAAAGTAATGCCAGCGTTGCTCAAGCTGCGAACATTCGAGGGAGCCATCGCACAGCGTGTCGGAGTTGCTCACGTTGCCGTGCAGTACAAACAATAGAGGGCACAGCTGCCTCTTTACACCACGAGAGAGAGAGGACTCCCTTTGCTAGGTCGACAATGGTAACAAGCCATCCGACTTCACAGGAGCCGCATCTTTGAACTCAACGCTATATCCAGGTCAGACAGTTCTGCATGGTTCAGTCAAAGCGCCAGACTGTTAGGCCTTCTGGACAAGTACCAGAGTTTGTTTAAGGACGAACTCCTATTTTTAACTCCGAGAATAACAACCTCAGTGACCAGAGACAGGCTGCGGTTGATACGGCCACGAATATATGTTTGTTGCAGGAGAAGGCCACCGCTAACTTTGCGACAACTCACAACGCATGAGGCACCCGATGTGAGAAGCAATGCCACCGGATTGACTACTCTTCTTGACCACGTCGGCAGAGCAGTTCTATATGGTTCTGCTGTCGCAGACTACTGGAAAGGAGCCTCCATCGCCAATTACAACGCGTGCATGCAGCCGTTCATCCAGCACTTTAGCCGTGCGTTATCGTCCTCGACCGAGACGCAAGCAAGTGTTTTCGTGCGCCGTGGCAAGCGTCAAGTGATGGTAGACGCGGCAAGCTTCTGGAATTTAGCGCAAAAAGTGATGGCTGTACCGTGTCGTCATCTTGAATTGCCGTGTATATGCGCCTCGTGAATTGTTCTTTGCGCAGTGGACTGGACGAAAGTGAGTTTTTATGGCTTCCGAGACTTCCGCTGCATTAGTAGAGTCATGGGCTCCTGTTATGCGGAGATTTGTATTTATTTTCTCTAGGGTGGTGTTATACGCAGGATGAGTAACACGGTCGCCTCTGTGGGCCTCCCATTTAGAAATGACCTGGGTTATGCAAAGTGCTGTGCACCACATCCTTGACAGTGTGACACGATACCGGACCTAACACGGGTGACTCCGCGCTTGACCATAGACTGGCGATGCGGTCATGACCTCCTCAGTACAGAGAAGTGCCATTTAATTGTGCATTGTCACAATAGAAGAATTGAATTCTATGATACTTTCCTAAAGTACGCCGCCTTAATAGCCATTTCTACGTCTCTTGCTCGTGAGGTACAAAAGGCAACGGATGTTGCCTTCTCGTGAGGATGTTGACAACCGGACACCTACCAGACAACGCACTGAATGTGGCGCACTCCCCTTCGCAAACAGCAGTTCCCGCAATGACTTGACGATGATGAACAACAGTGACTAAGCCACCGGACACGCAAAGCAGCTGTACACATCCTATCACTCACCCATTTTTCGTGTTTCGATAAGCGCACCAGGATGCACAAACCTCGGACTATTTTCCTCTCAATCATGAGCAAGCTCTACGCTACGGGAATGGTGCCAGAGAAGGGCCTTTAGCGTCCGCATGAAGAGCAGAGTGCTCTTTTAGCGAAATTTGTTTTAGCAGCAGACAGAAAGATTAGTAACTGCACAACCGGAACTAAAATTTGAGCCGCTCATCAGTCCGTTGGTCACTGGGCGCGTTGTTCCTTTCCCTAGGCGAACATGTTCTCTGAAGAGCTATGGTCGTCGTTACTCCAGAAATCACAAATAATTGCTTGGAGGGTATGGATACTCACAAATCACGAAAGCACTTATTCCAATCTCCTCTCGATAAACGTAAAACAAGATTATTTGCAGGTGCTCAAAAACTCAATAAAGAATGGAAAAATTTCGAACGTTACTAGGTAGCTAACTGAGACGTCAACAATGGGGCCTGGAGAGAACTTCAAATTTTGTCCTTTATCTTCGTGCAATACAGATGTGCCCTTGTGCTATATAAAGTACCGAAGAAAAAAAATTAGCTTCGGCATCAACCTATTATTTATTTTACAGTGCCAGTCGTTAAACGCTGTATCTCACGTCGCAATAGTGGTACTAATAGTAGCAGTAGAAGTAAGTATTGGTAGTAGTAAGCTATGAAAAGAAAAATAATAGCTGTAACTTTATGAGATCATAAGCAGGCAGAGTGGGTGAGAGAACAAACACGGCTTAATGACATCCTAGTTGAAATCTCAGAGAAAGAAATGGGCTTGGGCAGGGCATGTAATGCGAAGGCAAGATAACCGCTGGACCTTAACGGTAGCAGAGTGGATTTGAAGAGAACGAAAGCTTAGCACCGGGCGGCAGAACGTTGAGTGGGTGGATGAGAATAACTTTTTTTCTCTTAGGCTGCAAAAAGAAATAATTAATCTCATTCGCCCACCTAACTTTCTGCCGCCCTCCGCAAACCTTGCCTTCTCATGAAATCTACTCCATTAGCCTTAAGGACTACGCTAGCCACTACTCAGGTGCTTCAGGTTTTGATGGCAGACGCCGTGGCTAGCGACGTCTTTTCCTCTCATTGTTATTTTTATTAATAAATGCTACTAACAATAACATGTCTTTAAGAAGTTTAAGGGGATACGGTGGACGCAGCTGGCAAATGATGGGGATAACTGGGGAGACGTGGCAGAGGCCTTTACCCTGCAGTGGGCGTAGTCAGGCTGACGATGATAATGATGATGATTATTTGCAGTTGTAGTAATAGTTGTAGTCATAGCAACAGGACAACACCGGTAGTAGGAACAGCAGTACCAATAGTAGTAGTTGTAGTAGTAGTAGTAGAAGTAATAGTAGTAGCACTAGAAGTAATAGCAATAGTAGTAGAAGTAATAGTAGTAGTAGGAAAAGTGCTTAGTAGTAGCAGTAGTATTAGGAATATGCCCCAAAAGTTGTCGGTGTAGCCGGTGGGAGGTTGCCGCGGGAACCAAGGCGAGAGCGTACGAACGTGTATCCTCAGGTTGGTTACTGTGGAGATGACCGTGTTATAGAGTCGGGGAGGCCTCTAGGCCTTGCCTCGACCGTGGCTAGCGGACGGAGCGGCAGCAAAGAAGAAGCTCTCAAGACCGGAAGCCAAAGATCTTTTGTATCAGTCAGCGTCCGTATTTATAGAGCTAAACTGCGCCGTCTGCAGTTACCACAGGAGCAGTTCAGGAGGTGGTTACAGATGAAGTAGGAGGTTGCAAAAAAAACAGAGGAACTATAACTGGAGGGTGGTTTCGGTGGAAGATAGAGGGTATGGGGAGAACATACGGAGCAAGTCGAAGCAGGTTGCCACGGGAGCCACCCGGAAGGTATTAATACCCTGGAAGAAGGAGGAGGACGGGCACGGTGGACGGAACATGCTAAGGCGAGAATGCAGGAATACGTAACCGGATTGCGTTTAACGTGGGATCCATCCGTAGGGCAGTTACCTTGGAACGAGGAACAAGAGTGTGGCGAGAGTGGAGGAATGTAACAAGGCGCATCTGTGGCAGCTGTAGCGAAACACGCCGCCATAGGAGAGGGTGGTCGGTGGCGCCACGCGGCTCGTGCGGCGGACTGGAGAGACGAGCAATTCGATAAACGTGAATGTGCGCAAAACTAAAAAAACGTTCTACAACTGAATAAGTATGAAGGCACCCTCTTATTATTCACAATAAATATATATAATATAAATGTCTTAACATCTATCGCTGAATCTCACGTTGCAGAGTGGTAGTGATTCAGTCACTTTTTTAACATATTTTGTTGCCATTTGGGGTTCCGTGGCCGTGAAAAGAAATACACGCTCTCAAACAAGATAACAGACCAAAACGAACCAGCCGGAGGACCCCTAGAGCCTCCTGCATGATGTGCTCATTTGCTTCTGTGTATTCGTTGCAAGTGCCGAGGGAAGGATAAGGAGGTATCAGTACCAGCAATTTGTGGCCGCACTGGCAAAAAAAAGGTAGTAGAAAAAAATGCGCCAAGTAACCGCTGAATGCAGGTTAATGTTTAACTTTCCTGCTTTGTTAGAAGGCAAACGACTCAGAACTGAGCATTAGCAGTGGAGAAATGGGGAGGAAAGCTCAAACGTTTCCATTGGTGTAAAAAATTCTTTCGAAAAAAGGCAATACAGGAAAAGCGGGGTCTTGAAATAGATATTAACCAACAGGAAAACGGAGACTGCTGATCTGCGAAATGATGCGTAAAGCTTTCAAGGCGGGGACCCATAGGCTACACGGCTCCGCTTTCCTTTCATGTCACGTACGCCTATCCTCGGAATAGCCGTTAAGGGCATCACTGAAAGCCCAGACTACTCGCCCTGCTCAAAGAGCATTGCGCTGCACAGCCACTTGCGTGAGTAGAAAGGTGGCTTTATTGGGTTGTCTGGACAACTTGACTTCAAAGAGGCCTTCGCAAGCTCCGATTCTTTATAGCAATGGAAATCAATTAGAAAGAAAGGATGCGTTCGGCTAGAATCTGAGGAATCTAAACATGCATGTTTGCGCCTAACGTAAGTTCATAGAAAAACAAACGAAACGGGCTGATCGGTGGTTCGCACTTCCCTCTTTTTGCAGTGGACTGATACTTTCGGAACTGTTACTCGATTTTAAGTGCAAGAAATGCTTTGTACTGTTTCATTTTTAGAAACGTGTGCAGCGCGAAGTACTGGTAACCTATTTCCGCCGTGCTTCAACTGTTATTGAGTGCGGGAAATCGGCAAAAAAAATTTATGTTCAGCTTTCGTAGTTGTGCCAAATGCAAATTAGCTTCGCTAGCATTCCGGTTTTCACTTCGATTCCGATGTTCAGATCCAGTGTTGACGTTTGTCAATTTTTCAGAAAAAGATAATAGGTTAATGTTCATATATGCGTAATTGGTCATTGTCTATATTCATGGATTTCTGGGAACTTTCTTAGCATGCCTGGCACAATGTTTCAGAGATCAAGCGATGTGCCAGTGCCTTTCTATTGCAGGTGCTGCTATGTCGAGACTTGGCCAGACTTGGGTGGCTTGGTTTGGTTTGCGACCAAGGTTGCTCTTCGCGAGCAGCCTCACACGATTAATTGAGCTGCCACTTGGCGCTGTGGGCAGGCTGCTTGCTCATGGTAACCGGCCCCGGTATGCAGCCTGCCACAAAGCTTATTTAAAAAAAAAGCAGACACATGAACAAACGGACAAGAGTTAAATGCGAGGAATGGCCACTATAAGGTTCATTTCAATAAAAATGGTGCTTTGAAATTATAATATCCGAGTGCATGCCAATTCGCTTCTCTTTTAAAGCCGCATTAGCTCCTCTGAAGACCAGAAAAATTAAAATAACCGGTACTCTACCATTAAATAAAAATAACGTTTGGAAAAATGGACGGCGGGAACCAAGCGACTCCCAAACGCTTCTTGCAAGTGGCATGGCTGTGGTTGCGCCCATGAGCTACTTCGTACTATCGACTATCTGAACTAAAAGGCACAACCGTGGCACAGTACAGGTGCTTTCGAGTGTCTATTAGTGACAAAAACCGATCGCAAGAAGAGAAATAAGGCGTCCGTACCTAGAACAAGAAGCCCCTTAACCTATGACGATATTCGCACGGACGATAACAGGTAACTGTAACGCATCACTCGACAAAGTTTTCCTTTGCACCTCTAGATACCTTCAGTTGACGGTGAAGCCAAGAGGCAATCGTTATATCCTCCGTGCATATTTTAGAAGAAGGCGACAATCGTTGAAGCGCAAAAACTTCACTGCCATTTTTAGTGCTGTAGCGCTTAAGGCTGCCGTAAGTGAAACAAACAACCATTGCCCCGTTACTTTTTGTAAAGACTGTACGCTCAGGTTTGTACGTACGTTCCTGAATCCAGATTTTAGCAGTCGGGTCTACCTGCCCACAGGGTTAAGGGCAACCTATTTACACCTGACAGGCTAATTCGGCATTTACCCAGGTCTTTACCCAAAGTCTTTTAGGGTGAAGGCCTTCACGGTAAATACTTTCCGGGTAAAGGCTTTTAGGGCAAAAGGCTTTTATGGTAAAGGGCTTCAGGTCAAATGCCTTTAGCACGTAATGACCTAAAGTGCCCACCATAACTACTGCTACTGCGCGATATTCCGCGCTTAGCCATGCTAAAACATCTCCTGTTTCATAGCAGGCCACAGATCCGGGGAGAGGGTGAGAGAGAAGCTGTGCATTCGATACGGTGAGTGTGTGCGCGCCTGCCCTGGCGTGAAGCAACGAACAGACGTGGAGTGGCCTATTTAAGAAGGACGTTGAGCTCTATAAGTCAGCCGGTGCCGTGGGTCAAGACTCAGGGAAGCTCACCTGCACGACTCTCGGGGAACACTGCTGTCGCCCCGCCACAGGCCTGCCAGGGAACGCGTCCCAGTCTGCTGGACAGCCCCTCGTGATAGTTCGGTCGGTGGTCTGTCCTAGTGTCCGGTGAACAGATTTTGTTTTGATTTATTTCTTTCTCTCTCACCCTTGTGTTAGTGAACTTATGTGCAATATACCCTTTATTGTAGTTTGTCTCTTGTGTTACTGAGTAGAAATTTCTCTGTATCATCTTTTTTCTGCATAAACTTTGTTTTCTATATGAACTTTTGGCTCCGATCAATTCTCTGGCTTGCGAACAGTGATAGCTAAGCAACAGTTTGTGTGTTGTTTTCTCTGTCGGTGCCTGTATGTCGTTTTCGACGAAACACTGAAATATACTATTGGTGTGCATCGACTACGGCGGAAATTTGGCAGTTGTTCCTCATCATATTTTACTAGCATAAAATTTGTTTACATACCTAAACGCTTGTAGCGACCTTTATTTCCTAAATACTTTTTCCAGTGTTTATGAGGTGCGGGGCGGATTCGCCTTTCAGTGGAGTCGGCCCTACACTAACGCTTCTCTAATTAATGCTTCTCTAAATTAATGCTTCTCTTAAAGCGGCGAAAAAATTATGGGCTCCCCTCTACGCGCGTCGCCGGGCATCGCTGCAACATGGGCGTTCAAAAGCAGGCAGTGCCTTCCTTTCATATGCATTAATCACGTTGCGTTGCCGTAATTAGCGTGCCGCGAAAAGAACTTACTATGCACAAGACGAGCTTATTATGCGTAACTGTTCAAATACAGAGAAGTGCGTGCAGCTTATCGAGTACAAGAACAACGCGCCTAGCTTATGCACGCACGAACTCTTGCGTATAGTGCGCTAAATAAAGCAAAGATTATAAACACGATCAGGTGAAACTATTTCGCTTGCATCTGTGAGAATCTTTCATTTTGATACGCAACTACATAATTGTATATGAGGCTTACAACAGAGCCGGAAGTGTAGCATAAGCACTACCGGCGCTGAACAGATTTTCTTGAGAAGTTCCGAGTAGAAAGGACTGCTTATTTTATTTTAGCGAGAACAAGAACAGGGCGTGTACTGTTTAATCGTCTGCACAAATTAACGCATGTTCCGCGATGCTTACTAATTTTCGCAAAAGCAAAAACGCCTTTTTTCTGTGCACAATAACCGATGCATGTTCGCAAAGCGTACCTATATTAAAAGTTTGTGTTTTGCCGCAGGACAGCTAGAAAAACACGGCAGTTCTGAGAGGGCGTAACTATACCACTAACGCTTGATACACTTTTACTGAATGAGCATCGACTCAGAGCGCTGGCACGATTTTCCTATAGCCTGTAGGCGGGTCTCGCTTCAGCGATTAATGCATCCTGTTGTGTAGTACGTGCTGGAAATAACTTTTTGTCCGAATAACCATTCTCTGTTTTACATCAGACGGTTCCCCAGAACATTGTTCGTACATTTGTATAGCAAAACGAAGGTAAGTAAATGATTAAAAAATCCACACGGTGATTTTGTGAAACAATGGAGATTTTTATTTTAAGCCTCTGAGAGATACGTCCGTGCGGTTTGTTCAGCTGAATTATAGGAGGGCAATATATACCTCATATGGACCATTAAATATATGATTATTTAACCTAAATTACTCATAAACGTTCTTACATTTGACTAAGCTTATATGCAAAATTGGTCGGCGTCAACATCTAATGTGAGCCCTGTTTTTAAAATTCTTTAACCAGCCATGTGGTTCGAAATATCGAACATAATTAATAGCCATTCAAAAGTTTGTTGATTTGGGTTTCTTGCATGACCTAATACTATAATGGCGCCGCTGCGTGAGGTATCACCAGTAAAATCAAGTTAACTTCTTTTCAATGAGCAAATATACCAACTCCACCTTTATTTATTAAAAACAAGACCACTGAAAGGGTGCTCATAAAAGCTTATTGGCCAGGAATGTAATCGCATATCAAGAGATTCGTAACGTCTTTCGACGTATGCCAGCGGACCCTACACAAAGTGAAGGTATCGAGAGCCCCACTGGGTCACCTACCGCTCATTGATACACCGTTTTGAGCGAGTAGCTGTAGGCTTGGTCGGACCACTGCACCATACTTCATCCAAGGGAAACCGCTATATAGTTATGCTGGTAGACTTCGCAACACCATATCCCGACTCGATACCTTTACCTGAGATCGACTCGGCCACTGTCGCAAAAGGTCTTCTTGAAATGTTTCCCGGATTTGATTTTCAAGGGAGGTCCTGTGTGATCGAGCCTCAAGCTTTTCTTCGGCGTTAATGGGAGAAGTTAATGAAATGCTCTCGATCAAGCACCTGTCTCCAACACTATATCATCCGATGTGCAATGGCCTTGCGGAGCGATTTAACGGGACGTTGAAGAGCATGCTCCGTAAGTTGACTCAAGTGCCGCCCAAAGCTTTGGACCGATGCCTCGCGCCTCTTCTCCTCGCGTACCGGGAGGCACCGCACGCTAGCTTGGGCTTTTCCCAGTTTGAACTAATCTACGACCGACAAGTCCGAGGACCGTTCACGATCCTCAAAGCGCTCTGGACCGCGGGTCAACTAAGCGGATCCGCTAGAACCCCATATGGCTATATGCTTGATTTAAGGGCGAGGCCGTAGGAGACGTTGCAGCCCGCACATGACTACTTGGCGAAGGCACGGATGTCGCTAAAGCTATATTATCACACACGTACCATTCGCAGGCAGCTGCGCGTTGGAAATCGCGCGCTGGTTCTTTTGCCTACGTCGCAAAACAAATTGCTTATGCATTGGAAAGACCCCTTTCTTGTGACCGGCAAGGAGAACGGCGTAGATTTTTGGATCGATCTCGGCCACACGAAGAAGCTGTTTCATATCAATATGCTAATAACGTACAAAAAGCGCCAGCCTGAGACCGCTTTCCAAACGTTGTCATTCGTCGTCGTGGAAGAGGTTGATTGGGAGCAACCTATACCGACCTTCACTGCGAAACCGGGTGTCGACGTGGAAGCCATCAAGAGGTCCAGTGTGTTAGACAGTTCTCAGGTGACCCAACGTGACTCGTTGTTGGCTTCGTATTGTGATATATTTTCGGAAGTTCCGGGGCGCACCAACCTTCTTCAATGCCGCTTGGACCTGGCGACAAAGGCACCCATCAGCACTCCTCAGTTCCCGCTGCCGTTTGCCATGAGAGAGGTTGTTGAAAAGAAAGTCGGTGACATGTTGGCGCTAGGGGTCATTGAACGCTCCCACTCTCAATATAACTCGCTTTTGGTCCTCGTGAAAAAGCCTGATAACACATACCGAACTTGTGTCAATTTCCGGCGTATCAACAGTGGGCTAGTCGAAGACGCCGAATCCACGCTGAGGACGGACACCATGTTCGCGGAGGTCGGCACTAAGAGCTACTCCTGGAAACTGGACCTGACAAAAGGCTACTGGCTGGTCCCTCTCGACGAAACTTCTCGGCCCCTTACTGCCTTTTGAACACTGTCGGGACACTACAAATTCATGTATATGCCTTTTGGGATTAGAACCTCGTCTGCTATATTTACCCGCCTTAAGAGATCACTCCTATCAGGGGCCTCTCAAATGTAGTTCATTACATAGATAACGCCCTAGTCGCAACCGCTACTTGAGAACAACAATTGCTCACCTTAACAGAGTTGTTTGGTCGCATTCGAGCGGCTGGTCTTACTGTCAAGCCTCAAAAATGCGAGATCGGTGCGACACGCGCCAGTTTTCTAGGTCATGCCTTGGGTGATGGAGCTATCCGACCGATGGATGCTATCGTAGTAAAACAGCAACATGTCGCGAGACCCGACACCAACGGTCGTTCCTCTGTCTTTTCCTGCTACTACCGCAGTCCCATTCCCCGATATGCTGAACTTGCTCAGCCTTTAGTAGAGCTAACGCGCAAGACGAAAGGCAACCGTGTACGGTGGACACCAGAGTGAGACAAGCCTCTGACAGGCTTAAACAGGCTCTGACATCTAAACCCACTGTCAGGCTGCCTGACCTCGCGAAGGATGTCATTCTGCGCACGGACGCTTCTGGCACTGGTCTCGGGACAATCATTTGGAAAGAATACGACGGCACCCTTCATGCCGTAGCATATGCTATTAGACACCTCCTTCAACGAGAGACGCGCTACTCGCCTATAGAGCGGGAGTGCCTTGCACTTGTGTGGGCGATAGAGAAGTTTCACATCTTCCTTTATGGTCGCTCGTTTACTGTTCAAACTGACAATCAGCCCTTAGAATACTTTTCTGAGGCCAAGCACCTAAACGGCCGTGTGTTGCGATGGAGCCTTGTATTCCAAGACCATGCATTCAAATTGAAGATATCAAAGGGTCCTCAAACGTCGGGTGCCAACTATATGAGCCGGTCGTGAATTTGTGAAGTGTACTCATGCTGTAAATATTGTACATAGCGGCCAATGTGTCTATGTTCTGCTAGTGTCTCCCTGTGTTTTCCTTGTTGTGCTCCATTGTGTCCCCTGCTGTATGGTTGAATATCGTGCGTTCAATGTTTTCTGGTGCGAACTGGGCCTGTGAGCACCGATAGTCCCGTTTATCGTGCGTGTGTGTCGTGATGTGGTGAGCCAACAACGGTGTCCAGCGTCTCCTCGTCGCGTCTTCGGCTTCTGTCTTGCGTGCCGCTGCCCCATGTTGCCTTTTTTTTCGATGGAAAATACTCTGAGATTAGCGCTTTTGTAAGGAGCCAGCGCCGCATAGCGGCTAGAGAAGACGCACGGGGTCACGGACGACAAAGAAAAAACGGAAGTGGAACGTGGCGGATAGAACTTGAGAGAAAGAAGAGAAAGAACGCGGTCGGCGACGGACGTGTACGAGATCTGCTAGCTCCCAAAGTTCCCAGGCTTGGGCCTCAGCCGCAGACGTCAGGGCTACCAGACCTGGACAGCCCGTCGTCAATGGCCTCAGCCACCAGACTCATGTGTGGCTGTTCCCTTCCTGTCCGGCAGATTCTGAACACGGGCCGCTTCCGTCACCACCGCTGCTTGCCCGGGCTACCTGATCTGGGGGCCGCGCCCTGAACCAATTGGTGCGACGGCTTCCTAGGGCAGCTTTGAGGCCTGCCGTGGACGGCGCCGTTAACCGTACGCCAACGCTGTGACACAGACACCTGCCGCGGAAACTGCCGCGCACACTGTCTTCATCAGGTCACCGACCGCAGCCCAGAGACTGCGCTGACGCCCCGCTACACATCTTCACTCGACGCACCAACCACCTACCAGTCTCATCACTGGGACACGAAAAACTTGAGTGCGCACTCATCTTTCCTCATCTTTTAAGCTCTTTCCTTTACCTCTGGAGAGTTTTTTGTTGTTGTCTCGTCGTTGTATTTTAGTTCATTTCCTTTTATGGCGTAGAGTCCTTTTTACTCTACATACCAACTCGTTTATTTCTTTTGCATTTTAATTTCTGGTAATCTCAGCCTGCAATTGTGCCCTCATTCGGCCATGTATTTTGCAATATGACTTGCCCATAAGATCAAATATAGCATTGAAGGGAACACTTGACATGATAGCTGATGATTTAATGCCCATATATGCAGTATTGTTAATGCCCTTCTTGACATTCAGAGATTCCTGGTAGTCCTCACACGACTCCCGGCACAGTGGTGCAGCGGATAAGCGACGCGTCACTTCCCTGCAATAACAGGCGCTGCCACCGGTGGGGGAAAGTGCGATTCATTTTGCTCTTCTCAGGAACCTCTCAGGACGAATCAACAATTGAACTGTGCTCTAGTGGGCAATTTTCTCACAATCCGGTGGGCAGGTTAGGGTGCCGGGTCAAAGTCACGGCCCCGTCGCGGTGGCTCAGTGGTTAGGGCGCTCGACTACTGATCCGGAGTTCCCGGGTTAGACCCGACCACGGCGGCTGCGTTTTTATGGAGCAGAAAGGCTAATGCGCCCGTGTGCTGTGCGATGTCAGTGCACGTTAAAGATCCTCAGGTGGTCGAAATTATTCCGGAGCCCTCCACTACGGCACCTCCTTCGTCCTTTCTTCTTTCACTCCTTTCCTTATCCCTTCCCTTACTGCGCGGTTTAGGTGTCCAACGATATATGAGACAGATACTGCGCCATTTCCTTTCCCCAAAAACCAATTATTATTATTAAGTCACGGGACGTAGCTCGCCCAACTACTTCCTAGGATGCTTCTTTGGGAATTTTTGGATATTGTTCGCTCACGTTTAACGACGCCGGATTTTCTGCGAAATGTACTCTGTAGCACTAATACGTTAATAAAGTTTATTCTTTGATTTTTGGTTATTAATCGCCGACTTATTGATCATTATTAGGTACCTAATGTCTGCTTGCTGTGCAGTTGAGTTAAACAGCACCAAAGCATCCTTAAAAGTTCTCAAAATCAAAATCTGTAAAAGTTACGAAAAACCACGTTATAGAAATTAGTGCAGCGAAGTCATATATTCTGAGATCGAGATATACATTTTCCAGCCTCAACATGTGACACTGTCTTCTGATATATTGACTCAGGCTTCTCTCTGATCAGGCCCTCTGACATGGCTAAAGATTTGTTAAGACACTGAACATCAGACGATATGTCGGCGGGAACGACTATGCTACCCAACTGTTTGTTTTTTTCTGTTAATAAAGAAATTTCTTAAAATAGGCCACTGGGACCTCCAGAATAAAAAAGGTTTAAAACAACTGACACGGGAAAGAAAGAAGCAGGCGGGGAGCAGTACTAAGCTAGACTCAGGGAAAGGTAATAAAAGCGCCTGCTCTAGGCACATATGGAAGACGCCGTAGGCCCCTCAGCAGAAAAATAAGAGCGTGAGCAGTGTAGTTTTGTTAGAAATGGGCTTAACCAAAAAATACCATAAGGGTATGACGTACTGACCGGCGTGCTGCTAAGGCTGTAGGGAATAGGAGCCGTGTTGTTGTTCTATTGCTGGTATCACCTTTATTCACTTTTAAAGATCAGAACCTTCAAAACGTTTGAGAGAACGCGACTTCGCCACAATTATTCTTGAGGTATGGCTTTACACACCATTTGATTTCAATTTATTTTACTACCGTTTGCACGCTTCCGGGGCATGTAGTGCGACAATGAAAGCAGTATTATGTTTCATGCGTGTAACACTTATTGCCGGCATGGTTTATTCACCACTTGAAGGTGCCTACATTGTCGAATGCTAATGGCTCTTACAAAAACTGACACGGCGACGTTTCCTTAAGGCTCCATGTATTTTTTCTTCTTGACGGTTTGTAGCATGCGTACACAACATAGAATACGAATCTTCATTGAAGCGCATTCCTAGAGCTCCTACAAGGGTTCGAGAGATGTTTTTGTAGTGACTTGCGAGCTGACATTTTCTGCACGCGTATGTGCTCCAAATGGGTGTAATGATTTCACCAAGTTCCTTTGTTTTGGCGCTACTTTCCGTTCTTAAACAAAAAAAAAGAGAACAGGCTACTCTTGTTCTACACTTAACGTAAGATGAAGGGGTAAGCATGAAATGCATTTTGTAAATAGAGTGGAAGATTCTAGGACTGCTCAAAGATGACCAAAGAGGCATAGCAAAGTAAATAAGGGCCTCTGACTGCAGAACATGCCCCAGTCATTGCCCTCTTTTGTTTTTCGAGCCAGGGAATGCGCGTGGTCTTCCCGGCTGTTTTCGTGGCTTGAGGAGCTTTCGGAACCAGCCGCTAAAATTAGCGGTACTACGTTTTCGTACTCAAGTTTCTGCACCGCATTTCGCGCTCTAAGTTGCGGCGCATTCAGCCGCTTCTGCTTTTCGGGATGGGGAGTGACTTTACCATCTCTCACTATAACTTCGTCGAAAGCATCGAGATAAATGCGGAAGGTTTTTTATACGTCCCCACACTCGTGCATATCCGCGGCTCCTACACATAGCCAGTGAGACCTTAATAGTTTTCCGACCGTTCCTGCGTGCTTTCTGGTGCTCTGAACAAACTTGCCTTCTGTACTCTCTTCACCCCTTCATCTTTCTTCACTCTAGCGTGACACGCAGCGCACGCAGCGCACGCAGCAGTTTCTTCTTCCAAGCGGCGCTCGCACGCTCCGGATGCTGCATCGTCGCGAACGTGTGCGGAGGAGCAGCAGGAGAAAGAGGACAGGCAGTGAAGGCGTGATGCATTCTCGAAAAATACGCGCCCAAACGCTTCGTCTGACTTCCACCACGCTGCCGCCGTCTTTTTTTTTCCTTTCACTCGTCTCCCCCTTCCCGCACTAAGAAGAGGCTTGTACAAGGTGTCGTCATATTCTTCTGTCTTCGTGCGCGGCTGCCGTCACCGCACTTCTCTCCAGCGTGGCCCTAATTTCTCCGAAGAACTAGGTCACATCAGACAACGTGTCTGGATAGAGAAGATTCGTGCGGTGCCGCATTCCTTTTGATGTTCTTGTTACGACAGCCAGAAGCGTGCAGATTTGCGTCTCTCAGCGCCGGGTGTTCTACTGCTGCGAGGCGAAAGAGGCGTTCTGAAGATGAAAGCAGATGGAATGCTGGTCCACCTGGCAAAGAAATTGCGCCATGAGGTCTTCAGTCTGCTAACTTCTCTTCTTGTGTTTCTTAAGGACTAAGAACTTATCATTCATAATATGCAATGTGTAGGGACAGTGTATCCTTGTCTTCCAACTGTTAGTTGCGTCTACGCTGCAGTATATATGAATCTCCTTGGCAACAGAACATGACCACTACTTAGTAAGCGTGAACCATTTTCTTCTCACCCAGTATTACTTTTTCTTTTTTCTCTTGCCATTTCTGTTCACATGCTATGCAAGAACTGAGCCGGACGATAGCAGTTTCTTATAAAGCCAAAAACGGCGGCGGTCTTTTTCACGGAAGGACATTTGTGCTGAAGTCGGGCGCCATTTTCCGGCTGCGTTTATGAGCATTTGTCGTGATCGCCTGAACGGTACTGCTCTACTCGCACTCGGCTTTTATTGTTACTGTGCGTTTTTGTGTAGCTGTATTGCTTATAACTTTACAAAGGAGTAAGGAACTAGATCAACAGCACATATTCTGCATGCAACAATCAGACTTGCAACTGCGTCATTTCATTTCGCTATATATATGACTGTTGGCTCCCTTCCTAAGTTTATCAAACGAGCCCCTCATTTCCTTAACTTTGTCTGCTAATAGCTTAACGAGGGTCTCTGTTCTGACAGTCTTGATGCCATGGGTAGCATAAGAGGGCTCTCGCACAGTTTTTGCCCTCGCCGTTAGATGACGTTCCACGTCACACTCGCGGTAATACAGGACGTGCTCCGCCCACCGCTATGGACGAGGATGGCGCTGGTGAACACTCTCAAGGTTCGTTTATACTGAATAAACATAAATACCCACGAGAGCAGCAGATTGCACAGCCATCGCCGTAGCTCAGTGGGTAGAGCACCGGACGCGATATTCGGAGGTCGTGGGTTCGGATCCCACCCGCGCCATGGTAGCTTTTTCTGCTGCTTTATAGGTAATTTTCTTTAAGCGATAGAATAATCAAAGTATTATTATCCCACTGATCAGCACTACACATTAAAGAAAATTAAACATTCCCCTATGTACTTTGGTTTCGGTGACTGCTCGCTCCCTTCATAAGCATATATAACTTGACAGTGCGGCCCTTATTAGCAAAACGAAATAGCCTTCACAGCAACAGCCTACTAATTTTGTTTTAACTGAGTTGGCATCCGTGCCCAATTTAACAGCTATTTCGAAAAGACATTACAATATCTTAATGGAAAGCGAGCGGCTCAAGAATATATTCCGAGATTCACCGAGAGAACTTTACCGATATTTTAAGAATTTACGTCAACTTCTAACTTCTACCAAAATTACCGCACCCGTAATGAGTTGAGCGGCTGTGCAAGAGCGCATCAAGGAGGCTATGGAAAACGCGAGATGCTTCTTCACTCCAATGCCAAAGTTCACAGACTTCGATGTGCGGCTGCAGCGCTTCCGATCACTTCGACGAAGGTTGCGTGGAAAAACTCATGGAAAGGATGGGACTTGCACGACTTGAGTGATATCTGGAGCGCTACCAAATATACCAAGATGCACTGTTCGGATTTCGACGTGGACGTTCGTCTACTGATAGCGTGATTGACCTGGTGTCATCAGTTCAACATCAGAAGCACCTGAAGCGCTTCACCACGCCGTTGCTTCTGGATGCTAAAAGGGCGTACGATAAGGTCACTCATAAAGCTATTTTGGACGCTCTGATAGATACACAGTTATTTGTCCAACAGATCACTCTGTGCAGACTGAGGACAGATCAACACAACGTCTTCACATTTCACTTCCTGTGGGGTCCCGAAGGATTGTGCTTTTAGCCCAATGTTTTTCAGTCTCGCGCTTGTCGGCCTTATCGACGCACTACTTCAGTCGGCGTAACTCTCAGGCTATGCGGACAATATTTGCATCTGGGCATCAAGAGTTCAATATCATCATCATGAGCCTGACTGCAAACACTGCAGGGAAAAGGCGACAACCATTCTTAGGTCCTACCTCCGCATGCAATTTGTGCAGATATTTACTAAAAAATGTTTCCTTGTTGCATTTACATGCAAGAGCATGTCTGATAATGCCGTATGTATAAATGACTAAACAATACCCTTCGAAAGAACAAATCGCGTCCTTGGAGTAATCATCGCTCGTAATCTATCATGGAGCTCACATGTCTCGTGCAAGAAAAGGCGACTGACATCGCTCGTTCACGTTCTCTCCTTTCGCTAAGGAAAGTCTTGTGGAGCATCAGTACAGTTTATGCGCCAGCTGTACACCGCATTATTCATGGGATTTCTTCGGTACAGCCTCCCTGCACTTGGAAACTGGAGGAAAACGAACGTAGGATGTCTACAAACAGTTCAAGCTCAAGCTCTCCGGACGTGCCTAGGAGGTCCAAAATGCGCGTCTACAGCCGCAACAGTACTCATCGCCCAAGAGAATCCAGTGACAAACTTAATAATAACCGACATCTTGGCAGCACATAATCGTCACCTCTCTCGGATTCCCGCACACCATATTACCAGACTTCCTGGTAACCTGCAGCGTACACCTTTGCAATAATTATTCATGCCCATCACGGCTGTCTACCATCCAAATTTACACCAGCCTCTAGACCGTCCTATCTATTATGAAGCCTGCATCAACCTTCCGTGCTTCCTTCCATAACGCGCATCAAAATGAAAGCTAATTTATCGCCTGCAGCATTAAAACAGACCAATCTTTAATATTTGCATGAGGAGCAGGGACACCTACCGCACGTATACGGCGATGGCTCAGTGAACCCCTCTAGTTCCTGGGGATCCGTGGTCATCCCCGCAAGTACCATCCCATCGGACATCGTCGACTGCTGCACAACTTACAGCTATTCGTGTTGCCCCTGGGCATACCATTTAAGAAACATCCCGACAATCTTCTATTTCCACTGATTCAAAAGCATCCCCCCTAGCCTTATAATCTGTTCTTCGTGATGGCTCACATTAATAACAGGTCGCGGCGATCAGAGAAATATTGTCTACAAATGACTGTCAGGAAAAAACGGCATCGCAGGCAACCACCGCGCGAAAGAAACCGCATGAACTGCTCACCACGAGGGCGATTTTGTATCCATCCCCATCACAAAATCCGACGCAGCGGGTAAGCTTCGAACACTGGCGCGGGTTCCCGCTTGCCTTGTGAAATTCCGGCCAGTTTTCGAACCCGCGTCCATTATCCCTCGTTCATGACTTGAAGCTACGCCTTCCATATGGCCTACCACTACGTGAGGCAACATTCCTGTGTCGCCTGTGGCTTGGTGTCGCATTGACACACCATTACTCTACTGCAATCGGCATGGCCAATAACCGTGCATGCGACTTCTGTGGCCGCGATTAAACTATATTTCATATTCTTTGTGATTGCCCAGCCTACAGTTCTGAAAGAAATTCTCTACGCCGTACGGAGCTCAAGATTCTTGGACACTGGGCGCAGCGATCGACGGCGGTGAGGGCCTGCCAGGCCCTCCTGGAGTTCTTAAGTGTCGGGCCTGCATGACAGGCTGTAGCTTTGCCGAGGCCTTTTTGTGTTTTGCTTTTTTATCACTTAATTTTCTCTCCCACCTTTATATCCCCCCACCCCTTACCCCAGTGCAGGGTAGCAAGCTGGTTTCATCTACCAGCTAACCACCCCGCCTCTCCTCCTCCTCCTCCTCCTCCTCCTCCTCCTCCTCCTCCTCCTCCTCCTCCTCCTCCTCCTCCTCCTCCTCCTCCTCCTCCTCACCATGCAGCAAACATCGGTGTCATGTTTGTTCTCAAAAGACGTCATCACAAGTAGCTGTCAGCATTGCTTCTCATGGAGCAGTGAAGATAAAAGAAAACTACACTGCCACACCGAAAATGTAGGCAATCTGCTTAAATGTTCCGTATGCGGCTTTCAATATGTTAGACAAACTGCGACACCTTTTCAGTTGCCTTTCAATAACCGCAAAGGTCAGAGCACTAGCCTTCCTAATTTGCCATTATCCAAGCACAAAGCCATTCGCGGTCACTCACACGATAAGCTGAATGGTACGGTGCTGAAATGTGGATTTCTGCAATATCATGACCGAGAAATCAGCGTATAATTTCTTATTGATAGCATCACAGCTGCCTTTCCGGCACAAACAAAAGCGTTGAAAAATTAACCTTTCTCTAATATTACCTTTCTTTTAGAAGAGAATGGAAATATCAGTAGAGAAGAAACTGGTGTCTTTTATTGAACCCCGTAAAGATGCTGCCTTCCGACAAGCTCATGATATGTTTCTGTAACGCGGAATTTTATTTACATTTCTTTATTGCCTTGTAGTCTCTGCGCATTTCAAAGGTTTGTATATCTCCATCGCTTCAAGTGTAGTTTTTATTGTTTTGTAGAACTACTGCATGCATCCTATCGCACTGTGGTACGTTTATATTCACCACTTTAAATTGCTTTGCTACTTACTTGACACTCAGCATTCTAAACAATTAAGAGCACAACACTCTGACCTTATTTTACAATCACGGTAATTTTTATCCAGGATTGTAATCTGATGTTTTTTTTTACTTTTTCGCCATATGCCTTCTTGGCGCTACAAATGCTTTTTACATTTAGAACATACTTCACAGTTTGTAATGCCTCGTCAAGCAATTAAAACCTAGGTGAGACAGCACCCTGATTCCTCTGATTCGGATATCCGCACTCATATATATTGCACTACTCGCCCTTTTGCCCTTAATTTCTAACAAGGGCCGGTCCCGCGACCGAAACGTCAAGTAAACTGTCTCTTGTCTAGTGTGACCCACTAATGTTGTGTAAATCGTTAACCGAGCCCAAACAAGACACACAAGCACACGCGCAAGCACATACATATGAGGGAAGCCAACGAAGGAAGCCAACAGCCACTGAAACCAAGGTGCATACGAGAATGTTTTTTGTTTTCTTAATTTGCGGTGTTTAATTTCAGAACACACGATCTTTCGCGCCCGGTGCTCTATCAACTGAGGTGCGGCGAAGGCTGTCTAATGTTCTGCTTTCCTGAGTACTTACATTTTGAAAACATAAATACACCTGTTGAAGCGTATTCGTGAGTACTAACATGACACGTATGTATACAATTAGGAGGCCCGAATGAGCTGATTTCTTCTTTACCAATAAGGAAACAAATAAAATTTTACTAACACCGTAAGGAACGCCGTTTTGCGCAGGTTTAGCATCCACCAGCTTTAAGTTTGTTTTTTTAATTAGTGTTGTGGTTTTTTATTGCTGTTTAGGAGGTGCAAATAGCGCTGCTGAAGAGGCCTTTCATATGCGCTCCCAGCGAGGTAGTAACGGAGCTAAAGATGTGTGCGTCCACAATCGCAACGAGTGCGGACTGAGGGAAGACCCTGACAGGAAGCATTCTTTTGCCCCGGAAACCGTTCCCTCAGTTCCCTGTTGAAAACGCCCAATCAGCGATTGTTCCACCTTTCCTTCCCATACTGGCGCTTAATTTTGTGTAGCTGTAGATATGCTGCCTTCGTTTTACGCTGCCCTCGGCAGTCGAACCAACAAAACGTTGTCGGCTTTTCATTCGCTTCCTGACCAAAAATAAAAAAAGAATGGCATTCGCGGTTTTTTTGAGCATGCGGGACTGGACAATCACTGTTCCAGAAATCTTCTGGCACGTAGTTTCTTCTATCTCTGCAAAACTGACATATTTATTTGTCGGCAGTTAAATTGTTTTCCATCATATAGCTGTACATCAAGCTGTTTAGGTTAAAAAAAGAAAGATCGTCCGTTGTATCGTGCCAGGCTTTTCGAATCAAAGACGCTAGTTTCAGTGTCCGCCACTGGCACTTTGTTGGTTAATTTGCGTTTAATTTTTTTCAAGTAGGTATCTCCAATTCTCGCATTTGTTTAGTGCCACCGAAATACCCACGCTTCAGTCGTATTCCAGCATAATCTTTTTGAGAACCACTGAAAAAGATGTCCGCAGGATGCTTTTTTTTAATTTACAGTTCCCTCGAGGTTGCGTTGTAGTTCAACGGTTTCGTCAATACTGAAAAGCAGAAAACCGGTCTATATGCGTATGCCCATTGTCCGCCTCTACGCTGCCTAAGATAGCAAGCATATAACTTTGAATTCATAGCATTAACGAAGGTCCCGGGATGTTTAATGTAGCGTCTTGGATTCAATATTCTTTTTTGTACTTCAGCACACTTACACAAGTGAGAATTGTAGCGCCAGCCGCGATGCACACTTTCAAAGTGCCAAGAATCTCGCTTCGCTTCTTTTTTTTTTGCTTTACATATTTCGCATGAGCATCTGCAGTGGCAAAATAAATTATGTAAGGCAATCAAGAAAAGTGAAACCTTTGAAGCTAAGTATTCTAACCATATTAATAAAATTAAGCAAACATAAATGTAACCATTTGGTAAAAAAAAAGGTTTTAACGCGCATGAGACATGCATAATAACGCAGTAGTCAAGCTTGTTCTTTTTTTCATATGCAGAATTATGTGACAATGTACAGGTCGTAACATTCGTTGTGGATGAACGTAAGGGCAAGGTTTGGGCGGTTTTTCTGGACATTGTGCCTTGTGACATTTTTTTTTTCGTAGCAGCTCTTGGTAATCTATAAAATGAAAAAACTAAGGAGGAGCAGGCGAGGGCAATGTCATGAAGGCAGCCTAGGTAGGGTTTGATGGGGAGATGAAAAAACCTTTCGATCCATGTAGAGCGTTTGCCTCCTTCAGCTGACTGCCAGTAGTTTCGTCAGGCTGTCCCGACGAGCTTCTTTTTTTCTTCTGATGGTGTCGTCCAGACCACAGATATAGTCAAAATTCCTTTCGTCTTTTTTCTGGAGCTGCACCTCGTCGTCCATTTCCATGCGTCAGCTCTGCCTGAAGCATGCCTTCCGGCAGCCCGTGACAGAATGGCTCGTGAACTATTTGGCTTCGCGCGGCTCCCCTGACGTGGGGCTGAATCGCTGTGCGCGCAAAAGCGGCGGTCTCGGTGATTGATGGGGCCACCACTTTCGCCAGTGCCAGGCCTTGTGGGTACGGACGGGTGAAGTCTTCCATCATGGGCCAGTGCAGACAGTTTATATGGAGGTGGTCTGATTATTTCGAGATTTTTTGTAATACTTCACCACTCTAGTAACATAAAACTCTAGCTGACGGCATAATCTTGCCGATGCAGGGTCCGTTGCTGCCAACGCTAAATGGAGTTTTTCAATCCAGAGCAAGTTTTAGGTTCTTGCCATGACGTATGTAGAAATTCGCCCCATATGCGGTCCGTTCTGCACACAAGTACACCCGAAAGACATTTCGTATCGATTATGACCTCTTCCTCCGAAAATTATTAAACTACTTCACATGGAATCAGCAACGATTATATGTACAGCTTAGAGGTAGAAAAAAATTATCGAGCTTCGTAGACTCAGAAACGGAAATTTGTCTCTCCGCACAAAGCGATCACTAGAAGCAGAGCCACAATTTGGAAAAACATGCAAGCGCGGATATTTCGCAACCTTTCGCAACATAAGAAGACTTGGATGGACAAAAATCCTGCAGACGAGTGCCAGGTCTGTGGAGAGACTTGCACCCTTCTGGGGATGGTCTGGAACTGACCAGCGTCACCACAAGTCTATAACAACAAAGAAATAAGCTACGAGCAGTGCGAGACGAAGTTGGTTCACTCGAAGCTGCTCATTTACCAAGCTCATTTACCAAGCTTGGCAAGCGGCCTTCGTCGACGGGAACCCGAACCTTGGAAGTCCGCTAGAGTAGCAGAAAAAGATCACTAAAGTCTATTACTGCTACTAGTGGACAAAAATGTTCTAAAGAGGTAGGTTTCGCGCTCAACTTAATAGCTAATAGGACTCCTTCCGGTGCCTAAGGAATTAATGGAAGTATTTATTTTCACTTTTTCTGAGCACTCTGTTTAAGCGCATTAGGTCAATTAATGGTAAAATCACCCCCTTGTAAATGAAAAACAAGGACATTGTTTTGCAAGCATTCATTCCATGGCTAATTATTGTCCGCTTATGCATGGGTCTTCTGGATGGATAGACCGCAAGCAATTGTGCTAGGCTCTCGTATCAAACGCCCATCAGAAAAATGAGGACAAGGCGCTGCAAAGGAACAAAACCATCATCATGCAATGCGGCTCCAGATTCTATTGACGCTGAACGCGTTAATCATCATCTATGAAGGGCCGCCAAGCCCTCCTTCGGGCATCCAGGGTGTCACGCTTGCTCAACAATTGCCGATGTGCCGCACGCGGGAAGCGCGAGAATCTTATGCCTTTCTTTCTAATTGCCTGTTTACAGTTTTGTCTGTTCCTTCCAACGCACAAGCGCACGCAAGCCACATTGATCGCTCATCCCGGTGTGTTTTAAGGGTGAGGTGGTTTTAGCTCCCGTTGCCGGCGCGCCGCGGGTTACCTTGCAGCTACAACCTGGGAAAACACGAGGAAGAACCGAAACAAACTCTGTAGGAGCTTTCAGTATGTCTGGTGCTACGTGATACGCTTTATACTGAGCAGCGCATGCGACAACTACGTCCACGTGGTACCGTGGTGGGCGAAGTTAGAGCGCGGCGCGAAGGAGGCTAAGGTTTTGAACCGCAAGGCGAGAAGCGAAAGCGCACTCTTGGTTGCACTTGATAAGATAGGCGACAGCTCCCTTTTAGTTGCCCTTCTGACTTAATGCAAACGAACAATAAAACACAGGTCCTATGGCGCCATCAATCAGGACGGCCAGTAAGCAGCTCTAAATTGTCGTTCTTCGACAAATTAGACGCGGTGGCCGGCGGTGGCATAGATACAAAACTTTTATTTACCAGAAAAACTTTTTCTTTCTTGCTAAGACTGAGCTGCTCCACGAGGTAGTCCTATTTCTGAGATGACCTCCATGACCCATTACACAAGGCCTTGCTGTGCTTCTTTGTCTCGCAGTAGGCGTTCAAATGAATCGATGAATCCATGTCTGGGGCAGGCATGAGCTTTTCCTTTTTTTTTTGGGGGGGGGGGGGCTTTGCCCGACAACACCACATGATGTAATTTTGTGTAGCCACCTCGCAACAATTTGGAAATAGGGTATAACTCCCCATTAGTGATTAGTAAAAGCCTCTGAGGGTTGAAGACTGAAGAGGTTGAAAGCATCCTCAGCGCAATGGCCTGTATTCTAAATAGCTATTGAATCGAGGGAGGGAAGATTCTTCTGTTTTCTATAGACAGCGCGTGATTTCATGGTTGGAGCGTGCGGTGTCTTTTAATTTCGAGCATTTCTGACTTAGCTGGATCCGGTTGATTAGACATCGGGACACCCTAGACGCTGCTTCCTTTCATTTGTCGCCGGCATGTGCCGGAACCCGGAAGATCTTATTCTGTTCTAATATTTTCGCTGTAGTTATTTTTTTGCCGTTGCTTTCCCGACTAGACCTTTACTGTAGTTTGAAGAAGTTATTTTAGAGTCGCTCATTATGAACCTGGTGGAGATGCAAAGCACCGCCAGTCCTATGGCTGCTTCATCGACTTCTACGGGGACATTAACCTTTGTTACTTTTACGTTGATGATTCTACTGTTATCACGAACTGTGCTTCTTATATACAGGTCATTGCTTTGATTGGCAGCGTCCGTATAAATAACTGCATGCTTTGCCCAAAAGCCGCCCCAATCGCGGATGCTCTGGTTTGGCGTTTTCCATCACATTTAACCCGGGCTTATGTCCATAGGCTTTATGTCCAGGGTATTCAAAACTCATATTTACAAGTATTTCTGAATATTTTCTACTATTGCGTTTTACCTCGATAGCAATACCAGTTCCACTTTCGAAAAATTCTAGCGTTGTGTGCGCGAAGCCTCTCTCTGTGAGGCCTGCATCCATTAAAATCGAAGGCCGCAGTTAGGCTCCGCCTCAAGAATATGACGCGATAGCATCCTGCGGGACACTCGGAGTGTGAATCCTAAGCTCAGTTTCAAAGGATTCATTCGAGTAAATGCAGTAAAGTATACAACGACGGTTAACATATTGTCATTAGAGCTCTCTTGCACGATATTAAATGAATTCCCTGTCAATTACTTGATTTTTTTTTTTAAATTACGAGCTCATAATTTTCTACTCAAAGTAACTGCTTTGTATAAAACATGTAAAAATTTGTTTTCTGTCCCACATTTTTTAATTGAAATTTTACTTTTATGTCTAAGATGGCTTTTTCATTTTTGTTGCGACACGTTCAGTTAAGGTTCGCAACTCACTTACTGCGCGGGCATAAGGTAGTGGATAAATTTTTCCCTGTACTAAAATATGTCTTATGCTGCCATAGCAGAAAGGTTTCGGCGACCGAAGGGATGACTTCAACTCTCAGGTACAAATAAACTGGAGCAATGAAAATGTCATACAAGAGGCCAAAAGGAATCATTATCCTTGCGGTATAACCTTTACTAAAATTGCAGAACATAGGCGCAGCAATAATTTGCTCATGTTACTTGGCGTAAAACAATCGTCACATTATTGAGACACCGAAAAGCATGGTTCTAAAATAAACTAGAGATATTTTCCTACAGTGCTTTGGAGCTGCGAGCGCTTGGGGTATAGGATATAATATATTTTTATTAGCGTGCGCCAGAGTGTAGCCATACAGCTACAAAAAAACTCTCCAACTTTAAAGAACACATCGCAAGTTGAGATAAATATTAAATGATAAAAGTGATATTGAAGTCGTCTGTAATCTGGATAGGTAGCCTTAGGTGTTTTCTCTCCTGCAAGTGCTGGATCGGGAGAGTTAGCCACACGCTGGATAAAAGAAGAAAAAATAACAGATGAGAAGGCGGAGGCGAAACCACAATCATGTTCTGTAAAACTTGAATTTATTACCCCAGTTCCTCAAATTTAGCTTGATATCATGCAGAATTGCAAAAAAAATGATTCAGTATTGAACTCAAAAGAAATGTTCTGCTCTATCACTATTTCTTCTGAGTGGAAACGAGTGAGAAATTTTCCATATACATATGCCATAAACCTCCAAATTGTGAAGCACAGCCAGGTGACTGTCAAAAAATTCAGTACACATTAAAGAATTCAACGAGGTGCAAACAGAATCACGATAGGCGGAAGCCGCTAATGACTGTCATGATTTCGTAAAACATTTATTGGGTCCAATGATGAATGTTGTCCTTCGAGAGGGACCCTCAGTCCAGGCATCCTGCGACGGCGGATGTAAGACTGGGCAATTCTGTTAGCTTGCGCTGGCCGTCTAGGTACGAGCTGGACAGCATGGCCATCCATTGGGCGTGGTTGGTACTTGGTATGGAACATCTGCCAAGTGGACTTCACACTCCCTAGTTATGTGGTATTAGAGTGTGCGGATTACGGTGCACGCATAATTAGGGTGCAGTGTAGGGTGTGGTCTCTGTGGAAATCTTAGATGAGTCTGTGTGTTGCTTTTTGCGGTCGCCAGGCGACGTCCTCGTCTCCTGTGAGTCGTTTGTAAGGTGGATAATATCTGTCTACCTAGGTGTCGATGGTTGATCAGACCTCCCGTGCTGTTTCTCTACTGGCTTCGGTGAGGGGCTGAGGTCGATGTTCGGTTCCTGGTGTCCGGGTAACGCCTGCGCGGGCGACAACGTGTAGACGCTGTTTGCCAAGAATGCTCCGAAACAGCCAGCGCATCGACGAAAAATCATCCAATGACCGGTGTACAGCGCGCAAGCTTCCGCGCGGTAAGCGACCCTCTCCACCCTCGGCTCGAGAGCGGAGGCATCCGGCCGTAGCATAAATGAATCGCACTTTCTGAAATGTTCCTCCTTGTCTAATTGGGGTGGTCGTGCTCCAGAAGTCTGAGAGAGCGTTTGGACAGTGTAGCCTTGAGTTTTTTCGTTTATTTATTGGATACTGCCAACTGCCTCCTGGAAGTCCACGCAAGAGTACGTACATGAGGAAAATCAAGTAATATTCTCTACAAATCAAAGTAAACAACTTTATACGAGTCTCCGTTGGCGCGAAGGAACAGACATGGCGTGACAAGCCTCAGCATGCGTCCTTGCTCGAATTCCAGGCTCAATACCACTGTCGCCAATGCGACAGACCAGCGATAGAGTATGCGCCAGTTTTCGGTACGGCCAGTTACGTGATCCTACGGTCATCCGACTGTGGCAGTGCTATGTAAAGATTTCGGGTTCATTTTATCGGCCTGACTCGTTGATTAATGCACTGCTGGTGTGAAAATTTCACCGGCGTGTTGGGACCTCTCAGAAGTTTAGTTCTTTGCATGCGTTTATTTTTTTAGAAAGCGAAAATATTCTCTGTCGTACCTCGGTTGTGTAAATGTTCTGCTCTGACAAACTAATTCTGACGACTCTCTTGCTTCCCACCTGCAAAAGCTGGTCACTAAATGACTCCACTCCTGGTGCCACTTAGTGGCTGGATCGAAGCTGAGCTCATCACGATAAGTCGAGGCGATCTCTTCTGAGACCCGTGCAACGGCCTCGTCCCACCCTAATGGTCTGTGGGTGTACGTACTGTCTGTGTGTATGCGATGGAGAAATTGAAATAATTTACACTATTGGAGCAAAAGGCACATTAAATCGAAGTTGTCGAAATCTCTAAGCAACGATTGCAGAGGTACGCATAGTAAGGGTTAGGAATAAGAATTTTTTTTAATACTTCAGGAATCATACACCGTTTTTGATTTTTTTGCATTTCAAAGGACTAATAGATACAACAAACCGACTAATAAATAATATCACAAAATAAATGCATTCGAACTAATCATGGGCTTTCACGTATTAAGGATCCAGTTTTTTTGCACTGAACCTGACCCTATCGCTTCCAACGGAAATTTTCTTTCCTGTTTTGCAATATGCCTTTCAATTGGCCGAATGTGGCTGCTACTTCACCCCCACCGAATCACCCCTTCTGCAATTCAAAACTGTGCTTGCATGGCTGTGCTCTTCATTTCGAGAAGCGTGGTAATGGATACTAACTGCAGGCAATAAGAAAGCTTCTCCTGACAAGCAATGTGTATAAAGGCTTGCTGAAAAGAGAAGTGTATAAAAAAGAAATTCGAAAACAAATTCTGTCAGTAGAACTGCACAGAGCGGAAGCGTACTTGAGCATCGCTGTTTCAAATTGCGATTTTGTTACCCGCCGCGGTGGCTCAGTGGTTAGGGCGCTCGACTACTGATCCGGAGTTCCCGGGTTCGAACCCGACCGCGGCGGCTGCGTTTTTATGGAGGAAAAACGCTAAGGCGCCCGTGTGCTGTGCGATGTCAGTGCACGTTAAAGGTCCCCAGGTGGTCGAAATTATTCCGGAGCCCTCCACTACGGCACCTCTTCTTCCTTTCTTCTTTCATTCCCTCCTATATCCCATCCCTTACGGCGCGGTTCAGGTGTCCAACGATATATGAAACAGATACTGCGCCATTTCCTCTCCCCAAAAAACAATTATTATTATTATTATTCAGCCGTAGGGAAGGGGCCCGTACTAGTTTTTGTATGATTTTCATTCTTTGTTCTTTTTGCCTCCTTTCTGTCTTAACTCAAGGGCCTTTGAGGCAGCCGAACTGAGAATCTTTTTTTTTCGCGGCTTGTTTCGTTAAAATTTATGATGGCCGAAGAGACGAATGCAGCAAAAGCTCAGGATGGCCCACGGAGCGAAAAGGCGACTTTGGTGAAACAGGAGCGAATTGCTAGCGGACTGCTCAGCAGCGCAAAATAACACAATTGAAGCCAAGCCAACTGGAGCACCAAATATAAATATTATTTAGGAGATAATTTACAAAACGTATCTGCGGATGCTAAAAACAGCATCTGCAGCCGTTGCTACCCAGCAAGCGCTTTAATAAAAGCGTCCTTGCAGATTTGAGAAGACAGCGATATCTAACAGCAAAATCCACCGAAAAGCCTATACTTTTGTGTCAACCTCAGGGCTGGATCTAGCACAGATCTGTAATAGTAAGCAAATCAATAATGGTATTATATACAGTTTATTATCTAGCGACATGCGTGCGTTCTCCGAACAAGTAATTTTACCCAACTTCTTTTCACTCTTCAGAGCAACTTTCCTTATGTCCCCTGGGGATGAGGCGAATGTAGAGGTTTTATTTGTCGCACAATACTTGGCCTCACGGGTCTGCATTTTAAGTATTTCTTGTTTATATTTTACCGTTCATTGACTCCTGATCACAGAGTAAAACGTTCGTGGAGCATATTCCCGGCCGTTTTATTGCTTCTCTGATCATTTTTTCAACCTTGGGGCTAGAAGACCTAGGCTTTGGTTTGGAATGTCATGGCTTTGATGATAGGGATTTAAGTTAATCTCTGTGACATAAATGTAGCTGGGCCAAGGATCTCCACGGGTAGCGCATTAAAACAGTGAAGTAATGCAAAGCGCGACTGTTAATATTAGAGAAAAGCTAATTTTGTGCACCAGGAAATAACCGTCAGATAACTGCTGAGTTTCAATGGTAATGAAGAGAGGAAAGTGAACATTTCCACATTCGAGGATCATTTCGTTTGCCTTTTGTTGACACCTCGGCCTGAGATTCTCCGCCTGTCTTCGCTGTACCGCTTCTCCTAAATGTACGCCATTCTTATTCGTTGTTGCTGTGACAGATCCACTTTCAGTTTCATTCTGTCGTATAAGTGTTGTCTTATTCCGAGTTGTGCTTTGGCACTGGACGCAAAGCAATTGTTTTCAGGACTTCAGCAAGTTAACTTCATTTCCAGGGTTGTATCTGTAGCATATCAAAGGACAAAATCAACATGACGGCACGCCAAACCTGGATTGTGACACAAGCGTGACTTCATGCCCAGCAGAGAGTTACGCATTTTGATATTTCTGAAAATTTGGTGCACTAAATCAACATGACCGAAGAAGGAAGATTAGTAGAAAGGAAGCGGCTTAAGGGTAATGCCATACTTGGATGAAAACAAGCGGAAGGGCTATCTCTGGTCACGAGTCGTGCATCGAAGATCGACGTCTAGGGGCCTTCGAGAAGCTTCTAATGCTTTTTGACGGAGCCCTGCTCTTATCAGTGTCCGCTCTGAGAGCCACGAGACTTATTGATAATAACCAGTCTTATCTCTGTTTGCTCTGTTTTCGATTATTCTAAAAAAAAGAAGAGTGATGCGGACTACTATTTTTTCTGTGGCCATTTTTCTCTGCGGCGAAACAAAGAAAAAAAGAATGGCGTGGACTACTGAACATTCCGATCACTTTTCTGTTTCAGATTTCTTTTTGTTTCGCTTGTTCTCACATTTTTTCTAAACCTTAATGAGAGGAGGGAGCAGCTTCTCGAGGTTCTGTTTGAACAAAGGAAACAGAACTGTCGGTGGGAAGTTTCTGAGGTGGTCGAAGCAAAGATTGGAATAGAGCTGGTGGATTCCTCAGAGCGAAGGGGAAGACCAACCGACGGCTGATTGAATCGATTCCACAACGAAATGCTTTGCTTGCCCTAATTAGGAGTTCCAGCAGCCCTAAATACACCGCTGCATTCGACAGAGCAGAGGAACACTTTTCAAGTTTCGATATTAGATATTTTGTGCTCTGAGGTGCCCAAATAAAACAGAAAGAGCGCAAGGCTATCATGATCGTCAGTCGCAAAAACTAGGTACATCTGATTGTGTGCCCGTATCTGAAAGCTATTTCAAAGAAGACTAGGGACTTGTTTCTATGTAACGCGCTGACCCTCACGTTTTTCTGTTCTGCCACAGAGACCTGCACATAGACGTGGTAGCGGGAAGTTTTTTTGGCAGCTGCAAGTTGTTTCACCGTTAAGAAGGGATATACTTTCGCACGAAACAAATAGCCACTCCGACAAGTTCTATCCCTGAAGCTTTGGAGCAGGGAGCGTTAGTTAAAATGTCTCGCAACCATTTGAACAATTATGCAGTCTTTGTTGCACAGAAAAATGGGCACATGCTCACACTATGTACCAACTGGCTATCATTTGAATTTCCAATTACCTGCGACCAGCGCGTCTCCAAACCCAAGTGAAACTTCTGAAAGCTGGTATTTGTAATCAGCATTTGTTTGCTCTTAGCATTTGTCAAACATCGATTTCCGTAGAACGAAACAAATAAAATAGTAAATGCAAGGGCAGATTATGTGCACATGACAGGCACATCAAAATGGTAGCAGTCATGGGAGACTCCCGTAATTGCTTCGTATTGCATGAGTCCCCCAACTGATAATAAAAGCAGAACTAGGTGACAGCCTATGGAATCTCGTTTTACCATACTTTGCCCGGGTGCCAACTCATGCATCGATCTCTCATTGAGAACATCTGGAAAATTTTTTTAACAAAAACGAGTTCCATTTGTGCATATGGACACTCTACCACTCAGAAAAAAAATGTAGCAAGACCGTAGGTCTAGTTTTAGCACATTCGATATGTACAAGACTAATATAACCAAAAAAAAAAGAATCGACAGGTTTTCTAGATGCCATGCACAAGCTGTAATTTTTCCACTTAGTATGAAGTGGAGTGAAAATGTCAGTTTCGAACGCGAGTTAGAGGTTCAGGTTGAAGAATAAAACTCACAACGCATTCTGAAAGTACCATCCGCGAACGGTTTAGTGATGCGTGATTTTTTTTCAAGGGTACGCTTCAAATGTAAAGAAAAAATAGTAAAACAACCACATATCCTTTCTCTCAACATGGGGACTGTCGTCAAACACAGTACGTTCTTCCACTTTCTTAAGTAAGCCTCACTTCAACGTCCTCATTGCAATCTGCCGCCTGAATTCTCAGTAATTTTTCCGTGGGGTTGACGTCTCACGTACAACCATTGTCAAATGTTTAGAGCCCAGAGCGTTTGCTTGTAAGCCCTGTGGTGGGGTTCATGTAGTATTCGTGGCAGTCCTACTCAGTTTAGCGAGCAGGACCAGAAATCCTACTTTCTTGATGTTTCGAGCGCTAGCTCTGCGCTACGTGGCACATGGCGTGGCTCCGAATCAAACCGTGCGGGCTTTGAATTTTTCAGAGAGGCTGTACGACTGACTAAAGATCAGAGGCCTAGGCCAGGAATCGTGCACTGAGCGATCACCTGCTGCATGACAACTCAGGAGTTTTTAATTGCTGGTACGCCACATGGACAAGCAACCTGGTAAATCAGATGGGGTCCTGGTACCTCGACAGCAACTTTTCTGCTGAGCCAACTTGATGCCACAGTCATCGTAAGGGAAGCAGCTAAACAACTGCGAATCGTTTCTCTTCTGAGATGGCGCGCTCACACCGCCCCTGATCTCTACTAATAAAAAATAACGCTTGTACAGGTGCCGCTCATCCTGGCAGCAAAGACTTTCTGGTAGCGAACTCGTGCGGTCCACTGATTGGTCAGTTGGGACTTTGCAGGAAGGATCGCTGCGGGTTCATACACGAACTAGTTGGGTGTCTCTTGGGAAGCCGTGAGTATCTTGGGAAACTATTCGAATATTTTTAGTAAGCGCCCACATACGCGGCCACGGTGTCATCCAATGTGTGCTGACCCTGCTCCACTGGAGCGTTTGTTTGCTGGTGGTTGGGAGACATGATGACGTGACCGTAACCATCGTCGAATACCGCGGCTTCAAATGTCTTTGAGAGAAACGCAGTACATTCATCGATGAGCATCGCTTTCGGAACTCCAAGCCTGGGAACGACCTGCTGCCGTAAACAATCTTATAGATGGTGAGCGTTTCTATTGAGGACTGGTTGCACATCGACCAGTTTCATTTTGTGAGAAAGTCTCGCGACGATAACGTAGCCGTTTTCCCGCTAGCTTTACATCAGGAAGTAACAGAGGCAATTCTATGCCAACCGGTTGTTATAGGCTTCCAGTTGGCGTTATGCACACAAAAATTGGCCGGCGAGCTAGCAACCCACTTTACGACACTGGCAGGTCGGGCAGAAAACACCGTACCGATTCACGTCGTTGCGCCAGGATTTCCCGCAGAATACCTCAGAAACATTTGCGATAGTCTTGTGCTACTACAGGCAGCCAGACGTAAGACCATCACGGCACAACTTATAAACAGACGACCACATGGGGCGCCAGGAAAAGAGACATCCTCAGCCGATGCCTGTGGCAAGTGAACCCATCGTAGATAGCATAAGCCTTGTGAATCCACAAGTCTCTCCCACCATGTGATGCGCCCTAGAGACGGGAGTGGAGGTAGAGCTTAGCAGCATCAATCGCTGGTGCATCAGGAATGTCTACCACGAAAGATACGGCTATGCGCTCGGTGGGATTCCAGGAGAAAGACTCAGCGTCCGCACTGCGGAGCCTTTAGGATAGCGGACGCTGAAGTCATGCTGCTGAAGTTGGACCGTGCCATTTGGGAGTGGGATTCTGCTTTCCGAGAAGCCACTGCAGACCTCTGAGCAACTGCAGTGAAGTAGACGTCGTAAACGTAAAACCAAAATTTATCCACTGCTGCGAATATGACTATGCACACGAATAAATACGTAGAATAGTACAGATTCGCCGCCTCGGTCAGTCTTTGGCTTGCATAAGCCACAGCGTGATTTGCTCTGTCCGGACTGGTTTTAACTAACACAGCTCCAATCCGAATCTACGGGCGTCTATGTGAAGTACCAACCGGCGATCTTCATAAAATGAGCTGATTGGCGGCACCACTCAAGGTCGAGGGAGCACCTTTCTTCGGGACACAATACATGGGAGCAGCCTGTTTATCGAAGCGCGGTACTGAGCGTCGCAAGTACGCTGCGAAGCACGGAAAGCTTCGCAGTTTTTAAGCAGAATTCATAGTATTTAAGACTTGGAAGGGCGTTTTTTTCTTTGTAAACCTTGTGCTGTCTATGCTGACAATGTGTCTTATGTACACTGCTTTGTTGAAGCCGAAACATTTAATGGGTTTCGGCCTCAGGTTTGCCTCTCTTAAGGCGCGCAAGATACTTTGCGGGCGGAGAAAGTGCCGATCAAAGATCTGGTTGCAGACAACACTGTCGGCTAGGTAAACGAGAGCAACAAACCACTTCATACACCCACATACTATAGGTCAGTGAGGCGTTAGAACGTGGCTCGCGTAAGGCAGAAACCAAAAGGCAGTTTCGATAACTGGAGCAGACGGTCTGACTTCGGCTTCAGGATCTTCCAATGAGACAAAAATCGTAAATAGTCACTGTTATAATGCGCAAAAAATATAAAAAGGTGTCCATTATTCAGAGCACGGTACAGTAGCGTTTCCGCACTTTGGGTGAGTATTAGAGGGTGAACGCGACCTGTCTTTGGGTTATATACTTTCCCGAAATACTCTTTTTTTTCTGCGAGCTGCCTATAGTTTCCGCCTTTTAACAACGTGATTCGTGTTTTTTTATAAAGGAAATATCCTAATGACCTCATGCTCCCGCTAAACGTAGTTAGAAACATAACATAAACACGAGCTGAAGTAGCTCTACTGAATCATACCCCAATATCACATTTCTCTTCGTTGAGTACAATTAAACATCATCAACACGTATCCAGCATCATAATCATTGCATTCATAGAAAAAATGATTGCATAAATGCAGTTCATAAATAATTTTTCCTATTGTCGAGAAGTTATTAATTGCAAAAGGCTATAATTAAAATTCAGAAGAGGTATTGCGGAAGTCAACTGTTCTATTTTGAAGTGTTGGAAAGCACGAGAAAGCAGCGTACAAAAGTTCCCAGATTTCTTCATGAAAACACCTTTCTTAAATTTTTGATAGCAGATTAAGAGTTTCTGTTCTAAAGAAACTGTGTCAGTGGTCAGGAAGTTCTTCCTTCAGGAGGCCCCTATCAAAAGATCCCACTATTGTAATCTGAAGAATGATAAATTACAGCCGTGCATAACTCCTTTCTAACGAAAGTTGGTATCAGGAAGCAAAGTAAGGCTTTTTATTGCAGCAGCCGCCTTTGGATAAAGGTCTTTGACGGGCACCCGCAGTAACATTAACTTTGTAACAGGCTTGAGCAGTTTTTTTTTTGCCATGAGCCTTCTCAGATCGCTTACGGTGACATAGCAAAGTGATTAATCAGGAGCAAAAATTAATTATGCGCCTCAGCGTGCACGCAATTTCGCGTCGAGAGATTGTAACTAGAGAATTCTCTATGAGGCTTTCCTTTCCAAAAGTGGCGGGGACCCTTTTTGTTTCCTGCTAAGAAGCATTTACGCTTTTCTGAGTTTAAGCTATTTCAATTTATTTTCTTTTACTTCTATGGTCATGTCAGCTGTTAGGTGATTCTGCCTACTGCCTAAATTCTGTATCTTTGCAAGAACCGTTTTTTATGTTGCTAAATATTTCTTCGTTCTCGCCTCAAGCTATTGGCCTTATAACAGTACTCATTCTTTTATTAGAGACGCGATCAGATCTCTCTACAACTGTCAAGATCGGAAGCAGCAGGTTTTATGTTGTTCCAAGTGGATTTTAGTGTTTGAGAACTTTTGCCTCGAAACTCTTTCTATGTATAAATATAGCGCAGCCAAGAGCATGCGGGTTTTCAATACGACGTCACTGAGCGCTCGTGCTGCTCTCACCACCGCGGAGTTGTTTTCAATTAGTGGCACAAGTTAGCTGGCTTTCTGAATGAATCAAGTTCACCGTCACTCTGATTGTCAGTTGTCTATCACTCGGCTCGTCGTCACAATCAGGACGTAAAATTTGCAATACCAATGCACGAGAACTCATGTCTGTGCACTGCCTGTTATGAGTCCCGAAGAATTATTATAACAGGGGTACAACTTACATAATTACTGCTCATGTATCATTCTTTGCCATTTTAAACAACGTGGGCATGCAATGGCGCGGATACGGCGCACACAGCACAAAAATAAAAGCATATTTTTTATCACAAAGCAGACTAATGTATAATTCCTATAATATGTTAGGTGATACAGTTTTTTTTTCACTACAAAAGCATGTTAATTTCTTGTTGTGGACGTTGCAATTTTCCCACAAGTGAAATAATTATCACTCTGATAAGCAGTAAGATACTTGAGAAAAATAAGTACCCCGAAATACGGACGCGTTTATACTACGGCAAAGCGCACACATTTGCACGGACCGCACTCTACACTTCAGCGAAGCTCAACCACACCCACGTTCAGCGGTTTACGGCGCGGATTATAACCGTCTTCATTTCGCGTCGAGTGCGCCGAGGGCACCGATCCCGATGGCCCGACGAGACCGGTTCCTCCTTTTGTCGTGGCTGCACTGCGTCGCGAATTTATGAAATATGGCGTGTCGGACGTTCTGCGCACGCAATTCTAAAGTCTCAACCGCTAGGCCGCTGAGTACTGGTTTCTCTATATGTAGGCAGAATTAGCGACTGGCACGGCATCGACCAGCTGACCGTCCACCAGAGACATCTGTACAAGAGGCCATAGTGCTGTCAGCGTACGGTAAGCCGTTAGCATATGTGAAATATTTAGGCAGATCGCTAATGTAATTTAATCAAAACCCTTTCTGTTATAGATCTGAAGTGTGAACATAGATTACGGTTCCATTTTGGTGAACGACGGCAAAGGACCCGATATTCGTATGGTAACTGCGAAGCAGCAAAACAGTGGGCCGGTTGTTTTGATTGCTTGAGGTCAGCAAAAATAACTGTGTGGATTAGGTCTGGGATTTATCCTAGACCTAATTTTTACGAACTGTGCAGTTCGTATACGCCAGGTGTTTAAGGGAAGGTGATTACTCATCTTTAAAAATAGGATTTTTGAGGCAAACAGAAGGCTTTTTCGGCGTAGTAATGCCAGTGTTGGTGGACGTTAAAAACAAGCGAATCATCTTAACTAGCTGGCTGATTAACTAAATTCTAATAGATAACTTTTTAACTATTGTCATTAGGCACATCATTGCAATTAGAGAATTTTAGCCGACCGTTTATAATAGCCACATCACCGTTCAGAATTTTGAAAACGCAATTTCTCTCGCCGTTGTGGCACGACAAAATATGGCTGCATCGCGCTAAAATTCATGCTTTTTCGAAGAGTATGCTGGAAAAGCAGCCCCTCCAGTGGTCGTAACTAGAGTCACTAAATAAAGACTTAGAGCACCGGCACTCTTTTCTCCTATTGTTCTGTGCCGCCGCCACGATCATTGGTCAGTTTGCGTCACGTGATATTTGTTTACACTGCGACGGTTCATGGGGGCTGCCATTTTGTGGCTTATGCGCTTTCAGTCGGACAACTGTGGTAGTCCTAGTGCTGCGACGCTGCGAGTGCTGCCGGTGACCGACTCAGTGACCAGGGATTCCGCGCCTCGCAGCATTTCAGCTGCACAAGAGCATACGAGGATGCCGTTTTGCTGCGTTGTTGGCTGTTTCAACTCGCAGAATGATGGAAAACGCTTACCGTTTGCATCTGAGCGGCTCCATGCCGTACGGCTACGATCCCCGCCGCAGCGCAGGGTGGCTAACAGCGTTGTTTACAAAATGGCCGGGCCAAAGTTAGCGGCGAGGTCGCCGAAGCGGCAATCTGGCAACAATGATAAACAACAAAATGGCCGCCCCTGCTTACCGCCGTGCTGCAGTGACGGTACTCTAAGTCTTTATTTAGTGACTCTAGTCGTAACTAGTCGAAATAGTCAAGTTTTGTCGTCCCACAGCGGCGACAGTAATGGCGTTTTCGAGATTCTGCAAACTGATATGGCTAGTGCTAACGGCCGGTTACAAATATCTAGTTGCAATCAGGTGCTTATTGGTAATAGTTAAAAAGTTGACGATTACAATTAAATCAGTCACTTAGCTTGTTAAGATGATTCGACTGTTTTTTTTACATCCGCCAACACTAATTTTACTATGCCGCAAATTGCTTCTCGTTACGTCAAAAACCTTAATTAAAAAAAAATTAGTGGTCGCCTTCCCTGAAACACCTGGTATATCCTGAAGTACTTTGACATAAGGCTCTTACACACCCTGATGCCGCAATGCCTGTATGATTGCCGAGATCTGCACTGAGTTGAATGCTTTCTCGTCATCAATGAAGGCTATGATGTACCGCTGGCCCAAGCAGCGTCACAGGAAAAGCGCGTTGACGGCAGACGAGCAGTGCTGGTGCCACATCAAAATCAAATAACATCGCTTTTAGATGATTCGAATGACATGGCATAATATTTTTAGAGTGTTTGCTCCAAAACGTCATGTAGTGTGGCAACGTTGCAAAATCGCAATATTCGGTCAAGCTGGCCTCCGAATGGTCGATAAAGAGCAGAAAGAGCATAGCTTGTGCAGAAATTTGCAAACACCTAACGAAGCAGTAAAAGGCTGAAGGCAACAGTGTTCGAGGCCCCCGTGCAGCCAAAACGCCACACGAAGACACCGAAGTAAAAAGAAACAACGCCCAATATTTTTATATTTTTGTTCAGAATCGCTGAAAATGTTCATGACGCAGCACTTTGTTTTCGGGTTAGGAAAATTGTTCGCTTGTGAGGCTTTTAGAAATAAGAATGACCAACAACTTGGAACGTCAATCTTGAGTGAAGTAAAAAAAAATTTGAAAATTTCAGGAATGAGGCATGAGAAGAAAGAAACCCTTTGCATAAAACACCGTAACGACACGGCACACTAGTTGGAGGACCACGTAGCATGACCCCAACCTGAACTGAAATGTTGCGTGGAGCTACCATACACGAGAGATTTGGCCTTGTTGCGAAAAAAACAACACATTTTAAGGCTTCATCCTCTTTTCGCAATTATTTCTCTTTCTCACATTTTGTGCATAGATTTCGAAATCATCTGCGAATGATACACTAGTGCGGCTTCGTCCGCTCCTTTTATAACATCCTATTAGCTTTGCACAACAGCCTTGATTTTCGTTTCGACAAGTTACTGATTTTCAAGAAAAGAAAATAGAAAAAGAGGCCAGATATCTTAAAGAATATATTCCACAGTTCTGATTAAAACTTAACTTAAGAAGTTTAAGAGCGCAGTTATTTTGAGGTAGCACGTTTTTTATGTTAATGAAACGGGGAGAAAAATTTACACTGCGAGAATTTTAGAACCGAAACGAGCTCGAATTTTAAAAGAAAGCCATTGAAAAGTTAGCTTCATGGTTTATTCTGAAGCATTCGTGTGCAGCCGTTAAAAAACGTGATTAATTACCTTCTGTTAGTTTAGTGGAGCAGGGACTTATACAAAGGATGTATACAAAGCTGCAAGAAGGAGAATATCACCGCTCATTCTGACAATCGTCATTTGAAAGCAATTTATCAAGGTTACTATTAATGTTATAGGCAGAATATTTTACGCCGCATAGATTAAATATATTGGCACAGCTGTGTGCAGTTTTAGTTTAAAACATTCTATGCTGGTAAGTAGGAAAGATTGTTCGGTAGGTACCGATCTGCTTTTTCTAGTAGCTGAAATTACGACACACGGTTCGTTTTCTGCATACTAATTTATTTCTCAAACGGGAAAGAAATTCTGAAGCGCGACTCTAGTGCACAAATGCTCCAGAGCAATCTACAGACGTTATTAACCGGGCATGAAAGGGGCGGGGAAAGAAAGACCCCTTGAGAAGACCAGGGAAAGCATGCGCAACCAACAGCTGTCGTGCCTTTGTACTAGTGCAACCGGATATGTTCTGAGAATTTTAACTTGTTCTTAGTGACAGGAGAAGTGTTCCGAGGATTCAGTAAATCTTGCACCAGCGATATTGTTTACACGCAGCTGGCATATGCAGAGTAGCATGCTCTCATGCTCGTACAATTCAATATTTTATACCTTAGATTGGTAGGAAGAAAGCAGCAGCGAGTCCGTCATAATGATCCTTTTCAGGACAGGCATTCACACATACCCATATCCCGTCATGTATGAATGACACCAATATTTCTTTTACATATTTGTCGCATATCAAAAAGGTCATACTGAATGGTCAAATTCGTTAGACATGGAAGAACTTACACTTTGCTATTTCATAAATGTTAGCCTACCTTCGAAGAATCTGAGAAAGGAGAGAAAAAAAATTGAGCACGTGATCCAATAAAGATTTTGTGAGATCCTCTTGCATCGTTAATGAAAGTGCGTATGGTTGTGGTTGCCTTTCCCATATTGTCCAGAGTTGCATGATTCTTTGCACGCATTTCCCGGAGCACAGCAGCAACTTAACCATGGGGTCTCCACTCTTCTGTCAGCGAACTCTGTCCATATTAATTTATTTCACCCAGTATTCATTAGTTGTCGAAAATGGTGCGTCGTGTTTTTGCATTCAATATTGACATTCAGTTTGGCGCGAGCTTTGATGACATTCGTTCCTCTTCTTTTTATATTTCATGTCCTGCTCTCGCGAGATTTTTTTTTAATGCTTTCTTCTCTGAACGGTTTCCGCGGTTTTTAAGTGACTCTATTCTTGCGTTCAAACCTTTCTTGTATGGTTGTTTTCTCAGAAAGAAAATTTTGTTTTCAGTATGCAACTTGCACACCCAAATCTCACCCTCATGTCGCTAAATGTAATTTTTGGCTTTGGGCACGTGCATATTGTTGAAGAACTGCAGTTTTGATTGACTGGCGAGCGTGATAAACTAACACCGGTATTTTGCATTTGAAGTCTACGCAGTGGTATCAAAGATGTAATCATTCGCTTTTCTTTCTAAAGGTATTTGAGAACAAGCCTTTCTAGTTACTTTGATAATGTGGGTAGTCAAGAAAGCAGTCGTCTGGATCCCTTGATGGGGGAAAAAAAATACGGCGCATGCAATGCCTCGTATAAAAACCAAGTTGTATATGATTGAGGAGACAGGTATTGAAATTTTGTCTTTGCGGTTGTTATTTGCTGAATTGCTGTAATTCAGAATGAACTCATGTTAAAAATAATCCGAAGTGATCGATAACAAATAATAATAATCATTGATAATAAATCCGAAGTCATCGATAATCACCTACACCAATTTTGTCTACTTTTACTGGTCGAAAGCTTCTTTGCGCTCAATGCACCTCTGCCAGGGTTGAATTTCTCTTCAACAATTTCACAGATGCCCCTAACAGAGATTACCTAAATTTTTGCGTGATGGGCAAACTTTTAGTTCACCTGTAAGCACATATCCGCGTGCCAAGTTCAATAACACCGCTATCAGCTGTTTCAATTTTCAATTATAGTAACTCCAACACTCGGCAAATTTAGTTAACAGCTCATGCGAAATGAGATCCCCACTAAAAAACAAGCGTTGCTCGTGCTACAGATGCAAAATTGTTACTTATGATACGTGTCCTGCAAAGGTAAGCGAGTAGAATAACAAGTCAGTAAAGTAATCAGCGAGCATCTGCATACCTGTTGAAAATATTTAGACTGCACTATGCTACTAAAATATTCTATGGTCGCCTTGAGATTATTTTATTTCATAATGTCACCTTTGCCAAAACTCTGACCATCCCAAGAGTCAAGACGACTTAACAGCTGTTTTTATATTTGCGCATCCCCCATATGGCTAAAGCATTATTCGCACGAATCACGCCATCCGAGGCATACCTTTGATGACTTCTGGATTGTTCCGCCGCTAAAAAGGGCTGTTTGCATGTAGCTTTCAGCGACAACAAACATTTAGTATGTCCGCTTTTCATTCTTTCACAAGTAGGCGACGTGCTACTGATACTTATGTGCAGTCAATGCGCAAAGCAAATAACGGTTCTGCCTTGGTTAAACGTACAGCAATTGCCCCGTCGCCATTCCTTTTTTCTGTTAACAAAATAAATCTGGCAACACCACATATGAGTTCGTCATAGAATTTACTAGATTTCAGAAAAATACTTGTATTGGGATCCTGCCTTATTTATAATGAAGCCATGTTCTTTAAAAGATTAGTTTAGCGTAGGCAGCCGAAAAAGCGGCCAGCAGGCAGTGCCAAAAGCCCGCTTCCGGGGAAGCATACTTTGAGAAACTTACTTCAACATTGTTGCTCTGGGAAAAATCGAACTGAATGTTTTTCTTCAAAGAAAGTGGCATGCTCATGTATGACATTTCCGCGCTAAACACACCGTACCCAACTAGAAAATTCAACATAGAGTTTATGCGTTAATTTTAGCAAAATAGAGGATAGCTTTGCGAAATTAAAGGTTGGTCTAGCGGCTGATATTTGTAGCGTAGATAAGTTCACCCCGTAAAGCAAGTGGGATGTTGCTTTTCTATAGCCGGGAATTAAATGCTAATCTTGAACTCCAGCTTTCATCGTTAAAGACTGCGAAGACGAATAAAGTGCAGGTACAATGCCCAGTATCCTCGCAAATATGGGTTATGAAAAAAGTTACATGCCTTTTAGTGCAATGCCACGCGAATACTGATGTACCATTAAGAGACAAGGATACTGATAGCCTTGAAGGGAAAGCAACTTGCGAACTAAGATGTTCTGAACTCTACTTCTCTCGAAGCGAGAAACAAGGCACGGAAATCTAGGCTTAGGAATGCCCGATATGAAGAAAAAGTATGAACAGCTTCTAGGATATTGTATTTTGTAATTGTATTTTTATTTTGTATATTAATTTTGTATTTTATAGAATTTTCAATTTTTATATGATCTCTGTAAGTGATCGTAATACTCTTTTCGAGCTACGTCCTACTACTCTAACGGCCGACGACCAACATTATTTCTAAATAAATAACAAATAATTAGAATTCAAGCCAGTTTTGCCTTTTCCGATGCTGTTTGCAGCGTTAACCAGCTGCCGCATTGCCCATTGTGATTGCAACAAGTTCATGGATGCTCGCGTTCTGCATCTAAGCTTGGAGGATCAATACTTGAGTATGACAAAATTAACTTTTGGATTTAAAGATTATGGCCTTAAGTATCGACGAGTGTTTATTAGTGTGCGAAGGAATCTTCGGCTTTTTTTAAAATTCTCTGAATTAGAGCAGCGCACTCCTCCAATTTCTTGGCTATGGGTTTAATTATACTGCGAAAATACCAAGGTTCTCTCCGTCGTGCAGTGCCCGCTAGTATATCAATGAAACACACAATAATGCTCGACATGGCGCCGATGTTTAGAGTGATTTTGATGTATTTTTGAAACATGTTGATATATCTTCTTCTGTTAAATTTGCATGCGGCAGTCCAGCAACGGGAAACGGAGCAGTGGGAATATGATAGAAATAGGTCTTAGAGTTACATTTTTAAGAATTAAAAAATCAATACAAAACTTTCAAGGGATACCGATCACCGCATCTCAGTTGAGTCGAAAAATGGCAGAAATTATTATATGGACTTCATAGGACAAGCAGTTACAACTCACAGTGACTCGCAGCAAAAATTTGTATTATAATTTGAAATTAATGCGTAAACAAAGAAAATATTAAGCCTGAGGTGCCGTATTGCACATGAAGGTTTGGAAAAGCTCATACAGGTACTTAATATCGGTAAAAGTGAGGAGATACATAAAATGAATTGTTCCATTAGTCTTCAAGTGCTTTTCGCGTATAGAAAGTGTGACTACATTTAACACAAGAGGGATAGACGGGGGCGAGAAATTTCAGCTGCGTCAATAGCAATGAATTGAACTGAAATCTACAGAGTAGATTCAGTTCTCTTCACGTGTTACTCCATAGAAGGAATCAATAGGACGTAGCCATACAGAGTAAGCGGATGTATGAGGCCTTTATATGCGAGATGCTTTGTATGTTGTTGGGCCAAACGCAATGTGCTCCAAACATAGCGAAGTCCCTAATTGCTGTTATACGTTACATTGACTTGCTTAGATAAGAAAATGCAACACGCGAAATGCAGCAAGTGATGGTTATGTTTCGTTTTCTCTTAAAAGTTTGAATAATAATAATAATAATAATAATAATAATAATAATAATAATAATAATAATAATAATAATAATAATAATAATAATAATATTAATAAGTTTTTGGGGAAGGAAATGGCGCAGTATCTGTCTCATATATCTTTGGACACCTGAACCGCGCCGTAAGGGAAGGGATAAAGGAGGGAGTGAAAGAAAGGAAGAATAGGTGCCGTAGTGGAGGGCTCCGGAATAATTTCGAAGTCCTATTATATTAATCTGAAACATTTTCAAGCATGTTTAAATTAAGACCAAATTTAGAGAGTTTCTTGTGTTAAACATGCATCTGCCTAGTACTTTTGGGAAGCCTAATGAAATAAGGCTACGTCTTCAGTCAGTCTATTCAACCATGGCTACGCTGGGGGCTCAAATAAACACACAAGGAAGAAATAACAAGGCGGAGCTTCTAATAAACTAATTTGCGGCGCATACATTGTAGCTACAAGCTGTCACCTGTGACACACGAAGACACTAATTAAATTGAGCTATATTAAGAAGTAGAAGACAATGTATTATCGTACTAGTGAAAACGAAGATGGAAGACAATCGCCACACACTGTCCTGAAGTCTGCAGGGAGGAACAATTGAATTAGTGCTGATTAAAGGGCACTTGCAGCGGTCGAGACAAAGAGTGCATGTTTTGGGTTCCGTGTCCGCAGCGCCTCCAGGCCGGCGTCTCATGGTTATGCTTAATTAACCGGACTGCACTGCACGCGCAAAATATCGACTGTCATGCCATGTTCCCACTTTCAGCTTCTATTACAAAGGACAGAGCACAATTAGAGGGTTATAGCTACCAGGTGTTGGGAGTGCGTGTCGCCGTGCAAGGTCATTTATTCTGACACTCTGGCTGGTTACAGCTGCTTTCTAAGGAAAACCTCTCCTTCGTTTGCATGGCGCGTTTAAAAGAAGGAACACCAAGCAATACTGCAATACGTCTTGGCTCTGACGTCACGTTAGGGACATTTTAACAAGGCGTTTTTTACATATTTGACATTACCACTTGGGGCCTATGAATGACATGTTATTAGTATAACCGATCAGGCATTAGATATAGAATTTTCTGAGCAGATGACACTTATACGTTTGCAGAGAAAAAATAGGTTTCAGCAAAAGTAAAAACAACCTGATTCATAGACGATGTGGTTCTGTTTTGAAGTGAGACAATTTTGTTTTCTGTCTTGGCTATGTGGCCACATCTTGCACCATGTGCGGGCTCATTCAATTTGACAGGAATCGGCGCCGCACTGGATATGGCTGTTATAGTGACAACGGTGATACCCACTTCATAACTTTTTTTGTCAAACATGACAGTCGATCTCTACCGAGTGCACACATAGCAAGTTACAACTTTCTTAAGTGTCTGATGGTTCTGTTGAGATTTTACTCTTCTTTTGGTTTGGTGAACGCCTGTTTGCAGCCTGACTCCTGTTTGCATTTCTGCTTAGAGTGCAACTGTTTCAAAATCAGTTTCAGAAATGACGAAGCCTGCCCAATAGGCGGAAATATGCAACAATAAGAAGAACCCACAGGATCTTTATCAGTCAAGATAATCAAACTTGATATATGCATATTCTTTCATTCCCTCCAAAACTTCTTCGTAGCTTGATATTATCGCAATAGTATATAGTCCACTACATTTTAAGTACATGCACCATTCAGATCATAATTGCAACTACGGTATCACTTACATTTATTGCTCCGATGTCCGCCAACGAGGAAGTGGTAATTTGTTTTTCGCACCCGATTGTCTCAATCACATATTTCACTTTATCTTAAATACATAACGGAAGCCAAAAGTCACCGAAACCAAGGAGCATAGAGCATTTTTTAATTTTTGGTGTTCGTTAAGAGAAGATTAACATGGTAATTATTTTAAAAATAATTAACTAGAAACAGAAGAAAAAACAACCGTATGCCGCCTGTGACATCCGAACCTATGATGACTTCACCTGAAAGCAAAAAGCGCGACGCGTAAATGATTAATAGCCTTCGCTTCACTTGGATGGAGAGCTGCCACGTGCATGCGTGTCCTCGAGCACTCCAAGGTAACCCATAACCTCTTTCAGCGGAGTTTTTAAATATAACACCCGGATGTCTTCCTGCCTACCACGTGATAGCGGGCGGAGGTGGACTTATGATCTGTGGTGTTCCCATCACTTTTTAGTGAAATTTACCTTGTACTATATCTTGCTTAAAAAGCTCGCCTCAGGTGTTTCAGAAAGTTATGTATTGCGACTTCCGCTCCCAAAGGGAAAAAATTACCATTTAAAGTTCATAGGATGACTCAGTCGTAAGATGACTTTAGAACCCTGAACTAGTTGCAGAATCTGCTACGTGTTTCTTATTCTTACTTCTATTAGGGCAACGATCAATGCTCTTAATACAGTTTCGAAACATTACCTGCATACAGTATTGATAACTGTGAGCGCTGAATAATGCGCCGTATCAGATATTCTCGACGAGAAAAATAACATGCTCTGCGGCATTCAACACTGCATGCCTGATTCATTGAAAGCCTGGAAGGAAGAACACCGGCGGTTTGCACATCCTTCAGCCAGTCACCGCACCTGCTTAAGCAGAATGAAAAAACCGGCCAATGGTTTAAGAAATATAAAAATATTGTGCACAGCCATTTCACCGAAGACAAAAACTCACCGTTTTTTTTCACTGCGCATTTTATTTTTCTTGCTGACCGAGACATTGTTGGACCAGTTTTGTAGTGAAATATGGAAGCATGCTTACATCAAAAAACAGGGACAAGTAGTTGGTAGCGAAGGTCAACGCATCTGATTCATGTCCGCTGAGACAGCAAACAACTTATACGTGTCTCAAATCTGTTCTGAGACGGTAGAACGAGAGGAAGGACATGAAATACTTCAGCAAAAATGCGCCGGTGATAAGAGAGCTGGGTAGAAACATGGCTGTTTGGGGCAAGAGGAGAGGTATGATTTATGGGCGCAAATCAAAAATCCTGGCAGGACCAGCCCCACCGAACGAGATTGGAAAAGGCTGGCCCGGATACGACGTTGTCGGAAATCGATTTCAACAGCCCATATGTCCCAGATTCTGCATTCGCATACGTTCTTATGTCTAATAGTTTCCTACAACAAACCTATATATTATCTCTCTGGGGGAGAAAATGTTGGCGAGCTCCTCTTGGTTACCTTGGGAAGTTGCCGGCGTATGTATTCTATCTCGCCTGCACTAGTCTGCGTCCCAGATTAAGGGTATATTGCAACGCATGTCCGGAGGTGTCATTTTCGTTATTATTTTAAGTTCTTACCAAGGATGTGGCTAAAAGATATCTAGCAATTCTGGCCAAAACCAATTTTCAAGGAGAAAAAATTTATGAACGCAGTTTTTTCGTCTATTTCAAAGACTTCCCAACAACAATCAATATATCTGCAGATCTGAGCTCGGCAGGTTTGAATTTTTTTTGCTATTAACATTCTTGCTATCGTCAGAAACGTTTGCTATTCGTTTTCAATCCGAGACATAATTACTCGATGCAAGCGATGGAAAAACGTTCAGAGAAAAATTTTGCGACGCTTCAGAAGAATTGACCATTATATTTAATATCCTCATAACAGTACCTTCCAACTTTCCAATATTGAAAGTATTTGTCAAGAAAAGCTGGACTTGGGGCCACGTTCTTTCTGAAATTATAAATAATAATATAGTTCTCGCGTTTTTTTTCCTTTTTCATGTAAAATTCTCAATCCAAAGCCATATTTAAAGAGACCATTGGTGCGACTTGCACAATCCACAATCGCGCCATTATATTAATATCTGCTGTGGTATTTCAAGGGGTGTTTTCGAGCGAGTCCGGAAACAAGCAAGCCTTATTAATTCCCCGAATGTTTTAATCACTTAAATATTGTGACGGACTAGAAGACAACGTAGCACTCGTGTTAGGCCCGCAGCTATTAAACCATTTCATCGCTATCTGTCATGAAGTCCTGTCTTCATCGGCTTGCCGTCCCGCTGTAATCGGTGGAGCTGCCTGGTTATCTTTGCTATCCTGGTCCTGGAGCTTCGGCGTGCAGCGGCTACTTTGGTCTCCGGATTTGAATTCTTGGTCCGCACAATTCTAAAGTGCCCCAACCTGTACGACATGAACCGACCTCGCCGTTCGCCCTATCCTCGTCTTCCACCCCAACCACAAGACACGATGACCTGATCCTGGTGACCAGAAGTTACGACCCGACCTGCCCGAGACGTGAAAGCACATCACTTTGCCTTGACGTTTGGTACGCAAATGTACCTCGGTCGTCGGCTCGAGGTGACCTGTGGCCCGGAAGCTTCCAAGACCAGCACTCACGCGATCATCATCTGCTGATCTCTTTCATCGTGACGGCAAACCCTTCACCTTCTCTTTGTTCATCCCTTCTTTCACGCGCATCTTAGGTTCCTGCGTTTGATCGTCACTACCATTCTTCTAGATCGAGCGATCAGGCGATTGCTCGATGGTCTCGGGTCATGTGACGGGCTAGGAGAAGACGAAGCGGGCAGAGGCGCGGGCAGGAGCGCTCATGCTAGGCAAGCAGCCATTAAATCAATCCATCGTCACACACGTGGGCCACATGTTTCTCTCGTGTTTGGAACGCGAAGAGAACAAACAAAGTGAGGTGAGGAGAACGAGGTGCGTTTGTGGTGCCAATCCCCGCTTGCCCCGGTTGTCAGGCTGTGAAATTTACTTTATACGAAGTTTTGGGGTAAATATTGTAAGTGAAGGCGTATAATACAAACAGTGAATATATTTACAGATAGAAACAGCCTGCGCCGCACCGCGCAGGGTGCTTTGGCACATAGCAGAGTTATGACGCACGGTGCCCCCAAGGCACCCATTTCGGCGTGTAGGGAGAGCAAGTGAGCAGGCGAAACATGCCAGTCCATTTTTGTGAGGCCTCCTTTCAAAGGAAGTCACATTCACAAGGGTCGACCAGCGTCCATGTGTGAAAAAATTGTGAAAGGAACATGAAGAACGGACAGTACGACGAAAAGAAGCACCAACTCGCAACTGATGTTTGTTAATGAAGTACGTCATTTATACGTAGCATATTAAAAAACAATAAAAAAGTAGGCTCCTGTCAGTAGCCGTATGATTTGGTGTACGTTCATGAAGTGAACCGGAAGGACGGGCACGACGACCCAGACAAGCGCTAACTCTCTTTCATGTTCCCTTCGCGCTATTTTTTGACCATAAGCCTACAAAAACCCGCTCATCTTTTGGGCTTAATTCGACAAGCGTCACTGTTCTTCTCTGTGTTCTGCTCTATCACAAAGATATATTTTGACCATCTCAAGCGATGCAAATCACTTCGCCTTTGCTTGAAGAGGGGATTTTTTTGGGCAGTCAGTGATCCCGATCATGCTTGGGCTTCTTTCGCAAGACCGATTTCAAAATCAGTAATTACAGGCCCGGCACGGCCCTAAATATTTCAGAGCAAACTGTATTTTAACTAGTAGCAAATTTTTCAATGTTAAAGCATACCGAACGTGACAAGTAATATGGCCTCACGAGCAATACTTAGTACACGGTCTCAATCCTGGCGCGCCAAGGTGCTTTTGAAGAAAATTATTTAGGCTTCACTGGAATTTTCTAAAAACTACAAGGTACAAATACCTTAAGAAGAGGTATAGCCTATAAATTGGTCATTTGCTTGGTCATGCAAGCTAATTGTTTAAAATGAAGCGCAACCGTATCCGTGTATATTTTGCGCGTGCGCTACGGCAGTAGGTATTTATTCATTGCCGCTTTTGCCAGGACGTTCGACAGTAACCTGTAAATATTTTTTGTTCCTCTTTTGATAGTTTTATTTTTAGTGTGTTCCTCCTGTATATAGTGCACTAATAAGCGATCACAGTTTTGCGAACATCAAATGTTTTGTTAGGACGCCAAACGAATCATTTTACCTAAATGCAACAACCGCGGCCAGGATCGAAGCAGCGTCTTTTGTTTTAACAGCCAAGCACCACAACTACTGAGCCACGGAGGCGGCTACTTGTTCAAAGAATATATGTATGTGCCGAAGAAAGTATTGGCAGTGAAATATAAGTATTTATTTACAATTACTCATTTCATTTCTTTGCTCCTTACGACATGTTTACTTTATTTGAGAGCGCTTGGTCTTTTATGAGTATTTGTCAGGTGAAGAAGGATGCGCGCGCGCACACACACGCACACGCACACACACACACACACACACACACACACACACACACACACACACACACACACACACACACACACACACACACACACACACACACACACACACACACACACACACACACACACACACACACACACACACACACACACACACACACACACACACACACACACACACACACACACACACACACACACACACACACACACACACACACACACACACACACACACACACACACACACACACACACACACACACACACACACACACACACACACACACACACACACACACACACACACACACACACACACACACATACACACACGCACACATACACGCACCTATATATATATATATATATATATATATATATATATATATATATATATATATATATATACATATGTATATTTGATCCTTGATACTCACTGTCACGCCTACACATGAAGCAAATAAGAGAGCGTCAGAGAGGGGGGGCTCTCATCCCCCAATCAAACTACAATCTTAAGAGGCTTTTACAAACGCTCTTTTTTTCATCTATGCAAGTTCTCATTGCAATAAAAAAAAGTGGCTCGCCTTTGCATTGCGCGGTGGAAAAATTATTATGGAAAATCCATCCTAATTATGAGATACCATAAACTTGAAGCGGATGAAGATGTGTGTAGGGAGGTGGCTACCGGATCAATTAGGAAGAGGAAACTTCCGAATGTCGTCATGACTTAGACATTACACTCAATGCTCATGCAGAATTTGGCTGGTATAATTTGATCTCGGAGACTGCCGTTCGTCAAACGTAAGGCGAAGGACCCGCAGGAAATTGAGGCTGTCGGAAAAACGTAGTACAGCTCCTCCTATCTCTCGTGTGCCGTCAGCGGCCGGGGTTTGGTGAGCCCGTTCATAGGCGGACGCAAACAATTTTCCAGGATTTCCCTTCGTGGCTCGGATGGTCTGAACTATTGTCATTTATATGTTCCCTTTAGCCAGTTTTCCTTCATATCTTTGTCCTTTCGTTTTAGCGTCTTTCCTTCTGTTCACTAACTTTTTCTCTTGCCATATCCTGCCTCTCGTCTGATCGTCGGGTCGACCAGGCGTAGTCAATGGCCTCGTATTTCCCCCTCATTTTTTTAGGCTCTATCTTCATTGCACAAGGTAAAGCCGATTTCACCGTGCAGTGAAGGTTGACCTTCAAGTGAGCCAGAGGTCTAGTGTGGCTATACGCCTTACCATATGTGGTCCACCATGGTGCCGCACCACTTCAACTTTGACCTTGATTTTTGACCTTTGACCTTTCAATTCTCCGGTAAGGGACGGTAGAGTAGGCCGCTGCGTCCATTCGCTGACCAACCTTTCGTGATGAACCATTAATTTATCTGCCACCTGCCAGCGTGTCAGGGTGGGCGCGCTGGCTATCCAGTTTGCGGAACGCACTCAACGTTACAGACGCCAAGCCGCATCTACTTGCCCGATACACCACATCTTTCGGTCTCTACTAGGTTCAGCCGTAGTTAAACTGCAGATAATTTTTTTTCACCAGCCGCTGATGCTAAAGCTTCATCAATATCATTCTGAGAAAGCTGTATTTTGGACCTTCATTTACTCTAGACGTCGGCTTTCAGCAGGTGTTCTTTTATTAAATTTTCTTCAGGAGGAAGCATGCCGGTTATTCTATTTATTATAGCTGTATTTTTCGCGCTGTGAGCAGCGAATAAAAGCGATAACGGCGAGCATATTTCTTAAAAAATCCCTCTCGTCTTCAATGCGGTTTAACAACTGGGGGGGGGGGGGGGGGGGGAAAGGGGTTCTTTTCATGGCGGTTAAATTGAAGGAGAGAACTTCAAACAGTTTAAGTGAGTAATAAAACAGGGGTGGTGGCGAAAAATACTACACTGATGTCTTTTAAAAATTTTCATTCTCTAGTGTTATTGACACTGTTAGCTGAGATGAAAAGACAAATTATGGCGTTAAGGGGATTCTGCAGTTAGGGTACGTTGAAGTGACTGAGAGAGTTCGTTAACTCCCTCGGCGCATTCGTCCTATTTTCGGGCGCTCTGCATAAAAACAACTCAAAAACCGATATTCGCTCTGGAGGCTACAGAGACGCCTCTGGAATTTTGAAGTTAGGAAAACAAAATTGGCAGTTCAAGAGTGCCCTGCTTCTTCCATGCCGAGTGCAACCATGTCTAGTTAGAAATTCTGACTTTTATGTCTATCACACAGCCATTCACATCTCAGCTTAATAAGTAATGTACACCCGAAAACCATCATTATATCTTTTCATCTGTGATCTGCAGTTTTTCTTTCATAACAGCAGTATTTCAGGCGTTTTCAAAGGCAGTATACAGTTCCCAACGGTCAGGCGTCATCGAATCTCATACAAATTAAAAAAAAAAGGCTATTCGTAAAGTTGTTTTTAAGTAGAGTTGCAGCATTTTTCTTCATCTATTTTGATTCTCTTCTTCAAGACAAAGTGTTTACGTATCTCTGAAAAGGCGATGAAGCATTGCAGTCAAGTAACAAAGGGCGGATTTAAAGCAGAGCAATTAGAAAAAAAACGCGGAAGCTACAGGTGCAAATTGAATGCTGAGGGTTACAGGCGTAAACTCAGTCAGGTTATATTCATAGGTTAGCATCACGTCAAAATAAGTACGTAATTTCACAAAAAAAGAAAGCGTTTATAAACCACCAAAATTCTTAAAAGTGAAGGACACTTAGCACTGCGACACGAAGAGAGGAGCAACGGATGCTTTGAATGGGTAACTAGGTCGAAACACAGGGAATTGTACGCGACTAGCAAGAACAACAATGCAAAGAGTCTCATATTTAGAACAGTGCAAAACCGACAACAGAGAGAAAGGCTAGAAACAAAAATGAGGTCTGAATTTTTCACCTAGCATTGTGCACACACTCTGATTGTCTATGTTGTACGCAACATTTTCAGAACCAAACGCTCTCAGCGGCATTCTTGCTCTATTTTAGTTGGTAAGCAGCCGGTGAAACCTGTTGTTGCGATTTCAACTGTGAATCTGGTGAGTTTGTGCAGGCCGCCGGGTTTACAAAATTTTAAATCGCTTGTTTTTATTTTTGTTTTTTAGAGCGAAAGCTCTATTTTGCGACCAAAGATTTAAAGGCGAAGCCAAGACCTTGAACGATTAAAAAACATTAAATAAAATAAACATTACCACAACTGGGATTCGAACCTGCTGCGGAGCGAAAAGGTCAGCTTGGCGGACCAGAGCTCAAGAGCACTATGCCATAGCAGTAGCGGCAATTTTTACAACACAGTATTTACTTTACTATACTGCAGATGGCAAAAGACAGGGTTAAATGAAGAGACATTGGAAAGGCCTTTGCCCTGCAGTGGCTGTAGTCAGGCTGATGATGATGACGACGAGGATTATTTACTATACGTGGTTATCTATATATAGAAGGGGCAATGTACAAGTTATTTACAAATACCTCAGCTAGTGGTGGCACCCCACCAGTTTGACAGACGGCAACACAATTAAAAGGGCTGCAGAGATAGACACCGTATCAACAGTGGAAACCTGTCCGTCGGAAAGTCACTTTCACAAAATCGCATCCTTGCAGTTGGCAAAAGGAGTATTCAGTGGTTTCAGGTACATTGCACAGACTACAGTTAACAGAAGGTACAAATTGTTCCTCCTATAGAGCCAAGTTGTAACAGGGAGAGCTTCGGTTGGTAATTTATAAAAAAAAACGTTTTCGTGCAAGGTGGAAGCCGAATCTTGCACACGCGCTTTAACACATCATGACTCATGAGACCAAAGTAGACTACAATAGAATGGCGGCGGAAAGAGCATCGCTATAAAATCTCTACACAGACACTTACGCAAAGCAGAAAATAAGTTCTCGTTAGAAAATCGAACTGTCAAAAACCTCAGGTGCACGAACGTCCTGCAAAAAGCCTTGTAAAGAGGTTCGCTAAATAAAAGTTGAAGAAACCACTAAATTTGGAAACAGGGTGATGAAATTAAACTGTAAGATTGTTCATATAATTGGAGAGAAACAATCGCGAAAAAAGAAGAAACGGGCAACAAACTGTCTCACCTGTTTATGAGACTGTTAAGTTCATGTGAGTTAGTTGATCGCAACAACCAACCATGCCTCTTTCTGAGCTGCAACACATTCTCGAGCTGTGGGCTGTACAACGTCGTCTTCGTCAACTTCGGTCTATGGCGCGAGAAGATCAGGATAGCTTAACCTTGATCAGAACTTAACGTTAGCCTAACGTGCCAGACGTGCCGACGACAAAGAAAAGCAAAACCCTAAGCCAAATTAGGATATACACATGCTTTCGCAAGTGTATGCGGTTTAACTACGCTAAAGCCCTACATATTTTCGTCCGCGCTCCAGACACGCGAATGCAAGCGTTTTGACAATGTGTGAAGCGCGATGAGAATGCGTGGTATTATAGGTTTTTCAGCTATAGAAATGCGCATGCAGTCAGGTGAGCGCTAGCGCATCGTGTTCAGTGCACGATGCCTGGTCGACGGCTATTCTTCTGGGTCCCGCCTCTTCAGCCCATCCTCCGGCCGCTTCTCATCGCCAGCATCCGGTGCATGCAAGGGTCACCCGGTGCTACTCCGCCTTAACCACATCATCATCATCATCATCATCAACCTGACTACAGCCAATGCAGGGCAAAGTCCTCCCCTTTGTCTCTCGAATTAACAATGTCCATTGCCAGCTTCGCCCACCCTATGCCTGCAAACTTCCTAATCCCATCCGCCCTCTTAACCTTCTGCCGCTCCCTGCTACGCTTGCCGTCTCTTGGAATCCACTCCGTTACCCTTAAGGACAAGCGGTTATCTTGCCTTCGCAGTACATGCCCTGCGTAAGCCCATTTCTTCTTCTTGATTTTGACTAGGATGTCATTAACACGCGTTTGTTCCCTCACCCATTCTGCCCGCATCCGGTTTCCTATCGTGATACTTGTCATTTTCGTTTCCATGGATCGCTGTGTTGTCCTTAACTTAAGCTGAACCCGTTTCGTTAGCCTCCACGTTTCTGCACCGTACGTGAGTACGGGTAAGATTATGCTGTTGTACACTTTCCTCTTGAGGGAAATTGGTAAACTGCCACTCATGATCTGCGAGAATTTGCCATATGCGCTCTACCCCATTCTTATCCTTCTAGTTATCTCCCTCTCATGATCCGGATCAGCTGTCACTACCTGCCCTAATTAGACGTATTCCTTTACCACAACATAAAGTTTCCATGGCTGCGAATTAATCTTAGAAAGGGACTGTTTTTTTAACTTGCACCGAAAATCAGAATTTCATAAGAAGTTTCTTACAGAGTTATTGAGAAGGCGCACTGCAATCTAATGTTCTATTTTTCCTCCCTTCACGAATCACTATAGAGGTAGATACATTTGAGTACCAGCGGAAGGAAAAGTGATGTTGACAGCTTTAATTTTATCTTGAGCAGGGCTTATGCTGCGGTTGAATCCACCACAAAAATCAGTGCAAAAAGCACTGCAGTGCTTTATAACGGCGAATATGGACTGCACGAGAAATTGAAGACTTTTCTCAGACCTTTCGCTTTCTCAGAAACTCCTTGCGCTCGTCTGTGTTTCTGCTCGTTGCTGTGCGCTGGCGCGTTATTTTGTATGTCTTGCGAATATTATGTGCGAAAAGAACGGTCCATGCATCGTGTCCCGAAAATGGCTTATCTTTATGTTGATTAGTATGTTGAAAACAAGCATCACGTGATATTTCTCAACGTTCTCACTTTTGGAGAAATTGATACGCCAGGAAACTTCCAAGCAATTCTGGCACGCTCAAAATTATTTTACCCTTTGCGTTGTTGACTCTCGAGAACTTAGCGTGGAATGAGGCGTCACTTTTTGCTGCAGTTTAGCGGTCCGAGTAGACAACATGGCGATAGATAAGTTTACCAAAATACAGCCATGCATATGACACGTTCCCGCAGCGTGTTGTAGTCGTTCATGGTATCCATACTGAAACAATCAGGGACTGAGAAAGCGAGTGCTGGCACAGCTTGCCAAGCTTTCACCGAGAGGGCGCCACAAACCCGCGTGCTTCGCTATCGATATTAGCAGTTATTTTATAGGCTTTTGGGCGTCGAAGGCAAATAGCGGCTTCAGCAAAGGCGTAGTATTGGGGCTACGAAATGCAAAAAGAAAAAAAATCCCGTGTGCTCTTCGACTTCTTGAGTGCGCGTAAAAGAACTTCAAGGGGGCGAAAATGAATCCGGATCACCTCACACGCCGCTCTTATAGCTTTCTTTGTGCACACTTCCACTCCCTGGCTAATGCTTTCCTTCAAAGCACGTCTGGAGGGTCCATTCACAATGAGAACGCTATTAGGGCTTTCCTTTCGTCACAACCTGTTGACTCATTATGAACCAGAAATTTGCAGGGGGAGGCAAAATTTGCCTGCCTCAAGTATTTTGACGTTGGATCGAATACTCAGGTGCCGTCTTTGTCGAATTAACCAGACAAATATGTTTGTTTCCGAGCGGTATAGTGAAACCATTGTGGCATTCGTAAAGACCAAACGGCCAAGAAAAATGAGGACATAAGATCCTCTTACTTTAGACAGATTAAAACGTAAATGAGGTGTCGTAAGCGCTGCTCCACACGAATAGGAAACACTCACCCTTGCTTGTTTCTTCTTGCAAAGTCTGTACCTTTCCATCTTGCTAACGTTGCCTCGTAACGTTAGCAGCTGCACCCATAATCTAATAATCTTACGGTATTCTCCTTAAATATTTGGCCTGCTGTAAATGCACGCGCTATACTCGCTGATTTTGAGAACTAGAATTCATGAACGTTCTATAAATTAAGAAAAAGCAGTGACATGTTCTATGGCTACAAGGACGAGTGATCTTGCCTGAGATTTTGGCAGAGAGGTTACCATTGTGCCTACTTCCACTTGAACTCATTCCCCACTCACACTCTGTCTGCGTCGCCAAACAATTAGCCTGACGCAGTCTCTGAATATAATGGCGTGCTTCTGTTTTCGCTGAGGCACCGATCGCTAAATCTTTTGGAGACGCACTGAAATGAGACGTCCTATTTTTTGGCAGCAGGCAATTGTAAATGTTTCCCTGCACTTGTCTCTGCCAAATAATTTGTCGCGGCGAAATATACCAGAGGGAACGTTGCGTTATTATCACAAGAATTATTTGCCTTTTTTCCTGTCTCAACAGCTACAGTATTAACATACAAGAAGTAACCGCGAGGGAGCCAACACTCGAAAATCGAACTTCCTCGTGCACTGTGAGACACCGTAGTGGACGGCTTGGCACCAATTATAGCAACCTCCTTCTTTTTAATGTGCACAGACAGCGCACGGCACTCGAAAGTTTTTTCTTTACCTGGACTAAAATATGTGGCTGCGGCGGTCGACGTTCCTGCCTTGTCCTCAGCAGGCTTACGCAACAGCTACAGAGCCACCCCTCAGGTTCTTGTTAACGCATTCTTCTCCAGAGCCTTTCAGCCCGTACCGATATATAGCAAGGGACTTAATTTATTACCGGGCTCGCTGCTGCTGCATCTGCTCTACGCTCTTTAACTTCTGTTTTGATGCCTTGCTATCAAGTCTCACTGTAACACGGGCTGGGCGTACTTTTCTAACTAGCATCTTCGCGATGCTGTAAGTGTCACATGCCTGCTAAGACTAAAAAAATGACACTCATGAGCTGACTGCTATAGATTTTGCGAAAATAAACGCCCTGCCAGATGTATGGGCTCCCATAGCAGTGCAGCATTCCCGTCTGCAAACTCTTTTGATTGCGACTGAAGTTGCCGCGGGTTTCATGATGACGGATCAAATTAACGACGCAGCAAGGCTACCAAAAGAAAACCGGTTGCGGCTCTTAAGAGAACCAGGAGAAGCTAGTTCCTGGTCACCAAAAAAAGTCAGCCCCGTATTTCATCGTTCCCCTCATCTCTATTCTATTTTATTTCAGTGCAAGCTTACTTTTACTCATCCAGGATTAGCGATATTGAGGTCCATGAATGAAAGAGTGCAAACGGGGATACGTAAAGCTCCTGCATGCTCCAGTAAACGTAGAAGGAGCCTTGGTGGATAATTTAGTGCTGCTGACGAATATGCATCACTAACACCAAGGAAGAAGCTAAGGAAAAGAAATCAACAGCCAGACATGCATCCTTGGATACATGAAGATAGATACAGCAGATCAAGATAAAGCGTAGCATTTGAAGGCTACTGCTGAAGTTAGAATTGACCCTATTGCACTCTTCTATCACCTTCTCAAAGTTCTGCTCCTTCTAACCTGCGGCAAGTTGTATTTTGTACAACTTTGTATCCTAGGATATCACTTTTGTACTTTGTATCTATTTTGTCGTTAGCTTGTCCAGATTCCAGCTTTATTTCTTTCCCAATTTTTCAAGGTGCCTCAAGGAATAACAGCTACTGCAAGAAACAGCACAGTGAATGAAATCTAGCCGGACACATACACTTCGCAAGGAAAGAACACAACAGATAGTCTTCGCGCCTACAATTTTTTTCTTTATGCGCATTCAGACAATTCGCAAGCTGTCACTTCAGTATTATAGTTTCGGCAACAGTAATTACGCGCTGTTCATGCTGCATGTTGGGAGAAAAAATTTTTTCACATGCCAATGCACACATAGCAAGAAAATTAGGTGCGAACGACTTTGAGAGAAATATTGAATGTGGCATGGATACTTTGTAAAGACGAAGGAGAGTATATCACAGTGCATATTAAATGCATGGTACCGTACATTGTGTGAAGAAAACGAATGATTGTATTTCGACATGTTATTAGAACAGATAGCCGGTGGGTGGTCACTGGTATGCAGTAGATCCAAGTAAACAAAAACGTTTCTGGATGCTACGAAAAGTAAGTTGCGAAGACGAGATACTGAAGGATCGCTTGTGTAGGCTGTGCACTGCTGGCGCGAAACAGAGCCAATTTGTGATAGTTGACAGAAGCCTCTATTATTTCGTAGAGGTAGGTGGCGTGATTAAAATCCTAATATTGATTGCGACACTCTCGCCTTCGTAATTCCACCTAATAACCACTTACTGTCTCATTTTTATTGACATCATCGCCGTTGTGGTCCCAAGCAACTTAGGGTGACTTTGAACAGCCGAAGGCTCTAGAAATGGCTTTTCTTTTGCTTTGCCTAGCGCTGCCAAAATTTGTTTGCGTTTTTTGCTCGTGGTAACATAGAAAGATGGCAGCAAGGACAAAAGATGACATTTGTCCGGTTTATTCCCGGTCTCATATGGAATGCGCAGTCTATAAGTTTTAAAATAGAGTAAATAAAATAGAGCTAACTTTCATCTTGCTTTTGCACGCCACATAGAAACCATTTGTGCAATGTTTTCCTTAACTGCAAGTTGTTTGGCCGGCCATTTGATAGAGCGGAATGCTCCAGAGTAGCAATAACATATTCGTTAAGGAAAGCACTGTTTCAAGAACCTATAATAATGAATGCATAGCCTTTTTTTCTTAATTTCCGCTCCTTCAAAACTTTGATCGAGCCTCACTCCAGTGCGCTTTAGTACAAAATGCAGTTATTCACAGGCAGAGAAAATCCATACAAGTTCAGTATAATGCACAGCCTTCTCTGGAAGGTATTTATCATACTCTCGCTGGAAATCCTCTTTTTTTTCAGAAACGTTGCACCAGGTGAGCCTTTTCGTTATGAGCCTAAGCTTGTTCTAATGTTTAAAGGAGATGGCCTCGTTATCGTTTTACATGACCAAAACCTTTTACGACCTATCTTTCCTGATATGCAGTTTTTCTTATTGCATAATATAGCCGCCGCCGCGTCTCAATAGTTGTGGCGTTTTGTTAGGCTAAAAAAAAGAGAATTGATTCACATCGCGGTAGCCGAATTTTCATGGAGGCTAAATACAAAAACAACTCTGCACTGCGCGATTTCAATGCAGGTTGAGATTACTCTGTAGCCCTCCACCACGGTGTCCATCACAGCTCACCTGGCGCTTCGGGTTGTTAACATTAGCATTCAATACTCTTTTGCCATTCCTCGTATTCCTCATTTAGTTCGCTCTTATACACAGAGCGTACACTGCTTTTTCGGACGAAAAGCTGTCGGCGTAGTCGGCACTGCGTGTCGGAAATAATCTGGGGCTGCATAACAAACACTCGTATTATGCCACCTGTTTACAAAGAGTGTTATGAATGGTGTCATCTGATTCAGCGTTTCATGCAGGATAAAATTACTACTCAAGTTAAAGCCTAGCTGGCGGACGGAATTTGAAGCGGTGACCTATAACCGAAGGTTGCGTGAAAAAAAATCGTATTATGGTAATTTGTGACTCTAGTGATTGATGGTGGATTGGTGTGTGGTAAGCAATTACGAGTTAATGAAATCATTCCAAATATTTCATTAACTGAAGAAATGAAAAATGCAAAAATTCTGGAAGAAAGAGGCGTTCAAAGGTGTCAAAATGCTTAGAAGGAAAACACAATGCTTGAGGATGATAATTAAAGACGTTTAAAGTGTGTATTTGATCAATTGTTTGAAGCAATTAAAAAATGGAAAGTGCGCTCAAAGGTGAAAACTGCTCAAAATAGAAAGCCTAACCAACTATGCTATCGTGCCATATCCTTAAGGTGAAGATTAAGTGCTCTCTTAAATTTTAATATTTGCGGGTACGTTTGCCCGTCCTGTGCAGTCTCTAACATTTTGTTGCTCATTGCGAGAGGTCCAAGTTTTGTTACTTTATGCTGATGTTTGGTTAAAATTCACTGAGAACCTCCACAAGACCGTGTGGTCAGAAGTGGAATATCATGTTGCGTGTTAAGAGAAAAACGAACGTCTTTTCCTTTTAAACGCGGGGAGGTAGGTGTACCGAGAAACGAATGGTGATATGAAAAAACGTTTTCTTTGTATATTAGCGCGAGAAATTGGGCGCCGGTCAGAAGTTTGGAGCTGCTCAATGGCATAAATGACCGCAACGTTAACTATGCATGGCGCCGCACCAGCCGCCTAAGCCTACTTTGTCCCGCTGGTGCCCAGCATCGCCGCACCAATAGCAAGTACTGAACCGACGTCTGGCCATGACGAGTGGTCGCAAGACAGCGCGTTATTATTTGCTTTAAAAACTGTGCAGCCCTGTTTCAGGTGCACAGTAGGGTGCCGTTATCTCAGACTCGTCATTTTATCCGAGGTTTTACCAGATTAAAGAGCATAAGCACATCATATGAGGACGCGGGCAGTATTAGTAACCTTAACATGCCACCATCCATCGGAAACTATGCACACGCGTGGCAAAAAAACAGTGTTGTCGATTTTGCGACGATTCAGCGTCATTTCTGTTGTTACCGTCGTCCTGCGGAACACGTTATCGGAGACTGTCTGGTTCTCTCTGCATTCCAGCCACGATAGTTTTCATTCTTTGTTTCTAACCCGACACCTAATTCTTATGGAGGGTTTCTGTTTTGCCGTTCATTCTGTGACTGAAAAACGATCAGGGCTGAGTATATGCAAAAAAATGCACAGGCATTTATAACATCGAAATTAATCTCTTCGTACATTAAAGCGACTAGAAAGCGAGTCAAGTGTACGTATACGTGCCTTCCTCCTATATTGCTCTCGCGTATCGTTCTTTTCATTTTTAGAGATCAGAGCCACCAACATTTTAAAAGCGAAATTGTATTTATACTATCATTTGCGCTCTTAATTCCGCACTCTTACTTTTTTTGCGGCGATAGTATTTTCTATAAAAACCACTACTGAAAAAGCGACCATCCGTAAGATAAATTCTTCTAGATATGCCACTGTTGCTCACAAACAGTCCAATATAAAAAATACGTTATCTTTGAGGCAGAATTTCCCCTTATATATCCTTGCAAAACAAAAAGAGTAGTTCTTTCTTTGGAAGCATATTTGACCGAAACAATCATAACACTTCACTCTAAAATAAACACAGGCCATGGATTATAAACAAAAAAAAACGTGAACAAAACGTCGTTTCCTTTTTTAACCACCTAAAATTGGTGCCGGCGTGAGAAAATATATATTCTCAATTATTCGCAACCTCTGGTGTTGGTTGAATGCATGAGCGGTTCTTTCGTCAGTTTTGTTGCTTTGACCGTGGAGTGTTTTGGGCTTTAGTCTTCGTGGCGTTGGTCGTTCGCTGAGACACGAAGGAGGAGGAGAGATGTTTCATTACAATCTCTCTCCTTCTCCTCCGCCTTCGTGTCTCAACGAACGACCACTCTTCAAATTACGCAGCGCGTTTCTGTTTTGTGGAAGCCCTTATCTAGTAATTTGCTGGCGCAATATGGAGCCAACACACTATAATAGATATTTGTTTTCGAGTATTCAAGTATAGTGAAGAGCGATACAAAACAACGTATTTTGAACAGACGTGGTGTATCGCTGTCCTAGGCTTAGAGTTCGAAGGTAAAAGGGGACCTATTCTTTCACTGAAAATCTCAAGATTGAAACAATAGGAGGATATCGAGACAAAAAAGAATGCATATTGCTGTACATGTGGGAAGGTACGGGCACTTAGATGGAAATGCTTTCTGTGCAGAATAATACGTGCAAGGAATAATAACTGCCGCTCGACAGAGAGCCTACAATTTGCGTGAGTTTAATTGAAACTCTAGAACGCAAGTCTGGTGGCTTGATGAAACGGGCTGCCTGATTCGAAAAATGCCCCAAATCACGATAATGAAGGTAATCAAACTATAAAAGACAAAGAAGCAACCAACACTTACTTTTGGCACCGTAGGTGTGACGGAAAGTCACCCAGCTCAAGTGTACAAAATGTGGGTTTGAGCTAATTATCTCGTTGCAATATACATGTGAAGCCAGCACAAATCAACAGACATCTGTCCCCTATTGTCGTCATTAGACACATGTTTTCATTCAATAGCGCCAGTTTAACGTATGTCTTAATATATATTTAAAATATCTTACGTAATAAACCAAGCATCATAATCCGAAATTTTTATGCCCCGTATTTCTCCGACATTAAGCTTTTTTTCATGTTTCTGAAGCAAACGTTATTCAGCTATAACGTTGCTTCTCCTGAAGGCCGTAGCCACACTTCAATCGAAGCTGCTTTCAAACTGCTTCAATAATAGGATTATTCAGCCACAGGTTCGGGCCGCGATGGGTGAGCAGAGTCCCGAACCCAGTGTCGTGAGTCTAACTCGAAAGTGCTCTGCCCACGGGGTTCGCTGTCCAAGCGGTTAGCGCATCACTTACGACACCCCTTCTGCTGCATATTTCAGAATGGTCACCAGTTTGTTCGTACACTCCTCTGGGGAGCCATGACACTTCGGGGTTAGCCTTCAAATTACAATGCACTCCTCGACGCCGAATCCTGTGGGCTGCATGCTTTTCACACTCACACACGCCGAAAGAAAGTATAATAAAGAAAAGCCACATTCTCACACGCCTTGCAAAACGTGGCATTCTGCAACATAAAAAAAAATTCTTTACTCCTCTTCTGAACCCTTACAACAGCAGTTTTCCGTAATAGAACCTCCATAAGTAACCGTGTGAAGCCACACAGAGGTTTGTTTTCATTACGTTTTTTTTTCCGCTCCCACCTCTCGAAATGAATTCCGTTTGCTTCCAGACTGCTAGCATGGAAGTTGTTTTTCAGTTTTTTTTACATGGCCGAATACTCACATTTTTCTTCATGTTATGCTTGATTTGCTCTAGATGCTGAAACTTGTTTTCAAGGAGAAGTCTTTAAGAGAGGTGATCAAACATAGACAGATAAGACGCACAGCCACGTCCTGTACGCGAACGTGGTCACGCAAACACACATGCCGCTAAATAGTGACACAAGGCTCGCGAAAAACGGCGCGCCATTCACCTTTAGTTGTTAGGTAGTGCATCTCTTTTTCTTACGGCTTTCCTCTTTACCCAATCTCACTACCATTCGTGCTGGTCCATTTTTTACGCTCATCATTTTACCTCCTTGTTCAGGTCGTCGCAACAAGACGTCGTGTTTACGCTGAATTTACACTCCCCTGCGCTGATCGTCATTCTTCAGAACATTCCCAATTTATCGATTGCAAACGCCATCACTGGAAATAAAAACTGAAATGCTGAAGAGCTCAGTTTGCCTTGAAGACTTTTTTTGCGGGTGGAGCTGCTAAAGATGTCGCCGCTGATGTCTTACAAGTTCGAAGCCTTAAAAATGAACTGCCATCTATCGTCTTTGCAGCTGTGGCAGCGGATTCCTCGCTTCGGAGGAGTTTTCTATCCGCTTTTGAGTTTTTGGCGTCACGTCTCTTTGAGCCTCAAAGTGATGGCAGTTGGCGTTGCTGTATTTCGAAAACCACGGCGTTCCTTCGGTCGCCGAAAACGTCCGAGATTTTGTGGACATATTTTTTCTTTTTGTGTTTTCAGTTTTCTTAGAATACGAAAAAGTAACGAGACGCCAAATCATTTCCTTTAAATTGTCTTGCAGCATAGACATAGAGGTCGTATTTTGTGCTGCTCCAAAAGACAGGCATTGTAGCTTTTAGACCTTAGTTGGTAATATCCAGACAGTTAAGAAAAGAGCTATAGCATCTGCGCTTGGTAATAAAGCTCCGCAGAAAAAAGTGAAAATATCCGTCCATATCAATGCCATCACGCGTCTCACCGATTCTAGAAAGTACACTCACCTCCAACTATGATCTATTTTCTTGGAACTGCTTGTTGATCTCCCCTTGTCAGCGTGACTTTATAGAAGAAAAGGGCACACAGGAAATACTTGACAATTTACCGACCTCTTAAATTCTTCATTTCAACATAGGGAACGTGCTTGTCTTGTGCTTGTAAATATAAAAAATGTTTTTGATAGCGTCATCCCCCTTTACTATAAAAAGCAAGATGCCATTTTTAGGGTTTCTGGTCCTTACTTCTAGTTGTGAAGGAATTCTTTGTTTGAACGACAACAGTTTTTCATACTAAGTTAAGTCAACAGCAAGTTCTTTCAAACTGGAGCTGGGGGCCACCAGAGATTTGTTTGAGAGTTCTGAATAGATAATTTTGACTTGGGGAGACATGCCTTAGCAAGACCTCCATCATCTACCCAGATAATAAGTTGGAATAATTGCACATGTGCAGAGGGTAGCCCGTGGCTCGGACAGAATGTATACATTTCTGAATCATTGACAATTAAAAGTCGTTAGAAAGTCCAGTGCTCCTCTTTTCTTACTCTGTTTTTGCTCTCCCTTTTGCTTCTACAGATACATTTCACTCAGAAAAGTGCACCGTTTACCTGCGAGAAAGCCTTTGAAAAAATTACTGGGGCAACAAATTACGTACATTCTCCTGTTTAAATTGTAGACTACCGTTTATACAAGCAATCTTCAAGATTATGTCAATCATCCTCCTGACATATAAAGAGATTTCAGGATGCAATCCTTATGTTTAAAATTCAAAAGTTCCTTTTTTCACTACCTCAATGAGCCTGGGCACAATTGCAGAACACGGTACTGCACCGGACACATATGAAGCAGCTGTTGTCAACCGAAAATAAGCTGAAAAAGTGTGACTCCCCTATTAGCCTAACGTCCTACACTTCAAGTTTATGGCTTTTTGGAGCCCCTCCGGCAGGTTTGCGCATCATTTTAAAAAAGTACACTTTTTATCGTAGAAAGCCAAGAACCCTTGTATGACAGCCTTAGAAGTTAAATGTGAGCCGCCTCTTTTGCAGCTTTCCGTGAGGAGCCAGAATTCGCTGCAGAATTGCGCAGCGGTCCTTCATAAATAATAATAGTACGAGCAAAGACATTAATGGCCAGCCAATCTCTTAAGCCTCTCCTAATTCTGCAGCGAGACATTACTGATCAAGAAGGCTGGCTGCTCTAGTTATCAAGCGAGAATTGGATGAACTGCGCCTGTACCTCAGGTGCCGCAAACTCCAAATATTTAGCGGAAACCTTTATCTTTGTTGTTGCGCTACTAGGATGAAATTAAGATTCTTGTTCTTTAGAAATTAGATATTAAGATCCTGCAGCCGCTAATGCAAAGCAAGTTCAAGCTGCTGCAGTTTCAAAACATATTTGTAGCAAAGTGACATCATCGCCGAGTAAGAACTACAAGATTACTTTTGCAAGAAAGTGCAAAGCCAGCATAACGAAGCAGCAAAGGCGCTCCTGGAGCTAGTTCTTCGTGCAAAATGAGATAATAAAAAAAAACAAGACCCGATTCACAGCTGCTTTCTTGTTTCTCAACCATGGTGGCGGCAAACACAACCTCTGTGTTATGTGTGCACGTGCTCTGTAGCATGAGAAATTTATTTTCGCACTACTAATTTTATAGATAAAACAATTTTATTCAATTAGCACACTCTTCTGTGCACTAAATGGGCCGGTCAACGTTGGTCGTCGTGCTTTTTGTCTTCTTTCTGCACGGTCACGCAGTAGGTGCGCCAATATCGCGGGGTATCTAAGCAGCATCGCAGCAAGCTGCTGTGTGTGTGCGAGGTTTACATCCAGTGACATCTTGCTGTTCAATAGGGGCTGCTCTGAAAAAAAGCTCATCGTAACCCTTTTACGAAGTCGCATGCAAGCTTCAGTACAACAAGGCAACTTCTGCTGATAGCAAGGAAACAACAGAAATCACGGAGTATCGCCTTAGAGAGCTCATGGCACGTTTTGGTTGCTATGGTGAAAACAACGAAATAATTCTAAGTCTTTACCATTATTATCACAAAAGCAAATATCGCTGATCACCAAAACAGCGTTATTAGAATTGATATTTGCTGGCTTCTATCGGTCATATTGGAATAATTTAACTCGCAAACTAGGCTCACGAGCAACGGAAAGGTAAAGAATGCATACCTTTGTGCCTTACAAAAGGAAAGTGTCATATTCTGGTGATTACAACGAAACAAATGTAAGATGAATTTTTGTTCTGGGCAGAGCACAAGTGATCGGTAGCCTTAATTAAACTGTCAAGAGGATATCACAAGAGGGTTCTCCCTGCTTAAGAACTCCCAGCTTTGTTTCATTTCTTTCAGCAACTCAGAGTAAGGACAGTATTGGAAACTAAATACACGTACCGGTGGCAGCGAAAGTTCCAAAATTGCTTTTGCGAAATTGACAACAGATGACGTCAGCGCAGGTGGCGAAAGTGAAATGTGAGATAGCCTGCTTGAACCCTTAGCCCGTAGTTTTCTTGATATAAATTATGGTTTCGTAAAATATGGAATCGCGAGCTCTTTATTTTCGGCTTCTTCGAAAGGTACGGAGCTATATTATCCTTGCGATGGCTCATATTACCGCGATAGCGTCAAGTCTTCCATTCTGCAGAAGATCAGGTTTTTTCAGCGGCAGAAGAGCAGCGGAAAAGCAGGGAGCTGTCCTGCCCCCCAGGTCACGTCGCCTTGTGACATCACCAGAACCTGCCCACTGTGGCTGGTTCGAACCTGCTCGACAGATTGTGAGTGAAGTGTCCATTTTGGCAGTTGGCAGTTATTTTAATTTTGGATCGCGAGGAGTTACTCAGGAATGGAAACTTGGGTCTCACACGTTCCACCGCTGACTGTGTTTGAAACAGCTACTTTCCGGAGTAGTAACGCATTACTCGACCGCTCCACCGCTGCACCAAAAGTGGCATGAAGGCTATTCAAGATCTACCAACGCAAAGTATACAATGACCGATTCCGCGTATATGAGCATGTAGGCAGGATCTAGGCGACAAAGGGAGTACTTCCGTGCGAGCGGGGTCTCTAATGTTGTGCATTGTATGTACATTTAAAGTTAGCTTAAGCGTTATGTTATGGTCAAGGAACAAACAATATCAGTTTCTGGGAGGCGACACGCTAAGAGTACCATGGACCGCTGATGAGACCCATTAACACTATCACGTCATACCATAATGGAGAAGTTTATATGCCTCCTCAAGTTTCTGACTTTCTACGGTCAGTTTATTGCAGTAAGCATTTTGGAAAGCATAATTTTAGTTTATGTTGATGCAGCAGTTCTTATCTTTTTTCTGAAAAAAGCAAGAGAGTATAACTGTGCACCCTTTCAGATTGCTCCTGATATGGAAACTAAAGGACAGAATTAACGAGGCGTCGTTATGTTGTTAGATATTGTTTTGTTAACTTCCACTTCTTCCTCAAAGAAGTTTTGCGTTGGAGGCGCAAAAGAAGTGTCATTTACGCAAAAAATTGTTAGCGAGGAAAAGAAGATTATCTTTCAGAATCTATTCGCCACATGAAGAAAATAAAAGGTCTTCGAGGGAGTTTGGACCCCTCGGCATTGCGCCGCTCTCAGCCGATTCCAATGATTTTTTCTTCGCTGTCTTTTCTGTCTGATATTTAATTATGGCTATTGATTTCGGATAATCGGTAGGGGCACAGATGCTTGCACTTTGCAAAATTTTTAATATAGTACTTTTTTTAGCCACTTTACGGGACAAATAAATTTGTTCTCTGGTCAGTGAAATCGCCAATTATTCTATGAAAAATGAACCTGCTAACACTGAGAAATTACCGACATTGCCTGGCCTGCACGACACAAGACGTAACGATATCTCATTTGAAATCAAGCAGAAGACCTGGGAACTACCATGGCTTGTGATACGAAGGGAACACACCCGGTAGTCGTTGAGGTAGCTTAGTAAATGCAAATAAAAGGCAACTGTAACAGTGGGTGGAGGAATGTCAGGTTGGCTGATTTTATTACCAAGTTTGCGGGCATGAGTTACGCAGCTGGCACGGGACAGGATTAGCAGGAAAGATATAGAAGAGGCATTTGTTCTGCAAATAACATGATTTATGATTGTTTCAGAAAGTTCTCATTTATCTCAGGCACACCTTTCTTCTCGCTTTTCGGCATTCATGATCGCATGTCGGGCTTGGCCTCCAGTCGGCCCAACCGATGCTATCTGCCATTAACTGCCATGCACAATAAAAACCTCACTTAAAGCCGCACCACAGCTGTCGTGGTGGTTAAGTGCTTATGGTGCTTGGCAGCTGACACGAAAGACGCTAGTTCGATGCCGGCTGCAGCGGTCGCATGTAGATAGAGATGAAATGTTAGAGGCATGTGTACTGAGCAATGTCAGTGCACGTAAAAAACCCAGGTGGTCGCAATTACTGGAGACCTTCACTATTGCGTCCCTTATAGCTTGAGTCGCATTGGGACAGTAAACCCATAAAAACTGTAAACCATAAAGCCATGTCTTAAGAATCGTGGTTATATGTGCCTTCGATGAGAAATGTCGAAGTGAGTGTACGAAATATCAAGGAACAATTTAGTTTTTAAAAAAATATCAAGGAACTCCTCTATCGGTTATTACGTGAGTCCCATACTTTTCCCACCATTTCTTCACTCACTTAGCGCCGCCGCCAAATATGTAGATTCTATTTCAGCAGCATGAACTTGTACAATGAGGCCTGTCGCCTATTGAAAGCTATTAGGAGATGGCCAGTTTTGTGCAGCAAGTCCAAGCTGTGTGAAAAAAAGGAAAGAACACTAAATTCCGCTTTTTAGTTATGACGCGGTAGGGCTAATGGGTTATGTCCATAAATTCGTAACTGGTAATGGCAGATTTAATATTCGTAGATCGCTGGGAGCTCTCATACCACTCCTGGTGTAGTGGTTACGCGATAATCCACTGCCGTGCGATAGCAGGCTGCCACGATTGCGGTTTGTGCGACATACGTAGGTTTCTCTTGCCCCGCAACATCTCCCGACCAATCATTAACTGCCATCTGCCACGGTGACCAGTTTGCTGACAATACGGTGGGCATATTGTGACGATGCCATAAGGTCGTGTAGATTAGGTGTCTGACATCAGATGGTTCGTCAAGAATTTTCCGGGGATGGGAGTGTCTTGTCTCCTCTGCGTCCCCTCAAGGCGCCAAATTCATGCTCCGGCCGCTCCGGCTGCGAAACTTCAAACTTTAGGCATTGCTGACTCCGACGCCGGCCAATTGTTTTTTTCAAATGGGGCTGCTGACACTCTTGCATTAACGGTAAATTGAAGGGCTCGAACAAACTCGAAGGACCAGAGGTGGTCAACAATTATTCTGTGCAAAAAATGTCTTGCTATCTTCCGCGTAAGATTTGTGAGAAAATGAGAGGCGACGAGTTTTAGCGTTCAGGGCGGAAGTGCAACACTCGCACTTCTGTTTTCTTGACAGAGCTGCAGCACCGTATAAGATCCCTAGGGAAGACAGAGTTAGTATAGGTGCGCCAGTTTCTTCTACCAAGTCTCGAAGTTGTGATCAAAAGCCTCAACTGCTGCATTCAGGAGACATACTTGCTGTCGTGGTTAAAGCAGGTGCAGGCTGTATCCACTCAATTATGGCAGCCACGCTTGCTTTAATACATTCAAAGCGCTCTTGCAGTGAACGACACAGCTAGTCAGTAAATTGTCGACTGCTCGAGAAGTAATTTTAATGAGTTACAAAAAATTTTTTTCCTTCTGGATGGCTGTCGTCATGTGTTGATAATTGTTCAATTCATGTGCTTTATCTTTAAAAATTAGAGAGAATTTGAAAAAAAAATTGTTTTCCCACAATAATCACTTTCCAATGAAAATCTGCATTGGGATAAATTGAAATGCTGCAAAGCGCGAGAAGAGTAGGTGAACTAATCGACTTTGCGGAGAACAATTTTTACTAAACAATGTGGAGGTGTTGGACTCTCCTCATTGTGCAGACAGCTTTGTGCCATGGGAGCGTGTTTGGCCAATACATTCGCGAGCGGCGCAGGGAAAACAAACGCAAATCTCCCGCTCATATTGAAAGCCTATATAGAAACTGTATAGAAAGGTTGCTAGCAGTAACGCCAAACATTTTCAGGGGAAGGTACTCAGAACATGTTGACAACAGACTACCGAAGTTCCGTCATGTAATGATACATGGCCCGGTGGTTTGTCGAGAATTCGCTGTACAAGGCAGTAACGGTTAAAAGGGTTAAATGACGGAAACGAATATAGTTGCGAACGATTATATCTTCTTTCTTCTTCTTATCTCGTCTATGAAGCTACTGCTTGTAGGCTCATGGCTTCACTTAGCGAAACAGCTTTTACGGCCTTTTGCTATCTCTGAATCAAGCCACCCAATTTTTTTTTTCTGTTTTTTCCTGCCAATTAGAAACTTCTCCACTGCACTGTTCTAAATACAGCAAATGTTAACTGAACTACAAATTATAAAACTCTAATTTTATAAGGTGTGAAATCTACGCGATTAATATGTCGATAGTCGTTCGCCGCACATTTCAGAAAACAGACTTCCCCATCCAGAGAGAACGTATGCATGAGCACCTGAATAAAACGTAAGCATGAAAATATACTTTGTATAGCGAACTCCTCAAATTACCAAAGTCATATCCTCCTTGTATAGCTGGTACTAACGAGCGCTTTAAGTTCTACTTTCTGACTTAAACACATTTTTTTTCTAACCCCTGACCACACGATTGATGGCGCGGCAGACACAATATCGAGCAGCCTCGTCGCGCGCTGTATTTGCGTTATGAATTGATTTTTTCAGCTTAGAGTCCATGTAAACGTAACAGTTCTTTTCAACGAAAGCATGGGGCCAACCTGAATTGCGTTTCTGTATTACCAACTTCCCTGAATACTCATGGCACATGGACCGCGGATAGGTAGCGTTAGAGACAGCTCTCATCCGCAGCCCAATATAAAACTGCAAACGAGCCACGGTGGTCGAACCAATTGTGCACATATGTACCGAAATATAACTATCTGAGTTTCGAACAAGGCGTATGCTCTTGAAACGCTTGATACACATGATCTAGCTCGTTCTGACCTGCTACGTTTTCCAGAGCGTTGAGCTTTGAAGGTTTCTCAGTGCTCCTAGTTTACTTTTTAAAAAGAATTTCAAGATATCCGGCGTCGATTTAAGGCCGCAAACACTTTATCTACACACCATTGCTTCTGATAATATGTTTTTTCTTGGTAGTAAGGTCATAGATTTCATATGTCATTCATCGTACGGGTTATAACAAGAGAGTCGTATGATATTGTTCTACTTCCGAACCACGAGTCACTAGAGGCATACGTCACAGAACGAAAGGAAAGCCTTCTTTCAACATCCAAATCTGGCGTAGATATAAAACCTTGTACACGCTCCATTCAAACATACTCCTGCAGAAGAAGCGCAGTCCCTATACCACTAAGAATAACTCTTGGCCGAGCAACTTTAAGCTGCTGACAGCTAGTGATAACTAGTGACAGGCGTCAAAACCCCAAGAAAACAGAGCCTGATGTACGACTGCATGAAATAAAATGATGGAAACTTCATTGTGTGTTAAAAAAGCCACGGCACCAGAAATTCAGGGTGTTCTAATTTTAGTTATCATAAATGTCGGTTATAACAGTTTCCGCCTCCTTATCCGTTCCTCTTTCCTGAGAACATTTTCCTCCACGATGCTACAGTACTACGCACTCAAAGTGCAAGCCAAGGAGGGCTGTGCAATCCATTTTATCGGGGTCCATTGACAGCGCGTTCTTTGGCGCTTTTAACTAGCGCCCTCGTTATGAATGCACTCAGCGCGATTAAAACTTCCCACATCCGTTATGTTGAAGATCGCTTTTTGTTTGCGTGTTATTTAAACATGATGTGCACTTAACGTAATTAGTCGCAGCCATGCCTCCGATTACCTTGTTTTCTTGTTCACTTTTTCTCAAGAATTGTTCATGCGGCAGCCTACTGTTTCAATGCAATAATTCTGAAGTTTTGCATGCCAAAATAGGAATACCGATGGGCTGTGCTAAAACAAACAGGGTTAGAGATATTCTGCTGAAACGTCTCATTTAAACTAACTGCTTTGAATGGCTTCGTAAAATCAAAATCAACATCGTTTAAATATGCTGGTGCGTTTTCAGACTAAAAAACGTACTCTCTTTGCTCGAAGCAAGTCCTTGTTCTAGAATGGAAAGTGAGTTAACAGGGAAGCTACTCATCCCATTATTGATGCCGACCAAAGCTGGTAATGTTTGAACAAATGTTAAAATTTCTAAATCGGGATAGCTCGACAAGTCAATGTTATTATGACGGGAATGATTTGAGTAAATCTTGCTTGCTCTGAATTAAGACTACCACCATATTCAATCCGCGCTCGCGTATAGCGTAAAAAAAATCTTTCCCTTAGTTAGAGCCTTTCGTTATCATCAAGCGTTACTAATGAATAGCAAATTTTGCTTGATGGCCAGTAAACAGCAACGAGTACCCCGAAGCACAGGAGACAGCCAATTTCGGCTCTCGAGACATATCAGGATACATGCATGACATCGCATGTAATACATCCCTCTACACTTCTTGGTTTCTGTGAATGTTGGCTTCCGTCATGTACGACATAACGAGAACCTCTTTTTCCTTGCCTTGTCTGCTCAGTAGCTAACGAGGGCCCCGATTCTGGTAGTCTTGATGCCGTAGGTAGCATAACAGGGTTCTCGCAGAGCTCCCGCATTTTCCGGTTGGTCACGTTCCTACGTGGCACTCGCGGTAACACAGGATGTTCTAAGTGTGCTGCAATGTAAGAGGGTGGCGCTGATGAACACTCCTAAAGATCGGTTACGTTGCACATAAATATTCTCAAAATTAGAACATTGGGCAGCCGTGTCCGCACTGTTGGTATAAAGCACCGAACGAACGCGGAATTCAGACGTCGTAGGTAAGGATCGCAGCCGCGTCATGTGGTTGTTTTTTTCTTTCGGCTTTCTACTCTGTTATTTAAAAAAAAAATAACAATTACCCTATTCATATCTCATTTATGAACGATAAAAACATCCGCTTTGCTCCTTGTTTTCTGTGACTGTTGGCTTCTGTGATCACCGTTACAAATATTTCTGCAGTTTGCTGCTCTGACAAGAGTTCGCAATCTTCTCCCTCTTCGCCGTGCTGTTTTGGCGTAAAGCGTTGGTATGCAATCTCTATACTTTTCACATTGTCTCTACGGGCTTATTTCTGAGCTTTGAGTGTGACAGCCCTTAGACTTTCTTTGACTGTTCTTTTCATAATTATACTGCTTCTTATTGTTATACCACGCCTTAAATTAAGTATCTTCACGCTATCGGCAATCGTTTGGTGGTGGGAGTGCTTGGGATGACAGCTGATAGCAGTTCATTCGACGCTAACGTGTTCCATGCTGAAGAAATTTAGTTAGGCACGCTAACCGAATAGCTTAACAGAAATAGCTCAGCGTGTGAGCGAGAGAGAGAGAAGGCAAAATAGGCTGTTTAATAGGCGTGGGCAATAAGATTACAGTAGTGTATTCATGAGCCACACACTGATAGTGCGCAATGTGGGCGACTTACGTATTAGGATTTTTTTTTGTAATATTGCTCTCTATAGGACTAATTTTTTTTCATACTGAATTCATCATTGTAGATTCGAAAGAAAAGCTTACTTCAGCGCCTTTTTAAAGCATGCTGACCTGAATGGCCGTTTTTAGTAGTTATAGGTCAGATCCCAGCGCAATCACATTGCTCCCCACAAAACGTACAGCCCTGAGAAAACATCATTTTACTTTAACATGCTATCTGCCTACTTCAGTATTGATGAAGGGTGTATTAATGATGAAACGTGGCTTCTTGCTTCTTGGTTTCTGTGACTGTTGGCTTCTGTCATGTACGACATAACGAGCTCCTCTTTTCTCTTCCCTTGTCTGCTCAATAGCTAACGAGGGCGCCGATTCTGGTAGTCTTGATGCCATAGGTAGCATAACAGGGTTCTCGCAGAGCTCCCACCCTAACCGGTTGATCACGTTCCTACGTGGCAGATTGAGTGCGCCAGACACATGCCACTAGTTTTATTCAGCTCATTTGACTCTTAAGTAGATGTGCTCTTGTTTTATTTTCTCATTCTGACGTCAAAGCAGAATGCAGAAACAGGACATGAGATCCGGTTCGGTGCATCCGAGAGCAGCGGGATACAGCCTTGGTCTTCTTATGCCCACTGCGTCAATCAGAATTTCCTTTTTTAGTTTCCGCTTCGTTTATGACTTAACTTTCAGTGTGGGTAACGCAAGACTGCTCTTATATGATTGTGCGTGCTTCCTAGTTTCGCGCTGAGTGCCCAAGTTCTTTGCTGTGCCGCGGTCCAGCTTAACGCAATAAAACATACCGCGCATTCATTACAGAGCATAGGCCTCTCCATTTTTTGGACTTTCTGCTGCTCTTCAAACGTCCCCACCAAAAAGAATTGAAGGTAAGTCGAAAGTGCAGCAATATTTCGCCTCAGGAAGATAATTATTTCCCGATAATAAGAATGACTATGGAACTGTTGGAAACTGGTGTGCTAAAATAAATTTACAAGGCTAAAAATCATATAGTTTGCGATTTTGTGGCGCAAATATTTCGATAGGAAAATATTTGTGTAAATTTTGCCTGCATTGAAGGATAGGTAAAACAGTAGGTGCTTAAGATGCAAGCTAATGCGCTTGGTGAGTTTTTTAAAGGTGCATTAAAGCAATAATATGCTTTTTACTCCAGGAACTAAGGCAATTGCGCCTTTCTGATGTTCAAAGCAGAAGATAACAACAAATTCATGTTTTTAGAATGGATAAAAAATCTAGGTTCGTCATAACGTATTTGTTTTGTAGCTCACTCTGAAATGTGCATTTTCCGCCACGAGAATGTTGGCATTGCTAAAACAGAAGGCCGCATTCACTCTATATAAAAAGTGCTGCCGGGTTAGCACTGCTAAGCATGAAATCTTGGGCGAAAACAGTTTTTACAGGTGGACACCTCAGCCACGTAACTGAGAGCGCGATTAAAGTGTGCACTGATCCTGGGAGCCAGTTATACTCCTTTTATTTTTTCAAAAACAACAGAGTCTACAGCGCTGTCAACGGTTACCCATCGCGGTAGCACCATGGATAGGCGCTCGGCTACTGACCTGGGCTACCCATGTTCCAAACCGACCGCGGCGGCAGCGTTCCGACCCACCGTGATGGCTCAGTGGTTAGAGCGCTCGGCTACTGATCCGAGGTATTCGGGTTCGAACCCGACCGCGGCGGTTGTGTTTCGATGGGGGCGAAACGCAAAGGCACCCGTTTGCTGTGCGATGTCTGTGCAGGTTAAAGATCCTAAGGCGGTCGTAGTTGTTCCGGAGTCCTCTACTACGGCACCTCTTTCTTCCTTTCTTCTTTCGCTCCCTCTTTTAACATCTCCCTTACGGCGTGGTTCGGGTGCCCACCGAGAGAGACAGTTACTGCACCGTTTCCTTTCCTCGAAACCAATTTTCAATTTTCAACGCCTACCTCAACGAACCCATAGAACGCCTGCGGCGCGCTGCTGGAAATGAAAATTTGTTTTTGAGGGAAGTGATTCATCAAAAATGGCTTCTGCCTAGCGTCATGACCAGTATTTATTTAGATTTTACGCCTTATCTATATCTTCAAAAATGAATTTTGGGGAAGAGGAGGGCAGTATCTGTCCTACATATCGGCGGACACCTGAACCGCGCCGTGAGGGAAGGAATAAAGGAGGGAGTGAAAGAATAAAGGAAGAAAGAGATCCCGTAGTAAAGGGCTCAGGAATAATATCGACCACCTGGGGATCTTTAACGTGCACTGACAACGCACAGCACACGGGCACCTTTTGCGTTTCGCTTCCATCGAAACGCAGCCGCCGCGGTCGGGTTCGAACCCGGAAGTCGGGATCAGATAGCCGAACGCCCGAGCCACTGAGCCACCACAGAATGTACAGAATTTCTATCTTCTACTCCAATTTTTTGCCCTTCAATACATAGAGCAGTTAGCTCCCTGACCCTCTTCCGCAAGCAACGCAGGATGTAAGCGATTTAAAAGATGCCTGCGGAAATGTCTGTTCCACCATTGATTCTCTTGATTCTCTGTACCCAAAGCAAAATATCCTATGAACTATTCTTTTTGCATATCCATTCGTCGTATATTGCACTTATGTTCTTGATTTTCTTCGTTGAAACCTATGTGGGACGTCGCGAGAGTTCTAAGACAGTTCACGACAAGCAACAAGCCACAGATTTCACACACTACAGTGTGAGCTCGCCGCGTAATTTCATTTCAGTAGAGTCAGCGCTAGAACTTTTTAATATGACCGAACTAGCAGTGCCACGGAAGCGAAAACTGTCCAGCGTCTGTTTCTGTATAAACCCTCCTTCTGCTACCGATCCCCTTTTCAGCCCCAGCCCCTTCTCCACTTGTATGGAAGAGGAGGAATAAGGCGGACTAAGAATAACTCTGCACAAACGAATAAAAAAAGCGGTTATGAATGTTCATAAAATTAGCATAGAAAATTGAAAATTTAAAATTGCTTCCAACCCCACTGCCGGCCGGTTACCAACCGGTTTCCTCAAAATAGGTACAGGCTATGACCCGGCCTAGTGCTCGGCTTGCTAGGGCTACATGGCTTGGCAAAGGAGCCTGCGCCTACGAATCCCGTCCTTCTGGGCTTAGACGTTAAATCCGCCTCGTGCGGTAGAAGCCGATTTGTGGCCCCCCTTTTTTTTTCTCACGAAGTCGGATAGCCGAAAAGCCGGACTAGCCCATGACCGCAGTGATACTCTGAATCGCTTCAGACGAAGGATCTTAACGTTGAACTTGACGCTGGTTAGAGCGGACGAGCTCGAGTCGGACTCTTCACATGGGAGTGAAACATGAACCACCTTTGCAGGCTGAGTTGTTCGAAACTGGGTTTGCCCTGAAGGGGCGCAGCGGGGTTTTCGGAGCCTCCTCCAAGCACACACCCCTGAAGTAGCCGGGCGCCTGTCCGGGGGTGGGTTGTACCCATTTCTACCGCTGGATGTCCGGCGGTGGGTTTCGAACCAACCACCTCCCGCAGCCGAAGGTGACGCCCAGACCACTACGGAATCAAATTTCCTTTCCCAGACTGCGAATTCAATTCAATTCAGTTTTCAGGTGGCGTGTTCGAGAAGTAGCAGTGGCCTTCGATGCCATTACAAAGCTCGTTTTGTTGTTTTAGAAACGAATTATACCCTAAAATCGTTCATTTTACGATAACTGTTTTCTCGCAACTCGGATAATCAAAGAGCTTTTTAGAGATAGAAAAAACAAATAATCTAGTGGAAAATCCACTAAAAGATAAATCTTACTAAACTGTGCTCTTTGTTTCGTTTATTAGCAATCAAGCGGAAACAATGGGTTTTTCCGCCTCTCTTCTTGCTCCGGAGATCAGAGTCCAAGCGCTGAGAAAGAAGGAATCCTATAATACTTAGAATACGAATCAAAGGTTGCGGAGTTCTCGATAACGGTGAGTGGGCGTCTGAGCTGAAGCGATAATTAAGGCCAGAAGAAATCCGTATGCAATTAAGAGAGGTTCTGCGGACGTCTTCAATTCAAGCACTCGTGCGCTACGCACGGCTGAGCAAAATCCAGATCCTATACAGACTGCTTTTGCGGTATTAGGCACGTACAGAAGACATAGTTCCGGCCTGAACTAGCCGAGATAAAAATATAACACAAATGAACCTAGTGAGCGCAAAACATATAATAAGGTTGAGAAGAAACGCAATAATTGGACAGCCGATTTGTATTCTCCCCAAGCCCAATCGTTAAGGCAAGTCTCCCGCCTGCTTCTTACGAAAAAAAAATACTCTCAGTGCATAATTGAAAAGCTTTATGGAACGATACTTTATTACCCTGCTCATTAGAAAAAGACGTGCAATAAATGTTACCTCTGCGCAGGTCACTTCAAGATGGCTTGTAACGCAAAGAAATATCTCAAAGGAAAGCAATGTCAGAGGGTACCAATTCCCGGGGTCAAAAAATGAAGGAGAAATTGTATTAATGCTTCGTAACAAATCTGTGTTAGTGGGATTTTCAACGAAAAGAAGAACTATGGCGAGAAAACACTTCTGTCACAGCTTTTTTTTTTCGTTTGCCTCACTCGAGTTTCCTCCTCGAGATGAATCGGAGGAGGGCAATTGCAGCTGCCTCAATGAAAATTTCTAGAGAAAGCCTTTCGTTGCGCGCTTCTTTTCAGCGGATTACCGAGGCCTCAAAAGTGTGGCTCTCACGATGAGAAAAGGCTATTTCAGTACGGAGACATGCATTGGATTATTTGGTCACAGGTATTCAGTGGGCTGGAGTTACGTTTGAATGCAGGGTTGATTTGCCAGAAGTGATCATGCTTTCGTAGAGATGGGTAAATCAAGTCGCACTGGCTGTCCCGAAAGTAAGCGCGAGAGAAAGGCAAATAGTGATGACGCAGATCAGTGGCAAAATCAATAAATATCAAGGCAGTTGAAGAAAAGAAACGTTTTCACCATCGGTCTCACGAACACAAACAATAATGTAATGCTTCATCCATTAACAATGACGTTGTTGCATCTGGGTTTGCAAGCCCCAAGGGTAGCGTTGGCCTGGCGGCCTGGGGCAAAGCTGGAAACATCCGAAGGTCCCGGCAAAGGATGAGTCGACTGGCAACAGAACAACTTGTTTATTCTGGCATCGCCAAAAGAGCAGCCGGTCAGGGCGACCACGTTACTCGAAGGAAGGAATCGAAGTCTCTCCTCGGCGTCCGGGGCAGCTGCTTTTTTTATACCCTCGGAGTCGAGGGCAAGAAGGAACGGCTTGGGAGGAGGCGTTGCGGCAGCGATGAACGGTTCTAAATGACGGCCGCTTTGAACGAAGCCGCGGCGTCCGTTGCATCCGCGCCGGCTATACCGCGCGTTGTAGGCGAGACGTAACAACGTACATAATTGCTCGCAAAGCATAATATTCTATAAAAGCATACAGTTCAAAGTGCTCATTTTTATACATTTTGTTTGAAACAAAATAAACAAAATTTGAGTGTCGAGGGTGCGTCAAATGTTCCCTGTCCACAGGGCCTCCTTTAGGGCGCAGAGTAGAGCATTTACAACACCGCCAAGTATCTAAATCCCTCTATGGTGCTGAAGATGTTGCTTTATAAGACATGAAACCTTCTAACCGACTACAAATGGGCTCACCCTGCTATCGTGCAGGTGTGGAAGTCCTCGGAATGGTGAGGTATCGAATTAGCTTAGACGTGAAAAGGCAACGGAAGAAGCGAGTGACGCGGAAGTCCATTACCGGAGTTTGCGCTATGAAAAAGAGTATAAGGATTCAAAGTACCGCTGCAGAACAGATATTTGGCTATAACAGAGGAAGACGATATTAATGTTCACAAAATGAACGATAATCTTACAGTTATCAACACGGAGGGCGCAGTAGAAGTAATCGGCAGGACGGTTCCACACGACACAGGCAAGTTATCTAGGAGAGGAAAAATCTAGTTAGAAATGCCAAAGCATGAAAGCGTCTAAGCCTACAGGCAGAATAGAACTTGCACAGCTATCAAATTTAATCAATAAGCGCAAGGTAGCCGACATTAGAAAGATTAATACGGAAGAAATCGAGCTTGCTTTAAAGAACACAGCTAGCCTGAGAGCAGTGAAGAGGAAACTAGGCATAGGTGAAAACAAGAAGTATGCTAAAACAGACAACGCGGTAAATGTCATTAGCAATATTGATGGAGTGTCAATAGAGAATAACTAAGTAATTCTTAATTCGCTGATGATATTGCCTGGCTACGTCGCGCAGAAGATGACTAAAGATAGTTAAAGTAGCTGAATTATTCTGCAGCAATCTATGCAGTAGCAAAAGGGATAAGAGTTGTATTGATAGAGGCAGTAGTGCACATCAATGAAAGTAGAGAAAGCCTTACGAGCTACGGAAATGTGGAAAGCAGCTGGGGAGTATCAGGTAACAGGAGATCTCTTTAGGACGGAGGGGAGATAGTCCTAGAAAAATATAGCCACTGTTTATGCCCAATGCCTGATGACCTCGAGCATACCGGAAGCTTGAAAGAACGCTAACATTATCTTCATTCAAAACGGAGAAATTAAGGAGTTGAAAAATTACAGACGGAAAAGCTTACGGTCAATTGCCTACAAGGTATTTACTAAGGTAATCGCAAATAGAATCACGACCACATTAGACTTCAATGAACCAAATAAAGAGGCAGGCTTTTGTAAAGGATACTCTAAAAAGACTACATTTACACTATCTATCATATGATAAAGACACACAACATAAACAAACCTATATATAGTGATCATTGGTTACGAAAAACCATTTTTCTCAGTGGAAACTTCAGCAGTCATGCAAGCATTGCGTAATCCGGGTGTAGAAGAGTCTTATGTGAAATTATACGAAGATATCTACAGCACCTGCACAGCTTCCATAGTTCTTCATAAAGTCAGCAATAAATTTCAATAAGAAAGGGTAATAGGCAGGGAGACACGACCTCGTCAATGCTTGTCACCGCCTGTTTTCATGTGTTCCAAGGCCAAGATTTTGAACACATGGGGATAAGTGTCAATGGAGAATACCTAAGTAATTCGTCATTCGCTGATGAGATTGTCTGGCTAAGTCGCGCAGAAGATGAGCTGCAAAGCATAAAAGCATAATAAATGAGTTAGACAGAGCAGTATAGTGGGTCTAAAAATTAACGTGCAGAAAGCCAAAGTCATGTTCAACAGTATAGCAAGGGAACAGCAGTTCACAATTGGCAACGAGAGGCTTGATGTGAAAAAAAATACGTCTACTTAGGGCAGGTAGTGACCGCTGATCCGGATTATGAGAGGGAAATAACTAGAATGACCAAAATGGGGTGGAGCGCATATGGCAGGCTCTCTCAGATCATGATTAGCAGGTTACCAATATCCCTCAAGAGAAAAGTGCACAACAGCTGTATGTTACCGGTACTCACCTACGGGGCGGAAACGTGGAGGCTAACGATAAGGGTTCAACTTAAAGACAACACAGCGAGCCATGGAAAGAAAAATGATAGGTGTAATGTTAAGAGACCATAAGCGGGCAGAGTGGGTGAGGGAACAAATGCTTGTTAATGAGATCCTAGTCGAAATCAAGAAGAAAAAAGGGTCTGGGCAGGGCATATAATGCGAAGGCAAGATAACCAATGGTCCTTAAGTGTAACGGAGTGGATTCCAAGAGAAGGCAAGCGTAGCAGGGATGGCAGAAGTTTGGGCGGGCGGATGAAATGAAGAAGTTTGTGGGAATATGGTGGCCGCAGCTGGCAAAGGAGAGGGTTAACTGAAGAGACAAGGGAGAAGCCTTTTCCCTGCAGTGCGCAAGTCAGGCTGATGATGATGAACACATAAAAACCTTGGAAGCTTCATTGTCGGCTTACGTGCCAGAATACATTGTTGAAAAGCATTTTGCGCTGCCAGAGATCTTTTGCACTCCCTACACGTCTATCGATATGGGAAAAGAGTGTCGGAATAACTTATGGAGAACCTAACACTAAATGAGGCATTAAAAAATGATAGGAGATCATCATGTCTCTGACTGGCTGAAGAGTCATCCGGTAATTCTAGAGCCTCTTTTCGGAATGTTAATGTCGCATATCTGATGGTGGGTGTGAATACCCTATTTATTGAGGGCTCTATATAATTTAAAGCGAATATTTTATGAAGTGCGGTAATTTTCTCAGAAGTTCGATTATCTTTTACGTTTGTCGTAAGTTATGTGTTTGAATTTTAGTATCATTTTTAAAGTCCGATTTTCTACGTAAACAGTTGGAGTACCGCGAGACGAAAATCCCGCAGTGTGTCTTTGAGTGGCAGCAGTGTGAAGCTTCCGTCGCCTGAAGTGGGCACTCATCAGCGACATGACCATCGCGAGGCGGCAAGTTATGAGAAAAAATGTGCAATGCAGCAAATAAGAACGCAAGAACGTTTAGCGAGTCAAAACGCCACTGGAAGTAAAGGAGAGTGTAAATGAAGCAAATGTAAAATGTAAAACCATTTCAGGGTCACAGAAGCCTGCCAGTGCAACGCGTATTTCATTCGCACAACTTTCAGTAAAGGGGTTGCTGAAAAAGAGGAGAACAATAAATGCAAAACCATTTAACAGAAAACCATTAAATCGACAACCATCATTTCATCACAGCATTTTCCTTACACTGTTTATTGTATCAGACTACCCGAGCGTTTTCAAATTTTTATTTTGTTTTAATAAAACCAGACTTAAAAGGCTGCACATCAGCTGCTCTTCTCTAAGCAGCGTCAGCGTGAAACTGCCTGAAGGCAGAGCTTCTACTGTTTACATAACATTCGTTTTCTATGTGGCCAGATGGCCACTGTGAATTAAATCCTTTGCCGCGCTCTTCGAAATTATAGATGCGCAAAGTGGCATAATGCCCAAGAAATTTATATTTGGTCTTCTAACAAAGCATTAGCTTTAAGCAGCCGCCATACGACGAGCCTCCTCGTACCCCCATTTATTTCTCTTAATTCTGTGCCTTGTGATTTTTTCGTTCATTGCGGTCTCCTATTTAATTCTTGCTCTGCGAATTTTCTCATTGCCAAATGCTACGGTATCATGTATAGGAGAAGGAAACCTCAGCGCTGACGGTAACCACGACTGTGGCACCAGCCCCCCTTATTCTGCACCAGGCCAGATTCCCGCCTACGTTCAAGGGTTCAGCGGGAAACTATCCCGAGCTATGTATGACTCCAGCAGTTCGAATGAATCGCCGTATTCAACAACAGGGATGACCAGACGTAAATGAGAGACGGTTTCTTCCCTCTAAAAGGCTCAACCAGGATTTAGAACGAAAACCACGAAGCTTCCCTGGGGGCGTCTAATTTGTTTAAATGGGAGCTCCTCAAGACTTTCACACGCATACACTCGAAAAAAAAAATACGGCAGCTACCACTGCACTATCGTGTCCAAATTAAAACTTACACACTGACTACATACGTAGAAGAAATGAAGCTTTCTTATTTACGTGCCAATCCTGACATAAGAGGAGAGAAGCAGGTGGAGCTTTCTATCGGAGGTGTGAAAGGTACTTATCGCTGGTTGTGTCCACAGCCCACCTAAGACTGCCGTCAAATTCATCATCGAAGCGGTCATGATTAAGAAAAGCCTGAATCATCAAGCCCGTCATTCCCCCCGACCACTCGAAGCAACCTCGGCATGATAATTGAACTGCAGAGAAGCCACGGGTAATCTGCGGAATGTTACCGCCAGTATGGTCCAAGAACAGCTGCGTCGGCCGCTACCGCTTTCCAAGCAGTGTCAAGTATAGGCCTTTGCGGAAATGATCCATGGAGAAGTGCAGCGTGCGCTTGGCTACCTGTCCTCAACAACTACAACCGAATTTGAAGCAATGACCTCCGCCGCTGTGGTACGCAATCCTCGTGAACGATGACAGTCCACCAGTCGACTTCGACGGGAGACAGCAGTTCGAGGTTTTGGCGCGCTCGGCTAGTGCAAAAGACTAATTCGAAGATTGACGTTTCTGACACTGACCGCAGGTAGCGAGATCGAGAAGGCACGCTTTACTACCTGCCAGATATAAAACTGGCAGACACGTTACCAAATGGCTGGGCGGGCCGCCGCCTTCGCCGAATTCGTCTATGAACATAAATCTGCTGGCGTCAAGAGTGCCTTGCGATGAGAAATGGGAGAATTCGCGCCAAAATCCGGCACCGCAAACAATGCCGTGCTTCGCATAAGCAGGAAATTTCAGCAAATATTTGTAAATTATTCCCTAGTTTTTTAGGATTTGTATGCTTCGTAAACGCTAAAAAGGCTTTACTCCATATAATTCACGCATTTTGATGCCAACTAGAAAGCCGCAAGAGGGACCTTATAGCAGACATTATTCTATTTAGAAAAATGCGGAACCGAAAGTAGCTTTGAAAACATGTCTTTGTCCCGTTTTTGTCCGGAATTTGGGCGCTGAGCTGCGTCAAATGGTTTATGTTCCAGCTGCGTCACAAATTGTTTCGAGGAAAAAGGCTCTTCGCCGCTCGCGCCCTGTTTCCTTTTGTGCTTTTTTTTCACAATGAAGCACACAGAAACACCTTATCACGGTGGCGGTGATTGGGGGCTGCGTTCACTGACCTGCCTCCCAGCGACGTACGCTAAGGTATGCTTTCGAACGGGCAAGATAATATATACGCGGAAAATAAATTTTAAGGGTATAGAAAGCATAGTAAACCTCCCTTATCAAGCTCGGAGCAGCCGTGGTTTAATCCTCCTTATTGTATTTTCGCGTGCATCGTTACGCACCATCGGCGTGACGCATAACGTTCTTGAGCGATCCATTATAAGGGTGCTCATTGGCGGGAAGCCCACTACACGGAGGTGCTTATTATGGAAGTACTTAAGGCGATTGAAACACCCTTCTTCTTGCTGATCGTGTGGCCTACATCTAGTTCTGAGTGACTAGTTATACATCATCATGCTGCGCATTAGGGTTCTAATTATCAGCGTGACCTGTTTGCATACCGCTTCATGAAGCACCAAGCATTCCAGTCAATTTTCTCGACAATTTGCGTGGCAGTGTTAAGACCAAGTAAACTTTATTTCTTCATATTTCTTACTGAAAATTATTATAAACTTCGAAAACAAGCGTTGTTTCTAACCTATTAATGTTTTGTTTCTAAAAAGTGAAACTGCAAAGAAAATGTAGCAGAGGACTCGTTCGCTTGCAGCATATACAGGCAGATTGTCAATTTTTTCTATGTCGGAGTTCTAATTATAGAACTTTGTGCACTTGAGCCGATGCCCAGTGATGACCAGCTTAAATCCAGTTGCGTCGTTGCGCGCGATAAAATTGTTGCCAATAGGAAATCAGCCGAATTTATTTCGACGAAAAGTGCGTTCTCAAACAAGCCATAAATAGCTCTCACTTCCGGAACTGAAACATTGGGCTCATTCATAGTTAAATGACGTTTATAGACAAGAGCAGCATCATCACCATGGTCACAGCCATTCCCTCCCCTTCCTCTGCTGCAGCTCACTGCCTTGAGCGTTGTACTCGCAGCAGCCTGCAAACCCAGCAAGAGGAGCGCCATTACTTGTCCCACTGAAAAGCATTTTCTTTCTTCTCTCTTTCAGGTAACGTTGTTTTAATGCTCGGTTTGGTTCAGCCGGAACTCCATTGCAGCAAAGTAGCGTAATCCGGAATTGAAAACCAGGCTACAAGCGCCATATTTATCATAAAAAACTCTTTCTGAAAAGCGCGTAGGGCATGCTGACCACTTACACATAAAGCAGCACACTGTCCGCGAAGCCATGCCCAGTAAGGCAGAGCCGTGCATAAAACGCGCTACGCCAGAGAGCTATGGGCGCTGGGAAATAAGAACCTACAGCGTGATTACATGCGTTCCTTGAGTATCTGTCGCGTAGAATTAGTGCAAGTGGATTAAGCAAAACGAAGAATAAACGCATATGAGTTGCGAGCAGCATTAAAATATTGGAGCATTTCAAGGTTAGAATGGATTTAGATTTCGTTACTCTATGGGCTGAATAGCTCTTCGCAGCAGAATGCATCAATTTACGAAGTGTTTTACGCTCGAATTCATGGCTGATTGCGAAAAAACTTGCGTCAAAAGTACGGGTTCTTTACAAAATATTGCCGCAAGCATGAGGCATGCTTTTAAACATGCAGAGAAACCTTACAGACCAGCCTTTGAGGTTCAGCAGACATCGCGACTTGCCTTGCTACAGCATGAATCAACGGATGCCAGAGGGAATAGTTGTGCGCCTTACCGCAGCTAGTACGAGTAAACAACGAGTTTGCTACCTGACAACCGCTTGTTGACTTTAGTACCGTTTCGAAAATTTGCTCACGCCTGCACTCCACAAAAAAAAAAAAACACTTAGGCAGAGTGAAATAACATCTCAATTTGCAGGGTGATGTGAATTTTGGAGATCAGCTATCTGAGCGCAGATACAGGAGGAAATAACCACAGCAGACGTGTTGTGTTTTATTTTAGGTACTAACCCTCCGTTCTTTATGAAAAACCACTTCGAACAAGCTAGGCATACTCGAAAATCTATACTGCTTACATTCACGAGTGTGTTATATGTAAAATGTTATAATAAATGTATGCGGCACAAAAATAAAACGAAAAGAAGGATGGTCGCAGAAGTTATATTATCATTCTTCTCTTTCCTTGTCCTCATTTCGTCGCTATTACTCAATCTCTCACTTAAAATAGGTCTCGCTTGATGAAGATACCTCTAGGGATTTAAAGGGCCAGGCAATGCACTGGTGAGGTTGGGTCTGATGAGAATGTTTTATTCTTAGTTCATAGAAGCACCACCCACGCAAGCCCTATGAAAATGCTGATAGCAACCTATAAAAATTATGGGCTTGGTTTTATATCATGCACAATATACAAATATTATGCACGCGTTTGGAATGGTTCACTTTGGTGGTCAAATTATTGCTCTCAATTTAATAAGCAATCTGAGAAATTCCTCTGGGACAGCGCGCACCTAGATTACTTGTTTCGCCGTACTTCTACATGGGCAGTCGTTCGCACAGCACAATGTAGTGTGTATGTCCACATTCAAGCCGTGACAAATTTGACTGGTCAAGAAGGTTGCGATTGGACGTCAACAAATCGCAATTTGGATACGGCGTCGTGCCTCTAAACAGGCAGCGATAACATTCGTCATCATCCCACTTTTATACTTCTAGTCTGACTGTAAAAAGGAAGGTCATTGCTAGCACTCGCTTCCTTCGAATACGTGAAGAGCTGAGAATGTGCCACAAGTCGAGTGAAGCAATTACGGCGTAAAATTCTCGCTGCTGAGGCGCTGAATCTCGCGCCATCAGTCATCAGCCGAAAAGTGTTCTCGTCTTCCGAAATCCCCAATGCCTTGTGTTTGTATGGGTGCTGATGCGCCAAGTTTTACAGGTACGTATTTCTGCGTGCATAAGAAACACTAAGTCTATGGTTTTTTTGGCTGCGTGCAGCACAGAAAGAGGCGAAGAAACGCACGTGTGATGTATTGTGGATACTATGTTACTATGCGAGAACGGGGTGGGAAGTTTCGCAGGTCATAAGATTTTGGGCAAGTTTCAAGCGACATGTGAGAAACAGTAAAGAGCAGCCGCAGCATTTCTGGTAAAGTGTTTATAGAGAGCTAGGCCTGCGGTGGAACCAGAAATATGACTGCGGAAAATGACCACGCACAATAGCAACACCAGCAAGCTTTACCGGCATTGTTATCAGACCAAAATTAGTCTTCATGCCTGTGTCTGTTTTTTATCTACATTCCCTTGCGCTTTTATCTATGAGCCTTAAGCGACAGATCTCTAATTTTTAAAAAAATGTGCTTAGTTCGGTCTGAACAAAAAACGTTAGTTCAGATCGAAGGTCAGTTGGTGGCTAGATAAAGCAGCAGGTTTCATCGACGGCGGGTTATCACCTTGAGTCGCGAATAAATACTGATTAGAAGTTCAAAAATTATTCGAGTGCTAGCAGAAGCAAAACCAAAATCCACCTGTGTTCGTTCACATATGCATTAGGTGGTAGCGCGAGTTGAACAGGATGGCTGAGTCTTATGTGAAAAGTTTTCTGAACGTGTAAACGCATCCGTGATCAGACGATGCGCTTTTAGAAAAGTGCAGGGTGCAGGTATTTGCCTAATGATACTCGTCAGTCAATTCGCAATTTAACAAATATATTCACTTCGATGCAAAATGACCTCCTGCAGTGTACTCTACACATCGGAGACCGCTGTCACAAGTTCCAGAAGTGCAAAGCGGTATATAGAACAAGTGTGACACTAATAAGCCTACCGTTTATTTTCAAAAAAATGATTAGCTTAACTGTACAACAAGCGTGCAATGTTCTTGCGTTTTAGAAAAGTTGTTGAGTACGAGTACTTCAAAAGTTGCGAAATTAATCTGTCCATTTGCTTGCAAATATTTTCCTCATTTCTGCACTGTGACAAGCGCGAAAACCTTCACACAGGTCCTGCATCGACAGGCGTAGATGCGTTTAGTGACACTATAGTGCTGACGCCAGAAAATATAAAAAGGAATAACAACAGTTGGCAGTAGCCACCAGTAAAGGAACAAGCCTTTCCTGTTACGGAAAGGGTAGAAAATAAAACATATGTACAAAGCAAGTTGAAACAGAGCAATAACAGTTTAGCAAACAAGAAACGCACCATGAAAACGCATGTCAAGAAAAAGTGATAGTGAGAGGCGAAAAACCTTACAGAGACAGGAAGTGCAGGTAACAGGCAAAAAACATAAACTGGTGTACTACCCGTAGTCTAATATAGTCACTGAATTCCGCAATGCCTATCTCAGCTGCTCAGTTCATTCGCAAATGGCTTGAATTTGTCGCGTGCGAAGTATCTTTACACCGAAGAAGACTTGAAGGGGAGGAGTGAGAAAAGATTTTTTTGGTAAGCCTGTGGCTAAAGCGCAGTTAAAGAACAGTTTTCGGCAGTGGTGCCACTAAATATTTCTCGAGTAACTCTACCGGCTGAATCATGAATTCTGGCCAGTAATAATTTTTTAAAACACCAAGGAAGTGTTATTTCACGAAGATGTGAGGGTTTTGGCAGTGCGCTAAATTCCTTACGTCTAACCTGGAAGAGAATCAGAGCAGGAAAATAATTTTCACTGTTTATCGCTCTGTGTCGAATGTTAAAACAAAATGCTGTGAATTTTTCAGTTCAGAATGTTTTTTTTTTTCAAAATTTATTTTAGTAATCTTATTTACGTCGCTAAATAGACATCATTGGACGGCTGCATTAAGGTTTTCAGTATAACTCGACATATCACCTGCATCGCTATTTATACTTGACTGCCTTTGTACTCCTTCAACAATGTTTGCTTTTGTGTAAAACATTTAAAAATTTGGTTTGTTCTGCTCATCTCCTGCATCATGAATGCATAATAGATCATCGCGGGAGAGGCAAAAAAAAGTTATTGTTATCATCATGATCATTAGTCTTGTTACGCAACTCCATGTCTCTTTAATTTATTCTGTCTCGTGCGAGCTGGGTGAACCATACCAGCAAACCTCTTAATCTCATCTGGCCACCAAAATTATTTTACGCTGTCATATCTCAGGGCCTTTTTTTATCGCCCCTCGACTCATCACCTATCCTACTTGAATCTTTCACTGACTGAGATTTGCTTTTCGCCTTCAATGCTACCATTATAATATAGCTACGTCGGGTCACGCGTGATATATCGGGTCGCATTAATCACCTTGAGCTTCTATGAGAACATAACTGCAATACACAATTACCATGCTTTGGTGCCCTTTCAAAGAAGCTCTGGGCCTCTGAGGGGACGTCGGAGCGGCACGGAGGCAAGCGCCACGTGTCCGCCCATCGTTTCCGAGAGTCTGCGGTCGACAGGCACGAGTGCCACCGATTCTAAAGATGGAGCAAGAACTAAGAAAAGCGCTGGATTGATGAAGATGGCCGCTAGGGGCTTGATAGCGAGCTCCCTGCTCTGCCATGCTGTGCTGCCTATAAATGGGCGGATGCTGCTGCGACGCTTGACCACTACTTCTGTGACCCTTTCCCGACGCTGCATTTCTTTCGGCGAAGATCATTTGGAAGAAAACTTCTCAGTTCTCTGCTAAAAAAAAATGTGCGAAGAGAGAAGCGAAAGCGATCTCCAGTGTTCGTAATGCCATGCGTCAAGTTCTAGAAATAAGCAAGATCCGAAATTTGGAACGAAAATGTATGACAGGAGGTGGATCTTGATCAGAAGGGAAGTAGACGGCTTCAGAAGGAGGGAACAGATGGTCTTCAAAAAGAGATCTGCTACTTCTTTTTGCATCTTTTCTTACCGTCGAAAGTTAAACGCAGCATCCTCTAGCAGAAGACTATCCAAGGCTCTCGACTCCTCGGCTTGGTAGCAGAGATGCCTGACCACAGAGCCATCATGGATGAGCTTTGTCACGTTCACAATTCACTGATACCTTCGTAACACATTTCATCGTGTCTGCTTATATTGAATTTCTAATGTGCTTTGTTATACGATACGCTTCAATATACTTCTATTTTGTTTCGCTTTCTTTTGATCATCTTAGCAGTTCTGCTTGTTCTTTCTGATTTCCTGGCCTGAGCGGTAAAATTGTCATAGACTTAGTTATTATTGGTTGTTCTATTTCTTTTTTTTTACCAGCTCATATGAAACCAATTTCGCCGCATTAAAAATGAGTAAATAGTTTGTGGTCTGCCTGTGACTGTGTTTTATCGTTTGTTCCTGTTTCATTCCCACAACAGCTCAATAACAAAGTCATGAATAAAGGAAACAACCAGGCCAATAAGTAGCTTTAATATGGTTATATATTCACATTTATAATGAGAATAAAATCGCAGTTCAAATAATTGTACGACCACCTCAACTAAGTACTATAGTGTGTCGTTTTTTTTTTGTTCTTAATTTGCTACTAACCTTGGGGAGACCCATTGCAACTGAGAAATATGAAAAAATGACATCGAATTCCTGCATATTTTATATTTAGTTAGAGAGGCGCGGCGATTAGATCGACGATATGTAACTGAATGGATTGTCAACATTATACTTAAAGTTCTCTCAAAGAAACTCAACATCAGTGCAACAACCCCTGCTGCTAATTGGCAGCTAGCAAAGTGGCATTCTGTAATAGGTAGCCGCACTTCTAAAACAATTACACTTTATTTGTAATCAAAATATTCTGAACAACATTTTGACTGCACAGGCAAAATAATATGTCTGCAATGCTCACTTCCCGCGTATATCTCCAAGGGAGCAACCTTATTGTCAGAGATTATGTTCCTCACGATTATATTGACTGCAGATAATTGAAGCCTTCAAAGAGGCAGTGCACTTGATCTCGGAGAAATTTTCTTAAATAGAGGCCACTTCGAGTGGTATTTCTTTTTTAGCCTGTGTTGAAGAAAGAATCACGTCGCAAGCCACGGAGGCCCCACAGCTGCTTTTATGCCTTCATTATTGCCACTTCCTTGACCCGCGTGCAATCTATTCAGCTCATCGGCACAGTGTTTGGTCAGTGGAATACATGTTTAATAACCAGGTGCCTAGACATCGAAATCATCCCAAATCCTCTTGCAGGACTTACTCTCGGTTCACGAAAAAGTAACCTACACCTCTTTATCCATTATCAAAATGAATCTGCTGGACGAAGAAAGTTGAATATATAATCCCCTATACCACTAGAAGAAGATGGAGCAAAGAAAAAATTAAGTGAAAAGGCTTGCCTGTTGCAAAACCTCTCAGTTTTTTAATGTCCTTTCCCCGGGATTACTTCCTCCGTGAGTTATTTTATTTAAACATGGGCGGCAAAAGTGGAAGCTTTTTCGCTTTTCTAGTAGCTCTCCGCTGTTGCTCTCTAGCAATTGCATGTGCACAAAGGAAACGAGAACAACTTACTTTCCCAAGAGTTTCAATGAGCGAAAATTTGCCGAGTATTGGCGATCAAAATTAAAGATCCGATTTCATAAAGACGGGCAGTCTGCAAGATGAGTACCGATGTAGTCGGAGTTTTGACCGAGGCATCTCAAAATCACCAAGGAGGCTGCGCAATTCTGTAATTCAGCTACGACGCAGGTGCAGACAGTGTCTCCCGTGGTGTCTTCACGTAGTTGCTTCGTTAGAACTATTATGTGGCTAAGACGCTTTTGCAAAATAAATATTGTCTACTCATGGAATAATTTCGACCACCTGGGGATCTTTAACCTGCAGTGTGTACTGCGCGATGTCAGTGCACGTTAAAGATCTCCAGCCATTCGAAATTACTCCGGAGGCTACGGCGCAATTGGGGTTTCAACCTTGATGTGCGACAATTATTGTGCCCTTTCCTGTTTTAAAAATGAAATCAAATGAGTCATGACACATTGGTAGTTTAGTAGGAATAAATGCATTACATTTTATGTGCGTGCGCGTGAATGCATAAATAATGGGTTAAGTTCTCCAAAATCTTGTGCTTTTTTTTTAAGTCTAAGCACAATTTTTGCGGTTTCAGCAGAAGCTTAACGCTTGGAAATTCTCAGCAGGGCTGCCGATACTTTTGCAGCGCGGCTCAGATAGGGAGAAACCTGCCGAAAGCAACGTAGGACTTCACATGCTGCCAAAATCGTGAGCCTCTAAAATCTCCTCCATAATCAACAGTGCGAAGGAATACACTTGCAAACTAAAGCCTAATAGCTGTGGCAATGTTCAGCCCAACAATTTTATGTTTCGATACAAGTGATCTCAGAAAGGTTTTAATAAAACGCAAACATTCGAAAATGCATTCAAATGTGAACACACAGAAATCAAATATGGAAAAATACTCAGCTGTGACAAAAAGAATTGCCTCAAAACTTCTATGCTGCCTCTTTGGAACTTCGAAAGTGAATTTGCTCACTGGGACCCCCCTTCCTAGACGCGCTCCACTAGTAAATGGCGATTCCTAAGCGTGTCAGCAAGCGACCGTCAATTAGTGAGTTGATTTTGCATGTTAGCTAGAGTGGCGAGCGCGAAGAGAGATTCTAACTTCGTAAAGCGGAAAATTCGGAAAATCTCCGCACTCTGACAATGACGTTTAAAACTCTAAGTTATTCCAAACATCCTCCAGGTTGTTAAAGTTTCAAACTCTTAGCAATCACCGGCCGCTCGTACAAGTAGAAACTTTCCGTAGGTACGTTCCTGCGTTTTCTTGGCATTATAAATTTTGGAAACATAACGAAGAGATTTAATCAACATTACAGAATGTTCCCGCGCAGTAGTAAGCCACTGACGACCCCGCAGTAATATTTATTTTAAATATCTTATTATAAAGTTTTATTGGCAACTCTGAAAATGCAGAAAATAAAAGCGGGTCAGTCCTAGCAGTAGAGGCTTGTCAGCTGCAGTCGGTATTCCTGACAGGCAATATGAAGAGAGATATATACTAGAAAACATTATAAATCCATTCGATGGACACTCACTATAATTTATCTGGAAAAAGTTTTTTCGGTACATTTTTTAACAAAATATAGAAGGTATCATCAGGAAAAAAACAAAACAATGAGAATAAATTCCCCCCCCCTTCCAAAAAAAACTGAGGACAGCATCTCTAAGTTACAGCAAAGAGCGGTCCGAAATGTAGGGAAAGAAAAGTACACATAGCCCGAGTGAGGACTGATAAGCTTTAGGAACAGGTAACTTTTGGTAACTGAAAGAAAGTAAAACAGTTTTATCTATTCGGACTTTAAAAGTTTAATTATACTATATCGAATGATTGTGCCAAAACCGAAATAAGTTAAAACGTCACGTAAGGAATAGTGTTACAATCCAGTAACGACACATCAAAGAACACTAAGCGATACCATGGACCGCTACTTACCAGAGTAAAACCGACACCAGCAACAAAAAATCATGCACATGCAAAAACATACACAACATACAAATGATATCCCAACGCTTTATTGGAACGAAAACTTAAGTGGCTACTCCAAAGCTTATCAATTTGAGTGATGACATATACTGAAGATACTTAACAAACTTCTATCTTTTGCTATAGATATGTCGAATATATACTTAGAGAAAAAAACGATAACTGATTGGAAGGATAACCTTCCAAAAAAAACACTTGTATTGTAACTCCGTCATTTGGCCTTTTAAGCAAATTTCACGCTGTTGCTTCATCCCGAAACTTTAAGATGATATGCTTTGCCTATCAATTACGCGTAATGTTTACTGTTTACTTCAGCGCCATCGAAAACCTAGTCGCGCATAAATATCTGGTAACACGTATTTGTAGTTCCCGAATACTAAAGCACAACATCCTACGTAATGATTGTTGGACAGTTTTGTGCGCTGCCAAATTTTTGAAATTATGTTTTTAAGATCTCAGACCTTTCGAAAGAAAGCTCTAGTGGTTTCTCGACATACGCAGTTTGCCTCCCTCTGATCATATGAGCCACCGAGCTATTACCAGAACAGTCTTCGCCTTAACCAGAATGAACAGGTACTTGCTAGCGCTCTAACAAAGCGAAGGAATTTTTTTGAAATTTTACTGGGGTATGCCACAGCCTTACACAGAATGGGCAGCAGAACAAAAACAGCATATGTACCGCGTCTACAGAAAGCAGCGCAATAATCTCCACGTAGTGAGAGCGCCGATGGTCTGGTTCACGCTAAGCGCATTCTGGCACGAAAGGGCCAGCAGTTTGTCGGACTGCTAGAGACACTGACGAGGATAACAAGCATCCAACGTGTTATAAGTGGTTCACGTTACGTAAGCGAAGAGCAGGACCGCAAAAGTGACCAGCTCCGAATACAGAGTCACTGCAAATGGGTAATGAGGCGAACCCCGTCAGGCCGACGTGCCGACGCCGTACGTGACCAAGGTGCCTCGATTCCAGACAAGAAGCCTCTCACGAGGGGAGCGTGCAGACCTCTTCTCGCAGTGTTCGTGGCGCTCGCGGATCTAATAGCACTGTGCAGCCCCGGGGCAGGAGAGAACTATCTAGTAGCGGATCGAGATATTGATGTTCAGCTTGTTAAGCAGCCTACACTATTTTATGATTTAACCCTTAAAGTGAATTTTAAACCCCGTGAAAACCGTAGTAAAAACGTGCCAGTACAAGAGAAAGCTATAAAGGAGAGTATAGCGAAAATGTACGCTCTGAAACAGCAGTAAAAGTTTTACGACATTCCCTGCCAAGCTTCTTGACACTGACGGGGGCAGAGGGGGCGCTCAACAGACAACTAAAGCAAGCAGGAAAACAGCGCCGCAGAAGCGCATTTCGAGTAATGGCTGGCTTTCTTGCGAAATAGGTAGAAGACGGGGTTAAAAGAACCGTGGATGTTCGAGGAACCGCAAACCGTGGCCACGTAATTGGATTGAACGTTCGTGTCAGTGTAGGGTCGAACGCCGTTCTTCATTCGCTGCCAGCTCATGCCAGGAGAACGGAAATTACTTCATGAAATAGCAGGAGTAATTTCTTTTTTTCTCGAGCGAGTCGTCGTTTTTATCAGAGGGGGCAGTCATATGTGGATTGCCTCCCAAACCATTCTGTTGTTCCTGCTTGCGTGCACCCAAGAAGTCTTTCAGGCTTACGCCCAGTCGCGGTACAGGATTCCATTGTCTGTACGACAGAAGTATGCTTGGCAATACCAGTTGTTGGGCGAGTTGGTGCTGACGATGATCCATAACAGCGCGACAGACGGGACAAAGAAGAGGAGACACAACACACAGCGCTGACTCACAACTTAAACGTTTATTGGCTGCCAGCCAGTATATATACTGGCCTGGTGGCCGGGAAAAGAATACAAGCACGCTTGACTTGCGTGATATCAAACATCGCCAGTTCATCAGGCACGTGTCAACATACAAGTCACCAGTGCAAAATATCACCCCTACAGCAGGCACGAGTTTTCATTCACAATCAAGGTAGCGGGTTTCCTTATCCGACAAGGCAACAGAGGGAGTGCTGATACACTGATCTGAAGTCCTAGCTATCAGGTGGGCTTCCATTATTTCCCTAGTTAGCGAGTCGCGGTTCTTACCTAATACAGAGCATTCCTTGTAAAGGGGAAAACAAGTTTTTGAGTCGTCGTTGTCTTCCTCGTCATCGTCATCTTCGTTGGCTTTGCAGTTTCTGCAATGTTTTGCTACGTGGCCTGTGATAGCGACACGAGAGACATTATTTTGGTGCTCCTTTAATCTTTCGTTAACACATCGGCCAGTTTGGCCGATGTAACATTTGCCACATGACAGAGGTAGAGAGTAGATGACCCCTTCCCGGCAAGGCACGAATTGCTCCGCGTGCCTTATCAAGCAGCTGCGTGGTTCCCTTCCTACTGAATTTACTTTTTTGACCAGGCTAGACAGTCGCTTAGGCGCCGAGAAGACAACTTCGACACCAGCATGTTTCCCAATTTTTTTCAAGTTATGCGAGACTTGGTGCAGATACGGTACTACGGCAATCTTTCTTTTCTTTTCCTCCTGTCTCGCTTCACCTATCTTATCCAGTCCGACCTTTTCCTTCAGTTTTTTCGCAACAGAACCCAAAACGTCTGCATGGTAGCCAGCCTTTGACAGGCGGTTAAGTTGGTTGCAGAAGCTGCGCTCCAACCTGTGCGCACAAGATTTCATTACAGCGTTGTAAAGCGCAGAAAAAGCGATCGCTCTCTTCACCAGCTTTGAATGAGCTGATGAAAAAGGCAAGATTGGCTTTGCACCACGGGGCTCCATGTGTTAACGAAAGATTAAAGGAGCACCAATATAATGTCTCTCGTGTCGCTATCACAGGCCACGTAGCAAAACATTGCAGAAACTGCAAAGACAACGAAGATGACGATGACGAGGAAGACAACGATGACTCAAAAACTTGTTTTCCCCTTTACAAGGAATGCTCTGTATTAGGTAAGAACCGCGACTCGCTAACTAGGGAAATAATGGAAGCCCACCTGATAGCTAGGACTTCAGATCAGTGTATCAGCACTCCCTCTGTAGCCTTGTCGGATAAGGAAACCCGCTACCTTGATTGTGAATGAAAACTCGTGCCTGCTGTAGGGGTGATATTTTGCACTGATGACTTGTATGTTGACACGTGCCTGATGAACTGGCGATGTTTGATATCACGCAAGTCAAGCGTGCTTGTATTCTTTTCCCGGCCACCAGGCCAGTATTTATACTGGCTGGCAGCCAATAAACGTTTTAGTTGTGAGTCAGCGCTGTGTGTTGTGTCTCCTCTTCTTTGTCCCGTCTGTCGCACTGTTATGGATCATCAGAAGTATGCTTGTGCGTCAGATCATGAAACGTAAATAAAGTGCTACTGTGTTCCGAGTTCAACGTAAAATAAGAAGTTTTACTCAACTAAAGTGCGTCTAATCGGTAGTAAAACGTGCGCTATTTTTTTAAAGTGCTTACTCTAACGTGCTCCACATATGGTCTAAAAGGTTTGCGTCCTGAATGCGTTATGACATGCACATGTGAATCAGAACACGCTCGGCTAGTCCGCGCCAAGTACACCGTAATCGAGCGTCGGTGTGTCACGTGGCGCCTTATACATAGAGCTTAAGCGTACATTGCCCTTTTATGTACGCATCCAAGTTATCCTGAAACTGTCTTCTATTACACATGCATTTTTAAACACTTACCAAGCTTAAGACTCCAAATATGAGCAGCCTGTGCTAAAATTATAAAGCAACGATCTTCGGTGAGCAGAGTTGGCGGGACTTCCACGCACCGCCACTGCCTGCCTCAACGGTGATTGGCAGTCTTTTTCGCTCCATGCTGAACACTCTTTTTTGAACTTTAGAATATCTCCATTCGGTTTAACGGGTGGAGCCAGATAGTGTGCCAACTCCTCTCGTAAGAGGCGACAAAGTTTGCAACATTGGAGAACGCTTGCAGCGGCATCCGAAAGGCAGCGCTCGGATTTGGCTCCAAGGTAGGGTGCCGCGTTGCAAGCGCCGCCGGGAAGGAGACAACTTCAGCGGCGCCGCCTTATTGAATCACACAGGATCAGCGGCGCTAGCGTTTGTAACGGCGCCGTTCATGCTCTCGGCGCGCTTCAAAGTGCTTTAACTTGAACGGCCTTTTGCAGCGAGAGCTACACTGGGCTACCAGTCGAGTATTTCGCGGTACATGGGAGAGGCCAGTTGCGATTTAATATGGCGGCGTCGCTTAAGTTGTCTCCACCCGGCGCTGGCATCGAGGCACCCTAGCTCCAAGGCTGGGAGATGGCTCCAACCGCGCCGCTCTTAAGGCGGTTCCAGGGACATTGGCTCCCGACGCTGTCTCTCCCTTGTTCTGCTAATTCGAGTGTGTGCCTTGGAATGCGGCGCTGTTGTCGTCTGGCTTATTGCCTCTCTCTGCCATGCAAAAGGTCGCGAGCGCTTTTCGTTTCACGGTGGTGACAGCACAGGGCGCGTTCATGCGATTGTTTTTGAAACGGTGACCGCGAAAGGGGGAATGCGCATACAAATCTGCGTGCGCAAGCGAAGGACAGTGGAGAGAGAGCGTACAGTGCAGTGCCCGGTTTAGACAGAAGATGTGATAGTTGAGCTAGTGACGTAAAGTGAGAGGACTACACTCCAAATAGAATCACCTAGATCAAAATTTGTGCTTTCCAGTTAAACACGTCGTGCGAAGTCTACCAGAATTCAAAGCTTTTTCGGGCGCAAGGTAGGCTCAGGAAGGGCATAGCTGTCTGGTGGTCGAGAACAGTGAAAAAATTGTGCTGGTTCAAAGCCTTCAAAATTAATGGCAGCAGATTTTTCGAAAAAAATGCGTTGCTGCAATAAGGCGTGTACCAAAGCAGGCCATAAAGCGATCACTTATTCGTATACTACAGCCTGTACGCCCCAACAGCCGCAATAAAAACTGGTGTGGTTGGGAGCAGTAAACCGCGAGCAGCGTCTCGCGCTCTGCACTAACTGCATGCATGCTGGCCATCTCGTCTGCTTACGTGACGTTCTTCGGCACATTTCTAAAACCTTCATACGGCCACATTACAGGTCCAGGCTAGGGAGCCCTAAAACGTGCTGCATTTGTGTTTTATTTTCTCATCTGCGTTTCTTTTGTAGTAATGGACGCGTGAATCTGTTGGGTGCTTTTGCTAGTCAATTGGTAATTGTTACTTTCTTGGTGATCACATACTTATCAGGGTTTACAAAATTGAATTCATGGGACGCATGACGCCTAAATAATGCTTGTTTTCTCTTAAAGTGGAGGGAAAAACAGCGGCTATTATTCCTACAGGTTTTGCTTCATTTTCGAAAAATTCGCGTTTTTCATAGCGAACCACTCTCGCTCCCTTGTGAAGAAAAGCAATGGCAGTTGGGTAGGATATACAGTGTGTTTAACATTAATTAACAAAGTTTTTTGTTAAAAAAGAGTGAAGGACACGTCGGTGCTGTCTCTGCAGGAAGATTCAACAGCAAAGGGGACTATATTTCAGCTATTGAGTGTAGTAGAAATAAAACGTTCAGAAAGTATAATTAGGTAAACTTGTTTTTATATTTATGTTTTTGACGTTAATTGCCAAATTTAATACCCTGAATGTCAATTGCGAGCGGATATTATATAACTGATCAATCGGCACCGTGGTTCGAAATATCTAACGCAAAGTAACAATTTGGATGCTAGTCAAGCCGCCATTGGCGCATTGAAGATTGCTAAAATTAGATCAATATGCGTGGTATTGCCACGGGAATTTCGTCTGCGTCATACACGCCGACAAATAAAAACATAAATTGACCTGCAGAAACCACACTGATTATGTAACAGCTTTATCTGTGACGTCTCTGATTACTTTGAATGACGGTGCCGCTGATAGCCATTACAAAAGAAAAACTACAGTACGTGTTTATAACGCCACAATGTAACGTTGTGCTTAATTCTGCAAGAATTGGGCTTAATTTTGTCCGCCAGGGTTACAAAAATGAGCGTCAAAGCCTAACGACACGAGCGAGCTTGCATTTCGCCTTCCTCAAATGCACGGAGGGCCGAGCCCATGACTTCGGGCTCAGCAGCCGGTAAATTTACCAGTCAGACCACCGCACACGGTAAAATTTAAATTTGACAACTGAAGAGAAAAATACTATCCTCGATTTATTTGCTGTAATTTTCTTAACAAGACGGAGGACAATAGGATTGTTAGCAAGTTTAGCAAGGCTAGAAAAAAATTCATGAAACAATATATGACTTCTAAGGAACATTTCGATTACGGACCGTAATGACCACCTTCATTACTGTTCGCCAATACAGAAAAGTGCTTCACTCAAAGAGGAGGAAAAATACAGCTGTCGCTGAAAAATGCGTCTAAACAATTCACACCCTATGAGAGGCAAGACTGATAGAAAGTTCCAAATTGTATCGTCACCCGTCTGTCTTCCTATCTTGGATGCCAGTATTTTTGCCTCAGGTAGGAAGAAGTTGGCCGCCAGCTAAAGCTTTTAGGCTAGAAATATCCCCTTTATTCCTTAAATACTGCTGGTCACGCGTTTGTGAAACCTAGGCCTGTAATGTGTCCTGAGTTCGCAACGATGTTGCAAACATCGTGTTTCTTGAAGACATGCGGTAGTACAAATTTCAGCGCATTCTGAGGAGCTTGGCCTAACTCGAGATAAAATATAAGCCACCCATATCATTCCGCTGTTTGGTGAAGACCCGTGGAACCCTTATTTCTCAAGGAGAAAACACCTAAACTGAAGTAGTCGCAGTGATGTTCGGGTGCTGAGCCGCGGGCAGATAAGTCAACCTTCGCCGAGGCGGTAGAATTATCCGGGGAGGTGATATGCCGAAAGGTTCCTGTTCTGAATCTGCAGCCCGCACAAAAAGAAAATGGGAATGGGGCTCGCACCGTTCACTATTCAGCTGTGGTGTCTATAAGTCTATATCATACATATATACCAACATATCGGCCATTAATAGTAATTGCAACCAAGGGTGAAAGCAGCACTGTACCAGAAGATGAAACTCGTAGGTGCTGTAAAAGAACCCCCACAACAGCCGTGTGAAAACACACTGTCACAGCGACTTGTAATGAGTCCGGTTTAATTGCAGGTCACTCGAATTATCAGGTTTTCTATTCGCACAAGCTCTTAATTCTCCCCTAGATCGCTATGCACAAGAAAGTTGTTCGTTGTTTCGTATGTGTTTCTTGAGCTCGTAATGAGAGCTGCAGCAATGATCTGGCCATCATTGACTTTTCTTTATGTCAAGGCCGCAGCAAAACTTTCCTATGTAATTTTTTAAACTTATTAGTTAACAAAAACAGATTCTAATGATTTTTTAGCGCATTAGTGATTATGATCTTTACCTGATTTACTGGTCGACACTTCTGAATGGAAGATGATGCAAGGCATACACAGTTGACAGACTTGCAGCGTCAACCGCAAGCGTGCTGACTTTCTATTCAAGACGTTTCACTAAATCTAACAGCAAGGTGATGAAGGTGGTGCATTTTCTGACGAACATACTAAAGTGGCCTTTCTGTGAGGTAATTAAGGAATCTTACGCTTTTTTAATCATCTAGGATTTCAGCCTCAGCAATTTTAGGGGATAGAATGCCACTTTTATCTATCAACTCATCGCAGTAGTGGACTCATCGAGAGTATTTTCGGTCTCCTAAGTGCACTGCCGTTCTTTCTCACTATTTTTGCAAATTCTGACAAGGTGACATCGTACTCGCAAACTCCCGCCCAGCAGCCGGATGCCACAGCCACGCACATGGCGGATTGAAGGCAAGCGTTCTTTTTCTTTTTTTCTGAAGCGATGTTTATTGCCTCAGGGCGTAAAAACTATGAAGTGAAAGATGAATAAGATGCTTAAATAAATGAGAAAAGGTGGGCTGATTTGACGAAATCAAGAAGCGAACGCCTTCGCTCTCTGAAATGAAAAAGTGCACGACGTGTGTGTAAGCGCTGCATGTTCTGTTGCTTCAGCACGTGCCGTTCGCAGTAGGCTAAGAGTCCATTATGCTGCTTAGAAAAATTTATGTTTAAGTAAATCGCGGTTTACTAGCACAACAACGACGACACCGACTCCTACCTTGACGGGGCCGCCAAAACTCTATGTAACAGAACGTGGAGGTGAATGAACTTTTCCATGGGTGCAAAAATCATTCTGAGTATTAAAACTTTGCGCTAATATTATTGTAGATGCACGCATTTCGCTAACCACTGGCATGATAACATCGCTAAGAACCAAGTCTAATTTGCAATCAACGCTTTCTTTCTCAATATTTCTTTTATTTCCTGTAGGACGAGAGCCTCAAGCATCATATAATTCGGCGAGGCTCACGCCTCGTCAGTTAGGTTTGTTCGCATCGCAAGACTTAAGAATGTTATGACAGTTTGCTGAGGAGCCCACAGATTAAGTTCGCCCATGGCTCTGCAAGCGCCGGCAGACTTAACTACACAAAATTAGGTTTGGACAGAATTACCAATAGACATAAATGAATTCAAACTACGTACAAAAACGTAGAAGTAAGGTGACAAATCAAACTTTTCCCGGAGCATTCAACAGCGACTTGGACTTAAGATCTTCAGCAGCGTCTACGTCTCAAGGTTGCTCTAAATAAGTCTACAGCAGCTGTTATTTTTACGTATAAATGAACCACACAAGCCCATCAGTTCAGATTCACTCTAAGCTCAGGTTAACCTCTCAAGAAGAGTCTGTTATTTCGGCCCCAGTTGAGCACCACACCTCCCCTCCTTCTTTGATTTCAATACGACCTGTACTTGTAATGTGACATGGCCACACCATAACGTGATTCTAGCTGACGCGGCCAAACATTATCAAAAGTTAACTGTTTGAACAATTTTCACGTTTATTTTGTTTCAATAGTCCCCACGCGCGTCTAACTTCCGTAGTGCACCTCTGAATTCAAGCTCAAAGCGTTTAGAGATTTATTTCACTTTTTTTCACGCTCCTGTCTGCCCTTTCGGGCACACCACAAATTCTTGCTTCAACTTCTTTCTGCCTTCATGCTTTTACGTCCGTTCTTCGTTTTTTAACTACGGGTTTGCTTTGATTTTGTTTCTTTCTCGAAATCTCCCAACGTTTTTCGCGCAATTCTCTTTCCTCTCGATTACAAGCTGCATTGCCCCATGAAAATAAAAGCGCGGAAAGAAAGTGCATATAACACATACCAGCCTAAAAAAGGTTCCATCTTCGCTACCACTGAGATGTCGTCCCAAATGTTCTACAAGTTCGAAGCCTTTAAAATGCAGTTCCATCCATCGTGTTCGCAGCTGTGAAAGGGGATTCGTCTTGCCGGCAGACGTCGGATTTCATCTTTCGTTTTTTCGTTCCTGCTAACAAATTTTTTTTTCTTCACCTCGTAGATGGTGGTAGAAGCACAGCGCCTCCTGCGCTTTTAAAAACCGCCAGAGCTAAACTTCAAACGTCCGAAACTCTGACGTTACAAGGAGGAAAGTGACAAGAGGAGAGAGCGATTTGTCGTTCAAGAGAGGCTAAAAAGCCACTACGGTCGTTCTGCGGCAGGGTGCCCTCACTTAGATACGCTAAGGATCCAATGAGGATGCCCCAGCAGGCGCTTACTTATTTTCAGTTTACTGTTTCGATTTCACAGATAATATTTTCTTTAGGTGAAATAGCTCACTTTTAAGCCGCGGTGACTTCTAATGGAAAAACCTGCTCCTATGAATTGTTTTTCCGTCAAACTCTTTGCCTAGCACTGCTTTCCTTTCGCCATTTGTTAGGTCCTTGCTCTCCTGCTATCTCTTAATCCATTTCAACATTTTTACAAGCCACAAACATTTCCTAAGTTTGAAAACACTCACTTTGTCTCAGATGGAGAAAGGTATTTTGTAATATGTTTTCTACCGCATCAGCACAACAACCTCTTGCTGTTTTGTCATGAACTGATGTTCATGTTCATGATGTTTTACATGTACGAGAAATTAAGTTCGCCGCCAGAAGAACGGCGACGAGCGCGATATTGAAGTTCTTTGAAAGGCATAAACGCTTTCGTCGTAAAACGCTGGGTTCGTCTCATAAGCGGAAGCAAAGCATCAACTTATCTTAGTCGAGGACACCATTTTCGATAACCAATAAAAATCTCAGTTCCTTCTGCTCAGCAATAAAATAAACATCTGACATCTTTGTAAGGGTCGCGACTAATGTTCCTTGTGTGAACCAAAAGAAGAAAGCAACATAGGAGTAATTTTGCTACATTTGGAACGCAATGGTAATGCAATATTATTAGTTTTTGAGCAGTAATATGAAATGTAACTGAATTACACTTGTTCGAATTTGGTGAAGGTAATCTATTATGTAATTTATGTGTTTTTAAAAATTAATTTTGAAATTTATGCAGCAATGGTTGGAGTTCCCCTAAATATGTAAAGAACAAAAAGGTTTGGGCCCTAATGTGGGAGTAAATTGTTTTCTAGGTTATTGCACAGGATGTGAAGGCACCCTGGTGTCATCGATTAGGCCTGCGGCTCTTTCTTGTGTTTAGCCTTCTTCGCCAGCTATTTCAGTCCACCTCACTTCGCAACTCATATGGGCAGCATATGAGCTATATCTGTTAAGAAATATGCGCCACGCGTAAACACATATGTGCTGTATAATTTTGACACGCGCCTCAACTGCACCTTGTATGGATTTTTATTTATCATACCGCAGTTGATACCTGACACCTCTGAGCACACGTGAGCTTCAATATGTCTCGCGCGTTTCTTGAAAGACGCGGAAACGAATCTACGAACAAGTGACTTACAAAAGTGGAACCCACGCACGAAAGAAACAACAAATTTGGCCTGTTCTACATAATTTTATGCCGAACCAACGCCACGAAAAACGAAATATTCTCCTGTTCAACATAATTTTCTCCATGTGTTTCTTTCCGTAGCCACTTTCTTGCAGTAAACCCTGGTGACTCAAACAGTCTGTCGTTGAGGTTTATCAATGTGCTTGGATGCACATTTATTTGGAAGTAAAATATGATCTTTTTCATTTTGTTAAGCCGTTCTAAAGCTATGTACTGAATAACGCCAGGCATTTTCGTGGCGTAAGTCCGGGTGCAGCAAAATATACCTGCGTAATGAAACCGTTACCAAGGAAGGAGCCGGCGCTGTGAAAATTACGACATATACCGAGATCTTTCAATGCTTATCACAGTGCACATCAAGATTAATACTATCAGTGGAAGTCTAGTTGTCTTGTTGCACTTCTTAATCCAGGCAAATCAACTCTGCACCTCACATCATAACATCCAGCTGCACTGGCTGGCAGCGTCTGGAAAGTAACTGAAAGGATAGTTTGAGCCTTTGCAATCAAAAAATATGCACTCAATTCCTGTGGCATTTGTGGTACAGTTTCTGCTTCCGATCGCTGCAAAGTGTCGATGCAGGATGGCTTAATCCGAGCGAACTATGTTAGGAGCCAACGCAGGTCACGAAAGCCAGTTTTCTGCACTTGCAAGGAATTAGCGGATGATACTACCTATTATAAGCCTTTTACTGCATCGATGACTTCCGCCACCCACTGACAGACGCAGAAGAGATGCAACAAGTAAGTGCCACCGGTTTATATCAGATGAGCCATGCCTTTGCAAATATCCTGTGATCCGCAGAATTGTGTGGGTCACTCTTCCTTCCACCGAGCACCATTGTGGAAGACCATGCACGGTGCAGGTTCAACAGAAGATATTTTACAAACGGTGAAGAAATAATTTTTCATGCAGCAAAGGTGTTTCCGTTCTGTTTACAAAGCAGCACTTTGCTCGTAAAAATGTTGGGGCGCGAGAAGAGAATATGCTGTGACGTGGACAGTCCACTGTTTTCAATGTAAAAAAATGAAACGACTAAGCATGTTTTCTTGAACTGCTGGGCCACAGCCTTTTTCTGGGACGTCCTCCAAAGAAAAGTTTTTCCGCTTGTTGCCCACGGCATTGTATAGCTGAAGACTGAAAACCAATATAGTGTCCCTTACAATGCTGTCGTGAATTTGGGATTGCACAGTATGGCGGTGAGTCACGCAGATATTGACACAACTCTTTTTAAAGAGTAATATATTCAAGAATTAGCAAAACCTAATTAAATAATGAAAGTTGAATAACCAGCACTTGACTGGTACCTGTACAATGATACCTAAGAAACAAGTCATAAATTTCAGCCTGTCTTCATGAACCACAAGCTGCCTGTCGACTCTTCAGCACATATCGTTGGTTTTGGTGGGAAACAAAACTAATAGTCGTCATTTAGTGGCTTGTGTAGAAGCTGTAAATCTACAGCATTATGATTAGAATCCGATACGGCAGTTTTTTTTCTCACCCTTTTATTTTCATTTACTATCTGCTTTGCTAACTTGTATAGCAGTTATATTGTCACGAATCGGTAAAACCCCGAGGAGAGCTGAAGATAAAAACGGTTTAATGGTCAACCAGAAAAAGTCCCTGCGCGTTTTCAGCTTCTTCCTCTTCCAGCCTTGCGCTCGTAGATCCAGTCGTTGTCTTTGGCGTCTTCTTGCATGCGGCATTTGCCCCACTGCTCAGGAAGCATCGTCTCATTGGTCTTGCTCACTGATCCTTCCTGTTGCAGCACAAAACAGTCGTGCGCACTTGGGAGGCTGTCGAAAAAGGCCACAGCTGTGCCTTTCCGAATTTGCTGACGCTCGTCGCTGAAGTTTGTCAGCAGCACTTCGGTGTGCCCTTTGGCCAAATTGACTAGTCCTCGAGCTATAGAGACACCTCGGCTGAGTATCAGGGTGGCTGCCCGTTCGGCGACGCCATCACCGGTATGCGCCACGTCGCACTTCACTTCAACAAGACAGCACGATCGCGGATTTAATCTCACCACCTCCTTGGGGACGCGTAGGAGCATCAGCGGTACTTCTGCATAACCTATGTCTCCATGATTTTTGGTGAAGGCAACGACGTTGTGTCCAAAGCTGATTACAGCCCCATGAAAGAGCAGAAAGTACATACCCAAGATGAGGTCTTTGCAAAAGTCTGAGAGGATAACGAAGCTGCCAACGAACACTGAGTTTCCAATTCCTATCCGCGCAGTGCACTTCCCAGTCAGTGTCAGTAGCTGACCCCCAGGGCTTCTCATTACTGGCCCAGTCCATTCGGTTTTTACTTCGCGCAGCCTCTCCGCCAGTTTTTGGCTAATAATTGAAAAATCCAGCCCGGTATCCACCACAGCGTGTACCTAAAGCCCATCAATGCAAACGGCGAGGTCAGCGCTAACAACATCGTCTGGGTTGCTCGTCTCTTTCGGCATTTGCGGCGGAAGTGCGGAAAGGTCAGCGCTGTCGGTTTCGTGGTCAGGTCTGCTCATCTGGTGCGGCATGTTCAGTGGTAATGTAGGCGGTATTTTCGGTGGTAGTGCGGCAGGGTCAATGGAAACAGCGGCGTCAGAGCCACGGTTTGCGGTCGGCAGTTGCGGCGGTAGTGAGGGCTTTGAAATTCTTCGACTGGTTGCAACATACCCTCACGAGGTTGCGGCTGTTAGTTTACCCGGCGAGGGCTCGGGGTCCGGCGTCCGCTAATGTCAGCATCGTTACGACGCGTCGGCGAAGAATAACGCTGTGGAGATGGGGAGCGGCGGCGGAAGCCCTGTGAGTTGCCTTCCCTGCAGAGCTGCGGGTACTCGATTTGGGCAGGGCCAGCGTCGAAATGACGGCGACCAGAAGCAGGCGAAAAGGCATGCCCCTCTTGGCGGTAGCGGCAGTGCCGATACACATGGCGAGGTTGTCCGCAGAAGAAGCAGAGTGGTCGGCTGTCATAAGAGCGCCACATGTCAGCTCGGCGCGGTTGAGAGCGGCCGGGAGGTGCCATGAGGCCTCTGGAAGAATCGCGTCCTTTGACGGCTCGGTGAGCTCGGTCGGGCGTGGTATGGCGGCGGGCGACGAAGGACTGCCGCATAGCTCACGAGTTGCGGCGCCGGCTCGTAGTAAGGCGGAGTAATGACGGTCGTGTTGCTGTCGGGTTGTGGCACGTGGTATAATTCGCGAATTGCTGCCGCGTTGTCAACTGGGTGAGACTCGTGGTATGGTGCAGAAGGTGACAAGGCGTACCGGAGCTCTCTCCTGATGGCTGCTGCGACGGCCTCTGGTGACAACGCGGGTAGCACTAATTCGTTGCAGCTGCTCAAGGACAAATTCTCGAATGAGTTCTTGAAGAGAAGTCCTATTGGTTGCAGTGAGCGCCGCCGCAGTCGTTGGAACACCGTTTAAGGATCGATCATACTGGCGGCACCGTTCTTGGAGCGCTCGCTCTATAGCTCTAGCATCCTTGAAGAACTCATTGACGGTCTGAGGTGGGTTGAACACCAAGCTGGCAAACACCTGCTCCTTGACGCCATGCATGAGACGTCGTAGCTTCCTTTGCTCAGTCATATCGAGGTCGGCACGGCGAAAAATTCGAGCCTTGTCTTCCGCAAATATAGGTACGCTTTCATTCGGCTTCTGGGCGCGCTTAAAGCAGGCGCAGCGCATGCTCTCGTCGATCAAAACTGGAAAAAGTGTCCACCAACTGGCAGCGGAAATCATTCCATGTGAGCAAGCTGGCCTCGGGGATTTTAAACCAAGTTCTAGCATTATCCTTAAGTGCAAAATAAACGTTGCAAAGCTTCTGGTCTGCGCTCCACTGGTTGAACTCGGTCACTATAGTTCAAACTGGTCGAGCCAGTCTTCCACATCATCAAACGCGTTCCCGCGGAAGCACTCTCGCATCTAGGTGTTGTGAAGGGTCAGCGACGTAGAGGTGGAAGAGGTCATGGCTTGGGAGATCTGACAAACTTTGACGTTTGAAGAGTCGCCCGGCAAATGATTGTACTCTGGGGTAAGGCCTAGACAGTGGCGGCTAGTGCGATGGACAGGCGCGTCAATGTCCGGGACCCGCTGTGGACTGCCAGAAGGAGTCCTATTAATACCCAGCACGCTCTACCAGTGTCACGACTCGGTAGAACCCCAAGGAGAGCTGAAGTCCCTGCGCTTTTTCACCTTCTTCCTCTTCCAGCCTTACGCTCGTAGATTCATTCATCGTTTTTGGCGACTTCTTGCATATGGTAGTATTATTATTAGATTCTTCTCAATTCCAGCACAGCCTTTCCTTCGCACACTGATCTTCTATTCAAGACACATATGACACATATGAAATATGTGGGCACGTACGGTATATGTAGACACATATGGCAAATATTCCCTCTTCTCCTATATTGCAAAACTATATTAGATTTTCAATACGGTTAACTTGCTTTCTAGAAATTCTAAGCATATAACTTTTTACTGAATAACGTCGTACTTCGAGTCTCCTTTTAAAGGTAGCTGTAAAACTTAAGACGCAATTCCATAAAATTGCCCGCCTAGTAATGCATAATAATAATAATAATAATTTATTTTTGGGGAAAGGAAATGTTCGGTTTCAATTATTAAACTACTTCTAAATTTACACAGAAATGCTTGGTACAAAAAATTCTTTATGGATAATTTATGGATGGATACTTTGTCTCCTCGGTTGATTCATGCTGGATTTATTGAAGGCTTTTGACTAAAGGTAAATGTTCAATAAATTGAGATGCTAGGCAGTTTGCTGCTATGGGGATGGCATTTTAGTATCCTATACTTAAGTCTAAATTTAGTTTTATATAGTCTCCAAGAGTGGCAATGCACTTTGCCAAGAAGTTTTGGTTCCTGCAGTGCCTGCAAGACATCATAGAGCAGTGAAAGTGGCTGATGACAACCTCAACAGCGCATTTAAGTTTAGCTGCTGGTGAGTGGTTAAGGGCGGCCTATTTAGATGTCCTTTCGATTTTGAAAATAGTTATAATGGCTGACGCTGTGCGAGCAGAGTTGTACGGGTACAGCTTTTGTCTTGAAAAGCACCCATGGTTCATCTAGGATTACAAGCCTGGAGCGTATATGGAAGTCATAATTGAATTTTATATGCTTTGACCATTCCAGCCATATCAAACCATTAAAAAGCTTCTGAAGTTTTATTTCTTTCTTTGTGTCTCTATCTCTCTCCTGAGGAGGCGGATGTTTGCTTTTGTTTGGACGACAGATGTTTAATACAAAAAATTACTAAAACAGATGACCCGAGATGAAAAACACATTACACATATTTTAAATTTGCAGATGCCAGGCAGATCGTACCTAGGCCTAAGAGTTCTGTAAGATTGATATGCAGTTCTTCCCCATATTTGTTTTCGGTTTCTGCTTCACGATTCTTTCCTCGCTTCCCAATAGAGGTAGAAAACCTCAGCACAAGACGCTCCGTGATATATTTGGATAAGAGTCAGTGTGCAGTTTGTCATGAACGCTTGTTTTATTTGTGCTCAAAATTTTTTCTTTGCCAGCACGGAAGAAGAATGTTTGAACTACAGCAACTACTACCGTTGGAATAGCGAAATACGAACGCGTTATCTTATGAACAACATGTAACGACGATTAACTGAAGTTTATCACTGCCTGCTCGACTCCTGCTGTGTCCGAACTGCTCTGTACCTGACGTGAAAGTGTTAGTAGTGTGCCGTTTCGAGCAAAATGCTTTCTTTATTCCAATTGCCACCGTCCGCTAGAAATTGCAGAAAATTGAAGTATATGCACATTTCGTACGGTATGGCATAAATTAGTATGGTACTCTATGGAAAGCTATGGAATGGTATGGTATCGTACGCCGTGGTATGGAATGAAACTGTATGGTATGGAGTGGAATAGTATGATATTTCTTGTTATGGCGTTAAGATAGGATACTGTATGGTACTGTACGGTGGGTATGGTACAGTCTGATTTGTAAGCTGTGGTATGGCAAGGTACATATATGGGGTTTAACGTGCAAAAGCTATGTGGGCTATGACGGAAGCCTCAGAGGAGGGTTTAATATCGACACCTGGGGTTCTTTTACGTGTACTGACATCACACATCGCATGGTAGTTACCAAAATTGAATGGCGTTTGCTTCATTCACGCTTTGTTGCACAAGGTTTCTTTCAGAAAGCTTGCATATAAGAGAACCAAATAACACATCCAAATGTCTGTATGTTGTATTTTACCTCTCTAAAGACAGCATGATCGCACGCATAATAACAGACGGTCGCTGTACCACCTTTGCGTCTCTACACATCAGAAAACCACCTTGTGAATATTTTTTGAGGTAGACAGACGAAAAACGACAAGCTGCAAGGGCCATTGGGTTGAAAGAGTGGAACGGCTCTCCTTCACAGTTGTGTTCCGCCCCTTTTGGGAAAACATATGTTCCCGCCGCGGAGCCATGCCCTACATCGCTTCCTCGGCACCGACTTTCAGAGCCCCTACTTTATGGGACCAACCGTTCCCAGTGCGCCCTCAAAGTGCTTTCGGTTTATGTTTTATTCACTCGAACTCGACCGAACGAAGAACAAAGCGAGAGCCGTCGTTTCTCCATCGGGTTGTCCATACATCAGACATCAGTGCGCTATTTCTTTTTCCTTCTTTCTGACAGCCCGATGCTAGGTTCTCTGTTGAGATACTTTGAAGGTTACAAACGCAGTGGAGTTTTAGAAAGAGACAACATTTAAAAAAAAACACCTAAAATCCTCGCATGAAACGCTCTGCTTTGGATGCATCTTAAATGGCCTAAAGTGAAGTTATCCTTTAAATTTAGTTTTTGGACATACGTTTGACCACTTCTGGCAAAATGTGTTGTGGTTGTGTTCATTGGACGAAATTCTGTCCGAAAAGACGAATAGTGACCAAGACAGGAAATGCATAATTGTTGATTGACTGACTAACCTCTGCCATCGGCCGACGGACCATCCGCATGTTAGTTATGGTTACAGTGATCAAGAAAGCCTGGGCACAATGGTTTATTTTCGGGACGCTTCAACATGAATCGTCTGACGTCCCATTTAACAATTGGCTTGGCTGAGTACAGAAAAAAATATAGAAATGCAGCTCGGGTGGGATGCAATAACTTGGTTATATATGCAGACTACACAAGAAGCGTGAAATTAAGTAGACCCGCGCCCGTGCACACGATTACACTGGCGCAATATGATTAGGGAGATTTTGTTTGTTACTATAACAGGTAGCGCGGCTATCATGTAGCAAGCCAGCCACTAGATTAAGCAAGATTGACGCAGAAGACAAAGCAGCCTTGAAAAATAGAATGCGGAAAGAATATAAGCATGAGACTCAGCGTAAAAAGTAATTAAGGTGGGAAGCATTTACATTTCTTTTTTTAAACGTTTTTCTCAATTTACATGACGCAAGAGAAATGCACTAGGCAGCTTTATGGTACATTGAAGCTGCGCCGGACCGCCTGCCTGTGGAGCTGGATTTGGCGTCTCGTGCATCAGAAATCTATAAAGTTCTTCCAGAAATCCAGCATTAATTTTGCAGATATGTTTCCCGAGGCATTATTCCTGAACCATCTGTTCGCAACCTAAGGACAAAAGCGCCTCAAAATTTCAGCGAGTAATTTCGCCATTATAATTAGCGATTTTTGTTCTTCGAAAGAGCAGTATAAGGGCTCAATAGCTGGAAGCATCAGCTGGTTAGAATTTATTTTTCAGCTATTTCGCTTTCATTTTTCCTATTTCTAAGCCATTAAAATAAAGTCCAATTTTTTCGGGCGTACCAAATAATTTGAATGAAGTAAATGAATCGATGCACACTATTTACGGAGGCTAGAGGAAAACGAAGTATGACATAGGCCCCAGATGGCATATCCGTTAGCATTTGGTTCTGTCAATATGCGGGACTTCATAGCGGAGTGACACAGTGATCCTTCTATGCACTGTGACGGTATCTATCAAAATGTGTTCTTGTGCAGGCGGACGTCAGCGTACTGAAAGCAGAGAGAAGAACCTACGATCGTCTTGCAATGATTTCAGAAAACTTCTCAGCTCTGCGAAGCTCCAGACAGACCAAAATTGAACCCTAAATTCTGAAAACAAACGAAGGTGTCTAAGTTGTGGATGGCTTGCCTTGACTGAGAGCGCAGTACAACTTTTTTGTGTGTTAATTTTTCGTTGTTAATTCAGAAGCTGTGCCTTCACCAATAATACAATTACAAAGGCTCCCCAAGGTGATTAAGCTAATAAAAACATCTCATATGCATAGCCAAGGTGAAAATGTCAGGCAAACATAACACTTCATATCTTTATGGCACTCTTTGTCCAAAAGTAGGAGTCCTGCCAAAATGAATTCAAGGCTATATTTTTAAAGACATATAACCTTTACTGTTCTCTTCTTTGTATTTCTCGGTCAAGTTATTCTGCTAGCAAATGAAGGAAGGCAACAACACAACCGCCCCGCATCATAACATGGGGCCCTTTTCCCCGGCTCTATCGATAATGCATACCCTGGAATAGAAACACCGTCACGAAAAGCGTAATGACCGGCGAGGAGCAGGACCACAAGAACAAACACAATCTCTTTGGCCTCGCTCAATACATGTATCACCAGTGCTAAATAAAGCGATCGCGTTGTAAACTAGGGGCCGTTCGCCTTTGTTGAACCAAGCATTGATTACCGACTTTTTTCCTTTCTGAGGCGGAAACATATAATGAAAAAGACTGCTGTCATAAACGAGTGTTCAGTTTTACTGCTCCCTGCCATATCTTTCTTTTACATTTTTTTACGTTCTTCACTCAGTAATGCCGTACTCATTACAAGCAAGGGGCCTCCGCGCATTGAAATGTTGTGGAGAATTATGTGTTATAGTTCTTGCATTTCACTGAACGACACCACCGCTATTTCCTCTCTTGTAAAGTTCGACATTCACTTTCTCTCTATCTGCGTCACATGCAGAGTGCAGTTTTCCTTTTCAACGGTTTTCACCCGAACACCCAAGCACCTGTAAAATAAACAAGGCTAACACATTCAATCTGTCTATTTTGAATACGGCATGATTCCATTAACTCCCTGGTTGTCTTATCTCTGTGTGCTATGATGTGATCATTAGATTTCACTCTCGGCATGTGCGCTGGAGCTGTTAGGTTATGTTACTGTTATTATTAATTTTTTTTATTTTCTGAATAAAAGTGTTGCAAGTCAGCGCTCGTCCGCTTGTACCCTTGTTCTCTGCCTTTCGTCCGCTCGCACGGTTTTCTACTCAGGATGAACACATACCAACTATCGCAAGTATCCATTCTACTGCAAATTATTAAAGCGAAATATTAAGCGCACGCTAAGAAAGGAAGTGTGTATTCCTTAAAGCTGTGTGCAAAACGGGCTTCTGATATCTTCAGGTTGGCGCGCTATACATTGGCACAAGGACAAGTTACAAAAACAAGACAAGACAGATACGCGCGCGAATGCGCAGGTATCTGTCTTGTCCTGTTTTGTGTAACTAGTCCTTGTGCCAAAGCATAGCGCGCCAACCTGAAGATGACAAACCAACTTGCCGCCATTACAGCATTGCTTTTGATATTGTCCGGCACAACGCGAATTCCGCATCTTTCCTACGGCTGTGCACAATCCATCTTAGCATCATCGTAAAGGGGAGGGATTAGATGAAAATATATTTCCATAGTTGGAACGACGCGGTTTACAAAGACCAAAGCATACGAGACGAGTTTCCCCTTTTCTTCCAGTTGCTGTAACTCATCCCTATAGCATTTCATATCCAGTGGTCTTAGAATGATTTAATAGTTGCGCACGAATATTAAGACAAAGAAGAAACCTTTTAAGGCCTCTCTATATATCCGTATTGGGTTTTCGCATCGATTCTTCTCAAAAAGTTCTCATGTTATTATGCATGGCAAATTTTCGCTTTTATTTTTAAAGTTACTAGGTGTATCAAAAGTGCTGATAGGATCATTGCACACAACAGACTTTTGGAAGTATGCTGACAGCTAAAAGTTCTGCACGAGATAACTTAGGCGGGTGTCAATTTTGGTTCGTCATCAACTACACGAGCTAGCATAAAATACGATGAAATTCTGAAGCAAGCATAAAAAGTCGCATAAGTGTGCAAAGTTAAGGAAATTTCATGCCTTAGTAACGAAAATATTTTTTACAGCCATGTCGGCTGTTGACGCCACTCTCTGATGTAGTTGGGCGGTTTGTCAGAGAAACACAATAATAGCTGGAAGCACTTATATCGGCTTCTCATTAAGGCCACTTCAAAGGCCTCCGTCCTTCAGGTAGGCTTATGCAAAAGTCATTTCAAAAGCCCTTCTGCTTGGCCGTTTCATCTTTTCTCGTTTTTCTTTAGATAAGCTAGCTATCTTTTCATTTAATACCAATAACTACAGTCCGAATTTTATGAGGTTTTACGTTCCAAAGCGAGTCAGGCTATAAGGAACGAAGTCAAAATTATCTTTGTGTATATTCATTTTTTTTGCACAGCGTGTGGACGTAAAAAAGAGAACATCAGCACCAAGAACGGCAAACCTAGCTCTCACTTAAAATCCTTATTCTGCACATGATTCTTATCGTAGAGAGATTCAATTCCACTATTTCTGCTTTGGTCGGAGGCTTCTAAGGTGCTGCCTAGGCGCGCGCTTAGTGCTAACTGCTTGCAAAAAATTGCTCGGAAACGAAATAATACTTCCTAATTAATAACGTTCAGCTGAGAATGGAGCAATAACTATGTGTTTTGAGGAACACATAAGTTAGAGGTCACGGCAATTGATTATAAAACAAGACGAACCTATCATAAATTTGCTACATTATGTCATGGTTGAGACATGGGAGAGGCCTTTGCCCTGCAGTGGGTGTAGTCAGGTTGATGATGATGATGATGATTATAATATCATTAGTGACTTCTTGGCCTTGATCAAATCTCATGATTCGTTCTCAGGAGCCGAACACAATAGATGCATACCCAACAGAGCGGGTATCAGGAGGATGCAGTCGTGGCAAGGGGCCAGGGAACTGGGGGAGGGTAGAGTCATTTCTGGTATATTAGAACAAGACCTCTAGGCCTTCTTTCAGCATTGCTGAGTAAAAAAATGCTGAAAAACTGATCGCCTCATGGCTAAGTTTTTCTTCTCGAAGGAAGGTACAAGGGTAAAGTTGGGTGAACAGTTATGTAAAGCATTATTCCTCAAAATACGGAAGGTAGAGTCACCGATTGCTTTCTCGTAATTGGCGTTTAAAAAAAACAGAAATATTTTGCATCATGCCTTAGAGCTCCCACCTATTTCTGCAGCCCATACAACAACGAGCTTTCATCAGATGCCCTCCTGGAAGCAAGACGCGCTATGTGCCACACCGACACTATATTTTGTGTACATGGTAAACTCTTCTGCTATCCATCACCAAAAGTGTGCTTCAAAAAGGATCGCCCATGTATTCTATAAAGAGAATGTATATTACCGGAAAAGAGATCTAAGGACTCCACATGCACTTTCCAGAAACGCAGACCTCTATGCTTTGCAGTTTGTTCAGTCTGTTTTTAAGAAAAAGAACACGGAAGGAGTTACAGCGTATCAATTCCGACGTGCGCTTCCTATACAAGCTTTCTCGTACTCGTGCTCGAAAAACTTCATCAAGATATTTTTCTGCCAGAACACAGTTGAACATCTTAGGAAACGGGTAGAAGGAAAGCATAAAGAGAGAAAAGAATGAAAGAGTGTGCAGATGCCAACGCAGTATACAACAGGAATATTTGGCGAGCCGTAGAAAAGAAAAGGAAGCACTTTTTGAGATTGATGCAGAAGTGAAAGCGGGGGCAGAAAGTCGGCCAAATACGTGCAGAAAGATGATATTCCCAATACAACGCTCCTCGACCCAAAATCGGAATTGAAAATTGAAAGCGTTTCTGCATGTCTGTCTCACGGAACGGAAATCCGAGCGCTATACGTATTTGCAGACGACGCCCTTTAACATTTATTGGGACCACTCGTTACGCTAGCTGGCTTTTAAAATCAAACTGCGCAGACGCAGGCGCATAACAGTGAAGAAAAAGTTGTTACGCTCCACAAGACTTTCCAGTTTAGTTTAAATGAACTTAATAAAAAAAAACTTGCACTAAAATGAAGAAAGAAAACCGAGATTAAAGGGTAACTGTTCATCTTGAAATAACAATATAAAATGGTACCCTGCTTATCTACAGGGTAGGAGAAAAGAGAGTGCTCAAAGTTGCTTAGGGAATAGTGAAGTTGGTGCCAGAATCAAATCTAGTGAGAGCTTGATATGGTCCCTAGAAGAAAATAATTCTCCCTCCCCTTTCTTCTTTCCCTCTCTGTCGCTCTCCCTCCCTCATTCCCTCTTATCTACAAACTGTTTTGCATTTGTTTTTATACCTCACGAACCCGTATCCTCTCGTAGGCATTCCAAATAGTGAGAGCAAGGTTTACGAAAGGTTAATTTTACACAAGACGAGATAAGAAAAGAAATTTATTAGTGAAAGAAGTTGCTACTGTAAACATTTGCTTTGGTTTTGAAGGGATAAAAGTTCTTATAGGTATTTCGGTTTTGATTTCGAATTATCTCCTGTGCATTTATAAGATGTGAGAAGCAAGACAGCGGGAACGTCTAATTAAGGACCTCTTGAAATTCTAACATTGCCAATTTAATTGGATTTATTTACTGAACAAACTCTCTTGATAAGGTGCACTTGATGTTGAATTGTATGATTGATTGTCTTGCTGTTTGCATATCTGGTAATATACTCAATTTACGAACCAGGTAGCACGGCTCATTTTGAGCGTCGGCATAACACTGCAGCGTTAGTAATGAGTGCGAGTAGTCTTGCGGTGAATAAAAAAAACACCCTCTCGACATCTCAAGTGACTTAATTTTCCTTCTATGCATGAGTCTGTGAATTTTCGCACGGTCAGTCTCTTTTCTGCAAAGTCAATCTCTTCGAGGTTAATATATCAAAGGTGTCAATCTTAAGGCGTCCCTAATAGCCTAAGTCGCTTTCGGATGTTAAACCCCGATAAACCAAATTGATCTTACAAAGATATTCATGTTACAATAATTGTAATCAGTTACTCGTTACGCGGCACCACTGGCTTAATATGCCCTGAATTTGTGTTCTCAAAGTTACGTTCATCTCACCGTCACAAGCTAAAGATAATAAAATTACTAAAAAATTATTAAGGACACATCAAATTTCTGCCACTACGACGTCAACTGCCCAGGCTAGCCACACACTCTGGTGTGCATTGTTTCCCCCGTTTCCCTCAATAATATACACTGGTACTGATCTTGCGCTCCTACCATCTACAATTCATTCATTTACGTCTGTTCATCAGCTCAAAGTCTAATATAATCTCAGGAGCTGAGACAAGGCATTTCGAACACCTCTCCCGACGTTATAACCGCTTCTGAATGTCAACTCTCGTGTTGAGGAAAACATTCTTGCCGCCATGTACATTCATTGCTTTTGTCGCGCACACCTACGTCATTCTTCTCCCTCGGCCACTAATTATCGTTCTCTAGCTCTCTGCCGCAATGCACAATTGTGCTTTAGTAAACTGAATGTTGAGAAATATGGCCAGTAAATGTTTGCTCTGCCTTTTGCCTAAACTCGTAAGGGATGTAAAAGGTCAGTGAATATTCTGAATCATCACTACATCAGCTAAACAACTTTTTTTATAGCCTGACCGGAAGCCCATGCGAACCTATATTTATATCTGATTCTTGCGACATATATTAGGGCATCCTACCAGTAGCTTTCCTTGCCAACGGCCTTGAAGGGCTGTCAAATATTTGCTACATACGTCCACGTTTACACTGTGACTCTCCGGAATTGTCAGGGTTGGAAGGAAAGCCCGGAGCAACAATGCGGGTAAGGGGTGCTGCTTTGACACTCGGCAGAATCCAGAGAGAGTAGCATAGCAAGGCATATTTAATAGCCACATCAAAAATAAAAGTTTCACACAGCTGCAATGTAGCCCGTATCCGCGGAATATTGTAATGAAATCCGGACAACTCACCTTCTGTTAGCAAAGTAAGTACCAGCAGCAGTAAGAATTCCATTGCACTTGGTGACGTAGCATTGAGTTCCGTAAAGAATATGAATAATGAACCGCGTTGTACTTTGAAATTTCCCTGTGTCATTATGGGATGCACGAATAATGATGCCTAGTGCACTTCGTTTGGGTTTCTGGGGATAAGTTCATCGTTCATGTAAAATATTACCGGCAGTTGCAGTGTTCTAGCAACTGATGCAGAGATATTTTGTTCAAATGTAGGTTTGCCTTACAAGGTTGTTTCGGTTTAAGGTCCCAAAGTGATTAAATCAATGAGGGACGCCGTAGTGAACGGCTCAGGGAATTTCCCTCACCTGGGTTCTTTAACGTGCACTGACATCGCACTCTACAGGGGCCTCTAGAATTTCGCGTCCATGAGAGTTCGACTGCCACGGCCGGGATAGAACCCGCGTCTTTCAGGTCAACAGCTGAGCAGTAACAAAATGAAGCAACAGTTCTTTGAAACTTTACATTTAGGTTAATATTATAAGGTTAGTTAACTAGTCGTATTAAAGGTATCGCTCTCAAGAATTTCCCAGTCGTAAGATAGATGCACAATTGGAAGTCTTTTCTTGAAAGAGACGTTTACTGGACAGATCGTCAAGCCTAAAAAGCAGCGGTGGTTCCAACGCCGTGCTTTTTGGCATAGGGCATCACCTTTTTAACATTGGTTTCTTCTTAACAAAAAAAGGAAAGAAAGAGACTAGTCCAGACGTTTTAAAACTGCATTTTATAACGTAGAAAGACGATGTACCGTCGCGGCGCGGCTCTGCTGTTCCCCTTAGCGCCCATTTTTCGCATGAGCAGCCGCTTGCGCCCGTTTCCGTTATTAGGCTGCCGTCGGGAGGAAAGGTGGAGTGTTGTTGCTGAGGGACAACATTCCTGGGGCGGAACTTTGCGGGAATGCACCTCACTCTAGCCGGGTTGCAAGCGCATCTGCGTCATGAAGCTTAGCTGTGCACGGAGGTGTAGGGAAGGGACGTGTATGTGTAAGTAATGCGTCCACAACTCGGCTAGAGCCACCGCTTTCCTGTAAGACTATTTCCTACGAGTACACCGGATTCAGAGTAGCGTGCGGACTGACGCGCGTAAATCCGAATGAGTGCACTCAACTGCCTCGCCGCGCACGTGTAGCGTTGGTGCGGTACGTGGCTTCAGAATAAGGTAGTGTGCTGGCGCAGTAGAGAGAGGACGAATATTTTACGACGGGCGAAGGATAGGATGCTCGCAATGACATACCAGAGAATTTCGTTCGCTCATGCGTGGTCGTAAATGACATCCTTCTGTCTGCTTGCAGCACACTGGGATCTCAGACCGAATAGGCATGAAGGAAACGACACACGGTGGCAAGTGCATTCATAACAGACCGTATGGGCAGAGAAACCCTCATACTCGCTGATACGTGAGCACACACATTTGCGGCTTAGCGCTGGGACGATGGTGTTCCGCTGGCCAATATCTGTTTCTCGTCTAGCAAATATCGATGGAGTTGTTTTTTTCTGTCACGAGATTTTACAATTAAACATTAATGATGAAAGAAGCGGCTTTAGATACAACTACATCAGTCTGCGATTTTCAGAGGGGAGAAGAATTATGCGTGGAAAACAAATGCCCTAATTGGTTTGTCACTCTTAGAAAAGAGAGCTGAATTATTTTGTGAATTCATGACAAGCCCATCAAAGGACGTAATCAGAATACTTAAGTTCAAAGTTTGAGAGAACTATTCTGCACATTTAAAATAAATTTCAAAAAGGCTCTGGAGCAGGGAAATTTCGTTGTAACACACATAAGCTTGTAAGCGCGTGCCATTTCTAAATAATTGATTAAGCGAAAGTTAGCACGCCGAACAATTGTTTCAAGTTGGCTCGAAAATATTCCGCATTCTTCCAGTTCTAAAGGTAGTTCTAAATGCAAATCACTGTCTACCTGAATGAATTACTTCTCTCGTTCAGTAAATATAACTGCGCTCGCATGCACGGCGTATGAGAATGCGATAGCACACACCAGCCTTGCCAGTTTGACTGTTTGCCTACTTCATTAAGCGCTAGGAAATGAATAACTTCCGTTATTTAATATTACAAATTGCTGACCATTAGTGAGTCTTTTAGCCCCTTCACCGTTTTGTTATATCAACGAATTTCTTAACAAAACTGCTTATTTTTTAATTCCTTATTTTCAATATATATGCAATAAAAAGCATGCAATCGATCTTTAAAAAATATTTTAAGCAAACACGAAGTCAAATTAGCATATTCAAATTTATTATTCACCGAGAAAGCTTTGGGACGGCGAGGTAAATTTCAAAACAAGGGATCACGCATAGGTTTGTTGCAGCTCTTGCATCAAAACCATTCCTATCACCCACCAACCACCAAATTCCTTGAACCAGCAAGAGAAACACCCACATCTGTTCTTCCGTCACTGGCACCCATTTTTTGACGCGGGATGCTCACACGGACGGCAGCCCTTCACCTTCCCAGCAGCGTTGTGGTTAGTTTCTTTGATCGCCACTGAAATGAGTTCCTCGTCGAGGAAACGCTGAAAATATTCAAGCAAGTCATCAGGCAATCTTATAGTAAACGTCTTACCGGCAACTGCCAGAAAAGGAAACTGAGGGGGTCACGTAGGGATGTTACTGACGTCGATCTTCATCCACTGACGCGCGCTCGCAAAGTTCGCTTCTGAGCTCTCCTCTTCTTCATCGGAAGAACTTCTCAGCAAAACGTTATCACTGTCATCCTCGATCCCTGAAACTTCGGTGTCTTAATCACCATCGTCTGAAGAAGACGACCGACGAAGAAAATCGTCTTTTCTGAGAAGACGGGCCAGCAATACCCGCATCGCTTTCGCCGGATACCATTTTTAAAACCCACGTTGTCATACGAAAAAACGTTTATGCGGTAGAAGAAAACGAAATTAGCAGGTCAGTGCTTCCATCTGTCGAGCAAAATGCCATCTAAGCCACACACTATCGCTGCTCGTCCGAAACGCTGAAGGGAAGAATGTATTCAGCGAGGACGAGCTACAGTCGTCCAAAACGGTTTTAGGACGGCTTGGCAAGGACGAGCGCTGCTCGTCCAAAACGAATAAGGGTTTATAAAAGTAAATAAGCCAACGTTTTCAATCTCAGGCAATGAGCTCACATTAAGCGTTCTTAAAGAAATTGTTCATGGTCACTAAGCGAATCTTCATACATTTATAAGGTTTCTACGAAATATCTACAACATATATTTTGTTTGACCACCGTACGTCACGTCACAGACAGTCAGAGGCAGTGTTTGGCATCACATGGGACTCTTACTACAACAGCATTAGGTGGCGCAGGCACCTTGCTCTGCACAAGTCGCTGCACTGGGTGTATTGATATTCCCTACTAAACCACAACGTGCGGCACTTATTGTGCGCTCTTCTTTTCTAATATAAGGTTTGTGTTTCGAATTTTGCACAGATTTATTATTATTATTATTAATAATTGGTTTTTTGATGAATGTAAATGGCGCAGTATGTCTCATATATCGTTGGACACCTGAACCGCTCCGTAAGGAAAGGGATAAAGGAGGGAGTGAAAGAGGAAAGGAAGAAGGAGGGCTCAGGAATAATTTCGACCACCTGGGGATCTTTAACGTGCACTGCCATCGCACAGCACACGGGCGCCGAAGCGTTTTTTCTCCATAAAAACGCAGCCGCCATGGTCGGGTTTGAACCCGGGAACTCCGGATCAGTAGTCGAGCGCCCTAGCCACTGAGCACCGCGGCTTGTTTTGCATTTTTCTCATTCACTGTTCATTGAACTCTTTACCACAGACTTCCCTCACACAAAGGATCCTCCGCGACCGAACAGAGATCTGATACACAGAATACTGCTCTTCTCCCTATCAACACCCGGTAGGGTGGTCAGTTCTTTAAGCTGCGCAAAAAAGTTCCATGCGTGTTACCTATAAATTTGCTTAGGAAGAAATTACAAGTGTCGTCTTTTCATCCTTCTACCTCAAATATTTGATTCTCAGGAAAACCAGTTTTTGCGAGCACTTCGCTTGCAAAAACGTAGTACTGAAAGACCTATCTTGCAAAGCCAAGAATGATTGAAATACTGGAGAAAGTGCCTTTGGCTATAGGACCATTCTTTGAGATTATTTGATACAAACTGCGTCAGGACGCAAAGCGTGACGGGCACAGAGCATGGCTGCAGTGCATGTATATTTCTCACAATCCCAGCGTAAGAGTAGCGATCGCCATCAGTTTCTTATATATTAAGCCTCCAGACAGAACAAGAAAAAAACAATACATATTGTGACAGCCATAAAGTTTATCTTTGGGGCAGCTGAGAAGGAAGAGAACAACTTTCTGCGACCGGTTGTTCAAACCGTGAACAGAGGTTTTTCAGCCGAGCTATGCTCTACTCCATTCGTTGGGCACTCAGGCAGTAAACCCAAGCGCGTAACAAAATAACTTTGCGAGTGAAGTCCTATTCTCGACAAACGTTACAAATCTGGCGCTTTCAACACATATCGATATCTAAGACGTCGTAACCGCTGGCTGTATTTACCGTCGTGTTCAGAAGTTTTTGTATGCTCCAAGGCCGACAGCAGGCAGAGAATTCATGCAGCGATACTGAGTTCAGCAGCACTCTGCTGTTGGCTCTCAGCCGCTCCACTAGGTTCTGCGCACAGGCTCTTCTACTCATGGCATTTTCGTGAAGTGCAGAGGGATTCTTTATTTACATTCTGCAGGAAGTATATGTGCCACCGTCTGGTCAGACGAGCAGCCAGAGTAGACGTATTAGGCTAACTCGAAACAAGGTAAGCATTGCTGTCTCTGGCTCCAGTCCTGCCTCTGTGTGTTCGTCCTTTTTATTCGCGCCAGTTCGCATATATATGCAAGTCTGTCTCCTAACAACTAACTAGCTCGAACTAGAGTGTTGCCAGAAGGCACACATTGTTTACTGGTGGTCATGAAGACAACACATGTGTAATTGCGTATTTCGAAAGACTGCTTCCGTCACACGGAAGAAATGGACTTGTAGGCGTCCGCTTATTATTTTTTCTTCTATTTCTGTACATGTTAAAATTTCCAACTAATATGATAGGGCGTTTCAGAAAAACATCGCGAGAATTCGCTGTGATGTAATTTCTTTGCGCAGCGATGGCGTAGAGGTAAAGAATTCGCCTCAGGTGCAAGAGGTTCAGCGTTAGAATCCCGGTGCCACGCAATTCTCCACCGTAATAAAAAAAGATACTCCGCGTGTCGATGGAATTGCACAACCAGGCCTGGGCTGCGGCTTGAGCTCGGTGACCAGAACAGACAACGCACTCCCACACGAGAAGAGGATTTGGCCACCCTGGTTTAGTACTTGGCCACAACGTTCTATGATCAAACCAATTAACCATCGGCCCTCAATCCCCAGCGGCTGCGGAGCAACTGGCCGACGCGGCGATCAGACCTGTGACGCAGTGGAGGGTGCTAACAATCTCTGGCACCGGACAGGCGGCCACTGGAATCTGGACCTGGCAACGTTCAACAAAACAACCTTATCTAGTGAGGCTAGCCTAGTAGTGCGGTTCGAGGAACTAGCGGGCATTAAATTGGATGTCATAGGGCTCAGTGAATTTAGGAGGACAGGTCAGGCGTATACAGTACTAAACAACGGGCACATACTGTGCTATCGCGGATTATCGGATAGACGAGAACAAGGCGCGGGATTCCTCATTAATCAGGATATTGCTGGCAACGTCGAGGAGTTTATAATATAACGAGAGAGTGACAGCTACCGTAATTAACACAAATAGGAGGTACAAGCTGAAGGTGGTGCAGGCCTACGCGCCTACATCCAGCCATGATGACCAGACCATTGAAAGTGAGATCGCAGTACACTGTACTGATGGGCGACTTCAGTGCGAAGGTGCGCAAGAAGCAGGTTGGAGACCAGGCGGTAGGCGACTATGGGATAGGTTCTAGGAATAACAGGGGAGAGTTATAGTAGAAATCACATATAGAAATAATTTACGGATCAAGAATACCATCTTCTGCAAACGAGAGAACTGGAAGTGGACCTGGAAGAGCCCCAATGGTGAGATTTAAAATGAAATCGACTTCTTACTATGCGCTCAACCTGGCATCGTTGAGTATGTGGACGTCCTCGGAAAGGTGCGCTGTAGCGACCACAGAATGGTAAGGTACCGAATTAGCTTAGACCTGAGGAGGGAACGAAACAAGCTATAAGTCCATTAACGAGTTAGCGATAAAAGGGAAAATAGAAAAATTCAGGATATCGCTGCAGAGCAGATATTCAGACTTAACTGAGAAAGACGATCTTAATGTCCATTCAATGAATAATAATCTGAAAGCTATCATTACGGAGTGCGCAGTAGAAGCAGGTGGTAGGACGGTTCGACAAGATACCGGCAAGCTGTCTCAAGAGACGAAAGATCTAATTAAGAAACGCCACAGCATGAGGGCGTCTAACCCTACAGAGAGGTTAGAACTAGCAGAGCTATCGAAGTTAATAAATAAGCGCAAGGTAGTCGCCATAAGGAATTTAAGTTCGGTGAGGATCGAGAACGCTTTAAAGAACAGAGGTATATAGCCTGCAAGTGGTCAAGAGGAAACTAGGCATTGGAAAATTCAGATATATGCGTTAAGAAACAAGGAGGGCAATTTCGTTAGCGATATGCCTTGATAGTTAAAGTAGCCGAAGAGTTCTACACTAATCTATACATTAGTGAATGAAGTCAGAGCTTTACTGAGAGAGACAGTAGCGCACAGCAATCCGTCATCGCGCCAGTAAGGAAAGAGGAAGTAAAGAAAGCCTTAGGAGCAATGGAAAGGGGAAAATCAGCTGGTGAAGTTCAGGTAACAGCAGATCTGTAGAAGAACGGAGAAAAAATTGTGCTAGAGAAACAAGCCACCCTGTATACGCTATGCCTTTTGACCTCGGCCGTACGATAAGCTTAGAAGCACGCAAACATTATCTTAATTCTTAAGAAAGGAGACACCAAAGACTTGAAAAATTACAAACCGATCAGCTTACTGCTCATCGCCTACAAAGTATTTACTAAGGTATTCGCTAATAGAGTCAGGGCAACCTTAGACTTGAATCAACCAAATGGTCATTCAGGCTTTCGTAAAGGACACTCCACAATAGACCATAATCGCACTATCAATCATTTGATAGAGAAATGCGCAGAATATAACGAACCCCAATATATAGTCTTCATTGATTACGACAAAGCACTTGAGTCAGTAGAAACTTCAGCAGTAAGGTAGGCATTGCGAAGTTACGGTGTAGAAGAGCATTATGTAAAAATACTGGAACATATATATCGCAGCTGCAAAGCTACCATAGTCCTCCAAAAAATCAGCAGTAGTCCAGTAAGGAAGGACGTCGTGCAATGAGACACGATGTCGCCAATGATAATCACCGCTTATTGTCAGGAGGTATTCCGAGGCCTGAATTGGGAACAACCGGGGTAAGAGTTAATGAAGAATACTTAAATGATCTACGATTGGCTGATGACCTTGCATTTCTGAGTAATTCAGGAGGGGATGTGAAAATCATGATCGATAAGTTAGACAGGCAGAGAAAAACGCTTGGACTAAATATTAACATGCCAGAAACCAAAGTTATGTTCAACAGCCTAGCAAGAGAACAGCAGTTCAAAATTGGAAGCGAGGTGCTGTAAGTGGTAAAGGAATACATCTACTTAGCGCAGGTAGTGATAGCTGATCTTGATCATGAGAGGGAAATAACTAAAAGGATAAGAATGGAGGGAGCGCATATGGCAGGTTCTCTCAGATAATGAATGGCAGTTTACCAATATCCCTCAAGAGAAAAGTGTACAACAGCTGTATCTTTAAGGTACTCAACTACGGGGCAGAAACGTGGAGGCTAACGAAAAGGGTTCCACTTAAGGACAACGCAGCGAGCCATGGAAAGAAAAATGATAGGTGTAACGTTAAGAAACCGGAAGCGGACTGAGTGGGTGGGGGAACGAACGCGGGTTAATGATATCCTAGTCGAAATAAAGAGAAAGAAAAGTGCTTGGGCTGGGCATGTGATGCGAAGGCAAGACAACCGCTGGTCTTTAAGGGTAACAGAGTGGATTGCAAGAGAAGGCAAGCGTAGCAGGGGGCGGCATAAGGTTAGGTAGGCGGATGAGATTAAGAAGTTCGCAGGTATAGGTTGGGCACAGCTGGCAAAGTTCCAGGTTAATTGGGTGGACATGGGAGAGGCCTTTGCCCTGCAGTGGGTGTAGTCACGCTGATGATGTTTATGATGATGTTGCAATTTCTTTGACGCTCCAATATCCACTGGTAAATCAGCGATGCCCCTTATTCCCCAACTCTCTTCGTAAGTTCAGTTGATAAGCGACCGCATGAAGTGGCAGTGTTTGCGGAGTTGTGCGCCGAACAAGGGTGTGCAACGCATGCTCAGTGCAAGTAGTCTAGCTTATATTTGCTGCCGTGTGGCTGCGCTCGCGGGATAATAATTGGCAATTAAATTACTGCTTTGAATGAAGTCATTTCATGCTACTCTCTATAAATCCCTTTATTAATTTTCTCAACTAAATTGTAGTGACTTACGTGCTGTGCAGTGGATGTGTAGCGTTGGCAGAGGGGGTAGCTCTTATAGCCAACAATCCAAGGTGAATTCTCAATTACTGTCTCTAGGGGCTCGACCAAAACTTGAGTACTGCGATATTATAAGCTTATACGAATAAAAAAATTGAGCATTTTGGTCAGAAATCTAGCCACCTGCTTTTACCGATTAGAGCAACAAGTCATCTTCGGTATATACACTGCTGCTTTTGTACTGAAAGACATGATATAATAGGCACTGAGGCTCGCTACACAAACTATCTGGTCTGGAATAATCATTTCAAGAGAATAACTTGAGTATATGCTCCGAAAGCAACTGATGTCTCAAGGGGTCCAGAAAAGATGACGACAATTGTAATGCACAACGCCACCAATTACCACACTGATAATTGGGATAACCAAGTGATAAGGCCCACGAAGTCAGAACGCAGAGAGAGGAGAGACTTTAATGAATACAAGAGAGGTCTGCCGAGAGCACAGGTTCTTATGCCTATATGCGTCACACGAGCAAAAATACCGTTTACAGCATAGTGCACACATCCTATCGTATATGGCCCTATAAGGACCATATGCGCGTTCTCAAGGTACACTCTTGCTTAGCCTCAAAATGTCCTCATTGGTCTGTTGCTGAACACAGATGATTAGGTAGCGATATTTGACGTTGGCATTCATGCCATTTTTTTCCTAAAATATGCGCCCGATACTTTTTTTCTCATAAAGTTATGACTCGCTCCTGCACGATAAGGTATACACGAGGATATCTGGAATAGCTCTGAGGTTCCGAAGGAAGCACTTGAAAGACCAGTCTGCCCTGCAGAAACACCATGTGTGACAATGCGACACTTCCAGAGAGGAGTAGCTCAAAAAAAATTTTTGCGCTTTTATTTCGCAGCTAGAATCGAGAGTTCTCAAAGACAGACATGCGGGCAGTTTCATGGCCCACATATTGGAATCCATATCTGAACTACTATGTATTTCCTTCCTCTGCTTTGTCATCAATACTAGATCCGTTTATTTGAGCTAATGGTACTTATTACTGCTTTTCGTCATGCGACCGTACGTCACTTCACAGACTCAGGCAGCGTAAAGAGTTATAAATTTTGCGGTGCTTTCCAGAGAAAAAAATAAGCCTAGTTTCTTTGCAGAAGCAGTACAGATCAGGCCCAGATCACTTAGAAAACTGCCTCAGCCACACTTGACAGGGCGCACTAAGCTGTTAGAATTGTGCCACAAGCGCATTCCACTTGCTCAGAAGTGTTCATTTTGATAAGGTTTTCTGTAGCATTTGACGCGCTAGAATGCATAACGGCTAAATACTAGACGGAGAAAGGATCAAAATTGAAGTCAGACGAAATATTTAAAAAAAAACGACACTTCATCAAAACGGTCCTCAGGAAAATCCGAGAAGCATGTGCTTAAATAAAGATTGGGCCGTGCTTATTAGTTCTTAGTTCAGTAATGACGGGAGCTTGGGTGACGGTGTCGCCACAGTATTCGTACTGCAGGGAGTGAAGGTGAAGGGCATTAATTATACTGGTAGCGACTCAGATTGTCTTTTTGTTCTTGTTTTTGTGATCTGCTGCACACCACGAAGTGCGCTGGTCGCGCTGCAGGCGGTGATTTTGGCAGCAACCTGCTCGTAAAAAAGTCCACTTCTTTTTCAAACTTTTAGTTTTCATAGCCAATAAGAAAGCTGCGCAACGCCTAAGAATTAATCTTAAAGTTGGGACTTGTAATAAAGTATTTTCATGCTTTCGTTAACTGGCTTGAAAACCATAGGGCCATATTGCGAGAAAATAAATTGCGGAGCGCTTAATTGTCATTGTTCCATGACAGTGTGTTTTGAAAGAGTGATGACAGTGAGTTAAAAGTAGGTGTTCTCTGTACTGTCAGTTTCGTTGTTATATGTTTGCTTATTTTACGCTACGATGTATTTACTGCTCATAAATGCTTCTTGGCTCAATCATGCCGAGGAAACTGTTGCGCAAGTTGATACTGCCCTATACTTAGTTATTGTAAGTCATTTCGACGCGGCAGCGTTAAATGTCCAGTTCGGCGGAAAATCCGGCGTCGTCATTGCTGTGACGGCAAACCCTCATTGGTCAAGACGTTAGCAATGTAGAGAACCAGTTTGGCTGAAAAGAAAAAGGTTGCAAAGCGGAATCGAACCGGTCTCATTAGGTCGGGAGCTAGGCATTCTACCTGTGCACTGGTCAGTAAGGTTCGATCAGTGGAATTAACGGATACCTTTTACGAGAAAACCGCACACAATACGGGGTACACAGGGCAGCACTTAAGTATCGCCACTAATTAGCTTAATAAATTAACATCACCAATGGGCAATTGAGGCGCCAAATAGATTCCCCAAAATGTACAAAATGACCATTTTTATAGAGAAGTCAATTTTTCTTCGTAATTCAGAATCTGAAAATATACTGGGCCATTGGTTTTTGGTTAATAATTCACACAAACTTCTTATAAAGAAAAAGATGCTCTCGAGGCCAGCTTTCCATCAGTACGTGCCATAGGAATAGACTACAGCGTATTGAAAGGCGCCATATTTATTTATCACATACGCTTTAACACAATGCGAAGTGCACAAACGTTGCTTTGTCGAAACACCCACAAGGTTTCATGATTTATAACGCGCACTAGACAGCAGGTCACCATCGTCGCCGTCACTGCCGCTATCTTCGTCATCTGAAACCGTCTCTAGCTCTCAAAGTAAGTCAGGGTCTCAGTCACAAATAAATTATAGGGCGCAAGTAAATCGCCTTCAGGAAGTGGCTCTTTTTAGCAGGGATCGCCGCCAGCGGCATACCTTATGTATGGCGCCTTAATAAAATATCTGTGCTCAGGCGGAAAACACGCAAACGACGCAACACGTGTTATTCCATGGACTACTACCACCATCTAGGTTTGAAGATGAAAGTTACGAGCGCTGATTCCAAACGTTGATTCAGTTTCTCGTGCAGAGCGCATATAAAGGGGAAATGCGAGCATGCGCGGATAGGGAGATCAGCCACAAATATCAAGCAACCATGTTTTAGTTCTAAAGCACCGATACGATCGTCAGAGCCGAGCAAAAATCTTGCTTGTGCACCCTGCTTGCGCATCGCTCGTTGTCATGCAACTGTGGCGCCTAACGGTAAGACTTTGGTCCGCGTCACCCCCTAAATAGGATCTTCGCTGATTTGCACCAAACTCGATATCCAACTATAAATGGCCGGGTTCAACACGATGGCAACCATCAAGTTTGGCCCATCTCATTTTCAAAACATTGGCCCGGGCGACCCTCGATATTTTACCTTGGTCATATTGGCCTAAAAATCAATGTCGAACTATAATTAATCATGGCCAGAACAAATTTGACCTTGAAATTTGGCCCCGGTCTTTGCAAAAATTTGGCCCGGGTCACCTTTTAAATTTGACTTTGGCCGATTTGTTCCAAAATCGATGTACAACCATAATCGACCATGCGAGACACAATGGCGACCTTAAAATATGACCCAGATCATTTCAAAAAAATTTTCCGCGGCCACCCCTGAAGAAGCAGTTAACTGCTTTTAGATTTGCGCCATCTCGTGGCTGTGGTTCCGCTTCTGGCCTCACCGTTTATGTCACGGCGTTTTCGCTAGTCACACATCGAATTAAGTGGAGTTAGACTCCGCCTAATTTTAGTTATTAAAACGAATTCAAAAAGTTAATTTACCTGAATAAATTTGTGCAAACGTTCCAATCGCGCAACGACTACTCATCTGAATCCGTTTTGTTAACAGAACTCGGTTGCTTGATATGTGTACCTCAAGATGCTCTCCGTGGTTGCTCGCATTCGCCTTCATGCTTTATGCTGCCAACGATAACCTGCATGAACAATTGTTAGTAGCGCCCGTGAACATCTTATGTGCCTTATTATGTGTCTCTTTTTTTTGTGCTGAATTCATCATATTATGCAGCAAGAACTATCCTGGGAGCATGCTGCCTTGAAGCACTGGGTAGGAACTGCATCGCATCGCTAGCATCGAGCAGTTAGGAGTGCCATAAAAAAACAATGGGGAATGCTTTAGACAATAGCAAATGCAACCTGCTGACTGGAGATCTGCGGATATCTTGATTTTTGAGTGCAATATTACAATAATAAATTCAAGTATTTTGCATTTTTTACAAGAATACAAAAATGTGAGGGCAAGCCACAAAGAACTGTTGATTATCAACTTGACGAAGGTTTCTGCCCCATATTTGACAGGTTGAAGGGAGTTAACATTTCAAAGAAACAATTATAGATGTCTGAATAAAAAGCAGATAAGATCACATATACATTATTTGTAGACACTCTCAATGGACACAGTCAAGGTTACTATTATTCATAAGCGTACAAGCGGACATCATACAAGCAGTAAGACACAATAAAACGACAGGACATAATTTAGTGCATATGTTGCACACTGTAATGCTACCCAAGCACTTGACATGTCATTTTATCAAAATACACGTCATAAAAAACTCAAAATGTTCACTATGCCGTAATCTCATGGCAGAGAAAAAAAAGGAAAGTTGCGTAAGACTCCGAACAATGAAATTTAAGAGAAACCACATAAAGCCACCATTAGCTGCTAGAACAGAGATTATCGATACAACTACAACAAAGTTTCTTTCAGGACCAGAAGTTGCCTTACTACTAGACTCGGAATATATTCGGCAAAAAGTTTGCCCCACCCCTTTCCCGCTGGATGATTAGCCTTTTCATAATTTTGGTTATTTATACCACAGAGCCTGAGTAATTATCAGCCATCGCGGTAGTTCCCTAGATATGGCGCTTATCTGCAGACCCGACGGGTGCGGGTACGAACCAGGCCGCGGCGCATTTCCATGCAGACGCAACCAAATGGTATAGGTCCGTGCACTAAGTGATATCAGTGCACGTTAAGAACCCAGTTGGGGGATATTACAGGACCCTCCACTACTGCGTCCCTCATAGCCCAAGTCCTTTCGGCACGTTAAACCTCATAAAACATGTACCTGAAAAATTATCACATAAACTGATGAAAGCGAATTAACTGTGTTGAAACTCGCTCTTGTCACTTGCCGGTAATTGCTTGTCTTCTAAAGCATCTCTGTCTTTCAGGTATACCACTGCATAAAGCGAAAAATCACAAATTCTTTCACTTCCATACAAATAACATCCTCCAGCAAATTCTCCCCAAAAACGAGACAAATGTACCACGTTCACTGTGAATCTATAAACCCTGCTGGAAAAATTAACAGAACACTTCGGTCTCATTAATATGTCGCGAATTGGTGGCGCGTCTTCGGCTATCGCGTGCAGGTTCGAACAAAGGAAGACAACAAAGAGAGCAAACTGAACAAAACGATGCCGCATATATAATTTAAAGGAAAAGAGCCAATAAGAACGGAAAACACTAAGAATAACACACGCTCAACACGCGTACAACACTACAGAATAAAGGAAAGTCTTCACCAGATACTGAACGTCCCAGGTGAAGCGGGAATACCTTGAAGACAGGGCGGACGCGGGCGGTTGTAGTGCGGCACTTCGATGGCGGGAGACGCCGGTGGTCTCTCTTCAAGAGCCCGAAGAGCTTGGCAGCAGCAGAAAGATGAAGCGTATCCATGTTCCGTCGACAGCGTCATGAAACGCCGGAGGCTTAAAGCAGGCTATCTAAGAGTACCTTACGGCGGCACGGACCCTCAGTCCATCAGCTGCCACCTCCACACTGGCAAGGAACGCCGGAGGCTTGCGTCGGTGATCCAAGGGAGAGAATGGCAGCACAGAGCCAACGTCCGAGGGCTGCCACCTGCACGCTTGAATTACCCGATCTCCACTGCTCTGTCTTCCTTTGCACGTCGGTTTTCTGACACGTCAGCTCTCCGATCCTCGTGCTCGCCACGCTCTTTGTCGCCGTCGCCTCGCACACACCCTTCGCACGCGCACACGCGCAACACTCGGCTGGCACGCGCAGCGCTCCACTGTCCGACGCACCGCTGTCGACGCACCACGTTCACAAACCTCTGAGATTCTTTTGCGCACATTAATTATGCCCCCCCCTACCCTCTTCGAAAAAGCTTTTTCACATAAAAAGAACTGCCGTTGGTGCACACAACCTCTATGCTCAAGTGGTAAACAGACAAGTTAAACACTGCCGAAGTCACCGAAGGCACTTTACAGAGTGACACATGGAGGCACATGGAAACGCGCACAGAGGAAACATGTGGTGAAACATAATACATCAAGAAAAAGGGGAAATAGAAATCATACAAAGTATAAGACACAAACCTTAAACACGTCTGGACCATAAATGTGAACATGTACACACAGAACAACACACAACCGGAAAACGAAAGAAGAAAAACAACCCACAAACACTACGTCATGCATTTGCACAGATTACCATTGCAAACACCGGATAGGAGCACTGCAGATTGGGAATCACTCTCCGGCCATTTATAAACCACTCGTGCAATCAACGCCGACGTTTTCCGAACCTGTCACCTTCTTCGAGCACGACAAAAGAAACCTGCAGAGTCTCTTAGGACGCACGCTCTTCTTACCGTTTGAGCATATTGATGTGGAATAGCTTCTTAATGTGGCCCAAGTCGTTCTTTTTTCCACAAATATATAATTATAATTGGTTTTTGGGGAAAGAAATGGCGCAGTATCTGTCTCATATATCTTTGGACACCTGAACCGCGCCGTAAGGGAAGGGATAAAGGAGGGAGTGAAAGAAGAAAGGAAGAATAGGTGCCGTAGTGGAGGTCTCCGGAATGATTTCGACCACCTGGGGATCTTTAACGTGCACTGAAATCGCACAGCACACGGGCGCCTTAGCTTTTTTTCTCCATTAAAACAAACCACAAATATACTTTTCCACCGCATTAGCAGTTTATTGTGGCTACTCGGCCAAAGAATATGGGCACGATCTTCAGCCCTTAACTGCCGCTTCTGGCTGTTACTGTCATAGGACCTCTTCTGAGACTGCTTGGCACGCAACAGATTTTTATGTGCCGCTCTTACAGTTTGCTCGAGACATACTTCTAAATCGAGAACGTAACCATATGTCGTCTTCGTGTCTTCTCCCAGCTCTTCCTTTGTCCAGAGTTCTCTGAGGACTGCGGGCGGTCCTCGCACGTGACGTCCAAATATCAACTCAAATAGAGAACCCCCCTCCCCCCTGACACGCCTGCGGTATCTCTCTGTATGCGAACAGAAGCGGAGCGATATAATGATCCCAAGTTTTGGGCTGTTTCTGACTGACCTTCCGTAGCATCTGCTTGAGTGTGCCGTTAAATTTCTCTACCATCCCATTACACATTGGAAGGTAAGGGGTCGTGCTAAGATGTTTACAGCCAAGAAATCGTTGAGCTCTCTCAACATCTCGGAATATGAGACAGGAGCCCTGGTCTCAAAGGATCTCTCTCGGAAAAGCTATTCGCAAAAACATCTCGACCAAACCTTTTGCCACAGTTGCTGAATCTATCTTTGCAGAGCCACGGCGTCAGGATACCGCGTGGCAAAATAGACGAGAGTGAGAATATATCTATACCATTTCACCTATGTGGGCGACAGCGGACCGACAATATTGACAGCGACACGATCAAATGGAGTGTCGATAAGAGGCATGCGTCCCAACAGAGTTTTCCCTACTTTGCCTTTCGGGCACGTCCTTTGACAGGAGTCGTACGACCTGACATACCTCTTAATCTCCTCCTGCACTCCCGGCCAGCAGAATTCTTCCAGAACTCGATTTGTAGTCTTCTTAATGCCCTGCTGCCCCGCGAACGGGCTATCGTAGGCAAGCCTTAAAACCTGTGATCGGCAAGACTTGGGAAATACTACCTGTGGAACTTCTCTGCCAGGGGCGAGATGATAGAGGCGACACAGCAAATTCTTTTCAACAAAAAAAATGCGAAGTGCCGTGCTTGCCATAAAACACCTTCCCTACTTTCACCCAGCACGCCTTCAATGACTCGTCGTCTCTTTGCTCTGCTTCTAACATTTCCTTTGTGAACCTCATGGGACCAACGCTTAAAGCAGTACTTTCGCTTCATTGCCCGGAAACTTCCTTTCCAGCCATCACCACCTTCGGTCCCTCGCCCTCACCATTTTCACTGGCTACCTCGTCATTGACTATGTCAGCACATAATTTAGCAATGCCCTCCGATTTCTTCCAATTAATATCTGGATTTGACAGCTCACAGGCCTCTGGTATATTTCCAATTATGGCATCGTACAATGGTGTCTCCATGCACTTTTCCATTGCCATGCCAGTGAAATAAGGGGAAGCGATATAGACATCTGCCACGGGAACTTCCAGACTACTACCATCAACAAGGAACACCGTAGATCTCAAGCTGGTGAGAGCTGAGTCAGGAACAAGGGCTCTCCGCACCACCACTGCATTGCTCCTCGTGTCCCGTAAAACACGCACGGGTAGGCCTCGGAGCTCGCCCTCTAGTACAGGCATGTGTAGGCCGTCTGCAGGATTTTTCCGGACAAGTCCGACCACCACCTTATCCTCAGCTCGTTCAAGCCTATCTGCGGTTGTGGACGCAATTTCAGGCGGAACACTCCCTGGCTGCACACAACAGGCCGATTTTTTCTGATTTTCGTACTTCCTTGAGCAGGAACTTGTATCATGCCCTGTTTCTCGACAATAAACACAATAATTATGTTTTGGCTTAAAGTGACAGTCGATAGCCTTATGTCCCGGTCGCTTGCAAATGAAACAATTTCCTGACTGTCGATTTGATGGACATCCTTTTCTCGCGGGATGGCCACCTCGAACGATTCTTTGAATGAAGACTAGTTTCTATGCCGCTGGGCCTCTAGAAATTTGTCTGCTGCCTCAGCCATTTTTTGCAGCGTCTTGCACTCTATTTCTCGAAGGAAAATCGCCAGGTGACTATGACAGTTCCTCTTGAACTGTTCGGCCACCACCAAGTCACGTAGGTAGTTGTTGCCGTTCCCGACATCTCAACCCATCGATCGAAAAGACTGAGCAAACGTGCTGCCTATTGCTTGCCTTTTTCTTTATCTAGCGGCTTACTTTCACGAAACCTTTCGCGATAACCCTCTGCTGTGAATCGAAAATACTGGAGCAGGGCTAGTTTTGCTTTATCATAGTCCATTGAATCTGTGGGAGACAAGCTACCGAACACACGAAGAGCCTCCTTAGCCAAAGACGCGGGTGGTTTTAGCGCGAAGCTTCGCTGCAGCTGCGCCGAAAGAAGCGACAAAAGGGAGCCAGGTGGTATTAGGAGCGGAGAGGAACACAGGGAGACGCCGGTGGTCTCTCGTCTAGAGTCTGAAGAGCTTGGCAGCAGCAGAAAGAACGAGCGTATCCAGGTCCCGTCGACGGCGTCACGAAACGCCGGAGGCTTAAAGCAGACTATCCCAGAGTGCCTTACGGCAGTACGGACCCTCAGTCCAACGGTTGCAACCTCCACGCTTGCAAGGAACGCCGGAGGCTTGAGTCAGTGATCCAAGGGAGGGCACGGCAGCACGGACTCAACGTACGAGGGCTGCCACCTCCACGCTTGAATGACACGATCGCCACTGCTCTGTCTTCCTTTACATCTCCGTTTTATGACACGTCAGCTCAGCGCTCCTCGTGCTCGCCACGCCCTTTTTCGCCGTCCCCCATACACACCCTTCGCACGCGCATACGCGCAACGCTGAGTTGGAACGAGCAGCGCTCCGCTGTCCGACGCACCACTGTCGACGCACCGCGTTCAAAAAATCCTCCGAGGATCTTTTGCGCACCTCACATAACCACAGCAGTACCCGTTTCGCCGGCTCCAATCAGTTGGTAGTACTGGGCAACATGGCAACATGAGACCCCCTCCCCCCAGTACAACATGGGCCTACACCTCGTACACCCAAAGCGGAGACTGAGTTTTGCGGGTGATCAATGATGCTTGACCAGAACTCAGCATTGATGCTGAACCCACCCCCTTCCCACGCATGGGTACGGGCGTCTACCGAGAGTTCGCTGTCTATCTCAGATTCGTTATACACTTTAAGCCCACGACTTAACTTTCTGGACAACCAAGGGCTCCTTCGCCATTAAGAACAACGCTACCGGCAGCAGCCAGTGTGGTTGAACATGTCGCCTGACTTTGTGGTATGTGTTGCGCTCCTCACAAATACCAAATTTTTTGAGTCCATGAAGTAGGTTACCCACCCCGTGGTTCGGTGGAGAAGTGAAAAAATCAGACAGGTGAATACTAATAGCAACCTGGGCCTGTTGATTGAGAGCAACAGGTGGCCTTATTACACAATGAAAATCGCATGCATCAGATGTACACGCAGGCTGTCACTTGGCCCGGATTCAGCACGTATGCTAAACGTTCCGAAGGGACACTGAAACTGTGTATGTGGACGCGGCTGCTTACCTGCACGGTGACGCTTTCGTGGCAGACGCCCTGGACCACAGTATGAACGCGGTGATAATGGCCTATATATTAGCCATGAGCCCAGCCACAGCAGAAGCTACTGCACTGGCACTGCCTACCAGACAATCTGCTATGCTCCTTCCCACATCGTCACCGACTCCCAACAAGCCTGACGTGATTACACGACAGGCCGAATACCCACTCGAGTGGCGATCATCGGGGCTCCAGCCTCACCAATCATTAAGTGGACCCAAAGCTACGAAGGCCCCCGGGGGACTATACGGTAACATTGTAGCTCTCAATCTTATGAACCAAGCGCTGCTGCCTGCTTTTTAACTACTGCGCCTTCCACACACCTATTCAGAACTTCTTGAGACCCAGCGGCTCGACCATACATGCATCTACTCCTCGCGTCAAATTAAAGCATCCATCATCCCCGAAAGTAAAACACCTGCCCTTGGTACTGCGCTACTGCGACGTTCTTTCATGTATCACAGAGGTGCAAGGCTAAAGCTCAACATTTACAGACATCATACACGTCCCCCGAGCAGCGGGAGGTATATGTCACCAGCGTCACCTTGGACAGCCAAGGAGCGGTCATCCACTGCTGAATTGGTCGGCCAAGGCTACGCAGGTCCTGGACGGAGGACTCCAAAAGGCAGCTCAACAAGCACCCTGTTTTTTCATATTAGGCGCTTTTCCTCCTTTTAAATGATAAAGCACACCGCAGTCAACACGGTCTTTCATTTTGAACTCTCTTGTGCTACAGGAGGCGACATAGTGAACAGAGTAAAAACCGTCACCCTTCTAGTTTAAGTCAGTCTATCAGCACGATTCAGCACACAATATAAAGACTCTGTTGCTGGCATATGCCGGAAAGCTTCGTAATACTCATGCAATCTTCTTTTTTCTTTATATAAACTCAATTAGAGCCCATAAAATTTCTGAAAACTGAAAGCTGGGAGGCTGTAAATCTGGAAAGGTAAGCAGAGTAGGTAAATTTACTGTATTCTTTAGTCGCTCATTCGTTTCTTGTTTTTTTGATCTTCTTGACTGTACCGCCATTGCACACAGGGTACTGTTCGCCGACACTGATAAGAAGGAAGGCAGCGTAGCCGTATTACTGCAGCTGCAGACCTAATGAGAAGACCCGCGTTTAAGTTTTCACCCTTAGTCCTGACTTAATTTTTAATTTGGATGCAAGCACTCATATCTTCGCTGGTGGTCTGTCGTACCCCAGGTGATTCTAGCCTGGTTCACTCGGTGCAAGCTGGCAGAGCAGAGAGCCCTTGGCAGTAAAACAACGCAAGAATGCTCATTTGCAGATCGTTGACCTTTTTCTCAGTTCGCTGCATTCCTATCTTCGCAGGAAAAACAACTTGAGTGACCGCCGCAAGGTTTCTAACTTCAGAAGCGTGAAGGAGAGAGGGGAGCTATTTCCGGTCATGGCATTCAGAAAGATGAGTTGTTGGGCAAGTTGATTCATCGTAGTGTAAATATGGGTTGCGCAGGAGAGACATTTACATGAAAGAAGACGGGACCGGCGCCTTTTCTATCTTCTTTCATATGAAGGCCTCTCCTGCGCCACACATCTTTAGGCTACAATGAGATTCAGGGGTTTGTCATGCATAAATTCAGGGGCAGTGCTACTTGTAAACAGAATACGCTCACAAATATTAGGCGATCACGTAAACCTATAAGGAATTGAGGACTGTTCTCAATTGAAGTCACAAATCTGGAACTGCGAAATTATCGTTTTTATACGAATCCATTGTTGTTCCTCTCTGCAGAGACACTCGCACACATGCACAGATTTTTCTTCTAGGCCCTGACTTACGGCTGATTTTTAACTGCAAGTGTATGTAGGACAAGAAACTCTTTGGCTGTGAATAGCATGGGCGAGGTCGCGTTTCTCTGCCTGACACCCTTCCTTATTGGAATTTTATTGCTGACTTTATGGAGGACTATATCAGCTGCGCGGTCGTTCTTGATAACTTTCAGTATTTTCGCAAGACTCTTTTACGCCTTGATTCCGCAATGCCCCCATGACTGCGGAGGTTTCCACTGAGTCAAATGCTTTCTCGTAATCAATGAAGGCTATACATAGTGGTTAGCAATGTTTTGGGCAATTTTCTTTTACCTGTCTGATACAGTGAAGATGGTCCAATGTCCAGTAACGTTTAGAAAAGCCTGCCTGATCTTTTGGTTGGTTGAAGTCTAAGGCTTTCCTGACTCTATTGGCGAGTATCCTAGTAAATACCTTGTAGGAAACGAACAATACGCTGATCGTCGATAAATTTTCAACTCCGTGACGTCTTATTTCCTATTAATTCGGGTAATGTGTGACTTCTTCTATTCCGGTGCGCTCGAGGTCATATCGTAACGTATGGAGGGTGGCTAGTTTTTCTAGTACAACCTGCCCTCCGTCCTTCAACAGATCTGCTGCCACCTTATCTTCACGGGCCGCTTTCCCCTTTTGCATTGCTCCTAAGTCTTTCGGATTTCTTTACTTCTTTCATTGTTCTACTGTCCCTCATTAATGTCCTTATTACATGAGCGACTGTATAGATTCGTGTAGACCTCTTCCGCTACTTGAGCTATCTTATTGATGTCACTAATGACATTACCTTCTTTCCCTCTTAGCGCATATATCTGGTTTTCGCTAATTCCTAGTTTTCTCTTCAACACATTACGGCTGCCTCTATTTTTAGAGCATGCTCGATTCTCTTCATATTACACTTCTTTCAGTTACCTTTCCCTTCCTGATTTTCATAGCTCTAAAGCTATTCTGTCTGTAGAGTTAGAACAGCCTCAGGCTTTTGCCTATGTTTTTCGAACATTCTGTCCCATGAGATAGCTTGCCGTTACCCTGTCGAACAGTCCTATTGCGTACTTCTACGGCGCGCGCCGTAATGGTAACTGTGAGATTATCGTTCATTGTTTGAACATTAGGATCGTATTCTTAAGAAAAAGCCGAATATCTGTTCTGCAGCGAAATTCTGAATTCCTCTACTTTTCCTCTTACAGCTAACTCGTTAATGGGCTCCCACCTCACTAGTTCCTTCCGTTACCTCTTCAAGTCTAGGCTAATTAGAGACCCTACTAATCTGTGGTCGCTACAACGCACCTTCCCGAGGACATCCGCATCCAGCACGATGACAGGGTTAGCGGATACCATGAAATCAATTTCATTTTTAATCTAATTATTGGGGCTCTTCCACGTTCACTTCCTGTTCTCTCTTTTTCGGAAGAAAGTATTCATGTTCCTTACATTATTTTTCTCTGCGAATTGTACTGATAATTCTCCCCTGGTATTCCTAGAGCCTATGCTATACGCACCTACCGGGCGGTCTCCAGCCTGCTTCTTGCCTACCTTTGCACTGAAATCTTTGATCAGTTTAGTGTTCTGTGATTGTAGATTGCTCACTGCCGATTGCACGTCTTCATATATTATTCCAGTGGTCTGCTCATTATGACTGAATGTAGTTGCGTAGGCCTGCACAACCGTCAGCTTGTACACTTTATTAAGTATAAATGTGGTAGCTGTCATTTTTTCATTAATTCTCTAGTGTACCGTTATGTTGCCAGCTATATCTTAATTGATGAGCAATCCCACATGTAGTTCTATTCTGTCCGCTATTCTACGGCAGCACAGTATGTCTCCACCCCTTAGTAGTTTTGATGAGTCAAATGTCCTCCTAAGTTTTATGATATCCCGTTTTATACGAACTAATTACTCGAACAGCATTACTAGGCAAGCCGCACTGGATAAGATTGTAGAGTTAAACGTTGCCAATTTCAGTTTCCAATGGTGTCCTGCCCGGAGCGAGAAATTCTGAGCACTTTCCGCTGCTTCGCAGGTCTGACCGCAGCCTCTGGAGACTGAGGGTATAGGGTTCATTGGTTTGTTCACTGAGATCAGGCCGCATCCAGGCCTGGTTATGAAACTTCATCGACACGCAAAAGTTTTTTTGTTAAATCCGGTTGAGAATGGCGTGGCACCGGGATTCGAACCCCGGTCATGCTGCACGCGAATCGAATGCTCTACCTTTGCGCCATCGCTGCCCGCACGTGAAACCCGCCTGTGTACAAAAGATATGCGGCCTTTTCAAAGCACGGGTGTTTCTAGACACTCACCACCGACGTTTCCACTGACTTCAAGTATTTACTCTTGCTAGACGGCGCCACATGACGCTCAAGTTCTCTCAATAGTGCGAGGGAGCTGTTTTTTTGGGTGTATGTCCCATTTCGAAAGCCGAATGCGAAACGAAAACAGCCACCAGTTGCGGCGGTCGCTCTAGACTGTTGCCGCATGAAAAGCCGCATCACGCCTGGAGGATTTTCGCGCCGATCATCACTGCCTTTCAAGCGCAATTACGGAGATTCAGCTGAAAATTTGGACGCGGATATTTCGAAACACAAGCGTGATGGTTTAATTCAACTGTATGGAGTTTTGCAGCAATGAGATGCCCCTCTTGATTTGCTATATATGTCCTCTTACTGCAGTCACTGAAAATAGCATTAATTGGTTTTAGTTCATTTGGTTGCTCGGGGCGACGATTAAAACCTCACTCGTTTTCCCGATGAGCGCATAAGTTATGTGCATAGGTCGATTTCCCAAAACTCTCAAAGCCCTATTTTAAGAAGACAGTAAATATTATTTTCGGTTGTCTTGTGAAGAAACGAATGAAATATCTTTGCAATGAAGAATCCACGCAGGAGAGATTATTTTCCACACTCCTTTAACTCCGCCGAACAGGGCAGACTTAGTTCTCGCTGCCGCATTATGCGAAAGGAATGCTCGTCTAGTTTTCCTTCCGTCTACGAACGCGAGAATTTTTATTACCTTTTAGCAATTGCAACCAAAGTTGGTTTTTCTCCTTGTTCACTCTTAAAACGCATTAAAAAAGGCCTGCAGTGACGCTCCCCGGAAGCTGTGTGCACGGCGATTTACATTCTGTGAAAAGCACGAAATATATTCTGATCCCTTCTGTACACGAGAAACTCTGCTGCTAACAAATATTTCCTTCTCCCCAGGTTTTAATGCTCTCGAAGTTATTTCAAACTGGAGTCTATCGTCTAAAATGCCCAGTACAGCACAGTATTCTACTACCCCGTTTTAAGTAGCAATGATTGTCGCAATAAAAAAAATTCAAGACGCACTAAGGGCAGCATACAGACGCGACATGAACCTTAAAGACGTCCTAGTGCACGCTAGGCTCGATAAAAAAAAACACCCCGCCGACAGTAAGCTCATGGTCTCGACCTAGATGAAAGACATGCAACCATTAAAAAGCGGTAGTGCTGTTAGAAACACGGAAAGCGCCTCAGCTTCGATATAAAGACTAGCTTTAACTGTGCGTCGTCTAACGTTGTCTATATGCTTCAATGCTCCTCTCAGCAGAAACAATACATAAAAAAACTCGGTCAATCAGTCAGCGCTAGACAAAATAGTGATCGAGCTGACACTATAAGGAGTGTACAGAAGGCGGTGTCGAAGCATTTTAATCAACCCGTTCAGAACTTCGAATAACTTAAACTCATCATTCTTGAGTCGGGGTTCAAATCTGCAAGGGACAGAAAATACATTGAGGCATTCCTAATCCACAAAATTGAAAACTTTAAAGCTAGCAGGTATCAACATATTCAGATGAAATTTACAAACTCTCAGGTACATTTCCGCACTGGCATAACTCTTTAAAGACGTCTTGGCCATGGTCAGAGCATTTCCCAGTACTTATAACACCGCTTTATCGTTTCTTTCACCTTACCCCTCCGCCCCAACCCGTCCTTTACTCTCTCAGTCACCTTTCTTTGCTGTCCTTCTTTTTGCAGTTTATCGTTAGCTTATACCCTATATCTCTTCCTGTCATTTCACAGGCACCCTTGAGTTCCGCATTCCTTCCCCTTCCTTTATTTCATGCTTTTTTTTTAAGTCATATTCATGTTTAAACTTTTTTCGTCATTCTTTTGTTTCGGTATTTCGTTGCGCCATGCTGCATAATTCCTTTAACTGAGTTTTTCTGCTCAACGCAGGCACTCAAACCAGGCCACCTGTCGCTGCTGGACACACAGGCTTTCAAGCCCACGCTCGCTATCTTTCCGCGGTCCATACCCTCCGATTTCTTTATTCTGAGCTGGCATGTTTCTTTTCAAAGGTTTGCAGGTCAACCGGTTAATCACCTTACCAACCATCATGTCACTGGAAGATTGACCCAACCTATCTTAAAATTCTTCTCACTTCACACTTCTTTCCCTCACCTCACCAGCTTCCTCGAAGTGAAGACCCTATTTAAACTCTGACAATGATGAACGCGTTGTCCTGATGAAAACAAGTCCTGTTTCCAAAACGTTGGCAAGCTCCCTGAGGCTTTCCTCTTTCTTTTTCACTTTGTCATTATAAAGGACCATCTGTCCAACATCTCTCTACTATGCCAAGGTAGTGCGTATCCAACTGTAGCTATCAGCATCTTTAAGATTGTTGAATGAGAACCGCCAGAGAGCAAAAAACTGTTTCCCGACTACTTTCAAGGATCTCCATGCATAAAGTTATATCAGAAGGTTATTTAATATGCTTAATTAAAAGGCATACCATATTTCCTCCCCGTACTAAGCGTCAAACATTTAAAAAGCTGCGCCAGACACATTTATTCACTGCTTCTTTTTTTAATTTCTGTTCAGTGTTGTCACCACATACCCTAAGTGTACCCTGTGCACAACGTTGTCTTCGAAATCGATGGATAAGCGTGCTGTCCGTCTTTCGCCGCTGTCAGCAGACGGTGAGTTTTTGGGCGTGACTCGCCTGCTTGAGTGCTCATCGATTTCAACGTGCCAAGAAAACTAACATTGGAAGACGCAGCTCTCAGCCACCCGCCACTTCTTTTTTCTTGTATGGTTCCTCCTGACTCCCATTACGAAACTAGGTTGTCTCGCTTCTCGCTGAGTTTCTTTTAACGCGAGGAATTTAAAATGAGCTCATTACTTGCCATTGGCCATTGAGAAGGAAACTACACTAATTAAGACATGATGAAATTCTCAACCAGTGTTCTCAAATTCTCAAAGCTTTGCATACAGAGGGAAAAATACAGTGTATTGTGTGTTTTGAATAAACTGTTTTACTGCAATAGCTAAAATATCTACAATGCAATACAATACATCATGATAAATCAAATTAACTCGATATATATTAGACTGAGCTTCGTTATTGAGTTTAACGTGTTAATATAATTTTTTGATCTGTGTTAATCAATAGAATTTGAACAATCATGCAGAGATACGTAGTTGAAATAAAATTATGAAGAAACTTTTGAATAGAAATTATGTGTTGGTATCCGATAGCAAATATATAAGAAAAAGTGATTTCTAGCATGAGTTTGTTCTGGCTAAAAACAATCACATTTGAGCTTTATAGTTAGGCATTCATTATGAGAAAGAGTTATGCGAAAGCTTTAGCACCGACACATTCAAATCATACTCAAATGATGTGGATACGGTGCACATCTCACAAATATTATCATAAACGTCAATAACTTTTGGTAAACTGCAACTGCGCGAATAAAAATGGGCGCAAAATATTACTCGAGGAGCTGCCACTGTTGCTTTCGCATCGTTCATCGTATATTCACCGCCTTATGCCCTGAAATCAGAAGACAAGGCCACTGCTACCTTGATCATCGACAAATTCAACCTTGGAGGTGGCTGAAGCCGCGTTGGTGGCAGGCAGTCTTAAAATTCTAAGTTCCGCTTTTTGCAAACGCTGTCCATAAGGCTCTGCGTTGTAGAGAAAAGAAAAACAAACGCAAGAGAAAATCAATGGGTAGTTCTCCAGCTTGAAGACAGATCGCACAGAATGTCCAAGAAGAGCACGCAAGCTCCTGAAATTATAGTTTGGATTCATTATTACCCTGCTAAAGTTAATAAATGGAGGCGATACAGGAAAACTTCAACAGTAGACTCAGTGTTTTTGCGTTACTTTGGCGCGTGAAAAAAAAATATTTTCGCTTTTATTTCAATTCAGCGCTATTTTAACGATGATGGACTATTGGTGTATAATATTGAGAATGTGTTGCAGAGCGCGAACATCACATTCGCTTTCTATCGGAGCGTTCACAAAATAGCGCCTTCATACAAGCGGATTTGGCATGAAATATGCTGAAAAATATTACATAACGCTTAAATGTGTCAAATGTCGAGATGAGACGCCTGAGAAATAATGAACGCAAAATCTGTGCAGGGGGAAGTAAATCCATTAAAGAAGATGTTTTTTCCTCCAACAGAAAGGGTCATGAATCTATGCATTCATTGTGGGCGTATCCAAAGAAAAGCTAGTTCTATTACAAACTATCATGCTGTACGTTGTGAAAAGCGTATTTAAAATTTTAAAAAATTACTCAAGCATGATTTCCGCAGTCATAGCACGAAAATATGTCAACACTAAATTGCAGAAGCTCTGCGGAACATGAAACACAATACTTAAAATATGGCGGTGATACTTCGTCATAAAGCCGCGGAATCCGTTATGCGCCGACACCATTGGTGGCGCACTTTGCTCACAATTTTTATCGACCACGCCCACAAAACGTGTCACGAGCTTCTGCATATTTCGCAGTAAAATTCTTCAGAAGACAAATAAGAGACGGTGATTACGTGAAAACAAAAACAAATTCAGACACTCTAAAGTCTGAAAAAAATAGAAAAATTTAATTGCCGTGTCCTTTCGCAGATAATTCTGGGATTTGCCAATTGATAAAATGTAATGTATGGCGTTCAGTCTTGAATGACTTGGTCAGATACATGTTACAAGCATCTTGGCATTCATCTTTATTCCGATTTATAATGGAATCATGATATTAATCTTCCTATTGCCTCCGCTAATCGTATTTTCGGACTTTTTAAGTATAATTCTAAGAGGCCACAACACATGTAAAAAACAAGCGTATACCACAATAATTCATCCAGACTTGAATACGCGTCTGCCATTTCGGACCCTCATCGGACTTACAACATCAGTAGCATCGAAGGCTTGCTAAAGCTTGCTGCGCGATTCATTTTTTCGATTATTCATGTTACACTAGCATCACCACATTGAAGACTAAAGCCGAGCTATCAAACTTAGCACCGAACCGTAAAATATTTCTGCCTATCACATGCCCATAAGCTTTATCACCATCCTTCCCTTCTTGGTGAACTCTTTCGGCCACTGCCGGTTATCATTACACGTCGTGATCATCCTTAAATAGTTTGACGCATTAACTCCCAGTCATCCCATTACGCATATTGCTTTGGCATCGCACAATAACTGAATGAAATTGCTACAGAATCTGACCCAAATAAGTTTCAACATCTTATTCACTGACTTTTCAACAACTAAAAAATTCATTTTATTTCAGCCGTAATTTAGCGTGCATTTTCCGACCTTGTCTTGTTCTTTTTCTTTTTTTTTCAGTCGTACTTCAGAGTACTCTTGTCTTCTAATGTCTTCTCATTATGATCAATAACAAAAGCTGCACCGCGACGTTACTTTCCTTTTTCTCCCCCAGTGCCAAACGCGATCGAAGAAAAAAACGCTATTCCGCACATGTACGTAAGTCTAGATACTATTTTATTTCCTTCAAGGTTGCTTTTAACGAAGTTTTTAAATGATTGATACTTTTAAGCCTGTCTCTGTTGGCTTACTGTTCAGACAGTCTTCGTTATGTTTGAGTTTTTAGTATGCAAAATCTGCTTATTCCTAAAGTTCACCTATTCTTAATGCTTTTGCTGAAAATATGTAGTTCCTTTCTCGATCTGTGACAGCCCGGAAGTGTGCAGAGTGTAAGAAGTAAATAAGTAAAAAAATGATGAGATGAATGCGCTCAACAAACGAAAGCTCTTTCCGCAGCGAATAAATCGGGACATTTCAGAAAACTGATTCCTCAATATGGCTTACAGTCTGACTCGACTGCGGTATGCGCAATCTTCTCGGTCAGGAGTGGTACGTAAATCTCAGGGCAAGATTTACTCATAGAGAGAGACTACATAATAGCCAGAGCCATCACATTAATCCAATGCTAGCTTCTGCTGACCCCTCGCTGGGCTCCATAAAGTACACCCCTCAGGCCCCCATGGACGCAAAACAACTAGCATACGTTCCACTAATAGTTTTCTAAAGTTGAATTTATCGTTGCACAAAGCGTACTGTCCATCTTATCTTCTCAGAATATTCACACTATTCTAATGGGACACAACAAAAAATCGCACTGAGTTTGAAATCTTAGCAAGCACCCGCAAAGGGGAGCCGTTTGACTCTTTTTCATAAGTTCTGTCGTCATCCAGTTCATGAAGATTTTTTGGGGCCCGCGACTACCATTCGTCCGAGCCGGGACCAATCATACAATTTCAGGTAGTGCAGATGCCGTGTTTAGTATGTTACATGATCATTTATTCCCCCCAACGATCGGAACGACGTACATTCACGCATGTCCACCAAAACCAATTATCTAAAATTCAAGAGCTTTTACATTGATCTATTTCTGCTAAGAAACCTTTTGTACTTCTAATTTTTCCAGTACTATATTGTACTGTGCGCGCTCTGCTGCTAATAAATTATCGATGTATATGATTGATTTTGACGTTTTGATTTTTCTATTGATTTTAAATCTTGTTTTCTTGCCTTTGTATGTATCTTTTTGTGCTTTTCTATTTGGTCTGCTCAATAAACGGATTATTTGTTCATTTTTTTCCGGAAATTTCCGCTGTGGAAATTTTTACTATACAAGTTTAACTCCTTTAGTGCACGTCACTTGCATTTCATTTTTCCTATACATAATCGTGCTATAGAGCTTGTATTTTAGCCACCCCCTCCCTTCTCCGCGCCTGTAGTGCCCATAAACGGAGGGCTCTTATGGGAACCTTGAATTTAAAAAAAAAAATCGTTCAATTCTAGAGCAACCTGCAACACGATGTACAACTGAAGTCAGCAATAAAGCCTCCACACTGAGCGCGCTTCCTAAGAAAAGCAATTAAGGGTGTTTTAGAGACAATGCGTGCTTACTTTAGCTTTTTTGTTGTGAGATTTAAAGCCCTAAAAATCAGAATCATGTCTCTATTACTCAAGCCGCTGTTACGATGCTGTCCCAAGAGCACTACATTACAATTCTTGTTGGAGAAAAAACCCAGTGACTCGGCTGAACGTTCAATGCTGTTTTCTAGTGAAGGCAATTTTAATAGGAATACAAAATGTTTAGGTTAGCAACGCTAGCAGTGTAAGAAACAGCCTATTTACCAACAGCAGACATCAATATAGAATTAAAGGATCTGATGGCTCAGTACTCGATCCTGAGATATGTCAGGCTGTTTTTGTTTTCGGGCGGTCGAATTTTGTTTCTTCAATATTCATGACCACAATTATTTAAATTATGATCGCAGAAATCCCAAGAAAGAGGTGTGAGCACATTTGCTTAGATAAAGTTAAAACAAGCCCAGAATTTCTTTCCAACATAAAGGGGCCCTCAGTCTAAATTAAAATTATCCTATACTAAATAATTGACGCATTATAATATAAGAGTGGCCACTTTCATTAAAAACAAGGCTTTGGCATGCTGTTAGAAACGGCCTCAAAATATGAGATATAAGTATAGTCTTCACCGCCACTCTTCACGTGCAACAGGTACACTTTCCATGAACACTTTTAAACTGTTCGCCATCACATCACATAACATGTCATCACAGGAACATCACATGTCCTTGTGACGTGAGGGCATGGTCGAGGAATAGGCAGCCCTCTTCTACGCACCGGGTGGTTCCGGTGGCAGCCACATTCCGGTTACGCATCCTTCCACTGTCACCACAGCCTCGTTCTTCCACTGCAACCACCTTTTCTTTACGCGTTCCTCCGCTACACGTTGCGGGACAAACTAAGAAGAAAGGACGCACACTGGCAGGACGGAGCGTGACCTGCTTAGTCCTGTCAGCGCCTTTCCTTTCTTCTGTGTTCGTCTCATAAAGTGTAGAGCGTAATAAGCATCTTCCTTCATGACAACCACCTTCCGGATGGTTTCGATGATAATCATACTCCAATTACTCATTCCTCCACGTATGTCATACTCTCCTTTTTCCACGGTAACCTCCTTTCTGATGTTTCCGCGACTAACCACCTGCTACTTGTTCATTCTTCCACTCGTGCCAAAACTTCCTCCTTCCACGATAACAACCTTTCGTATGTTTCTGGTGGTAATCATTCGCATATTACAGTTCCTCTGATCTTCTCGTGCCCTACTTCTTCCATGGTAACCAGCCTCCGGATGATTTGACATGCGCATTCCTGCGTTCTGGTCATACCCACCACGGCTCCTTTGGTAGCCAACCTATATTAATGCACTCGATCGCGGTCGCCATACCCTAGTCCTTGCAATGTAACCACCACAAAGATTTTTCGGTAGTAAACATCCTTCGGGAAAGCATTCCTCTACTTTAGTCACACTGTTCTGTTTTCATTGTGACTAGCCTCCTGCTCATTCCGGTGGACTGCGTGGTTGTATTACTATGAGGGCAATAGCAGAAGGAACTATTTTTTTCCTCGGTTTTCACCAAAGAGAAACGTCTGTGTTAAGAAGTAACGTGAAAGTGAGACCCAAGTGTAAAATGGAAATGTCTCCTACGTGATGCTTGTTACTTTCGCTGAAAGCAAAAACGCTCGTTTGCTGTATTTTCGCTGGATGGGTTTCGGTGTTTAGAGCGCTTGGAAGCGTCTCCTGAAGCTATATGGCGAGTGTCGGCCCAATGGTTGAAGCGGCCTTTTGTGCACTGCACCCTGGAAATGAATTCCCGGTCTGATAACCATTCACTGCTTCCCGTTATATCTCTTAGCACATTGCACTTCTTTCCGCGCTTAACAAAGAAGGCAGGCAGAACATTACCAAACCTTAAATCAGTGCGGCGAATTCATTATTCTCAAGTGAAGGAACGAATCTCTTTTCAGCTTTAACATTGGTTTTCCTGTTCCTGCTACCTTTAGTTGTACTTCTGTCTGAGGAGTTCCTCTGGCACAGCTTAGAAAAGCCAAGACACAGGGCGAAAGAATGCGTCAGAACCTTAGTCCGCGGCAACAGATATCTAGCGGCTTATTTTTTGCGTGTATGTGCTCAGAAAGAAATATATAATACTAAATTAGACCAGCTCAGGACTGTGGAACGAAAACAGTGAAGAGAAAGAGAGGAAGAAAGCAAAAAGAAAACATGTAGCAGTATTGGCCTAGACTCTTTGGAAGCCGGTGTAGATGGTTGATCTAAGGGTCTTTTTTCTTGCCTTACTGACATGGCACACAAAGCTTCCGTAGACAGGACACATATTCGTCGTCTATTACAGGTACAAGCTTTACTCTTTTCTGAAGCCAAGAACTTCGAAACCATTTCACACAACCTTACCTTGGGGCAGTTTTGACTTGAGAGCGTTTGTAAACGTCTTTTGCGAAAGAAGAGGGTCACGACCAAGACGTTGCGCTAACACTCAGAGGTTGAAAAGAAGGAATAAACTTTGCGTCCTAAAAAGAAACTTAGGCCCGAAAATCCATTTATTCTAGAGCGTTTGAACTGGCAGTTCTTTCCTGGTGCTCATGCCTGCCTCGTCGCCGTCGCCCGGTGAGGGCGCGCGCAGCCTCACGTGTTTAGATTTCTGTTCGTTTTCATGGGTGTAATCTGGTACACAGCAAAGTCTAATAAAGCACGAAAGTGTACACACGCATGAAAAAAAAGAATACAAGGACAGGCGCTAACTCGCTGCTGAAGTTTATGTAAGCTTATTTTTTTCTTTTTGATGGCATGGCCTCCGGCGAACTTCCGTGAGCTAGTATTACATGAAAGTTTCGACCTTCTTCAATGGTAAAAGCATTCGCGAAAATATGTCACTGCGGGATGTATGGCAACAACACCTTTCAAAATGGCTGCATTCACTTTTTTTCTTTACTGGCGTGTTCCGTGCTATAGCTACCTTTCAATGAAATCAAGTTTATATTTCATCTGGAAAGGTTCCAGCGCTGTTTTCCTCCGCACTTGTTAGCTTATATTTGATCAATACTCAAGAACTACTTTTGCCATCGCTATCTCCAGGATTCTTTTATTTTGGCCGCAACATTTTATCGTCAACAACTAAAAATAAGAATGAATAATGACGAGGCCAACCATGAAGTTTCTTTTTTAAACATGTTCTTCTCAATTGTTCCTTAAAAATGCCTCCATACCTCATTCTATTTTAGCTCATCTCTTTTTCGCGTATTCTTCTTAAACTCGATCAGCTGTGCATTACTAGGTTATGTAGACCTACTGCCAGGAACAGATGGCTGCGAAGTGATTGCAATCTGAAAGTAAGCAGAGCTCTCGCGTAAAACGAAGAGCAGTCGTTGTATTGTACGTCTTCCGTCGTTGGATTAGACTTTCTGGTCAGGTATGCAGTCTTCTAAAAACAATAATCTCAGCGGCGCGTTTTTCTGCTGGTATAAGTGCGAATCAGATACTTCGACGTTGCGCCAGTATTGAGAGCGCTTTTTTTTAGAGCGCATGGAGAGCATAATGACCAGCAACAGAGGCTGCCGATATCAGATTACCGATCAGTCATTCTCCTGGTGGTAACAAATGCGATGGCGACCGGAAGTACACATCAACGGACGTTAGTGATGATTTTCAATAAAAAGAGAGGGAGTTGCTTCGGAGGCATTCATCCTCTCTGTAACCCTCTGAAACTGCAGCTCATGGCAGGAATACGTAGACCAAATTTATAACCTAAAATATTACGTAAAAGATCATTTATATTATGATCGAAATTAATTTACCTTCTATTATTACTGTTAGAAAAAAACATTTCATAGAGTTTGCCTCGGTGTGGATTTAAATTTAAGGCCACAAAGCCACGAAACTAGGCTCGGTGCTGTTTCTTGCATGCAGTCATTGGCTTCTGAACGTGACAGTATGTTGCAGAATTTCTTGTAAATGATGTTATTCTGTGCGGCTTGGTCACCTGCCTTGCGCACCATCTAACTGGTGGTTCGGAAAGAGCTGATGCAACTGTCTGCGGGAACCGAATTCACTCCACGCTGCTAGCACCCATGCCGCACACAGCGGCAACTTCCGCGTAGCCTCTTCCTGAAGAATTGCAAAATCCTGCCTGTGTCAGTTAACCGAAAGCAAGTGTATCTCTTACGAGAAAGCTTAAAATTCTGTGTTCCCTAAACGCACCTACAGCCTAACGCCGCTAGTACTACAGGCGACCTCCTCCAAGAGTTATGCTCGGCAAAGTTAACTGAAAGGGCACACTCTGCGTTCTTAAAGGCGCTAATAAATTAAGATGACCTCACCGAATGCTTCGAAATTAAAGTACGAGTTATTGTACCTATCTGTCTGTTAGTTTGTTCGCAGCCCGCCATATCTCTAGTCAGGCTTCCTCATTTCGCCGACAGACCCTGCGATCCCCTTTCGCCGCCTGAACCAATTTACCGTTGCTACTACTGTTCGCCCCTTAAATTGTTCGTCATTATTCACTGGAATGTATCTTACACGACGCACAGTTGTCTCTCGTTCCTCGCAGCTCGCACTTGCACCGGATGCTGCACCGGCGATAGCGAGGATCGTTTTGTAACACCAAAGGCGCGCCCTAACACTTCTACTGAATTCTGATCGCGTTGGTAGCATCTGCTCTTTTTTTTTTGCTTCCAGCACTTAAGTAGCGGCTTGTATCTACAACATGTCGTAACTTTCTTCTTTCCTCGTGCTCGGTTGCCGTCAAGGCAGTTTACTCTAGGCTGCCCTTAATTTTGCCGAAGAACTGGGTCACGTCAGAGCGCGTGTCTGGTTGGTAAGCTTCGCATTCTGCCTCATGGCACTGGATGTGTTTGTTACGCGAATGTTGTGCGAGCAGATGTGAATATTTGCACTTTAGGGAGTAGAACGGGAAGAGGGTACGAATAGGAAAGCGGGAGCAGTGTCGCCAACCCGGTAAAAAAAAAATTTCTGAGGCCTTCTCGCACCTTACTGTCTTCTGGTTCCTTACTGCCTGCGTAGGTATTATATATATATATATATATATATATATATATATATATATATATATATATATATATATATATATATATATATATATATATATATATATATATATATAAAACGTCCTGTGTACCCCCATTGTGCCCGGTTATTATCCTTTTATGGGTGCTGCTGCGCTGGAGTAGGCATTCCCTTGGTAATAATATTAACACAGAGTAAGCGTGACAAATTTCCTTTGACAACATGAACTGCATTATTTTTGTGCTGTCCCAGTTTTCTTTGCGCAGTGCTAAGGCACAAAGAAGGACGACTGCACTGTTGTATGCAGGCAGAACAGTGGATTGCTTAGGTGCGGTAGTGCATGCTTAGGTGTGGTAGAAAATGTTACCATGAAAAAGAGAAGGGCAATAAAGATTATTATTATTGGACATACCGATAAGTTGCGTCTTCATGAGCCTGCGATACTCGACTTTCGGCCCTTTCCGTAATGCGGACTTTTAATTCTCATGCATTTGTTTCTTTCATTTTCAAATTTGGGCCTTTGTTTCTTTCATTAGCGGGCACCAGGAGTTCAGGAATAGCCCGTCATGGGATCAGCTGCTTGTATTGGAAAATAAACTCGGTATTAATACAGTTCAGTGCTCAAGAAGTGAGAAGTGGCAGCTCACAAAATTGGATTTGTTGAAAACAGCATTTAGGCTTTAATGTGAAGGTTTCTGAAGACAAGTCGGGCAGATTTTACTTGGGTTATATTGGCAGTGTTGAACGCAATTCTAATGCATTGGTGTTTTCTGAACATGGAGCTGCCTTTTTATGTGGAAGAAAGGGATTAAGTAAAAGTTCTGTAAATTCTTTCCTAATCTGCATTAGGTTCACTTTCAAGTGTGAAATAAGGAGCAATAATTTCACTTTTCACTGGAAAATGATGATGCAAACAGTCGTGAGTGTCACAAACGTTGACAGGTGTCGCGAGTTAGAGAAAACTTAATGAGTCGTAAGCTGCATACGTGGTTCTCTAATTAGGATCAGCAGAAGTTTAAAAAACTACTGGTGCAGCAAGCTAAAGCAGTAATGCTGGTTAAATACCGATAAACGCTAAGAGAACACATACGGAATTAATACGTGTGAATTATCTGCATATTTGCTTCATTATTAAACAAAAGCAGTCAAAGTTTCCAAACACTTTGAGCACTGTTTTATGTCGTTTTTGCAGTCCGTCTTAGTTTTTCTTACAGTAGATGTATTTTCATTGCTTACAAGAAGAAAAAACTCCTGTGCACAGGGGACTTCATATGCGTTCCCATGAAGGCCTATAAAATGCAAAACTGTGCGCGCCCTCAATCTCAGAGAATGCAAATTGACGAAACATCTCGCCGGAAATGAGTCTTTTGCTCCAAAAGCGATTGCGTACATTGCCGTACGCAGCATGGACGCCCCATGAGCGGTTTTTCTGCATTTCCTGGCTTTAATTATGTGCAGCACTACCTCTTCTTTGTCCCCTTCTCGCTCCTGCTAGCAGTCGAACAGAAAAATCACTGTCTTTCATCCTCTTTCACATGACAAAAACAAACAGAATGGAATTCGCGGATATCCAAACTAGGCGACAAAGAACCAGCATCACGCGGTGCTTTTTGAATGTCGTTCTTTTTGCCTCATCGATCATTACGTATTCATTGCTGCGACATTAACCATCTCTTCACTCTCGTGTCTATATTTCATGCTTTGTCGCTAGAAATGAAGATCGTTCATGATGTCACGGCCTTTTGCACAAATTTATGACTTCACGAGAGAGGCTTCTGTCAGGGCTCGGAATTTGCAATTATTAACATAATCTTCAGCTGCCTTCTTCACTCTTGTGCAGTTTTTGCTCTTCTTTTATGTTAGCGTGTTTTCAACTTTGAAATAGTGCCGACCCATTAGCGCAGTACCGAATTTGTTTTTTTTTTAAATCAACTTTTCATATCTCTGCGAATGCCGGTTTTAAATCTTGCAATTTATGTAAAAAATGTTTCAATTAACTGCAACAATTCTTGCCGTAACTGGGTGAAAATAAACGTATTTATAAATATATTCACGCTTCCTTACTCTTTTGCTTCAAAACACGACCATAATAGAGCCACGAATGCCACGCATCTATTGTGCTTCCATGCTCTCTTAGGCAGCGTCTTCCATTGCTCTTCTTAGTTCCTTTTTAGTGCACGTGCAGTAGGCATAAACGACGGTGACAGCCGCAATTCGCAGTGACTGAGTGCCTAGAATGCTTCTGCTCTTCCCACCATAGTTCCTGCTTCACTTTCTTTGCATCGTTCCAATCTCCGCAAAACCAACTTTGCGGCCGTAAACGCAAGTAAAAAAAAACTCATATCTAGGCGTAGCCGTCAAGAAAGAAAGGAAACAAAATTCTGGTAAAAAAAACGCAAATAGCGCTGAAAAGCCTCACGCAACAATGAAGTTCGCTTTCACGCTTATTTGGAAAGTTCGTTCAGCAAGATAGCGAGGTCATGGCTTTTGTTGGACACGAAGCAGAGGGCACGGTTTGAGCAGTTCTTTGTTGGTAAATCCTTTTCCCGAGAATTTTCTCTTCCTTTTGTGTCTAAGAGCACCCTCCCCTCGAAAAAAATAAAAAGCTGGGAGACAATTGCTCTACCTTAGCAAGTTAGAGAAGCTTGGGTTCGAAATGCAGTGGAAAAAGAAAAAACGTATCCGTGAGTAGAAGGACTGCGCCTGATTCAGCTGACTCTGAGTTGCCCGCAATTTTTTTTTATTCAGATGTGGTCGCACAGACCACAGATACAGTGAAAATTCTTTTCCTTTTTTTTTCTTCTGTAACCGCAAAGTGTCGTCCATTTTCTCGCTTCTGCTCTGGGCGAGGCATACGCATGCCGGCGGCCCGTGACGAAATGCTTCGTGAAGTATTTCGCTTCGCACGCCTCCACTGACGCAGGGATGAATCGCTGTGCACGCAAATGCGCCGCTCTTGGTGATTGATGGGCCCCGCCTTCGCGTTCGCCAGGCGACGGGGGTGCAGCCGTGTGAAGCATTCCACTGTGGGCCTGTGCATAGAGTTCAGTTGGCGGTGCTTTTATTACGTCGGTAACATTTTTTTTTGCGTTCATATCTCTGCACTTCGTATTAATACGAAAATCCTGCTGACGGCATAATCTTTCCGGTGGAGGGTTCATTGTTGCCTCAAGCGAGGATGTCATTGCACTGAAGTTACACGAGTCAGTTTTTAGCGCTTGCCTGAGCCTATGTAGGAAGTATCCGCAGATGTGGGAGGCCTAGTTCACAAGTTCGCCTGGAAATTTGTTCGCAGCATTGACGGCTCTTTCGTTTGAAACGTACTTAAACTGTTTGTCATGGATTCACCTACGTTTCTGGAAGCGCACAAACTGTTCTACACAAAATATTTCTTTTTTTCTGGAGTACTTCAGTCGTACTTATTTGGCATATGGTTAAGTGAAAACCATACCTATTAGCCATAAATAAAATAGCCATGACGATAATCAAATAGTGAAATCGGCACGAGTGAGCGCAGAGGATTATTGGCATACTTTTAATAAAAATTTTACGTGCAAATGTGCTTAGCCTCTTACCTCCGTCGTCATTAATTCTAACACAGTGCAGCGCAATACAAGTAATTACATATCTCCTGTTCCTAAGTAAATGAAAATTTCTGTTGGCGTCGTTGTGCCAATAAGGCGGAAATTTGGGCGAGTTGGTAAGTGTTCATTTTCGCTCATATTTATCACGAATCTGCACTCAACTCTCCTGTCTGAGGATATCGCACCTTTTTTTTTCTTTACTACCACAGTCTCTGCTATTTTCCGATGTTTGAAGTTCGAATAATAAATTCTTCTTTGGTTCACCAAAAAGAATCGGGGAACAATAGATAAGTCTCACGTGAAAAGAAATGCCTGTTTTGACGAATAAGTCGATGGAAAACGCCAAATTAAGCGCGCGAATTTGCTGCTGATATCTTAGGGTTTTTCCTCATTCCAAAGATGGCTGTTAACGCTTCTGCGAGCAGACTCTGCGCGAATTATGGTCAGGCCTTTCACAAACTTACATTGCACAATAGGCGCTCATATTTTGCCAAGTTTTACACTAAAGGCAGGCCACTGACCGATCTGAGGCGCTAGACTGAAAATCGCGAGCACGAGCGACAAGATTCTGGGGACAAGCAGCAAAGGCAACAAGTTGCGTAGAAGCATACAGAAAATTCAGTAATTATTCACAGTGTGCCGGCTGATCCGGGTAACAAAAGCGTGCGGTCACATTCATGAAACCGCCCACTACGCTGTTTGCCAATGTCATTATGGGAAGCGGGGCATGCAAGTTTCTGTATAGCACTAACTACGATCGCAAAAGTGTTCACAGAAACCGCGTAATAAAATCACCACTCCGGAATGGAACAGTACAAGTTTTAATGAAGAGAGAGTAACGAAAATATGCGATGTGTAGTCTCCACGAAGAAAATTAGTAGCAGCACATTTTTCTGCTCCCATCGAGCACAAAGCTGCCGACTGGACTCTAATGTGTGAAGAGATAGTCGCGTTCGATTGCACTAGTAAAAGGTCAACAGTCAAACCTAGGGACAAAATGCTCTTGCGAAAAAACGTTTCATGCCCTACAAATTTTAAGCTACTGCCGAAGGCTTTTGAAGTACTGGGCGAGCAGGATGGCGAAAGCTCAGTGGGAAGATAGAAGGAAAAAACAGAGTGGGCTACACAAGGTTACCTAAACAGCTGCGGTTATTTTCGCTTGTACTTTTAGCTTCTATTGGCTTGTACGAAACGAGTTCGTTGATGAATATTGCTTCATTTTGTCTGTTTTTTAGCATCTACATCGTTAAAAACGAGCATCACTCATATGGCAGCCAAAGCAAAATGACGAGCATGACCCTGTGTCAAAAGCACATGTCCACGATTCTCGGTGACATCGGATGAGGTTTAGCCGGTTAAACTTGCTCTTTTCACTACAGCACAGTTGTTAGCAAGCTGGTGTGCGTCCCTCGTCTTTTCTTAGTCCTCGTCTTTTGGCTGGTTTATTTTTCTAAACTACGTGCCAACTGACTCCGATTTTAACTCTCCAGCAATGTCTTTCTTCTTCTCTTGGTATCTTTTTAAGGGTGTACTCTCCCGAAAGTCAGGTATCATTCTCCGTCAACGCAATTGCTTTCATCACGTGCCGAGTGCGTGCTCTGTACCATTGACTCAAGGTGAATTCGGCACCTAAAGAGCTCGTGGCTTTATTTGGCCTCCTGGAGCCGTGTTCGGGCCATTGGAAGCGGCCAACCAAAATATGGAAATCCAAGTGCTGGAGATAGGTGAGACTCCTGCATGACTGGCTTCGAGGTTTGTGCCTCACCGGACGTAGCGCACCTTCCGACGTTCGCTGCCTTCAGGGACACAAACCTTCTGTGACCTATCTGTAAGGAGCGTCAGTACCTAAGCAAATTGTTTATTTACTAATGTATGGACCCAAGTACAATGTGGAGCCACGTGTCTACAGTCATGAACTTCTTGCCACGGTGCATTGAGTAGCAGAGAAGGCTGACAAAGAAGTGAAGCAGTGGTACCTGTCTGAAGGCACTGACATCCTACACCAGTTAAACAGTAAGCAACAAAGGAATAGGACCCAAGCTCTTCAACGGGTTGTCGACCACATAATCGAAAACGACTTGACACTTCAAGCAGACAACGAGGGCGGGTTAGTGGTGCTCCCTACGAGCACGTTTAGTGAGAAAGCTTTGGCAGCAACCACTAAGAATTTCCACCCTACAAATCGCAAGCCTTCAAAAAGTCAAGACTACAGCCCTAATCCTAGAGGCCAACAACTTGTATAATATGACTCGAAGGTGAAGAATCGTAAAAGAAATCGCCTGCAAACGTTTTTTTCTCCAAAAACTCACAAGATGGACTGCCTTTCAGACCTATTGTGACGGAAGCTGACACATGAGAGAAGTTACAGGGCCAGTATTTACAGCGATACCTGCAGTCCCTCGCTGTGCAGGACACTTGCTGCGTAGAGAACGCAGCTGCAGTGGTTGAAACGCTAAGCAATGGCTTCCCTCGAGCCAACAGTGGCTTTTATGTTGACATTGGAGACTTGTTTTATAACATCCCACATTACGAACTGTTTATTGCAGTGCGTGAACTGACTGAACAGAACGACCTGGTCGCTTTCCACAATGCATGCGCTGTTTCTGTTGATGCGTTCGTGGAATTGCCAACACTCTATTGTTCGTCCACTGTCGTAGATTTTTAAAGGGCGCTCTGTTCATGCAGAAAAAAAAAGAATCTGTATAGGGGTTAGCGTAGCTCCTATTCTGTGCAAGATATCGTCAGCTGAGCTTGACAACATACATCAAGGCTCTCTTCTTGACAAACGCGTGTGCAAAGCTTTTAGATATGTTGATGAGTTCTTGATAAATTTAAAGCTTTCACAGGATGACTCCCTGCATGAGGTTGTAGACCATTTCTTAAACGCTTTTAAGCCTTGCTCGAATTCTCTGTTTTACCTATGAACTACCCACTGACCAATCGATTGGATATTTAGAACTTGAGCTAACTTTTCATGACGATGGCCATGTTTGCTGGTGCTTTTTACCTCGAAGAAAGCATTGTTACCGTACTCGTCTGATCACTCAAAAGTCCTCATGAGAGTGATTGTTATCAGCTGCTTGTACAATGCTCTGCAGAAGAGTCGCAGAGAAGTCAAGCTTTGACAATCAGGTTGAGAGCTTGCAGGCCGCCGGTTTCCCAAAACCGCTTCTGAATGCTATGGCAGAAATGTTGCTGCAGAGTAGTAAAGTGGTGATGAGAAAGCACCCAAAGGTACTGGAGCTGAACGGAAAAAAATTGAGGTGATGCCTTATATGTATGGGGTTTCCCATAACATGGAATAAGTTGTTGCCAGGCAGGGCGTGAACGCTGTTTTTTCTGCTTCTTGCAAGCTTTCATTCATAAATTTTCATTCATTCATTCATTCATTCATTCATTAATTCATTCATTCATTCATTCATTCATTCATTCATTCATTCATTCATTCATTCATTCATTCATTCATTCATTCATTCATTCATTCATTCATTATTTATTGCATATCTTGCGAAATACAAACTAACATTGATGGACCCATAGCACTGGCTACTAACGGGTCCATAATCAACATAGGATACAAAATAAATGCAGCACGCGAACAAATGAAACAAAAAAATACATTCCATAACACAATAACTCATAACATGCATAGTTTATACAAAAATGAATATGAAGTCAATAGTGAGGCCTGTGTAGAAAAGCGGAAAAAAAATGACTGCAGAAACTACTGACCGATTTCTATTATATCTGCTTTCGCGCATATTTTGGAAAAAACACGTGACATCCGTTATGCAGTCTTTTTGCGAGAAATATTCTTTAAACTACCCAGCACAATATGGCTTCACAAAAGACCGGAATACAACTGCGCTCTTAAAAGAATTCTGGGATTACTTTAACACCGCAATAGAAAACAATCACCTTACATTATCACTATTTTTAGACCTATCAAAAGCTTTTGATACTATTGATCACGCATTAATGTTGCAGAAGTTAGAGAGCATGGGTTTCAGAGGACGATTTCATCAATTCTTTCGGGGATATTTCACAGACAGCTCACAGTGTGTTAGAATTGATGACAAACACAGTGAATTTCAGGCGATCAAATTTGGTGTTCCTCAAGGAAGTACACTGGGCCCATTACTATTCAATATGTACGTCTCTGAAGTCGTTTTTTTTTTAAATTAAACTCAAGAATGTTTCAGTTTGCAGATGACACAGTACTAGCACTAGAATTCACTGATCTTCATTCTGGGAGAAAAAGGTTTCAGCAGGATAGGTGATAGACCGGCTTGCCCGAAATTCAATATATTTAAATCGACAAAAAACGAAGCTTCTCTGTTTTAGAAACCCGCACAAGCGAATGCCCCTAAATGAGCCACTTTTTTTACATGGCTTGCATTGTGATCTGTGCCCATGTAATTCTATACCGTTTGCGCCTTCAGTTAGATATCTTGGAATAATATTTGATGAGCATGTAACAAGGAATAATCATGTGCAGTATATATGTAACTGGCTTACAGCCGTGTCTGCGATGATGTACAACCTCAGAGGTAAGGCTTCGATGCACCTAAGGCGCATCAAACTCAAGGCGCTGGCTGAATCTATTAGAACCTACAGCATAACATCGTATAGAACTTGCTGTGATCACAAAATCGGAGCCATAAATCGCATAATTAAAAGAATTGTAAGCAGTATACCTTCTGGTACAATGCTAGAGGAGGTTAATAAGGAGGAAAAATACAATAGACTAGGCATTTTCGAAATGAGGGAACTATTTTATTACACAGTGCTCACACGTCATTACTTTACAAATGCTTTCAAAATGCCCGTCAAGAAAAACGCTGCCTTAAGAAAGATAGAAACTTATATTAAGCCACGATGCTTTACACACTATGGGAAAAAGCTAAGGAGGTACTATGTGCCACAATTATTCAATGAACTTAGCGAAGAGTTTTTTAATTTCAAAACTAAACGTAAAATGACTTAATGTATAAGAAAATGGTGCTCATCCTTGCAGATAAGTCACTGATGGCCTTTTGCATGCTGCATTATACTTTCCTTGTTTTTCTTCACATTTTAGATTTGTTTAGATATGGCACATTTCGAGCCGTTATGATGTCGTCTGTTCATTTTTGGTTGTCTATTTAGGGTTGTATTCCTATTTTCTCAATATGTACACATATTTCTTTTCTTTTTTGCAGAATATGCATGTACTGGTGTGCCTAATGTCATTGCTTTATGTGTAATCATTTTGTATACGTTCAGTGATTCACCGTACTGCCTGAACAACCAACAAGCACTATGTGCTTAGGTTGGGCAGCAAAACTTATGTGCTACACGAAGATGAATAAACATTGATTTGAATAAACATTATTCACAATATAAACCTTTGTTCACAATTCAAACCTTTGTTCACGTGTTGCGCGTGGCAGAACTAGACTCCCTGTGCGTCCGATGTGACACGAAAACTGCTACGTTCCTTGTGCGACACGTGCGATCTATAACATTTCACTGGCATGCGAAAATGTTTTGCATGGGCCAAATAGGCAGGAGTATTACTGAAAGAACACCACAACTCTCTGACACTCGCTAATGGAGCAAATTTCTCTCGCCAATGCCGGGAATGCGGCTGCTACCCGCTGTTTGCAAATGTCAGCTATCTTGGTAGAGACAATGGTAAGGTGGAGTGCGATGTTCTCGAAGCCTATCACATAAACATGCAAGAAGATAATCGTATTTGCACTTTGTCTATCACATCGATGCAGAAGGAAGCAACTTTTCTCTCCCACTGGCACTAGCGTTTTGGTTATCTCGCAAACATCGCTATTTTTGTGTTTTGTGCGTCGTGCTGCCCAAGCTCAAATAATTTTCCTTGTAGGCGTGCTCTTTTCAATAAAACACAGTTGTTCATCCAGCTGGTGTGTGTGCTTCGTTTCTTCGTAGTCCTCGCCTTTTGACTGGTTTATTTTTCAAGAGGTTTATTTGTTCGCGGAATTGCTTCGGCAGTGCTATGCAGCCATACGTAGAGTGGAACTAATCGCTTTTTATGAAGTGCTTGTAACCGAACGGTAAGTTTTAATGTTACTGGTTGTACTGTGTTGGACTATAATAATGTGGTTTTAAGTTTATTTCTAAAGTTTTGTGTAACCTTCATCACACTGAATTTAGCACTACCGAATTTATTTCGTCGTCAGGTTAATAAGTAGTTTTCTCTTGAAATTAATTTGTTTCGGCTACTTTTTAAAGGTAACATTGGGTAATCAATGCGATTTATAGATGGAAGGCTCACTGAATAAGGTCTTTCAATATCAGTTTCAGAAAATACATAACTGCGCATCGTTTTAGTAAAGTGCCTATTGCGCCCAAGCTATTTTGGCAAAAAAGAATAAACAATAACGCGTCATTACATACGTGTCATTACATACGTCATTACATACGCACTGACACTACGTGCAAGTGGCCACTTAATGTTCATTCGTCGATAGCAATTTCGGCCAGCAAAAACATCAGCACGCAGCAGTCTTCGTGCTGATCCGGGATGGTCAAAGTTTGGGTCTTCATTCAGTACGCGTAAAACACATCGGCAAAGTGGTTCGAAACCATGGTCAGAAACTGTCAGCTTGCTCACTCTGAGCAATGCAAGAAAGAACAGCTCCTGAAAGTATCATTTTTGCACAGATAGCTCTGCGTGAGGCTGTTTTGAATTTAGGCCTGGCTGTTGTCCCAGACGTTTCAATGCGAAAGCAATAATGAAAGAATGAAGACCGGCGTTCTTTTCCAGTTCAAAAAAGAGAGCGAGAGAGAGAGAAACTGAAGGACGGAAAGGTAGAGAGGATAGCCAGGCAATGCCCAGTAGGCTACACTGCACGTGGGGAGAGGAACAAAGGGGAAAAAAGGAAAAAAAGAACGGCAACGAAATGTGTTTTTCAGGTGTCCATCGCCACTATGACATGAGCACAGAGAGTGCACACTAAAAGCTTAAAGTGTAACGATAGGTACAGTGCATCCGTACTTCCAGACAAAACAGTCCGAGGACTCCATGGACGTCATCAGCACAGCTGCCAGAGCAACCATAAGACTCAAGAGAGGACCAAATGTATAGATAGACAAAATGGCCTTGGGGCAGAAGGCCTATCAAGTGAAAGCCGTTATTTCAAAGATATGCAGGTAAACCTTACGGTATTTATGGTGAAGGCGTTTAGGTGAACAGCGTTTACCATCAAGGTCTTCACCATTATGACGATTAGGTCAAAGGCCTTCAGGGAGATCTTCAGGGTAAAAGCCTTTCACCATAAAGCCTTTATCATAGCTATCTTTGATCTGAAGTCCTTCAACTAAAACCAGCATCTTAAAGGCGAACACTCTAAACACCTTTGACCTAAAGAACTTTACGGTCCTTTAGGCTTATACTGTGTGAACTAAAGGAGCTTACCTTAAAGGCCTTTGAGACAGTACTATTTGCTAACTAGCGACCAAATATACTTAACTAGGAGTCCATGATGAGACACGAATGCTTTGGCATTGACAGCACTTAAGCAGTCTTAGGTGCCATTCATAATTTTCCAGCCATTTTCATTTTTTTAGTCATGTTAGTTCCATCAGGATCTTAAATTCTAATACCGCATAGTGCTGTCCATTTTTGGCTACTCAGTTTGCACTAACTTCTTAACGGACGCGGTAACTTTTTAAAGGTACAAAAATTGTCACTCAGTACCCGTGCTCCCATCTGCCTGCAAACAGAGACAGAGTGCAAGAAAAAACACAAGCTGGAGTCGATACGAGCAAGACATAACAGTCGACTTATTAAGAGCCTTGTTTATCCAAGTCTGTTAAGGGGTTACCTCCTTGAACTTAAAAAAATAAATGATGGCTTGGCAGCAGTATATTTATGTTTTTGCGCGGCCTTTGAAGGTTCTTTAAATTGAAGAATTGCGTAGTTGTGCGTAAGAAAATCGAAACTAATTTTTCTTGTAAATAATTTTTCATGCGCTTCAAATTTGTAGCGAAGGTTCATGAAGAAATTTAGAGAAGACAGTATTGCTCAACCTATTTGCTTTTGTTTCAGAGTTCAAGGTAGCTCAAAGTGCAGCGCTCAAAGATGCCCACATTGTTCCTAATAAACTCCTTCAAAAAATCTGCGGCCTCGTATCAAGGCTTCTGGGTTTCAGGAAACTGTGTGAGTGGTGTTTGACTTTACATCCTAAAGAATACTTTTAATAAAAAGGTCACACTATACTCATCACAAGTTTAATCAATTCTCGCCAGGCACAATGCCTCCCTTACAAAATTTGAGATAAGTCAACATAGCACATCTTTTTCTTCAATCAGCAGCCTTTCGATAAAAGTCTTCGACGGGCGCTCCGCGCCTTGTCAGCCTCCTGAAAGGCTGAAGCAATTCTTTCCGCCCTACGGGCTCTCGGATCTTTTACGACGACAAAAGGTCATTAATCAGGAGCAAAAAGTAATTATGCGCCTGAGCATGCACGGAAGTTCTCCGGAAAAGTTCAGAAGAAGAAAAATTGTTGCCAGTTTTTCTTTTCAGAATGCGATGGGTGGCAATATTTTCTTCATCGCCAAGGCACAATCCGTTCCTAATGAATATTTTGCAATTCGCTTTGTAGTTTTGTTTTATATTTATTTGCGGCTGTCAGATTACACAGACGAACAGATGTCTGGAAAATTCAAGTCATGAATGGTTCCAGCCATTCGTGAAATTTGAATGTGATTTTTCGGTTTCTGTTTCTTTTTTGCTTCGTTTTACTGTGCCTTATATCTGCCTATAACTTTTTTGCTAACGTTTTTGGGTGCTTTTTTACTTTTCCCCAGGATTTAATTCTGTTAAAATCTGCCGTTATTTTCATTTGCTCTGCCATTTGACTATTTACCTATTGTGTATCTATTCTCACACAGGTAAAATGCCTACATAGGATTACAGTACGAATGAATAAAAAAATTTGAATCATGCATATTTTCCGCAGAGTTTCGATTGTTACTTCATGTTCTTTTGTTAAGGAGTGCGACATATGGCCTTATCCAAGTGCATGTTACAGGCAACGCGATCACAGCACTTTAGAACTTCTATGATGAGCCCCGGCAGTTCCTACACAGTTCGAGAGAGTCTTTGGCATGTGAGGCATCTGAGTTCGAAATTCTGCAGCAGTACTTTCACCGTGGCCGAGAGAAGTCGGGTTTCCTACACAGGCCTTCTGTGAGCACTCTTCCTGCTATCTCAACAGCCGTCATGTCAGCTTGGGGACACAATTTAGTTCATTAGCAAAATAATTTTAGTTCATGGCCATCTTTACGGCCTGTCGACTATCAACAGGCTTGTCCTCTAAATCAGATGCCTATATCTGCAGCATCAATGCGCGAAAACTGACTGTAGCGCACTCTTCATTATGACTCTCGAGAAAGCAATATAGAAGCGGCATGAGTTACATAAAATCTTGTTCGTGTATTATTCTTTTCAGCTTTTAAAAAAACGCCAATGATTGTAATGAAAGAGTTGCAGGTTGCAGGAATATAAGTGTGGGCTCGGAAAATAATTAGGATGTCCCATCAAAAAAGGGAAAGATTAATATTCGTAAACTATTTTACGTTATACTGGTTTTGCATGAGAGGTCAATCATCCATGCTTCCCCTTTTCTTCGAAAGATTTCAGACAAAAAGTTATTCTTTCTAACTTAGCAATGATTGGCTAAATATGGTGACATGACGACTGACCGGGAGTCAGCAAATAAAATACAATATTATTGTGCGTTATTTGTGAATTATTGCTAGGTACCTATTGCGAATGGTAGCAAGGCAATAGCTAATTTTGTGAAGTGCTTTCCTCTATCTGTAGAACGGTGGTGATGCCTTCAGCGTTTGGTTTGCGATCAGTATATGCACGGCAACAAGGGATGTCGGTAATATTAACCAAAAAGGCTGCTCGGTTGAAGATCTCTGCTTTATACCTTTCTTATTTGCTACTTTTGTATCAACTCTTGTAATAATAATATCCTGATTTGTACCTTTGTACTGTGAAGTAGAAAAATGGTGCGGCAGACATTCTTATCGGTGCAACTATACAAAAATTTTCAATTGGTGAAGTTTGCTGTGCCCCTCGATAATCCTAAAAACAAAGAGCCAGCACGTTTTGCAATTTCAACGGCTCCTTTCACTTCATTCGTGCGAAATATATGAGCTAGTTGGCTTGATTCATCACAAAAGAATCCACATACTGGCGCGGAGGAAGAGTAGAAATCACTTTATTAAAAAAAACAATAGGTCCTAGTCAGGCAGGTTCGTTCCTCCTCCTCTATATTGTTTTCTTATCCTCCCGATTTAACCAGACCAAACAAAAACATTCCGATTACACAGTGGCTGATTTATTCACATCTATTCACAACTTCGGTGACATAACTCTTCTGTCGGGATGCGGCCTTTCGTCTCCGTATCCACCACCCGTCTGTCTCGTTCTTCTCCCCTCTCTTCCCGGTCCTCCTTTCCAGTTCGCTCTCTCTCGTCCTTCCTTCCCTGCTGCTCCCTTCGGTCGGCTCGATAGAAATGCATCTTGAGCTGGTTCGCGTCGCTACGGAGGCGGCGCGCATACCTTGGTCTTATCGGATGATGCCCCGTAACTGCTGTGCGGGGGGGGAAGGGGGGGGGGGGTATTTTTTCCGTCGCCGCTTAGCGGCAAGCACACACATACAAACACAACGCGCCGGCTGTTTCTTGGGCGCGCCGAATCGCCCGCGCGTACACGCACATAACCGCGGCGGCCGTTTCTTCCGGCTACGTTCGGGTGCGATAAGGCCGCGCGCCCGACACCTCCACCGCCACTGTGATGCGAGCCTCCACGGAACGAATCACACTTCACACCACAACCGCGCGGCTGGTGTCCCGCGATCCTCTCCCGGGCACTACGACACCATTAAAACAAAGGGCTAGGGAACAGCGCGACCCCTTTCACCCCGCTCCGCTTACAAATGGAGCTGGTGCTATAAGCCTCCGCAGCTTGTCAGCGTTGACGTCGCTATCTCCACCGCAGATTTGTCATTTCGAACGGAACAGTGTGCTCTAAACCCGCTACGGCGGAGGGCGGTAAGTCGGTTCAATGCAATCGCCCTTACTGGTCATCTGCCATGGCGCGTACCTCCTAATGATTAGTGCAATTGGCCGTCCTCTGTCGTACGGCCTGTGACAGGGCGCCATCTGACACTTGTTACAATTTTGACCACGCGTCCTCTCCATGGACCTTTCTGCGAAGCGCCGCTTAGTCTTTCCGCCACCCTGGTGACTTGCCCACTCAAGCTCAATCGCCAGTCGCGTCGTTTTCACTTGTTGCGACTCCCGTGACGCCATTCGCACACACGGTTGGCCCGCAATCATGCCTCCACTGCCAAACAAAGTTTCACCTGCTACCTCATCATGAGCGCGCACTCTCAAGCGTTCGCCAGTCTCCCTCGACGTAGCGCCGCCAGTTTGCTCGCGCCTGGACTCTTCGCGCTCTGGAGCATTTGTACGCCTGCCGTACCCTATTTCAGCGCCAGCGCAATCAGTCTGCTCTACTGCGGTGACCGTTACAGCCGCCGCTGCGTCTGCGCGTTCGTCTTTGTTACCACTATCCTCCTTCAGTGCAGTCGCCACTTCTGACACTGCTGTTGCCCCTTCCCACCGCTCCGGAGGTCTGACATCCTCGATGACCGCATCTTTTACGGATGCTAGCCTGCTCGCCGCAGCGCAGAGACTTGTACTGCTAAACTTGTCTTCATCAACTTCCTTCAAATTGTCAGAGCGCTCTTCTGACACGTTGACACTTGCCTCCTGTTTCTCGATCGCGGTGGCTGTGTCAGCACAACTTTCCAGTCTGCGGTCTGCATTTTCCGCTCTCTGGCCTACCTCCTGTCCCACAGCTGCAACCTCAGTGTCGCCACTCAAGCTTTCTACTCTGCAGTCTGCCTTTACCGCTCTCTGGCCTACGTCGAAATGCTCCGCGACGCCCGCCCCATTCTCCGGACGCACCCCCTCTTGTATCACACCGTCCATCGCCTCCCTGACCTCTTTCTTGTACCGCAATATTTCAGTTGCCAATTCTACTTCTGAAATTTTCAATTTCAATTTCAACAGCGCCATCTCATCGGCGAAAGACAGCCCTGACCCTCCGCTGACGCGTGCTACTTCGGCGTTCACAACTAGCTCCATCTGCCTCCCTCCTACTTGTCTGTTTCCGTCCTTCCCGCTCACACAACTGTCACTGTGCCCAGTGGGAGGACCTACAAGACACCAGCCTGCTTCACTGTAGGAGATGGCTTGGCCTGCTCTTCCACGCCCGAGATTGTCGCTCAGCCCTGGGCCCTTTGTTGCCGTCTCGATGGGTCCAATGGCCGGTCCGCTTCCAGTCGGGAGATGCTGTCGACTGCGCCAGTCAGGCAGGTTCTTCCTAATTCTTCCACGCTCCTCCCGACGAAGCGGGACCACCACGGAATGAACAATACGGGAGAATTTATTTACATTATTTAGATATTTGGGCCCTTTTCTGCGGTGACACAATTCTCGTCTTCGTATCCACCACCCGTCTGTCTCGTTCTTCTCGGCCTTCTCCCCTCTCTTCCCGGTCCTCCTTTCCAGCTCTCTCTCTCTCTCATCCTTGCTTCCCCGCTGCTCCCTTTGGTCGGCTCCGTGTGAAGGCATCTTGAGCTGGTTCCCGTCGTTACGCAGGCGGCGCGCAGACCTTGGCCTTATCGGATGATGCCCCGTAACTCCTGTTCTGGGGGGTCTCTCGTCCGTTGCCGCTCAGCGGCAAGCACCGGCACGCGCCGGCCGTTTCTTGGGCGCGCTGAATCGCCCGCGCGTACACGCACATAACCGCGGCGGCCGTTTCTTCCGGCTACGTTCGGATGCAATAAAGCCGCGCGCCTGACAGTCCTGAATAGTGCGCTCCTGCTTGTCAAAGAGTCTACAAGCCTAGGCCTCACAGTGAGCTTTGTCCACTAGCCATGTTTGGCCATCTGGTTCAGCAACTCACAAAACAGTCTCCCATGAAGAGGGGGCTGGGTTTGGTATGAAAGAAGCTTCCATAGGTTTTATTTATTATAATAATTTATAGATAGTGCGATCTAGCACAGATCATAGCAGGGTGGGAAAAACAAACAACATACAATCATATAAACACACTAAAATTCATAAAATTTGCAGGCGCTTTTCAAGCATCAGTAAGGAATTATGATCAACAATTTCGCTATTAAGTTTGTTCCGTTCAATAATTGTCCTCCGAAAAAAAAAAGAATATTTAACACAGTTATTTCGCGCGTTCAAATTGATTATTGTTAGTGCATGCCTTTGCCTCGTATTATAACCTGAGGAGTAACCAAAATAATTAGAAGTAATCACTTTATAATGATTTATAAGCTGGAAGAGACACTTTATTCGACAAGCACAATTGCGCTCAACGACTGGGGGTAACACACTTCGCCTCCCGAGCTCACTTACAGATGCAAGGCCATATGAGTTAAAAACAAAAACAAATCTAGACCGCCGCGGTGGCTGAGTGGTTACGGCGCTCGGCTGCCGGCCCGAAAGACGCGGGTTCGATCCCGGCCGGGGCAGTCGAATTTCGATGGAGGCGAAATTTTAGAGGCCCGTGTACTGTGCGATGTCAGTGCACGTTAAAGAACACCAGGTGGTCGAAATTTCCGGAGCCCTTCACTACAGCGTCTCTCATAGCCTGAGTCGCTTTGGGACGTTAAACCCCCATAAACCAAACCAAAAACAAATCTAACTACTTTATGCTGTATTCGCACTAACTTCTCAATGTTTGTTAACCTGAAAGCGTCCCAGATTACAGCATATTCCGGTAACGGACGGTTGAGGGATGGTAGGCCAATAGACGAACACTAGATGGGGATGACTTTAGTGAGCGCCTCAGAAAAAGAGTTTCCGCATTCAGTTTGCTACGAGAGCGTCTATGTGTTTTGACCACGAAAGGTTGTTTGTAATCCAGGGGTCAAATATTTTGACTCTGTCACCTCTAATGAATGATATGTTGTTAGTACGGTACACAAAATGCAGTCATCCACGTACAGCTTCACGCGGACTGAAAGATCTGCCACAATGTCATTAATAAACAGTAGAAATAAGTGTGGTCCCAAAACTGATCCCTGGAGGACGCCAGACATAACCCGGACACTGCTATAAGAAATATTGTTTAAAGTGACGAATTGACACCTTTTAGAGAGGTAAGCTGTAATTCATATAAGTATCCGGTCGTTGTTAATAAAACAACTTATTACATTAATTACTTTGTTGTGTGACATCTTAACAAATGCTGAGCAGAAATGCATGAATATTACGTCTGTTTGCTTTCCCTGTATAATCGACTGAGCAAAGTGATGCACAGTTTCAACTAACTGTGCACTTGTAGAAAACACACGCCTGAAACCATGCTGAAAATCGTCAAGGAGTTTGTGCTCTTCCAAGAATCCTAATATATGTTTATGAATTATATGCTCTAGAATTTTACATGATGTCGACGTTAGAGAGATAGGTCGGTAATTTTCGATGTGTGCTTTTGCCGGTTTTGTGTAGAGGTTTAATCCGCATTTAATAGATTTAATCGGTCGGCGGCATTCCCGCAGGTAGTGTATGAAGGTGTCCTTGGCCGCTCCACATGTTGAGCAGAGTGGCAGTTTGTCTGGAATTGTCACCAGACCACATTGTATTTTGAATTTACGGGGATGTGTGGTGGTTCGAAGTGGCTGTTTTTGTAATGAGCAGTGATTTGGTGGTATTTGAGTACAACCCGCGAGGATTCCAGCGCTTATGGGGGTGTCCGATCTTCCGGTGCCTCAAGAGACTGTTCTCGAGCTAGCTAATGAAGTAACTGCTTGCTGGGGGCTGAGGCATGCCCAGGAGCCCACCTGAGGGTTATATCTTGGGTAAGCGTTTGTCCTGATGGGAGAATGCATTAGGTGGTTTGGTGAGGTAAAGCTTTACTGATAGTGACGGTTCGAAGTTTGGGAGTAGCTGCAGATTTCCGTGATGTTGGGAACTTATGTAGCGTGTATGAGTGCCAACGCGATGGCGCACCCTCAGCCTCCGTAGGGTTGATGGCGTTGAGGACGTATGCGCTCCCGATGTGCAATCCTCGTAGGCGGCGACAGCGGTATAATGGCCTGCTCGGGTTTATTGAGCCGCGCCCAAGTAGTGGTTGTCGGGCCTGTCTCTGAATTGTTTGGTGTAATATTCAGCACAAGCTTGAGTCTACCCCTGTGTAGCACTGGATTCATAATTATCGGTAGATGTTTGATGCGCAGTTGGCCCTGGATGTCAGGTGGGAACTCCGGTGAGATGTAGTAGCCATGAGTTCATATTCTGGAAGGGACAGAAAATGAAAGTATCGAAGAAAGCTAGACAGCCTTTTTTTTCTGAAGGAATATGAGCAACAATGTTTTACCGCGGAATGGTGGTTTCCTGTAAGAGAAAATATAAAATGAAATTCGAAAGCCTTCCACTTTAAAAGCGCTCAAGCAAAATTAAGAGAGCGGCGTCATTTCTATGACGAATCTGCCATGGAGCTTTCTGATCGATCAGGTGCGCCCGCTGGTCAAATCAGCCGCCACGGTTGCCAAGCTACAAGTGACATCAGTCTTAGCCCTCCCTCCCTCCCCACGTTCAATTCTATGATGATGATGAGCTTGACGACCTCAGGCTTAATCTTCATAGTATTGTGGAAGAGAAACCGAACTACCGCGATACTTTTGAAGACATTCCTCTCTTCTTCCGCTGTCTGGGGTTAGACTCTTTTATGTGTTTGTTACTAGTGTGTTCTTTATCAGCGGCCAAATTCAATGAGAAAAATATAAATAGTCGAACTGAGAAATATAAAGCAATGCACGAATAAATTCTTATATTTGGTCTTTGATATGTGGTCTTCGGAAAAACCGGCACTGAACACTAAGACGAGAAGACAAACTACGCGGTTCAAGCCGTTTGCAACAAATGGCACGTATGAGGGACGTGCAAAGTCTTTTAGTTCTCTCGAGCGATTCTTGATAATTTCCTGTCCCGTACTTAACAATTATAACCAAACGGAACGCTAAACAATCAATATTCCTGTACAAGGAGACAGAGGCAGCCCTACGTTTATGTAAGTATAAAAAAGAAAAAATAATAGATTAATCAATTCATCGCTTCTTCTCCCGCTGCTGAATTGTAATATGGTTAGAAAACGCGGCCTTAACCTTTATTGTATAGCCATTAATCTGAGAAAAAATGGGAGAGCTAGCAGAGAAGTCTTGCATGGAACCTATACCAGCCAAAACGTTTTTTTAAATTTTCAGAGCAGCAGTTTTATTTGTGTTTTGGTGGCAGTATCCATGTGACCAGTGACTGAACGGTCTCTTCTTCACTTCACGATACCTTGTACAGCTTTTGGAAAAGTCGCTCATTCTGGACGGCGCTTTTCGGAGCCCAGTCCTTGTGATCTCCGTTCTGCTATTTCCGTTTTAACTAATGGGTGGCGGATGGAACTCTTTGTGAAGTCTCATAGTGAGCAATCACAGCACGAGGTTGAGATTCAGACGCCGGAGTTACAAGGTTAAAATTAAAAATGATATGACGTAATCTTCTCACCCTTCGTTCCCGCAAAGTAACCGCATTTTGGCATTGAAATAACAAGGAAGAGCAGGATTCCTGTAGCGAAAGTAGTAAGCACTTAAAAGGTCATGACCTTGGTTATTATCACCTGCGTTATCGTGGTATCTCGTCTTATGATCGAGTGTAACAATCCGCCATGAATCAACGCGCAAGCGCACTGGTTTTCTTGACGTGACGCTACCACTTTCTGCTCGCGTATACACGTGGGCTGGGACACAACGCCTTCAGCTCACGATTCTCTCTAACTGCGCAGAAAAAAAAAAACCGGCCGCCAGAACTGCTCTGTTTTTCTTGTATTATTCTTTTCTGAGACGAGTAGTATGGTTTATATATTCATTGGAATGTTCAGCTCTAATGTGTAACGTTCTCTTGACGCCAACCATATCCCGGTTTAGTGCGTTTTTACAATAAAGTCGCAGCGCGAAAATGCAGCCTGCCCCTCTTAAGTTGTTGCCATGACACCAGAGCTCTGCCATATAAAGAAGGCTATATTCTGAAGCAAAATATAGATTATTCCTATTTGTAGTATGGATGAATCGGTTCTTACGAGCTGCTCGAAGAGATACTCACATGAAGATACCAGGCTGCCTGTTAAATAAAGCGCTACAGGATGCAATCAAGTAAGTTATTTGTCTGGGAATAAATTTGACGGCAGCCTACGATGCCTACATCTTCATGGTTTTTGTTGGAAGAGTAGAGGCGCTTCGCCCGCAAGGCGACCTGTTCGATATTTTACAGCAGCAGTCCGACAGCTAAGCAAGTAAACGCCACAAATGGCTAAATTCTCAAATCCTTAAGCATAAGGCTAATGAGGAGAATTTTTTGTGGTGACTGATATGTGTGCAAAATTATAACTAGCCTAACTACGAGAAAAGACGGCATTTGTGTGTGTACTTGTAGATGGTACAAAAAATCCCAGCCATGGCTAAGAAAACAGGGTGACATCACTAAGCGGTCGCATGAAGCAAACAGGAAGAAGGGTACTGCCACTTGACACAATCATATACATGTCGTTCTTTTATTATAGACTGCCGTAGGTGTTCCTTCCTTGTGAGAAGGAGGGTAACTTCGTCCATGCCGAGAAACCAAGGCATTGACGAATGTAGATGTCCTAGGCGGGTAGCAGAATCTGCAGAGAGATTCTGCAAATCTGCAGAGAGGTGCTGAGTTAAGCATTCTGCTGAAGAGGTACGATCAGAGCGATGCGGGGAAGGCAAGTGATGGTTCTCATAGCGTTTCGATTGACGGCATTCAGACGATCGCACTTAGCCCTGGTTAAGTGCTGGAACTGTGCTTGGTAAATGAGGCGCGGTAGCAGAACCACTGTCACCAAATGTCGTGAGACATGGGAGCGAATGCCAACGGGTTTGGCAACAATACGTCTTATTAGGCCCAAGGTCTGCATTGCGTGGTTTTTAGCCGGAGAAACCCAAAAGCCAAACAGTGCCCCTTGCCGACTGATGCCGATGGATCGACGAAGATATCTGAATGTCGAACATCTTTAAGTGGTCTTCGAGCCCAAAATAGGCAACTTCCAACCTATATCCCTATCGTCCACACTTTGCAAGCTTACAGAGAAAATGTTAGCCACACGACTGCGTGGTGGCTGGAGCACCACAGTTTCTACCACTACTCCGCTCAAATGGGCTTCCGGCCATCCATCGATACTGAAGATAGTTTTGCTGTCAAGGCGGCGAAAGTTCTCTCATGAACCCGCAGCCGCAGCCATGGATTTCGAAAAGGCTTATGATAACATACGTCATGCTGCCTTTTCGACTCTATTAACCTGGCACATTCCCTCTTCGAGTAGGCAATTTCATAAAATTCTTCCTAGAAGGCACAACATTTCCTATATTCTTCAGTGGTTACTCCATAGGATTTGTCCCTTGTTCGTCGTGTACCACTGGGCTCAGTACTGTCACCAGTTCGCGTCCCCCTTCGATCCAGAGTCACAAGCGCTTGCCCTAGGCCTGCGAGGCATTTCTTTTTTAAGCATGCTATTTATTACAGTGATGCAATGTTCTGTGTACATGAGCTATGCACAGACCATCCGGAAAAAATGGGTAAATCAGCACGATGCATAATACGACACACCTAAGTACGCCAGCACTAGAAGAAACGCACTGAAGATCATAGCACTAGGAGTGAGTTCCACTCCGGTTGGATGTCGGTTTGGGCATGCACTTCCTTCAGATGAACACTCCCTCTACTGCAGTGCTCTTTTGCAGAAATAAGAGATTCGAAATGTCGGTGCGTCATGCGTGTTTTCTAGAGGCTGTGCAATCTAATTAGAAAGAGATTAAGGTTCATCAACATGACAGGTAGTGAAAAATTGAAGAAAAGGCGGTGTCAAATTGACATTTTTTGAATGCCTGTTGCAGGAAATCCCGGAAGAGTATTGCATCTTTGGAGTTGACGACACATTGTTCAACCGTGTCTGGAAAATTACAAAGGCGGCAATTTATTGCAGGCATAAAAATCCGTTCTTCTCGGACCATGACTTAACGGGCGATGTCTCGTTATGTAGCTTATACAAAAATCTCTATAGGCGCAGACAGGAGCATTTTACGTACTCTTTTGAGTAGTGAAATCTTGTTAAATCAATATACTCAGATCTATGCAGCTTTCTACGTGAAATTGAAAAAGAAGAAATTAGGAACACGTTCAATCTGCTGATCATTAACAGCATGAACATCAGTATGCAAGTGATAGGGCAGACTCGTTTTCTTAACTGATTGCTTCTTAATTAAAACTTTGTATAACATCATAAAACGGCCTTGTAAAACACCACGTACCATGAAGATGCGTTTAGGGCAGATTTTGCGGTCACAAAGTCTTTACGTAAAGCAAGCCGCCCCATTGCTGTGTTGCACACCAAGTAGAGAAAACAAAAGCCTTCGAAATAAATGTCCCGTATACACAAGAACAATTTTTAGAAAACACACCTCATATATGCGAGGCTGCATAACTGAAATTCTTCTCTTTGTTGGCGAGCTCTGCTAGTATTGGCCATGATTATTTTCACGCTCACAGCAGCAGGCTCTGCAGAATTCATAAAAAGCCTTATAATTAAAAGTCACTAAAAGAAAGCCGCACCTGATTCAGTGACTGAAGAAGAGTAGCGAAACCAGAAACAAATATTTTCCTCCATTGCTTCCATTGCACTAAGGAAATAAGGCAAGTGACGTTCTTACAATTTTAAGCACGTTATGGTTGGCCCTGCAACGCCCGTCTGACATCCACTCTTCAAGAAGAAGGCTGCTATACTTGCGAATCCATTGCTGAGCCTATGTTACACTATAAGCAAAGAAAACACTGGAATGAGCATGGCCTCTCTACCTTTCAAGTCAATAAACCCTCTCTTCCTCTTCTCTCCTAGCTCTTACCCTCAACCGCAGCTCACATCTAAAAAGACTATTTCTATTTATAGTACTTTTCTCCTAAATTATTGTAAAAACCAAAGTTTCCACAGGCACACATGTATTGGAGTGGTTCATATCGGTTTTGAAAGTATTTCGTTCTGAATATTTATGACAGATATGTGAGGCGTTTACAATTCCAAGTTATTTTCAGGTTTGTGAATGTAATCTGAAAGAACAGCCTGTCCATTTTTTTATAAAACATTGCGGCCTGCAGATTGGCCGGTAGCTTCCCTCGAAGTCAATGACGAGGCGAATTACATTTTAGCGTAGATCTTTTCTTCAGTTGCTAGCTCATTTAAAGACATACCTTATTAAACTTAGTTCCAAGAAAGATTGACACTTGCATTCTTCTTTTGCCTTGAACAGGTCTAATGCTTCCGCTTTAGAGGACATAAAACAATGCTTGAAAGTCAATCAAAAAATGTTGAAATTAAGATTTCGTGCTACGTAACACTAAATAAAGACTCTACGCAACCTTTTTAAGCTTTTCTCAGAATTTGCACGCTCAAGTGAACCTACGGAGAAAGAAATTGTCCATTCAAACCATCCTACAATCTGCTTGATCAAATATCTATTACAGTTTTTAAAAAGACAGCAAGCAATAATTGACATTCTGGCAGCAAGACATTGCTGGTCGAAGTCTTACTCCTGAGTGATTTTTCCAGCAACCTTGCCTCGCTCAAATATATTTGACCCTTTTGCAGGTCGGCGGATGGGAACTGAGCGGGAGAGGAGATATAAGCACTTCTGCAGCGATCACGTCCGAAATAGCCCATGAACTAGACATATCTAGTCCATGCTATGGTATGGTCTTGCGTCCCTTTATGACGGATAAATGTCTCTACCCCGAAGCCATACTTCGAGTGAAAGCGCGTGGGCTGGAAGAGCTTCCGAAACTCACTTCAAGGTGGCGCCACGAATCCACTTGCTATGCTACCTGCATCAGAAGTTATTTCAGGAATAAGTGCGCGGCCATGTCAGCCTAAAAAATTGTAGACTCTGTCCTCCAATATCGTAATATGGGTTTTACGTTTATATTTGCTGCGTTTGGTGTTTTTGATTTTCAATGTGTTGTACGCGCTCTACTTTGAATGTGGGATGTTCGCGAAAATTCTGAATGCTCCTTAATATCGCAAATATTTAAATTGCATGAAAACAGTTATTAAGAAAGCGATGTGTAGCTGCTTGAATGCCGGTACCCTTAAAGAGCAGTTTCGTCGCATTCAGCGCTGGATTTTCAACATTCGGAACAGTTTCCCTGGCGACGAAAAATTCCTCAAACAAATACAAGATAATCAGTGTAGGCATTACCTTTCGCCGCGCAATTATACGCCACTTTCTTGCGTGATGTGGTTTGTAGTGGACTGAAATGTGCCAAGTGGGACGGCTCCATCATCATTCATTGACGCGCTTTGGATTCTGTGCTTTTCAGTCCACTCATTCTATCAGTCCCTGATTTTTATAATATCCTTATATGTTTACAAGACTTTTTAGCCGTGCATGCCAGTCTATCAATAGCGAATCCATGCGTATGTTTGATAATCAGCTCTTCACAATTTTTTTCATGAGTTGAATCATACAGAAGTAGTTTCATATAGTACAGTGGATAGTACATCCAGCAAGCAGGTCTTGGTTTGAAAAACTGAACGCTATAAACAGCAGACTATGCTTTGGGAAGCTCATGGGTAAATCCAGGCGTTTACCGAGGTGTCTAAAAAACAGTTCTACTTTTTTTAGCCAGGTCCAGGCAGGTAGCTCACGGCGAAGATGGCATAGACAACACCACCTGAACCACTCCGAAAGAAACAACCTGTGATGTTAACCCGTTAAGCAGGGTTGTCACCCACTTCAGTGACACCCAACTCTGTCTAGTATAAGCCAAATAGCGAGGAGGGTTCCTGGAAATGCCATCGAAGAAGTTCTAAAAGCACGCCATCAAAACCGCTGGTAATGCCATGACACTTGGAAAGGCAAAATAGAGCAAAGTGAATGAAGCGGCCATCACTCTATTCTGTTATATGAAGGTGCACATGCTTACAAACGCTATTGGGGACTGCAAAAGAAAACAGCCGCAGGGTTTTTGTCGCAGCCAAGGCACATAATCCCGGTGCGTCTTTCCGGCCCGTGTTGAGCGAGGAGGGTACATGGCAGCTGCAGAAGAGCAGCTACCTACTCATGTAGCTAAACACCTGTTCATCGATGACCCATCCACCAGAAAGAATTCTATGAATATTAGTACATTCCCGGAGTAAAGCGGGGGCATTGGTTATGCGTTTTGAATATATGTGAAGGACCTGTTCTACACAGTTTAAACATAGTTCTTAACAGTTTTCAAGGCCAGTATAGAGGATGAAAATGCCGCGTTTCAAAATATGACCGGAATTTCTCTGGAAATTTTCCTGCGTTTGCTCTATTATTGTCTCAGCGCTGCGCTTCTTTAATTTCAAATTGACAGGAAGCAACATTTCTCCTGAATCAACAGTTGTATTGGCGGTTGTCTCGTCTACCTGCATGCACTGTGTGTAAAGCTATGAAGCTTGCCTTCTAATCACGAGATATCTAACCACAAAAGAAACGATCTTATCAGTTAGACAGTTCCTTTGACTCAGAAAGACGATTCGAATCAGTGCCCAGTTAAAAGCTCTCACTACATGGCACACACCATAGTTGAAATTGTTTTAAAGGCAGCCCACGTGACTATATCTCCAAAATTATGTTTGGCGCAATGTGTTTTCACGTTAGAAAAAAACACTAATTCTGTAGAGAATGCAAAAGGAGTACCGCTGCCTTCATTTTTCCGAAGCCTATCTGGACCTTGGCCGCTCTAGGAATTTTAGCTTCCAGTCTCTTCGAAACAATGGCGTCCACAGTAGCCAACTCCGCTGTCCGGAAATTGGTGACAAACCTGCAATAGAAGCTTAATGCGAAGAAATTACGTAAATCAAAAATAAAAGTCTAAAAATTCATTAATTCATTTCTTTTACGTCAAAAAAGATGTTGCGTATCAGTAGCATGCTAGACAGCCGCTCATGCTTTCCTCATGGCTTTGATCTTAAACTATCCGTAAGATTTAAAATTTCAATCTGTCATATGCTCAGATATTCTATGTATCTACTATCAGTTAAGCAGCAATTCTTTTTGTCGCACTTGTACTATCAGTTAGTTTACTGTAATTAGGCTTTCGGCTGCTCAGTCTTATGTAATGACAGCTTGCGCACATCAGCAGCGCAAACCTCTTCCTTTCGTGTTATTTTTTCCATGAATTTTGGTTTTCTCCTCATCTAATTATGGCAGCAGTGAGCCTTACAACAATACGAGAGCATACAGGCTTAATTAGATGCGCTGGAATGTTGTGCAAACGGAGGAGCAGCCTATAGGTTAAGGTTAACGGGTGCCGAAGTAATCCGACATTGAAGCTATAAGAAGGAAATCCGCAGAAACACATACATTCTCAGACACACATCAAGAATGACGGAGTAACCACGTGCATTGATCAAACAAGAACGCGCTTTGCTTTGACGATATTGACCTTGTTTGCAGGCTTCACCGAAGGTGGCATACAGACTAATGCACTCTTCTCTGCCCTTCAACAAGTTCTACTGCTCCGTACCCAACGATGACATGGCTGCGTAATCTGAAGCCCGCCTAATTGGGTCACACATGGGCAATGTTCTGCACCTGTTCCCATGCAGCTTCCAGCTTTACTTATCTGCCAAATCACCGCGATGCCTCGTAGCATCAACGACTGAATCGGTTTTTACTTGCCTATGAAACAGATCTGTACAGCCTATCACACAAGAGAAAGACACGAGCCTGTGGAAGAAGTGGGATTTCCTGAAAAAAAATAATCACATAAAACGCGTGGAAGCTTATGTTACATATAAAAAAAATCTACTGAAACTGAGTATATACAGTGTATACTTCACAACGTAGACACGAAGAACGGGAGAGAAAATTGCTTAAGAGGAAGAGACGTTCCACGACTCAGTTCAGTAGTCGAAATAGTACCAGAAAAAATTAGAAAAAGTCTGCCAGAGAGATGCATATGTACGAATAAAACAGGGAAGAAATGAAACAATAAAAATGAAACATCCTAAGTGTTTCTTCGCTAAAAAAAATTAGATTCAGGGCGTGGGTTGAAGTTGCACTCTAAGTTAGCACTCTTTAGTCCACTCGGTAAAGTGCTCCAGGCTGCAACTGATGAGAAAAGGACTGATGGCTTCACGAAATTCATTCGTATTTTAGGCAGTATTTATTGTTATTGAGCGCAAACCGGTTGTACTGGCGTTTTCAAGAATACACTGGGACGTGAGAGGAAGTGTAACGTGATTGTTCACAAGTGTGTAAATTAGATACCTGTGCAGAAAATAAAAGTTATTTGAAACATGGTAGGGAGAATACACTACCATTATTGCAAGTACATTAATACAATTATTATTTTCTTTTTTGCTTTAGTACTGATTGTATGCTTCCGCTTAAACTTTTCTGTTTGCAATTTTCGTTTTGGAGTCTTTATGTTTGCAATTAACCCCTACGATAATGCGCAATGGGCGCCGTAGGTCATCTTAAAAAATAAATAAATAAAAGAATAAAAACAAAATAACTCCTTATTTTTTCAACGCATGAAATTTTTTTCTTGCTATTGCAAAGCAGCCAATCGCATATCTTTATTTTTTTATGTACTACAATATTATCCGCAAATGCTTCACACACACAATGTGAACAGCAGAGGGGAAAGACTCAGGATGCTTGTCAATGTTTCGAGAAGAGGAGTTCTCTTGGTTTGGAAAAAACTTTCCTCCTTGGCGGGGTTTAAATGGGACCTTAACTCGGTGTATGAGTCATGTGAGGAAAGTATTCAATTTTCCATGATGTGTGTGAAATTATTTGGCCAGGAGCTCGAAATGACCTTCGAGTAAATTCAAGATCCTGCGTTCCATTCTTCTTTTGCCGTTCAGCGCTGGGGCGATATTGATTCTTCGAAATTGTGCGCAACTTTTTCTGTCTCGTTATGAGTGCAGAACAATGCGCTGAGTGGATATTAGCACAAAGTTACATTTCGTTCTTGAGATTTATCATTAGAAGTTTTCAACGCCTCCCTGAACATTTTCTCAGACGATTTGATAAATAAACCACGCATCTAAATATGGTTCCAGACGGTCGAAAGTGGCCACAGATGTTGACGGTTCAGAAAGCCTTAAAAAGGGCCAAATCGATAATGACAAAATTAACAGGCAATATCAAATTCGAAGAGAAGGGTGTTCCAGGAACACCACGTGGGACATGCAGCAGCCAGTATCGCCACTGCGCCTTTACTGGAAAAGAACCAAGGATTGTAGGCAAAGCTTATGTAAAACTCACTGGAAGGCCGAATAATCAAACAAATTTCCGGATGAAAATCGCCATAGATAAGACCTCTGTGATTGTTCGCTTTCCGGAAATGAAAATACAGTCCATTCAGTAGTCGCAATTTCGATTTTTACATGACGGGGCTCAACAACATAAAAAGAAATTGAAGGTCAAGTGAATCGCTCCGATTACCACAAAGGCATAATTCACGACAAGTACGCACTTTTAATATAGACAGAAAACTCTGAGTACTGATTTATACTTATTTAATGGCCTAGATATGCGAACGGAAATGTTGGAGCCCGTGGAGTGGAGTTTGAGGTGTCGATTAACGCTTCGATAGGTCCTTTTGTCTGTTAGTCTACACGTTATAGCCCAGGTTTGACACCTTGCAAATCAGGCTATTATAAAAGACAATTTTTTGGTAGTGGAATATTTGAGCGTCCATAACGAGTAGAAAAACACGAGAGGTTTCTACTGAACACAGACACTGATTTTCAGTACGGTTCGATAAATTTAAGAAACGATGGCATAGAAAGGTGATGTTTTAAGATGAATACAAAGAAAAACAGGAGACCTGGAAGGGCTCACTCAGGCTTGCAAAAATGCAAAAATCGAGAAAGGTTCATAGTTGCGTTAAAACCTTAGCGTCAAAAAATGTTAACACATATTATAACAAGCCTTGGAGGGAAAGTCAAGAATTGTCGAATGATGTGTTTCCTACGAAGCCGTGTTTTAAGATATCTGCAACAAAAAAGACGTATCCGTGCCCTATGTAAGCGCACCACAAATTTCGTAATGGAATCACCTCCCGTACATTGATTGCTGACTTCTATTTTGATGTTGTATTTACTTCCTCGTGTAGTTTTTATTCCTAAAAACCTATTCTCACACAAGGCAGCTCTCTCGAGCACGAGCTTAGTACAGCGAGCAAAGGATTAATTTCTTCTATTCCCAACGTCACAACCAAAGTCACTGGATCAGCGATCAAGTAACGTCATGTAACCACGCCTGTTTCAACAGGCTTCGTTGATGCATGGCTGCGAATTGCGGACATTACCTTTACGGTGCTACGGCCAGCTACTCTAAAAGTCAGCGCGGTACTTTTGGTCTTGTAGAGAACAACCGGAGGGAAGCAGTGTAATGCAATACGTTCTTGGAGGTTCGGCTTCGAGGGTGCTGAATGGATATACCATGCTGAGCATCTTCAAGGCATCTGGGGGGTCGCAGTCCTGGGCTGCCATTCAGTTAATAGATAAAATAGTTAACCACCCTGGTGACAGAAGTCCAAGACAAAAAATAGCGGTGATTTATAGCTCAAGAGCATGCACGCAGTTGGCAGAGCGTGAGGTAAGCTTCGCACATTAAGGAATAAACATTCTCCGTGCATAAAAAAATTTCTATGAAGAAAAGAAATGCTGCATCCGAGACAGTGTGTTGTTCAAAAGTAGGGCAAGTTGGGCTTGGTTAACATAGATCCGGCAAATTAACCACAACAACAACGAATATCCTCGTGCCGTCTATTCCGATGTTGGTCCCGGGTCGTCTATCCGTCTCTGAACTATGTTTTTGTTGCGCTAGATCTGGAAGACGATGTGTAATTCTCAAATGAGCCGAAGTCTGATGGCCAAAAAAGTGGGCAGGAAATAGGAGCTGTAAAAATAGTTCTTAGTGTCAACTATTTATTACTTACGCATTTTTAGACATTCATTTATTAACTATGATCTGTTGATGACTCTAAACTATATTTTAAACTATATTTGACTATGTATTTGCTAATCCTGTGACATCATAAGGTTTTGTATGCCACGTTCAGTGCCCTAGAAAGGTTTGCGGCTGAATGGAACTACATGTGCCTTCTCGTTAAAAAGTGGAGAAAATAAACAAGCAACATATCGCTGTTCTGGGTCCACTAGTATAAAAAGACTAATCGATTTATTGATTTTTGATTAATTGGTTTGATATTTATGCAGTTTGCACAGCAACTGTTTTTCCTCCAAAAAACTTGTTTATTGGTGTAAGAGAGGCTTTACTTTTGTTGTTACTGCGGCCCTTGCCTATGCGTTGAAGCCCAGAGGTGCCGAAACTGTAACCAAAAAGGTTTATTCACTAAGTGCAGTGTGTTAAACGAGTGCGAAGAAAAGTTCACTGAGAAAACTCAATCAAAGTAAGTGGGGCGGAGTTCAATTAAAATAAGTGAGGTGGGGATTAATCATGGTGCAGTGAGATGAGGGTAGGTGCGCCATCCAATAGCAAAGGAAGCGCCCTCAAAAAGTGTCATGCTGTGATGTTTCCGTAACATACAAGAGGAGAAGGTATTACCTACAAACATACAAGCCATTCACCGAAAAAATTTATGCTGTGCTCGCTTAGTCAACTTTAGATGCACGGTAAAGTATACAAAAAATGCGCGTGCCACATTTCTACAGCGAGAAAGACGAGGACCGAAAGAATATCTAACTAAGGAATCGAACCAACTTGACCAACGATTTGTCTTCCAGAAGAACATGCATGCCTTTTCTTCGCGAACTGGTCAGGTATATCGAAGCACCTAGCGTCCACGTCGTATGCGCATAAAGCTCATGAGTGCACACGGAGCTCGTGACTCCACATAAAGCAATGGCTTCGGAGATCGGTCACTGGCACCGCAGACTCCATATCGAACCCCGACCGCGGCGGCTGCACTTCGCTGGGAGCTAGATACAAAAACGTTTGAGCGCTTCGCGAAGTCAGTTGACGTTGAAAAACGTTACGTTGTCAAATTTAAGTTATCCTGGGGCCGTAGACTGCGGTGTTCCTCGCAGCCCGTGAGTAGATTTGGCACAAAAACCTCCATAGCACTGTTTTCGATTCTTTCAGTCCGTCTTGTTTTTAGTAGCTGCAGTGAACTCGCTGTAGCGAAATCGTATTGAGTACATCTTAAGCTTGGCGTCCAGCCTTTGCAGGAGCAAGTTTTGGAACAAACGGGCAAATACAAATTTCTCGATACACTAGCCGCTAGCATACACTACTTTTGAAACGCTCTACAGTGTTTCAATCATAAAATAGCAATTTCTGGAGTGGGCTAAGGTCCACATGATTAGTGGGCCTTCAAGGCTCTTAGGGACACGTGTCTGCACACTGACCGAGGTTCTCTTGTATGCTCCGGAAGTTTCTTCGTTCTCCTTGAACCACTATTCGCCGTGTCCAAGTTTCTGACTTCGAAGAAATGTGCCATTGAGAAATTTAACACTCCCTGTTAGATCAATGAACTCTCCTTTCCTTTATTAAAAAAAAACTATTTCGCGATGGACCAGTAAAGGCATTTTGAAAATGCGCATGTATTCACTTTGGCTGTCGCTTTAGTCAAATTGCGTCTTGCGTTGCATTTACACTTTCACCCAACTTTATCGATCTTTATGAATTAAGAAATGAAACTTCGTTCCCTGTTTTGAAGCATTTATTTGACGACAGATGCCTCTGAGGACTGAAACTGAAACCGTCATTGATATAGGAAGGCATAAGGTCTTATGATCCGAAGTTCTGTGTACTTATCAAGGCCAGATGCTTATCGACCAACCTCCAGCGTGCAGCAGGCAGAAAGTTTCACGAGCACACCAATCAATATTCCGACACGAGCTTGCTGGGAGCGAGTTTGATACGAGGGCACTTCAACAATATATGCGCGGCAGAGCCATTCAAAGCCGAAAGCCGAAGGTTCCTTTTCGCATAGTGCCAGAGGGCTAGGAAGTACGACTCGTTCGTTCACAAAACTCGACGACGCTGAAAGGAAGGACGTTTTGCATAGCATTACACTGGCCAAGTAGACTGTAACCAAATTTAATTAGCTCAGAGAAGGCTCCATGAAACGAAGTTTATTTCATCGATCATGCGCATGCGACGAGGTTGTCTTGGCGGAGTTTGAAGCGCTATATATTCGGCTGCCTGGATGAAAAAAATACAAGTGCAAATACAAAATGCGGTGGGGCTTTAGATGGCTCGGAAATGGGAAGGTAAATGCATCCCCGCGACTTGCGAAGTTGCGGCTACTGCAGTCCCTTTTCCCACCAAAGCGCAAAGTGTGGGAGTGTTTTTATCCGCTACTCATGAATTTAAGTTTTTATTCCCACAACATATTTGGAGCTTATGATATTTGTCTTAAAGAAATGTTGAATAGTACTGTTACGTGGCGGCCGGGCGAAGAAAAACACGCTGTGATCGATGGCAGTGACGTGCTTTAATCAACCCTCTAATAGTTGTTGTTCCATGATCATCACCTTAATCATTTCCACTGCAGGACATCGGGTTTGTATGCACGAAATTGTGCTGCGCCATGATACAACATCACATATAATAACTCGCGGTAGAGGCACAGCGTTTGAAGTATACTTCATACATGACGTCTTCTAGCTACGCTATCCGAGTTATCGCAAGATCACTGCAATAGAGACCCAGAGCAATTTTGGTGGACCATGGCAAATTTTTGGAGGCTGGTCAGGTATCAAATTTCGAGGTCCTTCGGAATTACAATATTGAAAGTGTTCTCTCCCAAATTTCTTGTTTTTGGAATTGTTCGCAATTTCAAATTTAGCAATGATTTTTGATTGATGCCTTTGGATCCTCGTTAGCCTGAGGACGTCATATCCCAATTGCCCAATGAGGAAATTTCGTTACAAAGAAACCACCCGGTTTCTTTGTAACGAAAGTCGAAACTCTAAATGGCTTCGGCTTAATAGCAACAATCTGACTACTGGTTTCCTTAATATCGTGTGAGCGTCGGAAGCTGTCAGCTGTGTGTCACAATGTATGAACTGATCGGCATTTTGCACTGAAAAGCGTGCCAGCACTTTTAGCCCGTATCAAGAAGCTGGCGCGCAGTTCTTCTGTTCCTGTCGGAGTGGCGCGCAGATGGTTGCAATACAGCAGTACCGAGCACGGCGAGTTCACATCAATTCCGCCAATAATGCGTGCCTTATGCGTGTGTCTGCATAAACGACAAGCTTGTCAGTATTAGAAGGACTGCGAGGGCTAAGTTTTAAGTTTAATAAAACAAGCTGATATTTAATAAAACAAATTATTGCTACACTGACCCCTACTAAATAAGGATGTTTTTCCTGAAATTTATTATATATGCAATGTCTGCAGTGGTTAAATATAAAAAAAAATGTTTCTTGTTTTCTGTCAAATCAATCTGACGGCTACAAATAACTTCCGTTCTTATTTAAGTTTAAACTTTGTTTTAGTGCGAAAGCAGTACTTCAGTAGCTCAAACCGGCTCACCGTTCTGTGTGAAGATTGATCATGAGAAAGACAATGGGCAAAGTATAAATAAAATAAATATTGCCGCCAAGGGGCTTCGAACCCATGGAAGCGCTAACAGAAAAGCATTGCAGGCCACTGCGTGAGAGCACTAGGCTACCGCTACAGCCAAACACGCCTCGTACTAAACTTCAAGACACTCTCACGCTTTGCACTGCACACCATCTTCTTCATCAACTACTACTGCGATCAAACTAATAGAGATATGTGGCTTAGAGATATGTTGCGGTAGTCGACGCCAGAGTCGTTGGCGTGGATAGCGTCGTTGCAGAAATACGGCACTAGAGGAGCGGAAGCCATGGGCGTACATTCGATGATTTAGCATTGCGATAAAAAAAGTTGAATAACAGTATAACTGGCTTCCAATGTCAGAGGAAAGCTCAATAGCGCTTTCAGGTACGTAATGGTGGTGTTCACCAGCAAAACAACGTTGTTTTCACACAATATTTCGTGCTTAGCAATACCAAATCGCCAGCCCATTTTTAAAAAGGTCGAAAAAGAGCGTGAGCATCACTTTATTGCTAGCATGCCCGTGCTCTGTAAAAATGCCGAGTTGCTCAGAGTAGAACTCACGCAAAGCCCAAGGAAAGACTTGGGAATGTTGCCTTTGAAAGTTTTAGGGCTGATCAAAAGTACTACGTTGGCAAAACTGAAACACATAAATTAGAGGGGGGGGGGGGGGGGGGAGGGGGGGGGGGGCAGGTATATTCGTTTCGACAAGCCTATTGTCAAACACACACCAAAAACTTTTTAAATGCTCTCCTCAGGCAAAGAACACCTTCAGCGACTCAAAATTATTAGCTGAAATGTCGTTCGTTTATACAAGCCGATACTCCACCAATGTTCTTAGTCATTTGTTTCATTAACAAATGGCCATTAAAAACTACTGTTCAAATGAAAAGGAGTCAATAGCTTTAAAAATTCATGTGTTTTATAACTTTTCAAGCCGTACTTGTATTCTACAGTTTATAAAAGGCGGTAGCACATTGACCTCCGGGCAGAAAGGCTTGACTATTATTTGGGTAACTTGTTTGTACGGCGTCGCATAATTAGAATAGACAGTGTAGCTGAGATTCTCAGACAAAGTAGCCGGCCACGAGGTCAATTTGGCTGTGTCCTGTCATTCACTCTATGATTGTCGTAACATGTTAAACTGATATTTAACATCTGGTCTTCGAAAAAATACAATACGCACAATGGTGAGTTTCGAATACTCTCACATTATTAGTTTGGTTTTACGCGAGAAAAGTATGGCAACCAAGTTCAGTCTGTATTCTTTAATTATTCACCTGCCGTATCCTGGAAAAAAAATTATGTTGAAGAGAGATCCTATATATTGCTGCCAAGAAAAACTGCGCTTGGCATAAATAAATTGCATGCCTGTGTAGACTCCTGGCGCCACTGTCAAGTTTTGCCCAAGCAGGCTTGCCGCTCTCTAAAGGCCGCGCACGCAGTGGCTGCTAGCGCATGACACACCTATATACATAGAGAAGGTACATGCGGATTCCTACAATACGCGGCATGAAACTCGATATCTACACGGCTGGATTCTTTCCTCTGCATTACACTAATACAGTACATGTAAATTGATGCTGCAAAAAAGAAACATCGGCACGTGTGCACGTTTCACGGATGCAAGAGGCACCAGCAAACATCACATAGACGCGCGGAAACTATCCTCTGCGAAAGCTGAGAGGCTCCCTTCGGCATTTTATTCTATCAATCGGCATCTTATGCGGCGAGCAAAAGCTGGTTGTTTTTGCTTCCGATATAGCCTGGAACATAGAGTTGCCATTAGCAGATTAGAAAGGACATGCCGAAAGTACAGCAACGAAGAAAAAAAAAAGAGTTAGAAGCGAATCCAAGGAACAGGGTTCAGCCGTTACAAAAAGCAGTGGGTACGAACAAAGCTGTCTCCTCGTGTGCACAAGAATGTTTTTATAGGAGTGTCGAGCCTTCAGGAAGAGGGCTCGCCTCGCAAGACACTGCTTTCGCGTCACCAGTCTCTCCGGTGAAGCGCGGGTGTTGTTTCTCATCTGTGTCTTCGCATCAATGCGTCTGTTGCATGTGAAAACAATCGAAACTCCGAGAAGCGCTTACATTTTTCCTTTCCTTTTTTGGGCACTTACCACAAGCCTCGAAGCGATTAGGTCACTCCTAAGTATTAGCTCTTACAGACAATAACTGACTATTATCTGCACCTGAAATTCTCAATTTTCTTTTCAGTACGTTTAAATAAAATTAGGAGCATATATTAGGAGACCTGCACACATTTAGCAGACCTGCACTCTAAAAGTACAAAAATGTTTGACAGCTTTGTCTTACCATTACTCATCGATAGGACAGAAAAGCGCCGGCGACGAAAAAGACTCAACTTAATTTGAGGGCAATGCAGAAGGATTTCGAAAGAAAAATGTGTGCAAAGTTAAGAATGAGGTAGATACCTGAATGGGTCAGGGAACAAACGCCGCTTATTAACATCTTAGTAGAAATCAGTGGTAAAAATTGGTCGACCAGGGCGTGTAATACGAAGGCAAGATAACCGAGTGTCTTTACGTGCAAGGACTGAATTACGAGAGGAGATTGTGAGCAAAATTCAAAGAGTCAATTTTAAACAACTCGGTTGCCGTTATCTATGTAGAAACATCAGAAAGCCTACATTTAGCACACACAAGCTGCATTTCTCAGCGCCAGAGCCGGGCCCCAAGGGCTTACAAGATTGGATGTTCTCAGGACTGCCACAATACGATTTTAAAGTAGAGCTCTAATTTCCTTTGGAACGCCTCATCTCCTCAATTCTGATCTTTTCGCGTATACTGTGAATGAAAAGTTCATTATAAGCTAAATTTCTAATCAGTGAGCATTAACTCAAAATAATCTTCCTGTTTACAGACGTCCGCCGGTAATACTTCTCCGGCTCCAAACCTAGCACTTATGCAACAAGTTTCTCTTCATTTTTGTTTTTGTTTGCTTATGTGCTTTGCGAGCTTGTACGCAACGGCGATACCTTTCCAAGTGTGTATGAATTCATCCTTAAGGACTACACAGCGTCGGATGAATTATTCGATAATCTAGAACGCTAATATCTATTAAAGAGCAATTGAAACGGATTGTGCAAATATATCGAAGTTGCAACCACGGTTATTTTGAGTCGCTCATCGCATTATTTGTGTTCTGTTGAAAATATACTAAACATTTTTTCAGATGCCTCTACAATTCAGGAATTTAACTTTCTTGCGTGCTTTGCCGCAGCACTATTTCTATTGTGAAGAAATCATGAAAACAGATACGAAAGCAAATTAGCGCAGCTCGGGCAAGAAAGAAGACCCCCTTAAAGCTGGTCACAAAATTTCAAGAAATGCATGCAACTTTTTAACCGATGTCGCAAACAGCTAACTCAGATCTCACCCCTGAAAAAAAGAAAGATGAATCTGTGAATGAATGCAGGAAAAGAAAAAAGTTGCCCTTCGCAGGTTCAAACATGATCGCGGAACTTTACTCAAGAAAAGTTGCCGCTGCCTGATCCACTGTCTTCACCTTTCATAGTCATGAGAAAAAATTAAATTTGCAGCCGATCAAACGGCAAAACGCCAGAAGTTGACATTGCGTGGAACGTTATGCCCATGTCGTTATTTGTTACTTGAAAGAAAAGTGTTATCCTTATATGCAATGAATGGGGTTTAGCGTCTCCCCAGACAGTGAGGTTAAAAATACTTTTTGAAGCCACAAAACCAGGTTCAATGACAAACAGTACTGTCTAGCATTTATACGAAACAAAAGCAAATACAGTAAGCGGGTAAGGAACTGGTTGATGGTGAAGAAAGAGGGAAATTGGAAAGTGGGAAAAGAATGCAATCGTCGGTATGTGCTGCAACAAAAAAAAGTTTATCACATGAAAGAGCCTATTGAAACTTTAAATTCTCGTTCCCTCTGTCGTAAATTCAGTGCTTCTAATATCCACTCTTTTCTTCTTAAAGCAAGGAATGCAAACTTCATTCTCTGGACGACCTTTTACAGCATTAACTATAAACTATCGCAGTGAAGTGTTTGCTGTCAGAAGTGGAAACGGGTAAGAAGAAGTGGAAATAAGAGGCCAGTGAATCCTAGAAGCTTGATTCGTTCACTGTAAACGCTTTCTATGACGACATAAGAAGTTGAGAACAATATAAACAATGTTTCTGCACAGCACTAAAACATTCCCGTGTTAGGTTCTTGTTTTCTTGTCAACCGGGGAAATGCACCGTGGTTAACGCTTTAAGCTTCTCACTGGCTGCGAGGACACATGGGACCTTCGAACGGTAATAAAGTTATTTCGATTTCGAGGTGTGATCGCAAAAGGATTCCAGTAACAGTATTTAAAAAAAAAAAGACGCGAAGGTGCAAATTGCAAGTTGGTTAAAATGCGTCTTGCAGAGGGTGTGAAGAAGGGCGTCTTCGAAACTGGCAACCAATTTATGCCCGCTTTTATTGATGTCTGCAAGCTGAAATGCTGGCTCCTGCTCAATTCTTCACCCTTTAGAGTGCGGTACAATACGCCACAAACGCTATTTTATGAAAGCGATTAAAGCCGCTGAACAGGAAGAGAAACTGATCAATCACAGGCTGCTCCACTGCTAGAAAGGCCACCCGAACAACAAGTTTGGGGCTTAACAGCTTGTTAATACTTAAAAAAAAAACGTGTATTATGAATCAAAAAAGAAGGGATTTTATGCTGACGCTACAAAAATGCTAATTAAAAGCACTGCTTGCCACTGAAATAAGCGATATTGCCGTCTTCGTCTCTGGAAGGCTACGTCGCATAACAATAAGTTGACTTTTGAAGCAAAATGAATCGCGTGCCAATTAGGGTGCAGCTTTCCAGAAACACGCCGGTGGTTTCCAGTAAAAAGATTTCTGCCTGCACGCCACATATAGCATTTTCTGAACCTTAGATATTTCAGAAAAACTTCATTCGGGCTACATACCTGTACGTCTTTTTTCACTTCTAAATAGCTCTTTGTTCCTATCTTTTCACAACTGTCGCTTGTTTCAGACTAGATATGAGGCATGGCGCATATTTTCTTTTGAGTCACACGTACGGCTTGCGTTTGGTGGCAGTGGTAGCCGGGCAACGTCTATGGCTCGAATAAAATCTAAAGCTTGCATTTTTATCTGCCAGAATTGAAGCTCAAATACTTCTGCACAATGGTTCCGCGCAAACTTCAGCCTATTAAATACTTGTTCTCCGCCTCTTGTTACAACGCAAATGCAGTGGTTTGGTTTATCTTTTATTACGTGCACTTGGCTCTGTTCACACCGAAAGCGTAAGAAAATAATTTTTTTTCCTCGACCCCTAACAGCAAGCAACTTTTTACCACCATAATTTGACCTGATAAAGAGAATGTGATTACGAAGACGCCTGTAAATACTCGTGCTCAAACTGCTGCTTGTTTCCCAGTCTATTTAGTTTTCATAATTATGGCCCTTCACTGAGCTCGTACGTTTTAACTACGCAGCTCCCTACTGTCAAGACATCTTTATCGACATTGTTAGCTCCAGGACATGCGTAAGGAAACGCATCCGCTTTTCGTTCTAGAGCCTCGACAACACTCTGCCTCTGCGTGATTATTCTGCGTGCAGCAGACTCGCACTGTCACTCCAATCACCTCCTACGGCACGCGTGAATACGCCTGAACTGGATCGACCGGCAACGGAGCACTTGCGAGCTGTCACGCGTTTGGGAATGCGTTGCATGGCTGCGTGGAACACCAACGGTGACCTACTGCTATCCGGGGGACTAACACAAAAGGCGTGCGGGAGGAAAGGGACACAAGGGAAGCGTGTTCGTTTCTCCCGTTGCGTCCTCCCGACAATCAATGGTGAAAGAGAGACCACCGCGCGTGCCCCCTCCATGGACCGAATACACGATGTGCGTGGCAACGGGAGCAGGAAAGGGAGATACATTGATTGCTTTAGACACGCACGTAGTGCGATAAAGCGAGCTGTCAATGCAGCTTTATAAGCACACAAAAAACTGTCCAATATTGATGTTCATTGTAGTTTGCGTGCTGTTTACACGGCAGTGGTGCATGCCCGCCATAGCGGCCCCGCGTTCACGGTTCCTCGATATACTGACACGGCGCGGCAGAATAAGGAAATAGCGGCATTTTGGTAAGGTCTAAAGAAAAATAAATGACGACTGCTTTGATATGGGAAGGCAAATTTTAATGTCAAGGAATTTCTTGATTATGTGACTTTTCTAACTTTTCGAACGTATTCTGGCTAGGTCTCAAAAAAAGAGAAACGATGATTGCTTTGATGTCGACAGGTGAATTTTGCTCTGCCGATATTTTTTATTTGGTTTCTTTTTCTGACCCTTCGAGAGTATGTTCATAACCCTGAGTACTGTGGACAGTGGCTGCTTTTGCGCGCATCACTGAGCGAAGTGGTAAATTACGCTTTCGTTAGTCTCAGCAATGGCGTCGTCATAAATCACTGAAACCGGCTGAGAACAAACACTTCCTTGCGGGCTGGAACTAATACATACGCAGGGTATTCCTATTGTCTTGGGAACCATGCTAAGTGTTGTTCTAGCATATATACTCCTAAAAATGGAACCTTGACTTGGAGCAGGACTTCAATTTCAGCTAGTTGGTGAATAGATATCGTGAATGGAATACAACGACGCAAGAAAACACGGACAGGAACACGCAAAACACAGGAAAGGCGCCATAGCGGAAGACAGAAAAGAGCTCAATGTAGAAGAAATATGTTGCAGCAGGACTTCAGTTTGAGCTTGTTGGTAAATAAACGTCCTCAATTAAACACAACCGAGCAAAAAAATAGAAAAAGGAACACGCAAACACAGAACGCAAAACAATGGCGCCTGTCCTGTGTTTTGCCTGTTCCTGTGCCTGTTTTCTTGCTCCGTTGTGTTCCATTTACGATGTTTATGCACCGACGAGGTGAAACTAAAGTCCTGCTGAAACATATTTCTTCTACACTGAGCTCTTATCTGTCTTTACTTGGGTATCGGTCTTTCTCGATTGAGAGATTCTGGATGGATAGCTAACTTGAGTGGCATATTGTTTTGTTTACAAAAAAAAGAGGTGATTCTTTCACGGTTGTTGTGGACGTCCTGCTTTCTGCAGCCGCTGCAACGTTCCACAAAGGCACCAGTCTTCTATACAACCGCTTCGGTGTAACGATATTCCAACTGAGTCTTTGCAAATGCCAAAATAAATAATTGCTCGAACTCTGACAGGTTTTTCAGTTCTTCAGAAAAACAGAAGCACTGGATTTCTCTGGTGTCAGACCGAACGTTCGGCACATTACGAAAATAAATATAAGCTAACTTCTTTTTGTTAGGGCTGATGGCTATGAACGTTTAATTATATAACAGCTTCGTCCACGACATTCAAGCACAAATATATCATTTATGTTGACAAAAATACCATAATATGCAGAAACGGCCAACTGTAATAAATAAGCGTTAAGGAGATGATTGAAAGGTAACGGAGGGCAGAAGCCGGTACAGCCAAAGGGTTTTCGTTTTACAAACGAGTTCTTTCAGATAACAGTGACGTAAAATTCTGCCCAGTGACTGCCATGAGTGCAGTGCTTCTGGGCAATATATCTTGTCTGTTTGTCTCGCAGCGCAGAATTTAAAAGCTGAAAATGCAATCTCATTTTGGAGGATAGACTTCCAACCCCGTTAAGAGTCAAGTTCGATGAGTCTGAGGTTCTATCGTTTCAATGCCTTCCACTAAGTTCTGTATGCACAAACGCTCAGCGCTTGCTCGACAGAACTCCAGCAGCCGCACAGTGATGAACAACAAAAGCAAGCTGCATCCGCTTTCACCGACCGACCACGATGTGGACCGACCGACCTGTGTGGATGTGTCCCCAAGATGGCGCCTTGGGATGTAGCGGGTTGTGGTGTAATTGGCGAAGCCAGAAATAAAACAGGGAAATAGGGGCGCTGAACTGGTGTGCCATTTGTGTGCTAACCTGTTTTTAAAATGATGGCACCTGAGTATTTCAGGCGAAACTGGCCGTTATGGCCTCTATCTCACAGTGCACAATACCGCTGCTCCAGCGCACGTGATATGACTACAGTACTCTTTGAATTATAAGCAAGCCAAAGCAGGAAATAATCCTAGATTTTAAACTCGTACTGAGCTTGAGCGATTAATGCGGTAAAATTTTGCGGTAAAATTGGCGTTCATATTGCATAATCATTGCAAAGAAAATCAAAAGGGGCGCAGTTTGACATAAAGAACATAGAGAGCCAATGTTGACCTTTTTTTTTTTTGGTGGAGTTTTGTGATTTGTTTTAGCGTCTATGGCTCTGATTAGGAAGGTGAACTTGCTTCCTGTGGACGGTTTCCGTGGCCCGCCCGGTTTACCTGATCTGACAAATAATGGTTTGACGCATTTGCTAAGCGCAGGTCACAAGTGAGTCAGCACAGACGAGGGTTAGATTACAGAGAGCAACCTGGGTCTCACTAGCCCTACTAATGGCAACACCTGTCATCGCAGGGCACTGGAGCATCGCTCAACCGCTGCAACATTGCGTCATGAACTACATGAATACTACCAGGGACCTATAACTTTGAGGTAAGGAATGGAGAATTCGGCACATGCGTACATTGCCCTTTATCCCTATTGAAACAACTTGTGTACGTGTATGTGTGCTGTCTTCCTGTGTTGTCTATATTTGCGGTATAACTTTTTACGAAGTCATTTTGATTCAACTCGCCCATGAAGACGTCTTAACAAAAAATTTTAATCGCTGAACAATGAGTGCGAGCGCCAGAAACGATACGAAAAGCGATGTGCTAGCGCACCTAATTCGCATTTTGCCTAACTACGCAAATTAACCATCAAGTGTAATTTTAATTCTCCAAAAGTGCTTCCATTGTTAAGATCGGAAAGGTCTTCAGTTGGCTTTTGTTGTCAACAGAGTTATTACTATCGCACTGCTTGAATCAAGTGCAATGCACGATGACATCTGTAATTCGCTCGCAACATATACAGTACTATATAAGGCTCGTTGCGCTTGACATGAGGGCTATGAAAATGCAGAAAATTTCAAATTGCAAACAATTTTTACATTCTTATTAAAATAAATAAAGGGCCATCTCACCACCTTTCTGGTTCAATTACGGCCATCACCGTAGTTTTGAAGCTTATCATGCCAGTTTGGTTGAAACGCGTTCTGTGCACCTGTTGGAAAATTTTTACAGGCACTGCTCTAATTCAACAATAACCCTGTAAACCAATGCAGTGACGACGGTGCGTAAATATAAAGGCGAACGCGAAGAGCACCGTTATATTGCTAACCTTCCCGATCTAGTAGGAGGTCTGAGTGAATGACTGCGGGAAACCGGAAAAAGTTGCAAAGGTATTCAACTGTTATAAAAATGTCGTTAGAAAAACGGATATAGCATAAAAGTCAGCTTGACCACGCATGACACATGTGTGACCAAAAAGCTTAGAAAAAGGACCCCTGACGACCTTCTCCGCTAATATGTCCAAGAGTCTGCGAAAGCGCTCTTTCAAAGGTGTGTTCAGTCGGCCATACAGAATGAGCCGTCAAGTTTCAGGCTGACGTTCCCCCCGCCCCCCCCCCCCCCCCCCTCTTATCGGTCCTATCTCGACAAGAGAAGTGCAGTCTGATAGAAGTGACACTACTTTCTATCTGTTGGTTGTCATTTGCCGCCACATAAGTTCCACGCGATGAACACATCTTGCCAGGAGTATGAAGCCCGATTTAATTAAAAACCCAGCAAGAGGCACCACCCAGTTCGTCGGGGTTGTTCTCGGCAGACAAGGAAGCATATGCATACACGGCTCTCTAGAAAGTTTTAAGTGACGATCATTTTTATAGTCCTCCATCCCTTCTATTTACTCTCCTGCCACTCTCAGCTGGGAGAACAGGAGATTCTGCAAGGGCGCGAGTTTGTTCATTTCAAAGTCGGATGATGTTTGACGTTACATAACGGCAATTAGTTGACACTGCTGTGTGACTTCCTTTAGCCTTCATATGCAAAAGGAAAGCAGAATGACAGGTAGTGTAAGGTAAAGTTTTTTTTCTAAATAAACAATTTCATGCTTTTTTTTTACATGTAAGAAGGATGGCACAAAGAGAGACAAATTAGAAAACAGTGGTAAAGACAGGTTAGCAAATAATAATGAAAAAAACATGTGTGCGCATATCTTCGGCACAGCTGAGTAGTGGTAGGATAAGAGTTATGCTGCGCTTCAGAACGGAACTCTAATTAAAATTTTCTTTAAATAAGCGTATTGTACAAACAGTGTAATATTTTTTTTAGAAAACAGGCTATTTCTTATTGCACAGAGCGTCCTGATCTAGCTCTAAGAAAGCTGGTCTATTTCAGTCTATCCTTCTACACACTTACGAAGCCATCTCCTTGGCTCTACCAACAGGCCACGGGTGCAAGCACTGTCTTTTCGTTGGAGATTATCGGCTCCTAGTTTTGTTTCAGTGGTTTGGAAAATTTTTATGACCGGTCCCCTTTATTCATAACACCGTTGGGGGCAAGAGTGCAGGGTAATTTCAGGAGCAAATGAACCAAGTTGTCCTTGTATTGTTGGGCGAAGTGGCTAAGGAACACGACTAAGGTGACGCCGACAAAAGGCATGAAAAAAGGAGAAGCGGAGAGGGCCACTCCTACCAAGGAGAAGGGTGGTAATAGCGGGAAGGGAAATGAAGGGAGAGTGGCGGCATATTCACGGGACGCTGAGGAACAGCAGGAGTGCTGATTGTTTGGTTAGTCAGAGCAGTGAAGGCTTATCGGGGCCCCGGTTAGACGAAGGAGAAGGGTCAGTAAGAGTGAAAAGGGCGCTGATGTCATAGGAGTAGTGCTTGTTCTCGTGGGCTTATTTCAGCTCGATTGGCATTTCTTTTCCGTCTGTGCTGTTCGAGGAGTTAAAGAGTGGACATCGCATTCCGATAGAAATTGTAGTTTCGCGTTTTTTTTTTTCCTAGTTTCCCTTTTCAATAAGGCTATCATATATAAATACCATGACCAAAATGTTATTTTGTCGTAAGATTCCTGCCCAGTGGTTGCGAGGCACGCACGATTCACTTTACGCCTGATCATGTGGATAAGATGTCTTTGACGGCAGCCGCCGTCCGCTGGTGTATTTTGTGCACATCATTTATTGTCGACAAAGAATAAATAGAGCAGTTGTTTCTTTTTTATCTCGTTATCATGTATTTCCAGTTCGTGGCAGGCTGAGGGATCTTAATTATTTTATCTAACCGATGCGAATAATTCCTTGCCCGTATCAGAATTCAAGTGAGAATGCACAATAAGTAGGCTACCAGAAATGCGCAAACATTTAATTTCTCTATACATATTTTTCTTTTTTCAAAAGATTTGGGTTTAACCTCGTCGAAAATTTCGCTCTTCACGGTTTGTGTAATATGAAGTATGAAGTATGTAGTATCCGTCAAAGACAGTGGGGGCAATGCTAATTAGTTATCAACGCCTTTCAAACTTTGCGAAGCAACCTAGTCGCGCATTGCCAAAGTTGTAAAAAATTGGAGGGGACTCGTTAATTCCGCATTAAGGGTATGACGCAATAGCTTTAATAGGTTAATGTCCAAATATACGTGATTGGGGATCCTCGACTTTACATTCATAGATCCGTGGGTGTATTCATACCAATCGTGGCACCGTGGTGCAACGGTTCAGCAATGCGCCATTTCCCTGCGATGAGAGTTGCTGCCACCGGTGGGGCTTCTGTATCGCACTATGCTCCTCTGGAGCAACCGCACATGACCAATCATTAAGTGCCACCTTCCACGATGGTGAGTCTTCTCACAATCTGGTGGCCAGGTTGTTCTGACGCCGCAAAGTCCCGTGGCCTGTGTGGCCCAGCTGCTTTGCCTCTCTGGAGATTTTCGCTCCCAACGCCGACGACAGTGATGACTGTGGACTTGACGGAGAACGCTGCCGCGTTAAAGTTATTTCAGGTGTCGTCTTGGAGGCATAAAGACGAAAACAGCTCCGTCGAGGAAAACGGTCATTACTTCTGATTATTGCTTGTTGTCCACAATTACAGTTAGACGTCAATAAGCTATTAAGACTACCTTCACAGATCAATGAATTCCGTAAATAAATAGAATCATTCAACGATTCAGTTCTGTGTAACCAAATCTGAAAAATATTTTTCTTGCAATTTTCCTTTGCACTCTCTTTAACGATGCTGCGGTCCAGTCTCTAACTGCAGGCTCGCATGGCACGTCCAGCTACCTAAAGCCAGTGGCAGGCCAAGAAAAAATACAGTGCGAATAACTGTTAGATTGTACGGCTCTTCGCTGACCCATTTTCTACATCCAGATACAAATACCCAAACGTGGAAAGTCACACAAACCATGAGAGCTGCCGAGGAGAAAATAAAATGTCACACGGTCACAAGGGTGAGAGAGAGAGAGAGAGAGAATTGAAGAATACAGGTGAGGATGTTGGCCAAATCTATGTTCCGGCTGATTGCATTGCACTAAGAGAAATTGAGCAGGAGATATAGGAGAGGATAGAAGGTTGTCGCAATGACTAATGATGGCAGTTTAGGACAAGTATGTTGCACAGCAATATCCTGTCGGACAAGCGCAACGCTCTCGGAAACGATCACAGCACCTGGCATACATGAGCTATGTTTTTGTTTTTTTGTAACAGCCACGTGTGGTACGCGGAGGGCTGTGTGCTATAGTAATGAGGAAATAGTCGCAGTTTGCTAAGACACCATCGAGACACAGACGCCATTGCAAAGCAACTTAAAGTCAGTGTCGGCAATGCGGCAGATGTTGCTGCGGTCTAGGATCAACTGAGCGAAGGAGTAGGTTGAAAAATTTTCCCGTATGCCAAGAGGCAAGAGAACTCCTGCGTAAGTGTGCAAAGGCTACCCGCTGCTCCAATTCTCAGGAGGTGGAGATAGTTACACAATTATCTTTGCTGTGAATATAGCAGACAGTTTTCTAAATGCCGTGCTGTCCTAGGAAGCCGCAATGTCCCCCATCCACCTCTGTCGGTGGCTCCTACCTATAAATCTTCACCCGCCATCCCTACCCAGTTCACCGTCCGAAGCTTCGTCCATCCATGTCACAACCCTCGAACGACTCTAGCCGTATCAAGTTCACGCACCAGTGGATCACAACGCGACGGGAAAATCAAATTTAAACACGCATTGCTTATTTACGATGTGATTTGTCGCATTAAATCGTATGATCTCCCGATAGTTTTTTGTATAATCCTTCTTGTTTAAATTCTAAACTTATTCAACGGGGCCGCTTATTTGTCTTGACTGATTGCCGCGCGCTAAGTTTTATATACAATGTTCGAAACCGCCGTACAGGTTGGGCGCCTGAAAACGAAAGTTTGCAGTCACCATCGACGGCAATGACGCCATCCTTAACTTATTGTCCGTCGAGAGCATTGGTTACTATTGCTGAAAACATATTATTTTGCAGTTTTTCTAAGCAAAAGTCTGCCCAAGAAAACTTTTTATGCTCATTGTGAGCCTGCTTAGCTGTCATCTATCACTGGACTTGTCCTGACAAATGCGTTACAGTTTTTTTTGCACATTCTTGCGGGCTTTTTTGATTTCCCAACGTAGGGGCATGAGACAACCACAAAATGATATTGTTTGCATTAAGCTTTGAAACACAACCATCATATTATCTGCTTCTGATTCATTACTGCAATGAACTATTTCTCTACGTGGTCGCTGTTTTTAATCGTTCTTCCAGATGAACACACTCCTACTTCAGGTTCATAACGATTAGATCTTTCTCTCTATCGTCTTGACACCTCTTCCTAGTCCTTCTTTCGGTCTATTCCGGCTAACTTCAAACGTCGAGGTCTTCTTTCAATACGTTAAACGTTAGATTTATTTCAGTGATCAAACACTCCCATCCATCCTTCTTGAATATTTCGTTCCACATCTGCAGCACATCTCCTTCCGGTCAGTTATTTCTTGCTCCGCCCGTATCCTACCAAACATTCTCATTTCAAGAAACTACACCTTTCACATGTTGGCGCTCTTCACCTGTATCGCTTCGTTTCCATACATCATTGCTGCCGTTTGCGCTACTTTTAGGCTTGTTAATCAGCGTAACAGTTATCTTGTGGCAATCAGAACCGAAAACAGATTTCAATCTGTTCAGTGACTATTGTCTTCTAAGAGTGACTTTCTTTCTCTTGCTTCCCTCGTTATCAGTTGCCGAATCAAGGCACTTGAAATGTGGGACCACGATTGTGGTGTACTCATCCTTAATCTTCTGCACTTCAGGTATGGTAAATTACGAACGTCTAGTTTGTGTTCTAGCCTTATTTCAGGCCGCAATCATGTAGTGCTTTCTTTCAGCCCTTTGTAGTTTTCTTATGCTCTCTTAGTGGTCCTAGAAGACAAGGCGATATCATCTTATCCCGTCTGTGATTTTCAGCCTGGACGTAGTCACCGTCATCATCATCATCAGCCTTACTACACCCCCTGCAGGGCAAAGGCTTCTCCCATGTCTCTCCAATTAACCCTATCCTTTGCCAGCTGCATCCACCCTTTGCCTGCAAACTTCTTAATCTCATCCTCCCACGTTGCCAATATTCTGCATAGAAATTAACCTGTTTTTAAATAGCTTTTAAGTGACCACGTATTCTGAAGTTCGCAGACACTTTTCTTATTCAAAAATTTCCTCAACGATGCGCTTTGAGATACTACTGATTTTTAATGCGCCGGAAATGTTGTATTGAAAGTGACCAAATTCATAAAATTTTACATTACCAGGGCCCAGTCGTGTCGAGGTGAGCGCAGGATAGAATTTTCTCTTTTATCGCGTATTTGCTTGAGTGCTACGAGATGTGCGATGAATGTTGCGTTTCGTTCCTTCTTTGTGCTGCGAAGAAGATTCGTCTGTCAGCAAATTTTTGTTTTTTGCTAAATAGGTAGAGGAGGCTCATATCTCGAGCTTAGCCCGTCATAGTGGTTTTTTAAAAAAAAAGGCCAAAGTTAGCAAGGTATCATTATGCACGTTTCCGTTTTCAAAACCTCCCCAGCATACTTAAATAAGATTTGTGCTCGAGGCGGCAAAAAATCTTATATAAGCGAACAGTTCGCGAGTAGCCTAAAGCGCAGGGCAATTTTTTTGCGTGTTTGCTTGTGTTTGTCATCATCCTTGTCATATTAGTTTTCATCGATGGCCCCTTTCTTGTACATTGATTAGTTATTTGTGTACAGTTAGGGGCTCGCCATGTGCTGCGGTGCGCTTCTGAATGGTTCCGACGTTTGTTGCGTCTCATATCTAGCATCTACGCGCGGACTTCGTTTGCTTTTACAGTTTTCGAGAGGATTGTTGCTATGTATATAATATGTGTACCAACAACTATGTGTTAATGTTGAATTTGGCGCTTCTGTGTCTGTTTTCTTTCTTTTGTCCACGTCTTTCCCTGCCGCGCCATTCCTCCCAGAGAACAGTTCTTAGCAAGAAAAAAATACAACTTTGGTAATCTCTTCGCTGCACGTACAAAATGGGGCCTCCTTCAGTCCGCGCCTCGCGGCATTTCGCTGCCCTCAGCCAGTGCCAATAATTTTTTGCAATTCGTTATGTCTCAAACATTCTGCTACCATATTACGGTGAGCTAAAAGGCACGTAGGTTCCCTCGACTTGAGTTTATTTATTTATTCTAAGTAATTTTTTAACCACGGTTAGCAACAGGTAAACGCCTAGTCTGTGCGGTGAATGCGAAAATATTTTATGGTACATTGAACAATTTGATTCTGAAAAGCTACTGCAATTGTTTGCAGAAGCTAATAAGCTAACCTAAGTATTTGCGTTAGAAATGTGGTCTTAAGTCTGTAATGCAATGAAAAAAAGATTTGAAAGACGGCTGGAGGAGCACCGTAGTCGTGCTGGTTTGGGAGGAATTGCTGGGACTAGTGCCTGAATACAAAACTCATACGCCCCAGCAAATGTTATGTAACACGCGCAACTTGTGACCGTCGGTTCTCTTCCACATTTCATTTCCTTGCCCCTTTAATCGTTTTATGCAATACCCTTTTTAGAGCTCCTATCCCCTCTTTTTTAAGTTTTGCGTTTCCACAAACATGCCGCTCCTGCGCGTAATATATTAAAAGCATTATAACGCTCACTTATAAAGGTTCGCAGCTTAAGGAAACTCGTTAATATACAGAAAACTGTAATATTTATTCTTTCTTCTGAAGTGTCGTATTGAGTGTCATGTGGCGCTTGGCCGTGTCATCACGTCGTAGCTCGTAAGAATGCTCTCGTCTGTATGGTTCCCCTTTGTTATTAGAGAATTGCAGTGAACAGACATTAAAAGGGCAATTATTGGCGCTTCAATCATCAATTCACCAACTATACCTATTCACCGGATATGGTCTTCGAGTGATGACTGAGCAGTAAGGGTAGGCAGAAGGAATAAGTGGAAGGATAAAGCACACAATCGTTTCCGCAATTTTTTGTTGGTTCGAAAAAACTATCGCTTCTCTGTTTGTTTTGGAGACACATTAAGAAAATCACTTTGCATTCTAACCTATAGTCTCATTGCTGCATTCTGATGTTTTCTCGAAAAAGTAAAAAGGTGGTCGTTAATGTTCGAAGGAGGCTCACATAAAGAGCGTTGATAATGTCTTGAGCTGTTCGTAAAATTCCCGACAAGTGAACTGTTTAAAAAGCTAATATATTATCGCAGACCTTTTTGACCGTTCATTGTCCATGCCAAAAACCGTCGGATTGTCGTTCATTATCCCGAAAGTTTTTCATTAAATTTAAATTGAGCATGGCCCACAGTAGTTTTTATTCTTCAACGGCGGGGGATTCCTCTTGATGATATCGCAACCGCCCAAGTGTTCAGTTATTTGTGGGTACACTTCAGCCCTATTAATTGGTTATTTTAGGAAGCATTCAACTGTCCTCCTGACTTTTGGACTGCTGTCACCTTCACGTGGCAATATGCAGCGTAACTTGTTAGAATGTGGGCTGTAATCTGTTGGTGGGGAGTTAGAAGCACACTGTAGCTATCACTACGGTGAACTCATTTAGAGGAAAAACAGCACTTAGCTCTACGTTATCCCTCCTAGCACTCTCTACATTTTAAGTGTTTTTTTTCTCTTTTCCGAGCAAGGTTGGCCCGTTCGTACCGAGCTGCGTTGCTAAAATCATTAATTTCGCGAGATTAAATGTAGAGAGGTAAACTCTTTGTCTAACAAAAATTATGCCTAGGGTCCAACTATTCGTCCGGAGGAAGCAACATAGTGGAGGAACAGTTCATCCTAAGAGAGCAACCGCTGAAAGATGAAAAGAAATTGCATGCCGGCGATAGGAATCAAACAGCTGTTTAGTACGTTGGAATCAGACGAACTTTCCATTGGACCACATCGACTGGTTCAGCCTTCCTATACGTGGGTTATCAAAAATGTGGTGTGGAATAGGTAAGGATCCCGGTCACGATTTTTTGCACAGATTGTTATTATTCACGTAATGCGCGGATGTTTTATTGCCACACTCTACAGAAAGCTTTTCTCGGCCTTAAAACATAATAGGCGGACTGTTAATCGCCTTAGTCGCGCAAAAATGACCATCGAGCCTTGAGAGTATAGCTTCAGAGTCTTTCGCAGCCAGAGCTGCTGTAATCGTGGCAAACTTCGCTCCCAGCCTTTAAGCATATAGGCGCGATTTTTCCTCACCACTTCCGCCGTGGGTGTGCGGTTTTTTACAACGAACGCAGCAGTAGAATTACTGTAAGCGTCGCACCCGGCACTGTAAAATGCATGGCCCCGCGAAGACGACCAGCTGGTTACCATTTTAGAACACCGCGTCGCTTCCCAGCAGTATGAAACCATGTACTTACAAAAACGAAGCAGAATGAAATGGCATACTCTTTTTCCTGCCCCACACAACTCATCCTATTACATGTTCGGAAACGCGCGTCGTGTACACACCGCCTCACTCCCGCTTGCCGATCACTCCGATGCTGAAAATCCTTTCCTGAAGCAGCAGGCTTTGTATGCGCATGAGTAGCGGTAGTGCTCTGGTTCATGAACAACCTTACCTCATTATTCTTTATTTCTTGTGGACTCTCAGGGACTTTGACTGCAAATAGTCGCAATTTAACAAGCAGTAGATATGAAAGTCGGTAGACTTACAGCGGAGAAGAGAATGACAGCGGGGACTGAAATTATTGTAGTTGTCCTCTTCGCTCGTGTGCTTGGCTTAACATTTATTCCTTGAAAACTACACAGGACTGCCTCGTCTCAATGTTAGTTTTTTCGCTTGCCAAGCTTTGTTTCCTGGGACTAACGGTAATTGTTGACCATGAAAAAACAAAAAAAATTGCTTAGAGAGCACGAGCAAGTTGATCCAGTGGCCTTTTATGCTCAAGCCCCAACAGACCATTTCTACGCACATATACTGGAAGGAGACGAGGCAAGAAAAGTTACAAAGTTTGTTACTCTGCTTAGGGGCTGGAAGAAAAACTAAGCGTCCCGCCGCTCACAATAGAGAAGGAGAAACATCACAGCTCCTGTCCGCAAGAACAAAAGAAAGACAGAGTAAAAGAAGCGAAATCTCAGAACGCAACTTCTTCATTGTGCCTGTCATAATTTTGGAACAACGATTCGGCTCACGTTTCTCCCGGGGTTTAAACCAATGACAGTATCAGCTTCGTTTGGTGGAAGTAGCAGTAAGTTTCGGTGACATAAGAAGGCACACAACTGGGATAGAGCCCGCTCGATCGCTGTAGGGACACCACATTATCGAAGCAGAAGGCAAAACCTTACGTCGCATACAAAGGAAAGGTGCCACTAGGGAGAAAAGTTTCCGTGACGTGAGTTCTGGGAAAAACGTTGATTACAGCTCCATCTCGCTATCAGTCGTCTGATATTGTGAAGAGAAGAAGGATCATTTAGGCTTTTAATACCTTCATACAATATCAGGCGACTGGGTAGCGAGGCGGAGCTAAAAAAAAATGTTTATTCCTGGAGCTCGCACCATGGAAACTTTTGTCCCCAGTAGTACAATTTTACTGGGTACACCCCCTAGGGGTACTTAACTGCGGAAAATTTCTATACGCCAAATGAAAATGAGCCATTTAAAAAATCTCAATTGTGTTTGCTAAATTAATTCACAACTACGAAAACTCCAATTGAAAAAAACATCCATATTTTGTACTAGTAGCGAAACATTGGGCCATTTGGTGCGCGGTTGAACGTAAAAAAACCAGCGTAACAGGACGCGACAAGAGAAAAAGATTGCAAAGAGACGGTGAGCGTCTGCCCTGTTCAATCCTTATCGAATGAACGTGTCGGGTTCTGCTACAGTTTCGCCTAGAACACACAAGATTAGCAGAGAAGCCATCTGTTTCGAAATGACCTTGTGGCATCTGTGAAATATATTTGCAACACCAATCGATAACAATTTGAAATGCTCATCAGTGGCGCATGATGAATTCGCACGAGCTTGATGAAGACTTGCCATTCTTATGGAAGGCAGATGTGAAGTCTGTATTGCGGCGTAGGAAGGACCACAAAGAATTTTTGCTCTACGAAGTGAAAGGAGACAGCTTGATCGAGAGGGTAGTCTGAGCATAGAACTAATGATGGGATAAGATCGACGATTGCCAGAATTTGTTTATCTTTTCGTTGGATACGCAGGCATGGGGATGAAGATGACTTTCATAGACATCGCCGGCAAAACAAGAGGTGCTTTATTTTGTCCTTTAAGTGTCTAGCGTTCAGTCTTCGTCTGCATCGCTGCAGACTCTTGACCTTCAAAGCAGGGTTGAGCCCATAGTCCAGGGCTCCACTGAGTCACGCTGCTTCGCTTGCGGACAATCTTTAACGCAGAGAATCTGGCGTCGTTGACTTCGTCATCAGCGTCTTCGTCCTTGCTGTGATTGATAAATAGGGCGGTGGCCCATGCCTCCTCACCCGGACAAGCAACCTTTATGGGCTGCCTAGGTCATGTGACCTTGTGCGGCGTCACAACCTGCCCATCAGATTCTGAGCAAACTAACAACGCTGGCAGGTGGGTGTTAAAATAATGATTGATCGTGAGAGGCTGTTCAGGAAGTGCAACTTGGATCGCACAAGACCCACAAGTGGCAGCACCAGCCATCGCAGGGATGTGGCGCATCTCTCAACCGTTGAACCATTCCGCAAGAATTTGTATAATGACCCCCAGAAACGCATTAATGTAAAGTTGAGAATGACGAACTCCGCCTATATGTGCACTAGCTCATTACCGCTATCGCCTCACTTCATTAGGGCGGAGCTTAAGTGTCGCCTCCAATTTTTGAACCAACAAATATCTGCCTATTTTACCTTCAAGAACTGTGCGAAAACAAGTGACGTAGATTTGTTATGACGCTGGATAAAAATAACACAATCGCGTCCATATTTTCTTAACATAGTTTCCTCGCAGTGACGCCAAATATTCTGGCCAGAAAACACTCGCGACTGAGAACTTGTTCACATCAAATTTTGCTTGCCGGATCTATTTCGTAATGAGTACACGTTGTGCAAATTTCGTGGCGCAAATTCGAGATACATGTCAGTAAACTGTCCATAGGACCAAATGAACTGAACGACGACATGTGCAAGCAAATATCATTTTGTTTTGTTTTATTTCTCGCGAAAGGACGAATGACTTTACTCGTGGAAGCGCCTACCGTTCTGCGAATAACCTTCCTTTGCCGCCGTTTAATTTGCGAAGCAAGCGAACACACTTTTTCTGTTCTTCGGACGATTATAAAATTTCCCGCTTTGAGGTTGAGTCGGTGGTTACGACACTTCACTGGAATAAAATTCCAAGCGCACACTGAAATAGAGTATTTGAAACCGCACTTCTGAAACCACACTTCTGTTGATTTCTTCATGTACTTAAGAGAAAATAGCCTTCACTGTAAAAAAAAAATAGCGTTTGCTTAACTGGCCGTCAAGCAGCTCCGTCGAACATGAGCACAAAAATGTAGTTTGTATTGGTAAATACATGAAGATCGCTCGCAAACAAATCAGGCTCCTGAACATAAGGTTACCTGCATGCATGTCGCTACTTCTAATTCACCCGCTAACCTAGCTGTTACTTGTGTATACTCTAAGAGGTTTTTGTTTCAGTTTTTCCACCTTTTTTTCTAACGTCTCTGTGTATGATTGGCAACGCTCCAGCTGCAAAATTGATCTGCTTTCTGGTGCGCTGTAGGGTTCATATGCAGATTTGTTGAGTCTTGTTTACCAAATATAAGAGCTATGATCCCTGGGAACAACACCAAAATCTAAACATGAATACGCGTATGTGACAGTAAAAGGGTGTACCCTCTCCTTTAGTTCACACCTTTTGATAAAATGGTGTGCCCTATAGAAGAGCTCGCCCTCTTTCTACTCCTTTTTATTCATTATGGACGAACCCACAATGATTTTCGATAACAGCAGCTTGCGCTGAACACTCATCGCACATCCACGACTACAAGGCAGCAATTGGATGAAGGAACTTCTACACTGTAAATTTTCTAACAAGGCACTGTAGATGATCCCTATGTGCACTTAGTACTGATACTAGAATATTCATCTCTATTTTATCCAACAGAGCGTACGATATTTGGTCGTCTGAGAGCGATGATGTAGTTCCTTCTGACCTGGGAATTTCTGAAGAGATCTTAGTCTCGCAGGTGCCAATTTCTCTGGGCTTACTTTTTTTTATTCGAGTTCCGAAGCATCCTCTTGGTATTGAAATCCTGAAAACACTTTTTTTAATGCTCTATTCTACAGAAGCCAAATATTATCGTGATCGCATGTTTTTACGTCCACCGATTATAAACAGGGTGCAAAGAGAAATATGTTGGGGTTTTTTGTCTTATATTCACAATGAATTAAGACTTCTTTAAAGATTCCTGATTTGCCGCAGTTACGAAAACTTGTATAGACGACACTCAATCATGTGGTGATATGCTGCAGCCGCTGCCTAGTCGCTACATTGCAGTGTGAATAGCTCGTGCTTGAGCCATTTTAAGATTATGCTCACTAACTAGCCATCACAAGCTAAAGCCCTATGAAAGCAAAATCAGGTGTCGGGGTGCGGCAAATAAAACTATGGAAATTTTTCGGGTTTTAAACAAGCCAGAGCACCAGACAGACAGGATTTTTTTTTCATTCTATGCAAAATTACCCGGGTTTTTCACAAGTCCTCCTTCAGCCCACTCTTGATTTTGCGGCGCCTTTTTTCTCGAAAACCTTTCCTCCACGATTCTGCAGGACTGAGCACTCTAAAGGAAAACCATACAGGGTGCGGCCTGTGCGGGAGGAGACAAGGCACCTATGCGGTTCATTATACCGGCGTCCTTTGACAGCGCCTCTTTTGGCGCTTTTAACTAGCGCCGTCATTATGAAAGCACTTAGAGCGATTAAAACTTGCCCGTTTCCCTAATATTGATGATATATTTTTTTACTTGCTGTTTTGTTCAGTCTGATCAGTTCCCATTTATTATCGTAGCCCTGCCTTAGGCAACGTACTATTGAATCCTTTATTACTTTTTTAATGTTTAGGTTGCAGCGATGTGCACCCTTAAAGAAAAAAAATCAAGAACTTTCCACTTTAAGGGATAGCAATACCGGGGGGCTATGCGAACATAAACGTGGTTAGGGGTATTGTGCTACCGTGCCTCATTAAAAGTAATTACATTTAACGGCGCGGTAAAATCAATTCAACCTCGTTTGAGTGAGCTTCTGCGGTTTCAAAGACCAAAAAATGTGCCCTTTTTGCTCGAAAGTGGTGAGTACGGTAGAAATTAGTCTTTGTAGGGCTCTGAGCGTGTGCGTCTATATTTCGCCCTTCTGAAACACCTCTAAAAAAGTCACTGCTATTGAAAGCGCAAAATCATTGTGTTTATAAATAAACATGGCCTGTCAAGACGGTGTTAGACTCATATGCAATCTGTATTTTAAGGCGTAAGCCTTTCAATGCTCATGAGTGGCGTTGGCGGAAGTTGTAAACAGAAAACTGTGGACGGAAGTTGTCTGCCAGAAATGTCAAATATAACTTGTATGGTAGATAAAACAAAAATTTCGACATTTAAAATTTATTCTTCATTTGTACATTTTAGCGAGACATCTTTTAAACTGCCATAAAGCCGTCTTTCCAAAATGTTTAGCTTCACAATACGAAAAGCTTAAGGAAAAAATTTCCAGCAGTCGCTTACTTTTTTCTGCTCGCAGCTCTCAGAAAGGTAGTCGATCGCAGTTCACTTGACAGTAAAATCTTTCACGCTGATGGAATGGTGTGAAGCACGCGAGCTGAGCCAATTAAGCTTAGCTCCGAAAATCTTGTTTGGAAGGTGAAGATGGGGTCAGTAGGTGGATTGAGAGAGGCGGTTGGTGGGCGGGCCACCACATCTTGGGGGATGGGATGGGTAGGTAGCTGTAGGGTTATGCTTCTGGATTTCAGCTTGCAGTGCACCAACTGCTCCTCTACATTTCATTTCACCGTCGGTCTTTCATTTTGTTTGTACTTCGGCTTCTTTTGACTGGAGTACTTGTGATGGTTGCCGACAGGCAGGATGACGGTGGGTGGGCCTCTTGATTGTTAAAAAATTGGTGGATGGCGGCTCTGGAAAACGAAGTTTGGTGGGCGGGTTGGGAAGAGAAACTAAATGTCACTGTGGGTGCATGGGAGGTGCTTGGTGGGTTGTGCTTCACGGTGGCGTAGGCTTGACTTTCCGAAGCTACAGACAGGCACACAGAGAGGTACGGGCTTGTTTTTTCGCGCTTTGTCAGTGGCACTGGTTTTCAATAAAAACTAAGAGGCCTCAGTTTTTTTTGGTTACACGATGCCATCACAGTAGAAAATGCGAACTACTGCCAAGACATTGTCCTCATTTTCCACTACCTGAACACAAGAAAGTTTCTCAGCTTCTGCATAAATTTTCCGATTAAGTAGTATGCATTTAAAATCTTCATTAATTACACAATTACCTGGCAATTTTCTTAAGAAACTGTTTGGGTGTTTCTGGTAATTACAACAAATGTATCCAGAGGGTTTCTTCCCCGCAAAAAAGAGCTTATTCTAGTTAACTGCGCTTGTTTCTGAGGCCATCGAGAATTTGTTTCTTTTGCAGGTTGAGCAGAATTGAAATATGTCCTAATACGAAAGATGTATATTGATTTAACCACGAATAAAAATATAAAACCTACAGAATATTACAAACAAGAATGCTCAGCAGCACGAAGCAGCGGTACTTTATACATTCTACTCACTAAGGCACTGAATTTAAAAGGAATGTTGTTTGCCTTCTGTAATCTAAAATCTGCCAGCTTAGCTCCAGAAAGCTGTAAAATTTTAAAAAGATATGCCGTAAGTCAATCGCTCAATACAAAACGACTAAACACCAGCAAGCGCTTTTGTAAATAAAAAAAAAAATACCAATACACATGAAGAAGCAAAGTCACAGAAACAAGAAGAAAAGTAAGGAAAGAAAAGGGAAGAGAAAGGAGAAAAATAAAACAGTAGAATTACCACTGTAGCATTTATATTTCTGCAGCAGTTTGTGAATGCCACTTGGGCAACATGAACGCGTGGTGACAAGAAGCAGGGGTCGTGTATTAAAGATTATTGCGTATAACTAGCTGGATCACAGCTTTAACTTTTGTGCGCGCATCGACAGAGAGAAAATTTGGAGTATCGAATGAAGACAAAGCACATGTTACCAGAGCAGTTTTTACGCACCGAACACTGTACTTCCTGTACCTGATGCCAAAAAAAACTTGGATTACATATGGGTTTCATACATTTCATAGTTGCCACCTAAACGACACTCTATTTTAATTCGCCTTGGAATCCGAATTTCTCAGTGAAAATGCTACATCAAACATGGTATGGGAAGCAGTACATGTTCATCGCAGCATGCGAAGACTTTAGGTATGCTGGCAAAATATCCGCCTCGTGAGTTTCCGAAACTGCAGTCATAAGTCATAATGAAGAAATATAGAAAATATTGGCGTCCTTCTCGATGTTCCTCGTCACCGACGGTGCTCTGTTCAAGCATTATTAAATAAAAATGGATCTTATAATTGGCCTGAACCACAGGGTTCTGAGAAATTCAATTATGTTGCAATGCAATGCGGAAACGCGCACGAATGGAGGGCGGGGCAGCTAACAAAGTGATGGAAACAAATCGTTCTGCAAAATCTAGGGCCATGTGCTAGATCAAACTCAATGAGCGAGAAGGGAAAACGTTTCTCATGCTCATTGCAGTGTTTCTTCCTCAGCGATTTCGGGAAGTGGCATTGTGTCGTGCCTCTCACAAGCATAAGTGACGGCTTCATTTGTATTAAGGGAAAAGGCAGTGGTTTACTTATGATGGATCTTTTTTTTTTGATAGAACGCTTTAGATAGAATACCGAGGCTTTGGCGTATTGAATGTTTTGTGCTGTTTAATCTCCAGTTTGCTGGCGCATATCAATAAAGTTGGGTTACATCAGCTGTGCAATTTATATGTAAGATGCCAACAGCCACAGAAAGGAAACCACAAATCCACATGCCGTGGAAGTGTCTTATAATTCCACATCCGGCATGTGGTTGTTTCTCTTGGCAATGTGAAAGCATTAACAGCGGTTGGTACCTTTTCCGCAAGTGATATCACATCCAGTTAATTCTCCCCGACGGAACTAGCGCAGCGGCCTGTAAGCTATTCAAATCTAGCGCAACTGGAGTAGACTGTAAAACTGCTGCCAACATTGGGCGCAAAGCCCAAACGCAACAAGTTGATTTATATATGTACATGGCAGACTGAACAAACAAGATCTTTGTGACCAGGGATGCCATGTACTGATTTTCTGATTTTTGTAGGCTGTCAGTCCTATAAAGTGAGATAAATAAGGAAGTAATTACTCATTGACATCTACCCGAGAGCAGGTAAAACATTTGACCAACACTGTTCCCACTTCGAGTTATTGATCAATTCGCTCTCGTCCTACGATATGCTTGCCGTCCCGGTAAGCTCAGTTGGTAGAGCGACTGCTTCGGTGAAACGGTGGGCCCGGGCTCAAACCCCGAACCAGGACGAATTTTGCTTTAACTGCGAAGTTTCTGAGAAAGCTGTATAGCTTTCTTTTGCGGCCGTATCGCTGCGCTCGGGTTGATGTCAATGAGCAATTCCTCCCTTATTACAATTCTACTCCACATTGGGGAATTCCTCTAAAATATTTTACCAAGGCGAGATAAAGTGCTGACATACGACACATGGTGCTTTTAGTTTCGCGTAATGTTTTGGCATTCCGAAAGGGCGCTTGCTAGCATAACCTACTATCATCAGACCGCTTGCCAAAAAAAGGTGCATTTAATACGCTAGGAAAAAAAATTGCAACGAGTGTGAACACGAAAATTTCGAAGGTGCTACAGCCCGATGCGCCGTTAGACGGGAGACGGTTAAACGATAAAAAAGAGAATTCTCTCTGAGATGCAGCACCGTTCGTTGTCCCAGATTCCTGAATTTTTATTTATGAGGCGCCTGAGATAAGTCTGGATTAATTTTTCTTCTGCTTGGATCTACAGCAAACCCAGGCCAACCCCCAACGTGGGCGTCTGCCATAGCTTTGGATGCAACAACATTAACAATCTATAGATCTGCGCATGGACGCGTTGTTTTATGGTAGAGTGTGACTGTGCTAAAGCGGGAAGTGGTGTCCTGTACTAATTATTGCACCCAAAGTGTAGCAGTTTATTATAGGTGAGGCCATTTGCTTCTCGAAGAGGAACCCGGCCATTGAATGCGTCTAGATCGTCACACCTGGGCACAAAACGCATAAACTCATAACTAGGAATTGGGATAGTCTGCTTAAAGTGACATACGGGGCAGTTCACTAAGAAGGACAACCGAAAGAATAAAGGCAATTCAGGTGCCCCAAAGACAATAGAGTTACTACGGGGCCCCTTACTTTTCGCTCACCCATTGAAAACATGTACTACTTTACATATCAAAGTGAAATCTACCGTCCGGTAATCTACTTCCGTTATCTTAACTAAAATTCTCGGCATTTGTTTTCATTAAAAAAGAAAACCTTCCTAAGCATATTTTCTTTCAGTCTCGTGCATGATAAATACTTACTTCCTGAGTATCTTTTATTACATATGTTTGAAGTTTAGGAAGTACGCCTGCCTTTCTCATTTGATACTTGTCTATTAGCTCACCCTGATAACTCTACATTCCTTCCCCGTGAGTGTCGACCTAATTAATCAGCGGAGGACTGTTACACAGCAAAAACTCTAAATGTTCTGACCCCTATAATTGACATCTAAGAGACAAGATGAAATGGGAAAATAAAGCTGTACGAATCGTGTCAGCACACACTCACTAACGAAGTGGGACATGTGCCCCTTTTCTCAGCCAGACTTAGCTATGCTGCCCAACATTTTCATGTTCTTCTTGTGTGGTACCACGCCAATACTGTGAGCTACGCCACTCCTGTTTTAATTCGTTTGCGGTCTGCGCAGCCATTGCTTAGAAGCAGGCGTGTATATTTCTGCTTCAGAGGTGTTTATCGTAGTTACATTGCAGTCGTCCTGTGTCTTCTTTTTGCCTGTTGATCCGTCTCTTTCTTTACTAGTTTTTCTGCAATGTCATGTACCTCTGGCCCAATTTTCCAGATCACTGCGGCCCTGTAGGCACTATCCATAAAATAATTCGCCTAACCATCAACTTTTTTGTCAGAAAGGCTAAGTCGGTAAAGCGCATTAGCCCGGTACATTAATGTCGTTTGATCGCAAGGGAATGAAGTCGTTTCGTTCGAAAAAGAAATGTTTGACATCCATTCGTACGCTCCAGTGCAGCCCCAATAGAAGCACAGGATAATGCGTTTCTCAAAGCTTTCCGGCTGAAATCAGCCATATATGGTTCCAGGTCACAGTTTGTCTTCCACTGCACAGGTTTTCAAGATATCCATCGTCACGCCCATGAACCATAAAATAAAATGAACAAACTTCATTACAAAAAAGCGTGAGTGTCCCTAAAGCAGCATGTTTTTAATTAAGACCAAGTTATTAGGCGCATATTCACAAGTCCCACGCTCCTGTTCCTATATCAAGTTTGTGTTAATAATGAATGGTTACATTTGCATTAGACTGTCTCGAATAATAAAACATTTTCTTCCTCAGTGTGTTTGATTTCGCTGTAATTATGGACACCTTATTAATGCACAACGGTGTTGATTACGAGACGTTATCCGCATCGCTAAGAACACTTGCCCTTTATTGTCGTCTGGTATTGCCTGTGCAAGCATAATAGCATGGTTAAAAAAAGGACAAGGGCAACCGAACAACGTCTCTGAATTAAAATGCTCTCTAAAGAGCAATTAATTAGCGGATTATGCTTAACGGGTCCTAAACCCATTTTCTAAGAGACTTGGCAAGAGAAATATTCCAGGAACTTCCAACAAAAAACAATTCAGGACCTGTGGTCGGGTGCCGCCTGTGCAATAGCGTTCAGAACAAGTGATCAATAAAAATAATTTATGTTATATCCGGAAGTATGGCTACATCATTCGTACCGACACTGACCAATCATCCTCCTTGCCCTTGATTCGCTTCAAAGTGAGGATCCATGGTGCTCCTAGAGTGTGCTCTCAAAGAGAACAGAATTAATTCGGCCAGAGTAAACGGTACCACTCTTCCTAAAGTGAGAGAAATTTCCTTTTTTCATGCAGCCTTGAGGAGCCTATTCAAGCAATGAGCTTACGGCTTGTTTTCTCCATGTCCAATGTATATACTTTTGTTTTCAGTCATTTTGATAGTTTTGTGCATGGGTCCGTCCCACGTACTTAGTCAATAATTAGTTTTCGCGGACGATACAATAAAAATCTCAAGTATACCAATGCAACCCACAGAGTGTAAAATTTAAAAATGCCACCCCTCTCCACTATAGCTCTCAGTTAGTTTTTGTTTTATTTCTTTCTAATGGTTCCTAAAATAATAGAGATCATCCGCATCTCGCGGCATAAGGCTAGTACTGTTGCCTTTTCTCACCTCCGAAGATAGCGGTTCTGAACTGCAGCTTTCTATTGTCATAAGGAGCTTCACAAAGGCGGATTGTTGGAACTGAGAACACGATTTACTGGCGTGGGAGGAAGTTAGTGGTAGTTCGAGCCTCTGGATCAGTCGAACTGATGCTCGTGCACAATCATCATCAAGTGTATGAAAAAGTTGCCTTTTACTCAGAAGTATTTGCTCCAATTTTTAATCAAAACCAGGAAACCGGCCTTCGGCATTAATAGACTGGCGCTCGCAGACGAGCTTATTTCGAGCAGATAAAAGAATGATTACTGCATCGAAAATCAAACCTCAAGAAAACAGAAGAGTTGGCTTCGGCTATCATTTCTCTTCTATATTCAGAGAAAATTTTATTGCGAATGCATCGCTTCAAGAGGTCTTAGCGCCTAACCGAGTTTGTGTCAAGTTTGGCCTCAATGATGACCTTAGCCAAACCTTGAATAAATTAAATGAATATTGCGCCTATTGAGAATAGAACCTCCGGCGGCGCGAACAGATAAGCTTGGCTTGCCACTGCACGAGTACACCTCGATTTCTCCGTTTTTTATCACTGCATTTATTACACAGAGACAATGTTTTATCATAAATCATGTACAAAACATAAAGAAAACAATTGCAAGCAAACACAACGCGTGATATGGTTTATGGTTTATGGGTGTTTAACGTCCCAAAGCGACTCAGGCTATGAGGGACTTCGTAGTGACGGCTCCGGAAATTTCGACCAGCTGGTGTTCTTTCACGTGCACTGACATGGCACAGTACACAGACCTCTAGAATTTCGCCTCAATCACATTTCGACCGCCGCGGCAGACAATGCGTAATAGGACGCACCTAAACTACCGAGCAGAAGAAAAGACGCGACACAGGGCACATCACTATTACATAATAACACGACACACCTCAACAACGATGCACTGGAATGAAGGCAATGAAGAGCACATCACTAGGAGTAGTCGCCGCTCCAGTTCTAATTCGGTCTTGGCGATATCAAGCACACAAACAATCAGTCTGCTGAAGTGTTCTTTTGCAAATCCACAGTCACAATGTTGGTCCATCAAACTAGTTTTTCAGAGGCTGTGTAGCGTAGCCCACTCAAAAAGAATATGTCCAAGGGTGCATTAAAAAATGGCCTTGTAATGAGATATCGAGAGAATGCAGTGTCAAATTAGGTCTTTTTCGAAAGGTTGTTTCAAGATATCTGAAGAGAATTTCGCATCGTTGCAATCGATCAAACAGTGCTCAATTGTTTCTGGATCATCACGAAGGCGGCAATTGAGAGTAGAAACAAAAGTCTCCCCCTCTTTTTTGGTGCCATGTTTTAACGGGAAATATCTCGCTATGTTGTTTATTGAAAAATGCCTTGGTTGAAGGCGAGAGGGCATTTTACTAACTCTCAGTATGTTATGTTCCTGTACACCAAAATACACAGAGCCGCACATGCGTGGAGAGAACAGGAAAAAAAATTAAATCCTTATACAACCGTGTTACGACACTTAAAACAGAAACTCAGGCGGGAAACAAAGAAGCAGGAAAGAAAGGGCTAAATACACCTCATGCATTAGGCTCCACAAACACTGGCGAACAGAAACATTAGACGACAAAATATGGTTCGGTGAAACATGAGCTAAATTGATTTTCAAGAATGCACGCAGTGTAGGGTGCGTAGTCTCACGGAAAACATGAACTTGAAACTACTTGTTGGACACAGAGGTGGCCGCCAACCCTTTCAGACCGGAGGAGGTTATCACGCCTCGTAGATATAAAAGATGAATCCACACAAAAGTGAAGAAAAACCTTTGAAAATACTAGATATAGAGTCTTGTGCAATGAATACTTTGGAGTACATAGTAAATTTTAGTGGCGTGAAACAAACTGCATGCAGTCGCCCTGACAAAATTTGACAGATCATGGGGGACTAAAGCCTGAGCATAGGGCTGAAGAGTTGGCACGCGGTCTTTCCAGTAATGTGCACTATGCTTATAGGCACCCAAAAGGACACCAAAGTACTTGAATATCCTACGTGTTCATTGCATACTAGCATATGTAGCAGGCATCATCCACACATTCCAAACCAGAAACTGCAACTCTTAGAATGATTAGTCCGAGCTCCTGACACTGAGCTTCTGACACTGTTTTAAACGAATGACCCCATCTATGCATGGCTTAGCAGCGCACAAAAACGAGAGGTGATCTTTTTAAGCTAATGTCTTCAATTGGTGGCCCATCAAACGGAAACATGTGGCGGCTCTATTGCTTATGAAACTTATGCAAAGTGGCTTCAAGTATAGTGCGAACAAGAGCAGGGGACGTGAATAACTTTGTTTCACAGAGGACTGAAATCAGACTTGTTGAGAGAGGAAGTTATTTACAGTCAAGAGCGTCGAACTGTTCCCATGAGTGTCACTGTAATGATGTAGTGACACTCATGCAATGACGCTCATGAGGTCGTACTGCAGTAGGACGCCTACGGGGAGTGCGTGCCTTTGCGGTGTCTCAAATATATAAAATATAAAATATCAACAACGCTGCTACAGTACTACGCACCGTGACGATCAAAAATATGTCCTCTAGAAAATTGCAATCGCTTTGTTTCCTCATTATTCGTAGACAGGTTTCCGGACCAGAAGCATCCTCCTTGCTTCCACGAAGGTAAAGGAACCACTTAGTAGCGGCATGTCACTGAAGAGGAGAGGTCGTGAACGGAGCTACTTTTTTTTTCCATTAAACACATTGGAAATTAGTCGCGTTTTGTTTGGCTTCATCCGAGGACAAAAATCTTATAAAATTCCCCTCGAAGAAGCAGTAGAGAACAGTGAAAGCAATTTGTTCTCTGAACTTATCGAAATACAAGATCTCTGATGCGCACTTTGTCGTGAAATCATGCTGCTTTTCATGCTTAACACCTCGACCGGGCTGACCAGTTTTATGTTCGAAATTGTTGCCGACTAAATTAGGTTACAAAAGTCTTCATATTTAGCAGTCAACGCTTTCGTCTGCTGCATATTAGTGCGTTCACACTCGCCTTTCCGCCACAGTGAATGCCTGAAGCTGCAAAAAAAAGTTGATGCTGAAGGAGGTTTCTTCGAACGACACACAATATTTCTCACTTTTGTCACGTTCTTGCACTAATGAACTCTGACGTTTCATCAGATGGTATTTCCGCACCTTTGTGCTCCGGTCGATGCGTCGTGTTTCCCCCTTTAGCATTAGTGGTGTGTCCATTTACAGTCCGCTAGACGTATCAGCGCACGATCCGTCTTTCGTCGTTGTCAATAAACAGTAATTTACCGGGCATGACCTGCTTCTCTGAGTTCCCAATGGCTTCCGCTGGGCCGAGGACATTAACAACCCAGTGCAGTCGTAGCTGCTGCACTACTCAATTCAGCTTTTAGATAAGGTCGGCGTGTGTCCTGTTAAGGTTATCAGGTCGTCAGTGCTTGTAACCCGTTTTTGGTTAGTTTTTTCACTGCCGCAAACAAAGAGAAAATTCACGAAATGAATGTTTGGTCTGTCCGCCTCTCTTCCAAAGGTGGAGCCAGACGGCGTTCAACCGCAAACGAGCTAAAGGATCGCTACGGAGTTCGCCTCATATTTTACTTCTTTTCTTTTCACCTGCTCTTGTCTTCGTCACGGGCAAGGTAAGCAACCCTAATGTCCCCAGCGTTACCTCAATTTAGACCCTGCTCTCCCTCCGCCTCTTTTTTTAGTTTGGCCTTCTTTATAAACGAAATAGAAACTTCGCTTTTCTTCTTGACAAAGACCTCGTTTCTTGAGCAAAGTGAACCTGTTTTTTTAGTATCCCAATATATAGTACACACAATGGAGGCTATTAGAAATGTGCGCCCTCTCTGGCAGAATACACTGTGCATAGATGGCACTTATGACTTTCTTTAAAGTTGCATGAATAAACAACTAATTATTATTAGCTCGACTTCTTGAGGCCACCGCCGTATACTAGCTGTTACCACCGGGAAATATGATTTCTACACAGTACTTTTACTGAGACTGGCCACTGATAATTCTTCTACTCTAAAAAAATTCGGTTTCTCCAGACAGCCCGATTTAACTGAATCAGGTTAAATAAGCTTTTAATTCTGTAATAGCGTCGCTGTTTGCATATTACAAACAAAAATGCCTGCACTCAAATGCGCCACCGCCAAGCACGCTCTTTTAACCAAAGAAGTGTAGCTGATTCTGCGCTTCCCAGCTGTACTGGCTGCAGTAGAATTTTAGGGGCGGAGATGCAAGCGAAAGCAGAAAATTAAGATGGATCTACCGAGTAACAGAGACAGACAGGACCGCAGCCGTTTACTAGACGTTGGTATCCTAGGTGAGAGGTCTCATTAATCTTCATACAATGGAGCCAACGAGTGACACTCCAGCACAGGTTTGCCCATTTGCGAGCTGTTTAAGACGACCGACGTCATGAACTCCCCCGTTCGAACAAGGCACGAAACTGGCATGATTCACGTCTCGACTTTACGTCGAGACATGAACAATGCCAGCTTCAATAATAACACATCAGTTGTGTTCGTAATTATTTTTGTCATAATTTGAATGTTGCGCATAGAACACACACAATATTTTCTAGTATTTCAGAAAACAAAGAAGTCAACTTAAAACGCATAGGAGATTACACAAAACGTTTAAAAAGAATGCAAGCAAAAGTCAATTCAAAAAGACTGCCCTGCAAAATAACCTTTTAAAGTTCAAACTGGGTTCTTGTGCTTAGCCCAGTATACCATTACAGTAGGCCTGATCAGTGATGCAAGACTCGTCACTGCAGAAAAGGGTGACCTAGTCGTGTGTAAGCAACGCTGTGAAATTTTTAGTTTCTGCACCGGCCTCGTGTTTACTACCGAAACAGCGTACATATAAGTAAGCTACAGTCTCGTTCCACCCAAGACGGAACGAAGAAGTCGCTACCATAGCTTTTGCTTGTTTGCTTCGTCCATGATAAGCTTCTGTACGCAGCAATTATGTTTTTTTCAGCTCATGGTTCTCCTTTGAGCAGTTCTATGATGGAGACCTCTTCCGCCCCTTTCAACCATTAGTGACCTCCAGCAGGCTGCCAGAGTCACCAGTATTGGCAGGTTTAAATAAGGAACACTATAAACGCGGAAAAAAGCTAAGAGGAATTTAACCAGAGTCTTTAAGTAAGCGCAGAACATGCAAAAAAACGGACAAGCCTGCCGAAAATCTTGCATACCGGACCTTGAGTCTATGATTGGGGGTCGAACGTTCCACCTGCCACGCGTAATGTCAAGGATCGCACTCGGCTGAACTAGCTCCATTACTGTGATGACGAGACATTCAATATTACTAACAGATCTTTTCTTAAAAACAGCAATATTTTTGTCGTCGTTAAGTAGTGCCTTCGGTGGTATGGAGTAATAATATTCCTCTTTTCTGAAAAGGGGCAGCCCTCCCTCTTATAAAGCAAGCGGCGCATAGGTTATAAAATTATTATCACAACTAGGATTTCATTAGGTCCTAAAAATTGTTGACCGGAAGTAACATATGAGTACTTATTGTAATGAAAAAATTAGCTCTCATCGTCATTAACTAGCCACAAAATCTAGAACTGAACTTATGAAGCATTCAAGGGCTTGATCTAGCACCCTTTCCTCACTTGCTTTAATCTTATTTCTGAAGTGTACATTTTTGCGTATTTCTCAAAACAGATTATGCCACTTTGAAGAAATGCAGAGAAAGAAAATATAACTCACAGCAATCGTGAATCTACCCTACAACAGCGCGCATACCTGATTTAGATACACAGAATAAACCGTATGGCGTTCGTCGAACAACTCAATATAATTATACTTATCGTCGCTCGAAGCTTACTCAGCTCCTGTAAACATTACCCCTGGCAACACCTGCCTCCTACTGCTATTCTCAACTCAGCGTTGTGTATAATATAGCCGGTGAGGACTACGCCTGTAATCCTGCCATCAACCCATATTCCACTATGTTGTGCTTATTTCACGAAAACCTAGAAAAAAACATTACGGAACGGACGTGCACTCTAATTGTGTTGGTGTAGAATTGCTCATCTGGGGATCAATAGCGACCCGCCGCGGTGGCTCAGTGGTTAGGGCGCTCGACTAATGATCCGGAGTTCCCGGGTTCGAACCCGACAGCGGCGGCTGCGTTTTTATGGAGGCAATACGCTAGGGCGCCCGTGTGCTGTGCGATATCAGTGCATGTTAAAGATCCCCAGGTGGTCGAAATTATTCCGGAGCCCTCCACTACGGCACCTATTTCTTCCTTTCTTCTTTCACTCCCTCCTTTATTCCTTCCCTTACGGCGCGGTTCAGGTTTCCAACGATATATGAGACAGATACTGCGCCATTTCCTTTCCCCAAAAAACAAATATTATTATTATCAATAGCGTATTTCACTAAATAACGGTAAATTTGCGACCCTAAAAGCGCCCAAACTAAATTTTTTATTCACTAGAAAATAAGTCCAGTACATCGTGATGGAGTTAACGTGTGAAACATTATGCGACTTTAAACACAAGCTTTCATCTAAACACTGGCATCCTCTCAGATAAACTTGACACGAAAATTCTGATCTTATTCACACTTGCGTTCTACACCGCACAACAAATCCTGAAAACTTCATACATCGAAGACGCATGCTGAGAACTCCCGACCGATTTTTATCTAACGGTGTCCAACACAGTCTTAAGCGAAACCTGCAAGCATTTTACAAATGCAGTGTTTCCAAAGAGTTGTTTTCAAGGTGCACTAGTTAGGAACATATAAATCATGGTATGACTTCAGGAAAGCATTAAAGCAATTTAGCTGTTACCTACACATCTAAAAAGGGAAGCAGGAACTTAACCATATCTCGTTTGCGAGGAATAAACTCGCCATCTTATTTTTCTAAATTATTAACTGATTCACATAAACGCACACATGCACAATGCCGCTTGCACTCATAGATTTGGAAAAAAGAAAGCCCGTCCACTATTATCATATCAAAAGCAATTTTCAGTTTTTGAATATTCCTCATTAAGATTAAACCATTTTTGAATTAGGTATAGAGGTTTATACCATTTTCGGCGTCGCTTATGAGTAAAATGAAGGACAGCTCGCACCTTTCTCTTTCAGGGCCAATGAGGAGAAAAAAAATCACCGCCTCTCATTGGTGCAGCGAATGTAGTTTAAATATTTCTGATCATAGAGGCGGCAGAGAGAGGTCATCATGTCGGAATTCCATCAAAAACAGTTCCTGAACGCCGAGACAAAATCATGCGGTATGCACGCCACCATACGCAAAGGGCATAGATTTGAATCGAGGACGCTGCTTTGAAGCATTTTCACATAGCTATTGGCCAGGAATAGTTATTGAATAATTCCAAAGTAACTTTGGCGGCTCTGCAAAGGCACAGAAAAAGTATGTATGTACATTTAACTACACATATCAGCGTACGCTCGCATTTCAATATTGCTCGTCCATGGCTGAATGAAATGTTCACTCAAACATGAAAAAGGGGATGGTAGATAAGTGGAGCCGTCGCGTGCACTTGGCGCTTGGAGGTTAACAATATTATATTTAGAGCCGCATCAAAGGTACGCATAAGAAACCAGAGGCTCTGCAATCTTGCCCGCATTAAACACGAAGCTGCTTTTTCGAGATGGAAGAATTCTAACTGCCGAATACGAAATGTTGCGATTGCAGACTACCATGGATGTGGCGTCGAATGTAAAAAAAACCGTTAGTTGATACAGCCCTCTAAAGAGTCTATGAATGACCGTCTAAGCGTAGAGATCACATTTTGGGTGTACAGGGTAAGTAACCGAGAACTGTGCAGCCAAATTTCTCTCTTGCCAAATCCGTTTGAGGAAATAACAAGGCCCAACTTTGTTCTTTACAGTAGTATAACCTTTCTGACGCATTTAGATATGCGAGATTCAGGGAACTCGCAGGCCTGGACAGCGAGACACGCATTTAAAAAGGCATATGTAAATTTGGGCCAATACAAAAGGGCGAAGAACTGATAAAGAATCGTGTTTGCGGTGTTTTCAAAGCAATACTGCTGGCATAATTATAAAAACACCGCTAGTGACCCTCACCCCAGTGATACATTCGATATGACAATCATTTTAATTCAACAAGATTTTGTGCGGGTCAACCAAAATTCCCGCACACCATACGGAATCAACAACGGCTCTACGGATAATGTGTGTAGAAGCGCAAGGGCAAACATTCATAAGTAATATCCCAAAATCCGCATCACATGGAAATCGGGTGCAAATAATACGAAAAGGTTAAAAAAGCACAAGAAAATATGGTACCGCAAAACATCTCATCCTCACTTTAACGGTCGACCGCGATAGAGATAGAGCACATTTTTGTAGCCATTTGACTGTCATGAACGTAGTGAGTGCTTTGGTATTTGCATCCTTTACGCGTGCATTATTGTGCTTCGTTCTGCTGCATTAGGTCGGTGCAGGAAGATTTAATTTAATTTGATAGGAATAACGCGCTACACAAGAGAAAACGACCACTTAAACAGTGGCAAAGAAATTTAAAAGCCGACACAGAAGAGCCATCCCCAGATTCCGAGCTATGAGTACCTTTATGCATGAATAATCAGCATTCTTAGCAAACAACCTCATGCAGACTGCCATCACCTCTGAAAAAAAAATCAGAGCGAGCGGTGTGCCGTTCTTTCAGGAAGCTTAGTAAACTGGTTTCTGTTCTGACGTTGAAGTATTAGTTTGAAGATAAAACTTGTTAAATGCGCACGTGAAGAGCTGCAGGTGGCAGCTTAAATAACGAAAACGCCCGTGCGAAGTAATATAGATGAAAATGTGAATGGTTGAATTTTGGAAACCTGCCTTTATCTCCGTGCCTCACTACGACGGCTATATAAAATCACATTTAAATTCTCTCAGTTTATATCCACATGTTATCAGCAGGAGTTGCACAACTTTGTCCCTGGATTTAAGTGAACTGCCAGCCCAATGTCTCAAAGTATAAGTCATCGTCAGCAAACAGAATAATGTTTTTTTTTTCCAGCTTTTCGTCATGACAATAACCACGACCTATTTTTGGTATGCAACTATTGAGACGTTTAGAACCATTGTGTACCGCCTGATGTTTTTTCCTGCTCTTCATGGTGGCTTTATTACAGGGAGCGCAAATCGCTGAGTAACGTGGACTGGGCGAGATGGACAATTCTCTCTGACATTACATGGAACCACACAGCGTATGGGCAAAGCGTTCTTTCGTGACTAAACGGCTACAAACCACCATTATCATCATCAGCCTGACTACGCTCAGTGCTGAGAAAGGCCTTAACCCTGTTCTCTGCCAGCTTCACACACCCTATGCCTGCAAACTTCCTACTCTCATACGCCCACCTAACGTTCTGCCACCCACTTCTACGTTTTCCTTCTCTTGGAATCTACTCCGTTAACATTAAGGACGAGCGGTTATGTTGACCATTTATTCCTCTTGATTTCGACTAGGATGTCATTATCCGTCGTTTGCTTCCACACTCATTCTGGCCGCTTCCGGTCTCTTAACGTTAAACCTATCATTTATATTTCCATGGCTCGCTGAGTTGTCCTTAACTTGAGCTGAACCCTTTTCGTTAGCCTCCACGTTTCTGCGCCGTAGGTGAGTACCGGTAAGATACAGCTTTTGTGCACTTTTCTCTAGAGGGATATTGACAAATAGGGATTCATCATCTGAGTGAACCTGCCATGTGCGCTCCACCCCATTCTTATCTTTCTGATTATTTCCCTCTCATGATCCGGATGAGCTGTAACTACCTGCCCTAAGTAGACATATTCCTATACCACTTCCATCATCTCGCTGTGAACTGCTGTTCCCTTGCTAGACTGTTGAACGTTACTTTGGTTTTGTGCATGTTAATTTTTACACCCACCGTTCTGCTCTGCCTGTCTAACTCTTTAATGACGATTGACAGTTCACCTCCAGAGTGACCTATCAAGGCAATGTTATTAGCGAATCGCAGATTATGTATGTATTCTTCATTAACTATTTTCCCCAACTGTTCCCAGTTCAGGCCTCGGAATACATCCTGCAAGCAAGCGGTGAATAGCATTGGCGAGATCGTGTCTCTTTGCCTGACGCTGCGCAGTTACTATGTATATATTCCAGTATTTTGACACAAGGCTCTTCTACACCCTAATTCCGCTATGCTTGTATGACTGCTGAGGTTTACATTGAGTCAAATGCTTTCTTCTAATCAATGAAGGCTCTATATATAAGGGTTGGTTATATTCTGCGCATTTCTCTGTCATCTTATTTATAGCGTGAATATGATCTATTGTTGAATATTCTTTACGAAAGCGTGCCTGAATATTTGATAGATTAAAGTTTAAGGTTGCCCTTACTCTATTAGCAATTACTTTAGTAAATACCTTGTAGGCAACGGACAGTCAGCTGATCACTCTGTAATTTTTCAAGTCGCTGGCGTCTCCATTCCTATGAGTTAAAATAATGTTTGCGTTCTTCCAAGCTTCTGGTATAGGCGAGGTCATAAGGCATTGCGTATACAGGATGGCTAGTTCTTCTAGCCCAACCTAACCGCCGTCCTTCAAGCGATCTGCTGTTACCTGATCCTCACCAGTTGCCTTTCCCTCTTCCTCTTTCGTTGCTAGCGGGATGTTACACTGATGTGCCCTACTGTCTCTCATTAACATTTTGATTACATTGGTTACTGTATAGATTTGTGTAGAATTCTTCGGCTTCTTTAACTATCTTGCCCATATTGCTAATAGAATTGCCCTGCATGTCTCCTAATGCATACATCTGGTTTTTACCTGTCCCTAGCTTCCTCTTTAATTGCTTTTAGGCTACCTGCGCTCTTTAGAGCATGCTCGATTCTCTCCATATTAAGCTTCCTTAAGTCAGCTAACCCCCCCCCCCCCCCCCTCACCCTTACACTTATTTATTAACTTCGATAGCTCTGTTACTTCTATTATGCCTGTAAGGTTAGACGCCCTCATGCTTTGGCGTTTCTTAATCCGATATTTCGTCTCCTGAGATAGCTTGCCGGTATCCTGTCGAACCGTCTTACCGCCTACTTCTACTGCGTACTCCGCAATGGTAGCTGTCAGATTATCGGTGATTCTATGGACACTAAGATTGTCTTCCCCAGTTAAAGCTGAATATCCGTTCTGCAGAGATATCCTGAATTCCACAACAAACCACCTCCTATCCAAATCTGCATACATCTTACTTCATTGATTCAATGAGTAAAATTATCAACCCTTGAGCACTGGCAACTTTTCATAACGCTGGTGCTTTAGTTTGCGTCTGCGTGTATGAAGACATAGTCCTATATCCGTAAAGCTGTATTAGCTTGAAGAGCGGAAGAAAAACAGAACTTAAAACAGGTCATTTCTTCATGGCTTGTGTAAAGGGAACATTTTTAGATCCAAACAAATAGTTTTCCCGCCCCTCTTTTTCAATTTCCGAAAGAGTTTTAAGCGCGATATTGGTTTGTGAGCTTTATGCGAACTGCGAGGGTTCAAATTGTTAAGTCTGTTTTTCTAAGGCCAAATCGTGCGAAACCTGAACGACTGTCCCAACTGTTCTTGGCTTTAGAACAAGAAAGGAACCTCAGTCTAGGCTGAGAAATGTAAAACATCTAAGGGTCGCCGACCAAGAAACTTCTATGTCACTGTGTTTATTTAGCTAGAAAGGAAGAGAATTCAACAAAATTAATGTACCGTTGCCTGCTAGCTTTGACACTTGAGCACTGGAATGATACCAGACGAGGAGCTGTGTTGTACTCTGGCGACGAAATTCGGTGACCGCAAATGGGCAGAAGCATAAACAGGAATATCTTCAGCATAATCATTAATAATTGGTTTTTGGGGAAAGGAAATGGCGCAGTATCTGTCTCATATATCGTTGGACACCTGAACCGCGCCGTAAGTGAAGGGATAAAGGAGGGAGTGAAAGAAGAAAGGAAGAAGAAGTGCCGTAGTGGAGGGCTCCGGAATAATTTCGACCACATGAGGATCTTTAACGTGCACTGACATCGCACAGCACACGGGCGCCTTAGCGTTTTTCCTCCATAAAAACGCAGCCGCCGTGGTCGGGTTCGAACCCCGGAACTCCGGATCAGTAGTCGAGCGCCCTAACCACTGAGCCACCGCGGCGGGTCAATATCTTCAGCAAAAAACAATAAATGAAACAAGCGTAGTTCGTTTGGTATAATGCACTGTCCTGCCGAGAAATTTCGCCCGCTTTCATTTTTCATTTTTTTAGCTTTCTGGCAGGAATAGCCATCCACAGGAATTCCATCTGCAAGAAACCACGTTTTGATTGAGGCGGCTGCCCTGGAGGCTGGTTGCTGCTAGATGCGGGTTCCACTTCGACGACGATGACGACGCAGAGAACGATGATGGCCGGTGCCAGCAGTAAAAGCAAGATAAGCGCGACTTGCCCTCTTTCGCTCGTCAAGGCGCGCTTTACAAGACGACCGTGTCACTGCTTTCGAAACCGTGTCTGCTGATCTCCGTTGCTAGGGGTGCCGTCGATTTGTGGCTCATACGTAAGAGAACAAAAATAGCTAGGTTGTGCCGAAAGAAAGCTCTATATGGCTTAAAAGAAACATCGTGATGGCTTAAAAACCAAAGTTTCAAAACGCCGCCAGAGCTTGCACAGCAGTGTTAATCTGCAGACGAGTGCGTGAGGACTGCGCTGCATATATAAGCCTTTTTGCACCGTAAAGGAACTTTAACACTGCAAGGGAATTGTTTCGTTACGCTGAGCAGCGCTGATGACATTCGTAATTTGCATTTATTTTTCCGTACTAATATGCAGCAATAAACCGGCATGTCTGGGAGAATATATGACCGTGTTACAATTGTGTTCAGTTGCCATTGAAAGCATTAGTTTGTTCTCTAACATTACGCCCTAACATAAAGACGAAAAAGTGTAATACTATGAACGACGGTGCCAATAAACCGTTCACCAACACAATATTTACACCATGTGCTTTTTGGGTATGGTTTGGTTTATGGTTTATGAGGGTTTAACGTCCCAAAGCGACTCAGGCTATGAGGGACGCTGTATTGAAAGGCTCCGGAAATTTCGAGCACCCGGGGTTCTTTTACGTGCACTGACATCGCACAGCACACGGGCCTCCAGAATTTCGCCTCCATCGAAATTCGATCGCCGCGGCCGGGATCGAACCCGCGTCATTCGGGCAGGCAGCCGAGCCTTTTCGGGTATGGAGTTTGCTTAAGTTTCATTGTCATTTTATTTTATCCTACGAATTTTTGTACAAAATTATCAAAATATGAAAACATTTTTATATCAATTTTAAACATTTCGACTATCTCCCAATTTTCGAGTTCCGCATTATGTTTGTGAGAAAGTTCAGTTTGCATCGCGGTCTGTATTAAGAAGATACTTTTTTCTAGTCATCCTACACTCACTGCAGTTCACTGTAATGTTTTCCAAATAGGTGGTTTTTCCAGGGGGCGTTAGCATTGTGTAAAAAAAGGAAACTCTTTTTTTTCATCTACTAATTTTTTTTCTAGGTAGCCGCGTACCTTGTGCCGAAATTGTGCTGCGCTGCTTTACTCAGGCATTGGTTTATAAGCGCACTGGACTGGGCTTTCAGGGCGGTTTTTCTTACAAACGCGATAATGAAGCAACACCACCATCAGAATGAGGAAATGTGCCCCAAGATTTTAGCTATATTCTTCAGAACGTCGTTTGCGTTGCTTTCGCATTATCACAGATTTGCGCTTGTAATTTTTTTACGGACGACAATTTCGGAGAGGCCGCGCAATTTATCCACTCTCTAGCCGTGACGTTACCAAATACGAGGAAACCTCCGCTTTCTATATTGAATGAATACCGTGAAATAAAAATATTTCCTGCACGTCCTTTTTTGTATTAATGCGAATTTGAGCTACAGCTGAGGGGGCGCTAGATGCCGAGGACAGCCGGAGTGCTCAGTAAATCTGGGCACGGATTTATTCCCCACCGACGATTCGCCCAGGCAAAAGAGTTTGTTGATTTATGGTGTTTTAGGTCACAAAGCGACTCAAGCTATAAAGGACGCCGTAGTGCACAGAAGCAGATAATTTTTCCCCCTATAATGTTTTAAAATCCACCGCCATCGCACAGTGCAAGGGCATGCAGCATTTCGCTTTCATCGAAATATGACCGCTGCAGAAGGTATCAAACCCGGACCCTTCGAGTAAGAGGCCCACCCACATAACCACTGAGGCGCCACGGTAGTTGTAGCCGGAAGAAGTAGCCAGCCATGGGGAGTCAGTAAAACCCCACCGAGTGTCACACAAGTGACAGAGCCTCACACACGGCCACTTATTCATGTACTTTCTTTATACATGTACTACTTTCTTATATACGTACCCCATCTCATGTTGCAGGGCCATAAACCAGTGCACACCCACGCACATGTTAGTCGCGCAGTAGCTAAGTAGGCTGATGCACTACTGCAGATTTAAATGTTTCACGGATCGAACCGATGCTGCCGACGGGTATTTTGTTTTGCAGCAACCGACAGCCGTTTGTTTGCTTCCATGCACCGCCTGGTGGCAAAAGAAGGAAACTTGGCCATTGTGCGGAATTCCCGGCAACGTTCATTTTGATAACGACCACCTTAAGGTTATCTCTCTCCTGCCAAAGAATTTGTCTACATACGCTGTCTAGTTGACTGCTCTAGGTCTGCCAAGCGTTGTCCTTATATTTAAATGCTTGGACGCGGAGCTCCTCTAAATAAGCGAAGTTCTGGCGGCGCACCCTAAATTTGCTGGCAAAGGCGGCTCCTCGCAGTTCACATCTTGTTATTTCCTTTTATCTGTATATTCTTTTCTCAGTGTAGCAGACAGAGACGCCCTTACTGCCTGGCGATAATTGAGCTCTTCGCTTATAGGCAAGCCTCCCACTGACGCATATGCTGAACGTTTATTTAGGGGCAATATTTTGTTTACACTGGCAAAAACTCTAAAGGGAAGAGAAAGAGCTGCTCCCTGTGTTTGTTGCTAAGCGTCTCTCATCAAGTTCGCATCCACCGTGGAAACAGAAAAAAAAAACTTCGGATACTTTTTGGACGTTTAGAGCAGAGCGTTATAGAATGAAGGCGGAAAGCAAAGCCTTCCGGCATGATCCATTATATGGGCGTTCGTTGGCAGGAAAGCCTTCTTACAGAAGTGCATCATTATAGAAGCACTTAGGGAAATTGAAAGTCCTCTCTTTGCAGCACGCGTATGTGCATTACTTGAATATCAAACAGCTGCTCGTTTTTGCGCTGCACAGTAAGATTTAATTATGAGCGCGACCTAATTGCGCACCGCCTCACGACCTGCCGGGCTGCGATATTAATTATTATTTTTGTGCGCATATTCAAAATAAAAAAAAATGCGTTATTCTAAAGTTCAGATCTAGGAAAATATGTAACCTCCACAATCATGCATCATTATGAGCTGCGTTACTGTTTTGTATCTGCAAACCGAAGAAGCAAATAGAAATGCTGGAGAGGACAAGTTCGACTCTGGCATGTCCAGACTGGATAATCAAATTTTTTTACATTTGTCAGCACCCACTTTTAATGAGAAAGCATTTCTTGCATCATGAGTGGCAGGGGCAGGATGTATCACTAAGGGCTGTGGACAGGAAGTGTGGAGAGAGCATGTGTTCATGGACTGTCCATCACCAAGAAACAAACGTGAATCGTAATGAATTTAAAGAATTGAATAGAAAATTGAAATAGGGGACCTGTTAAAGTAAATAAATAGATAATGTAGCAATTAAATTCGCTAATTAATCCAATTAATTCACGAAATTTGTGAACGACTAGTAATTTTTTTCAAAATTAAATTAAAATAGTAACAATAATGAAGTTAACTGGTCAAAGTCAATCAAAATTAATTACTAAAACTATTTCTTGTGAATAAAAATAATTGCTCTTTATTTTATTACGTTAATAATAAAAGTAAACAGTTAAATTACTGTCAATGACTGGCTAAGAAAAGAGATCATTGGCCGGTGTCAAGCGTATTTAGTTGCACGATCAGGAAAAGTTCTAGCAACGCGACCCATGTCTTGGATGTGGTTGAATCGAAGTTCGAGCCTAATGGTGTGCAGAAACGCTAACCAGGTAACGATTTAGTAGCTATAATAACAAAGGAGGCAACGAAATTTGAAGTGATTTCACTTTTCCACATGTAAGGAAATTTAACTGCATCTTTATTTAGCAGCAGAAAAAACAACCATGCCGCCGATGGGATCCGAACCTACGACCTCCGAATATCGCGTGCGGTGCTCTACCAACTGAGCTACGGCGACGGCTGTCCAATCTGCTGCTCTCGTGGCTATTTATGTTTATTGGGTGTAAGCGAACCTTGAGAGTGCTCACCACCGCCACCCTTGTCCAGAGCGACGGACGTAGCACGTCGTGTATTACCGCGAATGTGACGTGCAACGTCATCTAACGGCGAGGGCGGAAACTATGCGAGAGCCATCTTATGCTACCTATGGCATCATGACTGCCAGAACCGAGACCCTCATTAAGCTATTAGCAGACAAAGTTATGGAAATGAGGGGCTCGTTTGACAAACTTATGAAGGGAGCCAACAGTCACCGAATCCAAGGTGCACAAGGGAATGTTTAATTTTTTTTTAAATGTTAGTGCTGATTAGTGGGATAATAATGCTTCGATTAATCTATCGCTTAAAGAAAATTACCTATAAAGCAGCAGAAAAAAACAACCATGCCGCCTATGTTATCCGAACCCACGACCTCCGAATATCGCATCCGGTGCTCTACCAACTGAGCTACGGCGACGGCTGTCTAATCTGCTGTTCTCGTGGGTATTTATGTTTATCACGTGTAATCGAACCTTGAGAGTGTTCACCAGCGCCACCCTCGTCCATAGCGGTGGACGTAGCACATCGTGTAATACCGCGAGTGTGTCGTGGAACGTCATCTAACGGCAAGGGCGGAAACTGTTTGCCCTACATTGCGTGTGCATAGTGCATTAATAGTTCGTTATTATCAAACAGCAATTTCAGAAGGAGAATCGCTCGGGCTGCTGTATCCATGTTATTTTTTAAGCATAACCTGTTCAGCGTTGCACGTCTTTTCCCTTTGTTTCGCGTTTCTGTCACCGGTGTGGAAAGAGCAACTTCACAGCAAGACTAACCGCCCAGCCTCTAATGAGTAATACGCCTATATGGTAGTATAAAGAGCGTGAGCAGTACTATAGCGCACCCCCTTCTAGAAAAGGGAGTGTGCTAGACGACAGATTACTTGGTTTTCACCCCTTTCTATTTAGAGTGCACCTGCCCAGAATAGCAGGAAGACTATAAACGCTAAAGCAACACCTTATTGCTGTGAGGACTAAGGCTACCTGGTCACTGAATTTGAGGCGGAGCGATCTTTGATTTGCAGTCAGGAAGATATACGGGAGTCTAGGCATAGTCGTAAAATGGCGTTCTGAAACGTCCAGGCCAAAAGACCCCTGGTTCTGATCACCACTAGCAAAGCATTTAGGAACAGACCAAGCGTAATTACGGCTTCCTCGGGCGGTGTGCTATTTAACACCTTGGGCTTCCGAACAATTTTATGAATTGTAGCTACGTTACAGTCTTGATCACACAGTAACTTGTAGAGGATAACAAAAGTTGCTCCGAATTTTATGAATGCAATGTTCATTATTTTTGCGGATTCATAAGTATAAAACAGATTAAGTGTTTTACACTGAATTAGTGTTTCAGGCATGTGTTAAAGATCATCCGCCTTCTTTATAAGGCATACGTCCAAGGATCTATGTCTGCTCTTGTGGCTTGGAAAAGTTTGCTACGACACACACCACCATTACGAAATTCGAGGAAAAGCAATCGAACGCGGTCTGCACCATTGTATTGCATTCAGTATAATAATGTCGGTTGTGGCATAATAAATCTGCGGGCAAAAAGTTGAGGTTCATTATATCTTTTTTATAGTCGCATATATCATGTCCTGGTGTAGTCAGCCTGATCATAATTAAGTTTGTGAAGCTACACACGTAGGAAAGATGCTTCTTCAATTGTTTCCTGGAAACACTTGGCACGAAGACGAAATGTTGACGGGGTAAAGAAATTCACTACACAGCTACCATTGTGTAAAGCCGGATTTAGCCGCAGCTCTTAGTCAGGGTGAATATAGTTCAATGCATATTCTTTCCTAAAATCAAGGATGGTCATACCTCGTTTTGTGCGGATGCTTGGCCATCACTTCCGCCGTTGCGCCCTGCTGAGCTTCCTCAGCGTAATTTCCCGTCGTCGAGCTCCACAGTTGTTAGAGACCGGCTCCAGAGAAAGATCGCCAAGCCCTCGTGATCCTTAGGGCCGTAGTCAACGCCGTTCGCCCTCTGCTACAGGCTCTGCAATTACAAACTGGTCGAAGCATCTTAATGTTTCTGGAATTCCTGGTTCTAGCGCTTCTAGATATTTAGAACACATTGGCTGGCCAGCTTCCCAAGTTTCGTTAGGAAGGCCAAGGCGATGCGGTCTTACAGTGGAACGCAAGAGGCCTCAATTCTCGAATCTCAAGTTTCCGGCAAAATATTTTAGCAACAACTTCCGGGTATTGGTCATCTGTAAGCCCGACTTATCCAAAGCAATAAGTATTTTCGGGTACAATCTTTTCTTTGCCCCCACACTCGGGGAGCGCAGCAAAGCTCTGGTCTACATCCGCGATGACATGACGTACGTTTGCTGTTCAGTTAAACCCTACAATGACAATCAGTATGCTTGCTTCACAGTAAAAAAAGAAAGCCTAGAGTTCACACTGATTGCAGCGTATGTTTCTCTCTCCACTCAGGTGGACTCTGAAAGGCTGAAAGCCATCACAGAGGCACCCTGGGCTCCTTGGATTATTAGCGGAGATTTCAACGCCTAGCATCAACTGGAGGGAGTCTTATAATGAATGCCAGAAGAAGAAATCTGGCCTTATTTGCTTCATATAATGAACTTTATGTAATGAATGACAGCAACCCGGAGTACCTGCGAGGCAGCGCCTGCAAAAGTTGCCTGGACGTAACGCTAGCTTCGCAGTCTCTGCACTGGCGTGTCCACTGGTTTAGTGATGTAGAGTCCGATGGCATTGACCGCATACCCAGCTATCTCAATATTTCAGGTCTCGGGGTGACCGGCCCAGCTAAACACGCGCTCATCGATTGGATAGTTTTTAAAAGACATTTGTAGGAGGCGTGCAAAGGCGCCCTCACTTCTAGTTTGGAAGACATTATAGGAAGAGCAATCAAACCTGCTAGACGCTACCTCACGGCAACCTGAATGCGCCATGATTAAAAAATAAAATTAGACCCCCACGTTCTATACTCGGCGCTGCGCAGAAAGACGTTATAGACAGACAAATTTCTTAAGAGACCTCAGAGAGGCGGGACGTTTCCAAAGAAAAATCAAGCGACGAACTGGTGGACCAGCTGGAGGACCCGCGCTGTAAGTCCTGTAGGTCTCTGGAGCCTTGAAAGCTCATATCCCTCATTCGGCGGACGGTGTGGGGCTTCGAACACTTCCACATCAAAGACAGCCTTTCTTTTTATTAGCTCTCCTTCAAGACCGTCACCAGACTGAAGTCGCAACTGAAGACAGCCGGACTGTTCTGGATGCAATAACTACATAGAATTTCCAGTGTGGTCCTCCTGCATCACGGGATTCAGTGATGGGTGTTATGTTATCCTCGAGGAATTTTATGGTGCCCTTAAAGAAAGTAAGCGTTCGTCTTCACCAGGGCTGGATGGCATTACAGAAGCCGCGCGGCGCTAGCTTGGCCCTGACGCGCGATGACAGCTACTCAGACTTTACAACCACTCGTGGCAATACGGGGTTGCTCCTCCCCGGTGTAAATCAAGTCGCATGATAACAATACTAAATTGAGGGCAATCCCTCTTAACCTCCCATCATTGAGGCGAACAGCTTCGGCCAGATTCATAGAAAATTATGGAAAGAATGATTTTTACGCACTTTGAGTGGCACCTTGAGTACTGTACAGTGTACCCTAGTGCCATGGCGGGATTCCGGCGGGGTCGCCTCTCCATAGACATCATTGCTCTTTTGTCCAAAGTTGAGCAACATAAACACCAGGAGCACATGTGCGTGGCACTCTTTCTTGATGTCAACGGTGCTTAGGATAACGTAACATATCAGGCCATCCTTCATGCGCTAGAGGCTGTTGGAATCGATGGTAGGATGTTTAGGTGTATACAAAAATATCTGACCAAACGGTGATTTTTTTTCATGTATTGAAGATGGTCCGATATCCCTGAATTGCACCTACCGGGCCGTGACCCTAGGCGCAGTGCTCAGCCCTACTCTGTTTATCTGACACTTATAGCACTCCCAGAGAACCTACCTAATACCATCCATTTCTATATGCATGCCGACGCCATCTGCATCTGGGCCTCCTCCGTGACGCGTCTCCAGGCGCGAGCAAGACTTCAGCAGGCAGCAATCATAACTTCCTATTATCTCCGAGGGCAATCTCAGCCGACAAGTGCGCTGTAGTGTCATTTACGCACAAACGTATGACTGAATATCCGCTCACTACCGACGGCCATATAATCACCACTTGAACTTCTCATCGTTTTTTAGGCATTATCACACCCCGCAATCTATCATGAAGCCCGCATTGTACCTTTTTAAAGAAAAAGCTATTATCTATCGCTCTCCCACTCAGATGTCTTTAAGGAAAATCATATTGCTCGTCCGTTCAGTCAATGCTGCAGCTATACGGATCGTTCTTGGTATTTTTACTGTATAGTACACCTGTGCTTTCGACCACATGCAAGACGAATTCGCGTGCCCTCCAGGCTGCACAAGGTCAGGCACTTCACACATGCCTGGGTCTTCGTCGCAGGGCATGAACAGTTGCAACCATTGTTATCCCCAAGGACTACCTCACATAATAACACTCTTTATGGCCTAGTTGGTGCACGACATTACTACAGATGATCGATGTGCTACCTTGTCACCCTACAGGTCCACATACATCATCCAACAAGGCTTCGCCAGCGTGACCTTGTATCAGTGCTGGTACAGAAACCACACGCAGCGCTTTCATGGTAATAACAGCCCACCAGTCATCCATTTTATCACTGTTCACCCCGGCGGCACGGCCTTTGTCTACGCTATGGTGTCTGCGGGAGCCATGGGTGCACTTTACAATAGCGTGGATAACAAAAAATGGCCGTGGTTTAGCTCTGGTTAAACCTGGAGTGATGCGATAGCTACAGCTGGCCGAGTAGAACTCGCTCAGTCGAATTGCAAAGTCAGTTTTTCACCGCTCCGTTCAGCTGGGCGTTCCATCTTCGTCTTTGTCCCTGGACATGGATTCACTCTTTCCCCCTCTCCGCTCTACCTCCCCGCTCGGTTTCGCTGGCGCGCCACGTTGCCGGCAGTTGCCCTGCACCACGTCACCAATCGCGTTACCAACCGCGTTACCAAGCGCCGTCACCGCCACGCTGAAGGCTCGAAATGCTGGCGTAATGTAGCTATCGCTACTAAAATTGAACTTATCGATACAGGCCTTTGCACAGTTGACACTCTTCCTACTCCATGTCAATTATAATGACCGCACACATGTATATACAGATGGCTCTATCAAATATACAAGTTCAGCTTGCACGAAGGTCATTCCTGCAAATCAGACAATCTCCACTAGGTCAGAATTGGCAGCTCTCGGCGCGGCTGCGCAGTACATCGGTGCACAAACGCTCCACAATTGGGCTGTGTTCTGCGGTTCAAAAGCTGCCCTCTATGTCTTAATTCTGCTTTACACCATGGAAATCACGAGCAACCCGTAGCCGAGATAAGACATCTTGAGCACCAGGCCCTAGATGAAGGGTCATGTTCACATCTTCTAGTGGCTGCCAGGACACTTTGGCATTGTCGGAAACTACGCAGCTGACGCTGGAACTCGATTGGCCCATGGCAGTACCAAAATTGTCCAGATACCACTGCCAAGAGCCAACGCAGCAAGAAATCTGTGAGTGCTTGGCTGAAATAAGACTTTAGCGTCATGGTCATCCCCAGGAAACTTGGCATGCCGTTTCTGCCTCCTCGGCCATATTCTTCTACTCAATCCTGCTTCAGGCCGCTCCTGCTGCGATGCTACGCTGTTGTGTCGCCTTCTACTGGGTAGTGCCTTTGACATATGCCTACTCCCACTTAATCAATCGCTATGGCACACTCTCCTGCGAGTGAGAATTTCAGGTGCAACGAGACAATTGAACGCCTTCTTTAAGCCTGCTTTCAGTATTAGCATGGAACCGCAGTGGTGGCCAAGTGGTTGAGCATCCGCCTCGCAGGCGAGAGGTGCGGGGTTCGATCCCCAGTGCCGCCGGGTACCCACCGGTGATACAATGGCTACAAGCTTTCCCCTGGTCTGGTGCTCGGCTTATTTAGGGTGAAATGCTTGGAAAATGGGTCTTCGACCCCACCTTGAGAATTTGAAAAATACCTTGTGCCATGGCGCTCTTTGGCCATAGATGCCCTTGCGCCATAAAAATCCTTCATCATCATCAACAGTTTTAGCATGAACGTACCCGCCTGTTTGCGACGCTCCGCCTTCCAGATGCTCGTGCGCTTACAGATGCCAACCTTCTCGATCCTTGCACTAAACCTTGATAGCAGAAGATAGCTGCGAAGGCGATTCTCAAGTTCTTTAAGAATTCAGAACGGAGTTCAAGGCTTTCAACATTCAGTGTGTGCATTGTGTGTCCAGTCAGTAATGGCCTACGAACACGTGAAAAAGTTAGCTCCCTTTTCTCTCTCCCCTTTCTATCTCTCCATCTCTTCCGTTTCCGACATGTAGCGTCGCCGCCTGGGCGTCGGCATGTTAACCTTCGCGCATTTCCGTTCATCTTCCTTTCTCTCTCTCTTTTCCTTCTTCATTGGTATGCTGCGCGTGGCGTCACTAGCATTCCACTCGTGGCACCATTGTGTTAATAAGACACAGTGTATCCAGCTCCAGTACCGTCATGAGTTTCGTCACTGCAGCTTGCCAGTTGTCTTGGCGCTGTGTTACGCCAATGTCTCAGAAAAAAGAAACGTATGCTAAAAAAAGAAAACTAACTCACTGCGCACATGAATTCCTACTGTAGAGTGAACAAGCTTGGAGTTCCAATCCATGCGAAGTGCTCAGGTACTGTCCCTGTTCTTGCTCGTGATCTGTCCGGTGGGTCTCCTGTGTTTCGCTGGTGAATTCTATCTCACACTTGTTCAGAGGAAAGGCGTAGGTCATCTGCGGAATAAAAAAGTTGGAAAAATAAGAGACGTCAAAACAATCTATCAAAATTACGGTACAAGATTTGGTTCCTTACTTATGGGTCCGTAACTTAAGGATCAGCAAACAGGGTTTCTTGCATTTAACATACTCACACATGATGCCATGTGTATGCAACAATGGCTAAACATAGATTTCTCGCTTTTATATATGCTCACCGGGTTTGGACAAATGTATACTTCTCCACTAATATCCGACTGACCATGAAAGTTACCGTCGTTGCAAGGGTCTCGCCTTGCTGATAAAGTTTTCTGGATAAATATAAGTGAAATTTGCTTTTCTCCAAGAAGACGTGCCGGAATGAAGGCCAGCAGAACGTACTATTGCGATCAAAAGTTTACTGAAGGCGAGCATTCGGTAAAAAATTTACTTCGACGCAGTCAAAGTAATCGAGTCGCCTGAAGTGTATGAGAAGATGTGAACGCTCTATCTTCTGGTAAGAGCAACACACAACCGCGTCACGACGGAGAGCTACAATTATCATTTTTGTTAACACAGCATCCAGTATATTGTAGTGATAGCACGCTACATCCAGAATGTTGCCAAGGTATTGAGCAAAAACCAAGCGGCACAATTAGACGCGAACCTTATGAGACGCTCTGGAAGGGCAGCTGGAAACTTCGCACGAGTAGGATCCGCCGTGCTTGACCTGTGCATAAGATACGGACAGCATGCTTGAGCACTTTTGCTGGAACCGTCGCCTAAGCATGCGCTGTGGGCCCTGATGCGAGCGTGACGAGTGGCGATTGGTCACGCGTCCAGAATCCCAGTGATGCTTGCTCCGGTGAAGAACCATGGTTCCCGCAACGCAGAGAAATTGACTTCCCATTATGCACTGTGCGATACTTGAAGTATTCAAGTCTGGATGCTTGGTACCAATGAGGCAATAAGAAAGGATGGGAGAACAAAATGGCAGTGTTCGTATTCCAACTTGATAAACAGCCGAAGGTATATTTTTCAAAGTTTTGAATATCGGTGACTATTCACGGTAAAGTTACACTGATTTCAAAAAGGTGAGAGATGTAACACAAGGATAATCATGCTCATGCGGCTTTCAATCAGATTATTTGTGCGCGTCTGCGCTTTAGATCAAGTGATTGGAGGATCCAAGAGTTTACTAACATTTAGCAAGGCGGAAATTTGGGCGAGTTGGTAAGTGTTCATTTTCGCTCTCAGCGCAACACGAGCGGGACACAAGACGAAGGACTAGCACAAACAGGCGCTGACTATCAACTGGTTTTTATTGAAGAACGAAAAGCGTATAAATACAAACAGTGAACTACTTATCAATCAACAAATGTTATCTGCAAGGCACGTGGGAGGTCAGATAGCTCAATTCCCTCTCGCATAACGTTATGGAAGGGCTGCTGATACATTCTATGCCGTTGTGGTGAATATAAAAAGCTTCCATTATCTCGCGTGTTAATTTATTGTTATGTCGGAACAGGATGCACGTGTTCTTGTAATCGGGAACTCATTGGCACTTTTTGCACTGGAAAGACGCCTGGGCAAAGGGGTCCCCTTTAGTTCTCCTTTCTGCATGATCCTTTTCATGCCTGCATTGGCATTGCCTGCTGTGGGAGCCTGTGTGAGACAGGGGGTCATTTTTCCTGGTGTTTTCATGCTCCATAAAGCGTTTGTTAACGCACCTGCCAGTCTGGCCAATGTACATGGCACCGCAGGAGAAGGGGACCTCGTATACCACCCCTACCTCGCTAGGTATAGATGGCGACACATGACGCACCTGACAAGCATCCCTCTTGCTCTTGCCGTAGTGCCTCTGATTGACCTGTTTGGACATTGCGCTGTTTTCTAGTTGCAGCAAAGACGGCACCAACGACGTATCTGCCGCAACTTTTTTCAGCCCATGTGACAAGCAGTGTGCATACGGGACCACAGCCGGCTATTCCTTCTTTTTGGCTTCTTTCGGCTGAGCCTCATTCTTGAGCTGCCTAAGAAGTTTCTCCGCTGCCCTGGAAATGAGTTGATCTGGGTACCCGTTCACACGTAACCTGCCAGTTTGCGCCAAAATGCTCTCTCACGTCCTTTCATGGCAAGATTTCCTGAGAGCTGATTGCAGGCAAGATACGGCAATGCCCTCCTTTAAAAGCTTAGAATGGCCAGACCGGAAGTTTAGCAATGGCTTGGCAGTCCTCGGGCGATACCACCAACACAAGTTCCCCCCCCCACACACACACAGTGCCAAATCCAAAAACTGCAGTTCTTTGTTGCTGGGAACCTCAGTTGTGAACACCAGCCCACGTCCGCATTCCTTAAAAGTCTTCATAACATCGACCAGACTTCTAGGCAAACTGCCTGTTCGGGTGAACACCAAGTAATCGTCGACATACCGAAAAATTCTGACAAGTACCCCATCCAATCCCTTTTCAATTTCCCTATCAACCCTGCTTACAGAAATAAAAATTTACTAACATTCGTCTATACATAAGAACAGAAAACACCTGGCGATTCCACTGGCCGAAGAGCTATGTGCTCGCTTGATGTAATGAAATATACAAGGTAGTTTTATTTTCCTGGCATCACCAAACTAGTTTAGATGAGGTTCCATTACTTATTGGCTAATTAATAGGAATATCAATGATGATGGGATAAAAGCATTGTCAGCTCGATAAACACACTCAACCTAAATGAAGGCGCATCACAATGCTATAAAAAGTGTATAAATATTCAAAATTCCGAATAAACGTAGATAGCAGCTTCAGAGATCGCTTTTTCGAAGCAGACAGTGCTAGTATAGCTAATTATTTATTGTCCTTTTAGACACATATACATGTTTTTCGCTCTAAAAATTAGAGGGCTACCAGAGAAAAAAGAAAGCAGGAAACATTGGGAAACGGTTGCTTACTGCGCTATTAAGTGCATAGACGTATATGCTGCCTTGATGCTCATCGCCTTCAATTTAACCGTCGTCGGTTTACTTTTGCACGCTAAGAATATGTCTCATAGAACTTTTCAGGCTATTAAATTGTGTGAAACAGTCCAGAGTTAAGACTACCTATGCTTACAACAATGCCATCGTCCAGTTTTATGTACCCCAATCTAAATACAAAAAAATTGTTTCGACATAGAAAAAAGAGTAGAAATTAAAAACGCCGGGTCTTTTCTTCGAGCCGATTACAAGTGTCGAACCATTCATGGTGTAAAAAACGATAGCGGAAATTGCAAAGATTCCACAAAGCGATACGAAAAATGCGACAACAAAATGAAAGCATATCTAAAGGGCAACTTAAAAGGAATTGAATAGAATGCAGTCGACCTAAAGGCCGGTACTGAGAAACCGTCGGCGACACAAAATAAACTGGCGTTCTGACCAAGATGTGGCGATAGCTTGGGTGCTGCAAGACATGATGGTTGCCATCTGCATTGCTACAGGCTCTGCAAGGAGAGAAGACACAGGTAACAGCGTAAAGAACGAATATCTTTAATCAGAGTACATGTTCACGTCACACTCTTATTCTTCCTAATCCATCATGAAGATCTCTTGTTTTCGGGACTGCCTTTAGGTGCTGTCGTTCCAGGTTCTCATTTTATTCATAAACGGGGTGCAATTTGAGTGACGAAGCGAAACATGCATGGGGCCTACACTTGCCGGTTAAAGCACTCTCTCTTTCCTTCATCTCTTCGCATTGCTAACTTGGAAGCATTTCTGAACACACTGAAAATATTGAAGAGCCGATACAACTTTGACGGAATCACGTGACAAGTTACTCGTGTCTTTCTTCTGAATGAAAAAATCAATTTGAGTAAGAAATCAATGGTTCGAGATTCCTGAGAGTGAAAATGAGAGAGATCAATTGACCCAAATGAGACAAATCAAGATCAAAAATGGGGGGAAGAAAAGATGAGGAAACCAGAGAGGGCTGTATCCAACAAGGCCATGCATGCAGCATGCGCGTGTAGGATAAAACACTATCTGGTTCCATCTTTAGCCTAAATATTTACCTTGGTTTGTCTCGCGTGCGTGCGTTCGTGCGTGCGTGCGTGTGTGCGTGTGCGTGTGCGTGTGCGTGTGCGTGTGCGTGCGCGCGCGCGTGTGTGTGTGTGTGTGTGTGTGTGTGTGTGTGTGTGTGTGTGTGTGTGTGTGTGTGTGTGTGTGTGTGTGTGTGTGTGTGTGTGTGTGTGTGTGTGTGTGTGTGTGTGTGTGTGTGTGTGTGTGTGTGTGTGTGTGTGTGTGTGTGTGTGTGTGTGTGTGTGTGTGTGTGTGTGTGTGTGTGTGTGTGTGTGTGTGTGTGTGTGTGTGTGTGTGTGTGTGTGTGTGTGTGTGTGTGTGTGTGTGTGTGTGTGTGTGTGTGTGTGTGTGTGTGTGTGTGTGTGTGTGTGTGTGTGTGTGTGTGTGTGTGTGTGTGTGTGTGTGTGTGTGTGTGTGTGTGTGTGTGTGTGTGTGTGTGTGTGTGTGTGTGTGTGTGTGTGTGTGTGTGTGTGTGTGTGTGTGTGTGTGTGTGTGTGTGTGTGTGTGTGTGTGTGTGTGTGTGTGTGTGTGTGTGTGTGTGTGTGTGTGTGTGTGTGTGTGTGTGTGTGTGTGTGTGTGTGTGTGTGTGTGTGTGTGTGTGTGTGTGTGTGTGTGTGTGTGTGTGTGTGTGTGTGTGTGTGTGTGTGTGTGTGTGTGTGTGTGTGTGTGTGTGTGTGTGTGTGTGTGTGTGTGTGTGTGTGTGTGTGAGACGAACATGATCTCTTTACAACCAAGATAGTTTCTCAAGAGCGTCTTCAGTTTTTCTTTGCGCGCAAAAGCTGTCACGACCACTCACATGTATAAGTGCCTCTTGTAAGAGAATACGTAATGGGTTTCTCAGGGTTCGTGATTTGCGCAGCTCATAGCCGTTCCGCGTAACAACGCTAGTCAGCCGATATCCGGGTAAGCGGAAGTATACATAAGAGGTACTCAAAAAACAACCCGACAGTAGAGTTTCCGCGAGAGAATGATGTTTCTTTGTCCTGTGGGACCACGTTGCAGGAGATTTCTTGCCTGTGCCTCACTCCCATACAGGTTATGACATTTTTGGCTTCCCCGTCTCATATTCCCGCATCTCCAATCTCGATCCTCTAAGTGCCAGCCTTATGCGAGTCTGCAGCCGCAATGACTCTTGCGGGGACGTTACATAACCGCAGAATTCACTGGTTCGGTTTCGTTGTTTTTATGGCTCTTGTTCTCTTGTTACTAAGCAGTTTCTTCACTTGTCGGATGCTGTGCTCCTTCCTCTCTCTTTATGTGCTCGTCTTAGCTTTCGGTGCAGGGTTTTCCCGCCAACGTCTCCCTGGAGGAAATGCATATCCCAGTTGCTGCTGGAATTCGCTGTGAGAGGAAATAAATATGCGGAGATATAGGGAGTGAAGTAGCAAGGCGAGACAGGAAAGCAGTTTCAGCTCGCCTTTACGATGCTCACCTTATGGAAACGGCCACAAGGAACTATTCATGCAGACCTTGGATTTTTCATTTATCTCGGCGCCCACATTAACGCAATGGTTATTTTTTTGAAAGTTGAATTTTGATGCTTGCTTACGGTTCGACGTATGACAGCCTTGGTTTAATAAGTTATTTAAAGCACAACCCAACGCAACGCGTATCATTCCTCAAGGGAATGCTTCTGCGGCTTATGCGCATTTTTCTTGACGCTGTCAAGTTTTACAGCTTTTGGAATCAGTTTTCTGCTTGTTGTTTAGCCTATTCGCTTTCATATTCTGTCTAAAAAAATTCCTGGCGCCAAAATCTCAGTTTCTTTCGTAGGATATAAGTTGGAATTTGCAATTAGATTTATTTTCTGGTAGCTTTCCTCCGCAGCTACTAACCCAGTTTTTTTTAGCACCAGCAACAACTCTTGCTGGCGTCCTAGCAGTTCGCAGTGTCTTTTTCTGCGTGGTATACAGAATTTTCTCTACGTTTAAAAATCACGTTGTTCATTTTGATTGCCTATGGCGCTGGTGGTAGTCAGTTCCACTCAGAGTAATTTGTCGTCCCCTCCAACAGAACGCCTAGTGGCATTCATGTGACACTATGGAGATAGCACTTAAATTACTTTTATTGTGCTAGCCGAACGCTGCTTTGGTGGATGAATCTTGGCACTCTCTTCAAGATATCTGCTTCGCGCACATTGACCTATCATTTTTTTATTTGCTGCGATACCCGGAAAACTGGCACTAGTATAAAAACTCTAGAGCACTTTGTGTAATAAAGGTGGAAATAGCTAGGTAAAAATTCAATTGCGCGAGGAGGTTGTTCCGCGGTCAGCAAAAAAAAAATGCTTTCAAGCGGCTGCTAAAGACGCTGCTACCTGCCTTATGCATAGCATTTTTGACATTGCTATTTGGTTCATGATCTTTGAAAAACAACTGCGCGCTTAAACGACGACGACAGAGGAGAACATACACGACACACGCAAATACACTGCTGACAAATTAGACCTAGTTACCATTTATTTTCGCAGCGAACATTCATTTTCTTTTATGACAGCTTTTAAACTGCCTGTTCTAATTTGTTTTTGAGTTCAGCACAAGTCTTCAGATTAATCTCACAGAGTCTTCAGATTAATCTCACAGAAGGGTTCCCACACATTGTGTCATACTGCTGCGTTTTTGAGCCATTCATTTCATCCATCCGTTCTAGCTCTTAAGTAAGATGACGTCATCTTAACATAAGAAATACCTGTCCAAAGAAATCAGAGCTGCATGGTTAGTATTTCCAGTGGCATGAAATGGATAGGAAGATATGGAAGCTTAACAAAAATGTACAGGAAGGCATACAGAAACCTTTCAGACGTGCCCTATGCCTATTGGTCATGGCATTGCGGTGGTTTCGAAGAGAATACGTGGAGCTTGTTGCAGTGGGTGGAACGTCGACTCACAGCGACACTGATGTGAAAACCCGTTCTCCTCAAACTACCCTGTATTCAAGTTCTATATTTGCCTCCACATCGCTCCAGACTATGATAGCTTTCAATGCGCAGAGAACTGCCAGGTTCGCCGCTATTTTTAGCGGCATTTTGTTGTCCGCTGGTCTTTTATTTCCCGTGAGCGGTGCTCATTTTTTCCTTCGTTTTCGCGCCAACTATCTTTGAGGTGCAAGGGAAGCGTAACCTGAAACATCTTACTCATAAGCTGAAGGTACGCAGCGCTGCCAGTCGGCAGATATCCTTGTGAACGCCCAACTGCTGAGCTTTCCGGGGTAGGATCTTTTCAATTGCTTGCACTGAGCCCTTTTCAACGATCTGCTCATCTTTCCACAAATCAATGGCCGCTAAAACACGCACACGCACTGCCCATGAGACAATTACCCTACTCGCTTATTCCAGCGAAGCGTTCCAGCTCTGTAACTTCCTTCATGACTTTATTTATTTATTTTTCAGATGAATTTGTAACCAACACGTACACATCATTTCCTTGTATATTTCCAAATAATGTCAAAAGACACAATTCATTAGCATACAGTGAAGCATTTCTCTAAAGTTAAAGGGAACAGTGCAGTAGCCTGAAGTGAACAATCGCTCCCAATATTTTGAAATACTTTTGCTGAATACATACGGTAAATGAAACCCATTGTCAAGCTCGCTGTAGAAGTACACCTTTTCTTTGTTCGTCATTGCGAAGTGATTTTTGTTTTGTTGTGTAGTTGTCGCGAAAGAATTTTCAACGACTTTAGCATTCTCTGCGGGTTAACATTATGCCACAAATTGGCGCCTCTACACCCTGTCGTGTTCCAGTATACGTGAACATATAAGTAGGCCCATTTACGTTGACTTTCGGTGGTTTGTATTTCTTGCACCTACTTCTTAGAGAGCGCGGCCTTGCCGCTTTTTGAGGGCACCTTTTGCAAGTCACCACGGTCTCAATACCATTCTGGTTAGCATCTAAACTCACGAAAGTGTTCTATTGCGGATACGTTCTTTTTTGCGTTGCCGGCATCCAGCTTCTCGCTCGTTCACGTTATTGCACTTTACATGCAACCCACCACTGAATTCTTTACCTTATATGCATTGCTTTTCCTAGTGTCTTTTTTTTTGCATGGGTTAAGAATGACGCCAATCCGGCAATGTTCACTTTGTTTGAAATATATCAGCTAGCGGCGCTTCCACTGCCTTCCGTGCATTCAGAAATTTTCAAATGTTTGGTTTGGAGAATTTGCAAGCTGTCTATTTGTCTGCCGTACGTCTGTTTGCAAAAAAAGGACAGAACATCAGACTGGCTGACTGCGTTTCTATAAAGACGGGAAGGTAGGACTAAGAAGCAGAAAAATAGTAGAGACGGTCCCGCATCGATACCTGCTACAAATGCGCGAGGCTCTGGGTTGAGATTCGTTCGCCTGTCTGACTGTCTTTCTCGGCCTGATCCGGAACACAAGAGAATATATTGCCGCCCAGCAGGCTTACAGGACCTCACGGATAAAAGATTGCTTTCATTGCACAACTGCTGTGCGGAATAGACGGGTGGGAATACAACCAGAAGAAGGTCGATAATAAAGCGAAAATTCCATACAGGAGTCCAAGCAAGCTGATAAAAATATTCGCTATTGCTGACAAGAACACATTATGCACGTTGTCACTGTTGTCTCTCTACAGGGCACCATCTGCGCTGTCCTCGTTTTTTCTTCTTCCCATGATATTTTTCGCGCAGTATTCAGCCCCCCTTTTTCACTGCGTTTTATGTTCCGGTTCATTCTTTGAAAATCAGCATCAATAAACACACAGACGATAGGAAATGCTATATTTCTCTTGACGTCAACCTGTATATCCAGCCAAGCCAGACATGTCCATTGCTGACGTTAGTCCATGCTTAGTTCAGTTGAATTTATTACCTTAAACTTCCCCGGTAGAGAGCATTACATAAGGGAATGGTTTTTATACAAAGGAAACATCTCGTGACAAGTGATCACCCAACACAATGGACAACTAAAAGTCGTAAAAAAGAGTATGAGCACGTGGTAAGAGTAATAGCAGATGTTCCACTCTGTGGTGCCAGGTAGTCGTACGAGCTCGTGGGCGCACAACTTGAAACTAATAGCTGGTGCGTGGGGTATACGAGCTCTAGCTGTGATGTATGATGCTTGATTACGGGAATAAATGAAGAAATTCTGATCCAACGACAGACTGGCAAAGAGGCGTCGTAAAAATATCTCTGACAAACCAAATTCCGGTTTTAAATAAGAAGCGCTGACGCCATACGGGTGTTCGGAATGAGTGAATCTAGTAGTGCGATTTTGAAACAATTTAATGAGTCGATGAGATATGAAAAATTACTGATGCGTGCTCCTAATGGCTGGCGCGTATTCAAGTTTCGTCCTAAGAAGTGTCTTGTACGCGAGTAATTTAACATGCGGCGAAGCGTTTTGAAGATGACGCTTCAAAAATAGTTAAGTTTTGTTAGATACTGAGGGAATATTGTAACTTGTGCGTGCCAAGACAGGTCATGAGAATGGGTTGCACATAGGTGCTTATAAGATTGGAGAAGCAGCAGAGGTGTGTTAGAGATAGAGTATGGAAAGAGAAAAGGCTATGACGGCAGGAAATTTCGATGGAAGCGAAATGCTCGAGGCCCGTGTCTGTGCGTTGTCAGTGCAAGGTAAAGAACCCAAGGTGGTCGAAATTTCCAGAGTCCTTCACTACGGCGTCCCTCATAGCCTGAGTATCTTTGTGACGTTACACCCCCCTAAACCCATAAACACATATCATGTTCTCTTTTCTCTTCTCCCTGATAATGTACTATACTTCTCATACCGGTGCGTATGTTCTCAGACAGTCCATAAGATTCTCAACTATACGTGGCGCTTTTAAACATTATCTCTTGGTTCAATGCATAGCTTGGAGTCTTCAGAACACTTTACTTTGTTCGATATGGCTTCTGATAGATTTCTGCTTGAACTTTCCTCAGAGGCAAAAACTTAACCGTTGAGAAGGTGTTAATTTCCTGCCCTTTCCAGACGACTGGGCACGTTCTTCTCAATGACGACATAAAAGCGGCGGCAAGCAAGTTTCGGATGATACTTAATAACGCAGAAGCCGTCCACTTGACCCAATTTGTCCTTGAAGACTAAGCTAACAGAAAAAGCCGCAGATTTCTCCAACATACTCAAGTTGTGCAAGAAGTACATGTATCCTGCGCTTTTTTGCACTCCGCTCTTTTTTATTTATGCCACTTGTGCTTCGAACGTAAGAGCTGTCGTTAACATTTCAAGTACCTAACGCTGCCTATTCCGTTCTCCACATTCCAAGCCCGCAGAACGTTCTTTCAAGATGATCTTGAAGGGTTGAGGATAGGGGGGTATCGATTTGGGCGACTCGCATTCTCAAACATAGTTGAAGACTCCAGCAACCTTTATTCCTCATTCAGTGCAATTGCTGGTATGTTTCATAATCGTCGATGCGAAGAATCCTGTCCGAAGCAGCCTCTAACAGTAACTTCTGAGGGTGTTGCTTTCCGTGTGGAAGAGCGCATTTCTTTTTAATTCCACAGTAGTAATTTATGACGGTTGTGTAGTCGAATAACACCTCCGTTTCTCCAGCGCTGAAAGTACGCGGTGTCAAAGACAAAAATTTGCTCTAGAGCGCAGTGTAACGCACACCAGGGCACGAGTGGCTGAACGGAGGCGCATGAGCCTCACGAGCGTATTCACAAAACGACAGTACCGATTGGACACAGTGGGTTATTTGCCACTCGAACTGGCGGCGGCGGCGTGATGTTGGTCTCACTGCTTTTTTCTAGACGCCGCTTCTCGCTTTCACTTTCTACGCTCAAGCTGCTGCACATTGCCGCGGGGCCGCGCCTTGGCAACCAACGGCTTCCTGCCCTTACCACGGGGCTCGGCAGCAGCTTCCAAAACCGCGGACAAACCTAATGCCTCCAGTGTAGCCTCCTACTGCCGCCTTCGACACTGACGCTCGACCGCGGCTTGCAGCTGGCGGTGACACTCGGTCTAGCTCCTACGTCGGTCAGCGAGAACGACGGCATCGTTCCAGCGCCAATGCGTGCAGTGTCGCTGTTGAGAGCATTGACGAGAAAGAGCCGGTGATGCTGCTTCCTCCTTTTCCTTCTGTTGCTTCTGCTGAAGGCATTCATCTGCAACGGCACAACCTGACACACTGCGGTGCCAGCCGGTCGCACCTCGCGCTACCTTCCTCTTAGTCCGGTAGGGCGCGCTCACGCCTGTTGAAGTACCCACACACGACCCCGTGATTGTAGGGTGCGAAATAGCGCGATGTATAACATGCTTGACTGCATTGCTGAATTACACCCATAGAAAGCTTCCGCTCTAAAACAGCCTAAGCACATACTGCGTAGGGCCTCCCCAATGAGCACAAACACCATAAATTCTTGGCCACGGGTGAAGCTTTGGGTCCGGAAAAGTTTCCTATAACAACTTACGCTGTAAAATAAGTCTCCCACCACATCAAGCGTTTCGAGACGCAAGCGTTTCAGGAAGTAACCGCCAAATCTACGCTTCGCGCAAGCCAAACACGGCTCGCAGCTCGCTCTCTCACAATCGATGCCGGCAGCCCACCCACTGGAGGTATAAAGCCGTTGCTACCATAATAAATGCTAAGGGGCAGCGAGATATAATAAAACGCGAGGTAGCGATACCGCTTAAGCCTGCGTGACATACGCAGTCCGGGCAGGCCGAAGCAAATGACCCCGAATCAACACTGCAGGCATGCAGTTCCACGTACTGCGTTCTCCTGCATGAGCACCATTGCGGTTAATGCCATACGTACGGTTCTGGCTGTATACTTTTGGGTGAGGGTTGACACCGCTGCCTACCGTCGATCAACGAAAGAAATGACTTGCGATGTCCGGGGGGAACGCCTCTCTAGTTTTCTTCCTTCCTCCGCACCTCTGCCTGACGGCAGCGTTCAGAGGCATATGATACTTTTCTGCCCTCCAGCGAACGCCAAACTGCGGTGTGCTGGCTGCGTGCTCTCGTACACGCGCTGTAGCATAAGGGGAGTGTCCTCTCAGGGCTTGTTCTAGAAAGTGAGCTCTTTTATTTGCCCCGCTTTTCTTACCAGGGCGTTTTCATTCATTCTGCGGCATTCCTTTGAATATTCACTGTTTTCTGACGCACTTGCGTTTTCTTACTTACGGAGGCAAAAAGCGTCGCGTTTGCGGCACTCGCAGTCTATCTTTTAGCTTATTTAAAGTGTTCAAACTCCTTGAAAAAGCAGCTGATTTAATGGTCATTTCGTTTCTTTTTATATTGCTTGATTCTTTAGAGAAGGCAGTCAAAACAAAATCTTCTTCCTTTTTCAGTTTCATCCTGTTGAGACCTAAATTTCAACATATTGACAACACAGGTGTTGCTCCTGCTCTCTGTGCGACCTGAAGAAAAAGTAAATATCTACGATGAAATATAATGAGCTGATTTCGAGCTTCATCCTCTTGAGTGAGAGGCAGCATGGTAGTAATGGAATGAGTACGTACAAAGCACATAGTATCGATTGTATCGTAGTCAGCTGGATTGCTTACTTAAATCTTTGCACAAACGCACATTAATTTCCTCTTATAATATGATGTCATCCCAACTAAAGAAATCTGCTTCAAGCCACTTTATTGTAAACTCATGAATAAAAAATGACTTTTTGATGTCATGTGATCGCTTGCAATTCACTATTTTTCTTAAACGTACAAAGTGTTTCATAATAGAAAGTACATCTTCTCTGGAGCTCCTTTGCATTTGAAATTATGTTCAATTTGTAAGTCGCAGCAAAGTCTCTTTCTTTGTCTGTTTCCCTCTATCTGAAGTAACGGAACGTAGCCGGTGGGTAGTGGCAGAACAAAGAACGTTTATTGCCGGGTGTTGCTGGCTTATAAAGACCGGAAAGGTCACATGACACATGACTGGCATGATACGCGGCACGTGTGACACAGTCTTGGCTCAAGCTATACATCAGCCTGCGTGCTTGATAACTTATCACGCGTACTTGATAATACTACATCCCTTCCCCCTAAGCTGGAGTAAGTGAGACGATCCGGTGGCTTCCGTGGGCGTGTCGAGCGACGTGGTGGCTGGTCTTCAGCTTGAGAGCGGACTTCCCGTGTCTCCGTACCTTGATGATCTTCTGTCTCCTCAGAGCTACTTTGAGCTTCGTCAGGGGTCCGGACTGGGCTCGGCTCGCTTGGTGTTTCTTTTTCTAGTTTGTCAGTTTGAAGTCGCAGACAGCAATTCATTTTCTTCTTGTGGTTTCGGAATTACAGTGTTTTTTACATCTTGCAGAAATAAATGAGTTTCTTCTAGCAAGAGTTTGTTTAGAGATGCCACTTTAAAAATTTTTTGCCTTTTTCCTTAAATATTTATTTTCTTAGTACTATTGACCTCTTTTATTTTTGTGTCGCTAGGCGCAAGAAAGAACTGCTGAATTCGATTGAATGCGAGGGTTTTTATATCATTAAACCTTGATCAGCATATTTTCGTGAATTTTGATTTATAAAATGATAGCGATCAATCAAATTCATCGCAGCCTATATCAAGAATAAATGCTTGCTTGTTTGCTTTTTCTTTTCTGCCGCCAGTCAAATAAATAGCTTTTCAACAGTACAAAACTGTAGTTTTTTTTTGTTCTGCTTAAACAAATAGATTTGATACACGCGGGATACACGATGCGTGCAATCTTGCACAATATTGTTCATACTCCACCATATGTTTCAACATGCAGCTAGACGTAACCGTTGCGTAATTTTAGTCCATCGAAGCTAACGCAAATCTTTTTCTTGAGAATTCATAAACATGACTAGTATGCAGCGGTTCACGTGACAGTAGACCACCTATTTTTGCCTGCATGCCGAGCAGAAACTAACGATTAATAGAAGCTGTCAATTCCTCAGCGCTTTATCGTTCTTTCAGAAAGCTTAGAAAGTTTCATCGTGAGGAGACGTAAATAACACGAGAATACTGCTCTTTAAATGCGTGCATTCTGAATAAAATACAATAGAAACGATACGGACAGTCAGGACATTTTTGAGCTGTCGGCGTTGAGCCTTTTCTTGGCACAGTCTAAAAGAAGCGGTTATGTAGGAACCGTCCGATTTTGGGTCTTATCATCGCCGGAGCGCAGAAAAAAGACCAAGGTCAACTAGGCTAATACGGCATCGTTTTCGGCGCGATAACAAACAGTGGATCTATTTCCGCGTGATCAGAAAAGCGTAAGTTGAGTGTGCGGTGATAATTTAGACGCTTTTTTTTTTCAGGAACCGCGACTAGATTTGAAAGTACCACGATCAGCGCCTTTTTCAAGCCTTTAACAATAGTTGGTCTAGTGCTAAGATATGTCACTGTGTGTATTTGAAACCTGAACTTTTGTAAAATTTTCAACATCCACTTTCTTAGGAACTTAGGCTATGATAGCAAGAACGACCACTAAAAAAATACACATATACTATTTGTGTATCGCAACTGTCGAACAGACAATTGTACTTTTTTTTAATTCTAGCCTCAGAAATCTAGAAAGAGCTACTGAAACGAAACAAAAAGTGTTATTTCAAAAAAATATAGAAGAATGGTATTAATAATAATAATTGGTTTGGGGGAAAGGAAATGGAGCTGTATCTGTCTCATATAACGGTGGACAGAATGTTATTCCGACTTATGGTAATTAGAAGACAATCTCTTCGAGAAAAACGTCCGCTTTTTATTGTTTTTGTTTTGTTGATCTATTTCTCATGTCATTTCAAACAATTATTGAGGGCGCTAAAAATTTTGGCAATTATATAGCGGAACCAAGACGTTTCACCGGCGCCAACAAGCTTGTATATCGCAGTTACTTTTCGGCGCAGTTTAAACGATTACAACTGCTATCAAGTAAATTTTAACTGTTCTCAAGAATTGCATAACTTTATTTTAGACAAAAGTTTCATGCCCGACACTGTAAAATTTTGAGGGAGCGCTAAACGCAGACCAAATAGATTAAGTTCCTAGCGATGCGTTTCTTCGGCACGAAAAAAAATTGATGCAAGGTATGCTGGAATGGTTTTAAGCATAATTGTCGTTATGAAGCAAACAAATTTTAGCCACTCTTTTTGTCCTTCAGGTGCAAAGCACATGCAGAAATTCATACAGTAACTCTTGCTTTAAATTCACTTTAATGCGCACGAGTGTGTCTGCTCTCGCAATTAAGCAACTGCTTCAATCACCATGGCGCAGGAACACGGTGGTCTCTTTGTCGAATGGGGATTGCCTTGATGGAGGTCATCACTGAATTCCGTCTCTAGATGGGATAAGCTCTTCAGTCGTCGATTTCTCATCAGTGTTCGCGCCCTCTGAAGCTCAAGGTTTATAATTAGAGCAGGCGGTTCTTTGAACGAATCGGGCGGGCATCGTCCGAACGCAAGCCACTTTAATAACGACCATTTCAGGAAAACACATATAACGATAGCTGCGCATGGAATGTTTGGAGACCAGAGCGTCGAAATGCACTGTGCTATTGCGGACAATGCAGGAAGTGGTTTCAGTGAGAAATCGTCGAAATTGGGCGGAATATTGTAGCCCCTCTTTCCTATTGGGCAGAATCAATGGCCCAGGGTCGACGAGTCGAGTGAGGCAAGTGCAGCCATTTTTTCTTTCCGCAATGGCTAAGGATTAACTGATACACTGCAGAAACATCCTGGCGAAGGATTTTGCTGAAGTGACAGTACTAACAAGGGAATAGGCTTGGGCAGGTTGGTAAATCATTGTAACACGGGAAGCATAGCGCAGGAAGAACGAAGGACAAGACGAGACGGGACAAGCGCCCACGTTGTCTTCCGTGCGCTTTCACACTGCGGTTTGCGATGCAGTCGTTTGAGCTCTCTGTCCACGTTCTTGCCTGGAGAGCCCAGGAATGCAGTAATTGCCCTTCTCTTACCAAATATCAGTTGCAGTAAATGGCACCAGTTAGCACATTAAAACACCCTCGACTGAGTTAATTTCTATATGGCGCCTGGAAACGTATATGTGCCCAAGGCGAATCTTCCATTTGTACTCGTTTATGAAATTTATGTCTTGCAAGCTGCGAATACTGGACTCTGCATGCTATGAACGCCTTTAGAATAATGCGCAATCCCAGCGTCGCCTGTCGCTCGCTGGAAAATTGTGTGCATGCAGCGCCAGAATGCTTATGATTGCGGCGAAACGTTGTTTTATTTATTCCTTGCCTGCGTTATCCTTTACTCATCCCACGCAAGCCGCCATATACTTTTTCTCATCATTAGCGATGCGAACAGATTCTTGTCGTCACCTTCCAAAGTTCGCAGCCGAAAGTGGCGATATTTCTCATCTTCAACGACCACCGCGCATATATTCTGCTACCGCCCCAGCCGATTTCTACCTCTTTTCTAACGCAGGTTCACACAAAGAACAGTTTCAGGTTTTCCCAGTGTTTCCCATACCCTTGATGCCGGCGTCCAGGCTATCTCTCAAGCCACCTGACAATATAAAAGCTGCGGTGGTTCGCGGGATTTGCCATTCGCTAGCTGACCCCAACGTGGCAGAAGCGGATCCAATCCCTGAGTTCAGTGGAAAGAAAATTAAAAGATTCCCCGGGGCTGTACACTGCTCTACGTTACGCATGTTTCTATTAGGTCTGAATTTTCATTGGCATCGTGTTCACTAGAGCAGGATTTTCCTCCGGTTGTACATCCTCGCCTATGTACCGGCTCTTATTGCAAACTTTGAGGCTGTAAAAACAAAAATTCTGGCGATGATGTTCGACAACCCTCTAAACCGAAAACCTAACCTGACGTTGGAAACTGGCTACTATAGAATACTTGAATGAATTGTTCTTGTTGAAAATAAGCGTTAAAGAAGCACCGCACCCTCCCCCCTCCCCCCGCATTTCAGACACATGTCATTATGCGTGGCTGATCGAAGTTGCAGGATCTCGGTAAGCTAGACACTTCTTGTGTTACATCACAGCCAGTGGACTGTTGCTGCTGAGAGAAAAGGTAGCTAAGCTAACGAGCCATGTTAATCATATCAGTTTTATTTACACGGCTAGTAAAAAAGATACATGTGAGGCATCCTGGCCATTAGCGTTCTCGGCTAGACATGGGCCCATGCAAAAAGTGCAAAAATAATCATAGTGAAACAAGTGACCATTATACATCATATTCATGTACAACAGTTATGAAGTAGTTATTACAAAGGGAAGCGAAATAATCTAGAATTTATACAATAGTTAAAAAACAAAGTTATATGCATGTAAGAAAAACAGTTCTATAACAGAGTTGACTATTGGTTGCTTCGAGCAATTTTTTTATTTCGGCGATTGAAAAGTGACCTATATTTAAGTTAGCAGGTAGTTGGTTCCCAATTATGGCAGTGACATAGGCAGTAGTTCTTTTACCGTTCACATTGTTAACAGCCGGAAGGTTAAAATGACAGCTGAAAAAATTTCTAGTTGGAGGAGATGGATAAAAGAAACCAGATGATGATGGAGGAATGTAATAGTTTAATATATGTATAACTTTCTTCACTTAAAACTAAGAGATTCATCTAAATTTCTCGTGTGGGAGGAGAGTGAGGAGAAAAATGACGCTTAAATCCCCCTCACAGAAATTTCCAATGTGTTTCCTTTGAGCGTGCGCAGCATACTTATTTTAAACTTAATATGCGCGCTCCCTTCACACAATGTTCAATCATTCATATTCCACCAGAAAAAATAGCTACCACAATCTAACCGCAAGAGCAATCGAAATTACCAGGTAGCGAATTTTAATCACAATCATGCACTCTTCGATTCAATGCAAAAGTAAGGAGTTCCGCCTGGACAGAGCCAGTCATTAAGCATGGGACAGTTTTGTCTTTTATGCGTTGGGTTCGAATCGAGCTGCGACACAAATCTGGCTCATCTGCTGTGGCTTGAATATTAAAAGCACAAAAAAAACGAGACTCAGGGCGCAAAGCAAGAAAGAGTAAATTTTTTGCGATTCATGAGTCTTTAAAAGCGTAGAGCTTCTCAGAAAGCCCTTTGAATGCTGCGGCTAAGAAGGAAGCTGTTTAATCGTGCTGAGCAAGCCATGATTTTTCGGCCTTCACTATGTGCTACTCTGTCTGCTTCCGTCGTAGCAAAGGCTAGATTTGAGAAGATTTATAAACATCAAAGATATCTGAGGTTTATTTTTTAATGACTTCTCAAGATATTTGGGGGCGTACTGAAAGAAAAAGTACAAGTTGAGTTCCGGATACATAATAAAAAAATTGAGAGTGGCTTTCTGTTCAGTTCTCAAGTACGTGTTATTTAAAGAGGAAGTGCATTCGATACGTCTTTCAATCCTGATTATTTTTTTCGTCCGGAAGCTAGCTAACCAGCTACAGCGTTGGCGAAGTAGTGACTTAAAAAATACGATTCGCCTAACTGCTGTGAAACTGAGCGGAAGCAGCAGCATTCAGTATGCTGTGGCTTCAGTAAAAAAATATTGTTTTCGCCAATAGTGCTCTTCACAGCGCGGTTACTACATATTACCGGATTATTGCAGCACGTCCTATCGCAATTGTATCTTATCGAAAAAACACATATTAGAAATTGGCTCGCTGCTTTGATCGACCTTCATGATCAATTTAAAATTTACGAGCCCTTTGAAAGAACTAAGAAGTGCAGGAAACATCTCATGACATTATGATTCAAACGCAAATATTGTCGTTTTTAACAGTATCATCATACGTATTTTTTGCGTTAAATAGTGGTTGCTACGCTGAAATTGAGGCTGAATTCTAAAAGCGCTTAGGCATACTGGCGCATATGAATTGATTGCCGTATTGAGTGTCTTTTATATTTTATCTCCATGTGCATTCTTTTCAATGCGTATTTTTATGCAAAGATAGTTGATTTTGAATATGACGCTGACTTTCTGCCAACGATCTTAAGACCTCATCTGCAATACTTCTAATTACATGATGATCCATAACAGCGCGACAGACGGGACAGAGAAGAGAGGACACAACACAGAGCGCCAAATAAATGGTATTGTCTAATGACATGAAAGCACTATCAGTACTTCGAATAACATGCACGCAGAAAAGAAGTTAGATGTGTAGTGTTGTGTTAGGCTTTGTAGCACGTAGGCAATACGGCCACTATGCGCCAAACGCAATGTTTGAAAAACTTCGATGCGTCAGAGAAATAGTATACGAGCAATCCAGTACACCTCTTAGCATGCGCCAACCTGACACGGATTTCTTAAAATAAATCTGCTTTTACTCTAATATGTAGGGCACATCACTTTCTACGCATTATTTTTAATTCAGAAATTTGCTATCGCACTAGCTTAATGATATTTCTGGAGCTTGAAAGCTCAAGAGCCGGTGCACCGCTGATTGATTAATTTGCTGTATATTTGTCGACGCCTCTCTTAATTACGTCATTAAGCAAGATGTATGCAGTTTACCTTTTCTGAAGTAAATAAAGAATACAAAATTAAAAGCACCTTTTTCATGCCCTTAAAGGGACACTGAGGAGAACCCTATCAAAATTTTTTTGATAGCAATATCTGATAGTTCGGCATTTCATGGCTTTGTTGACGCTTGTCCGGGAGCGAAAGATGCATTTATTTCAAAGAAATTTGGATTCGAAGTTGAAAAATGTTTTCCCGCCGCTCCGATTCAAACTCGAGAATTCTTATGACGACACGGAGAACTCTTATGACGACACAGAACGGAGTGACGTGAAACGCGACGTAAACAGAGACTCCATGATTTCTGGCGGGTAGCGGTGCGGTGCGCAACCTTCCTTTGCAAGCATCAGAGATTCATGACATCCATGAAGTAAGGAAAATTCCTCCATGGTGGCGCCTCTTGTCCTAGGAAGTCATCACGCTTGTACTTGCGAGATTGGCCTGTGGCTGCGATACCTGTATTTTGGTCCTTGCTATTTTCTACATTACAAGAGCTTTGTCTTCAGGAAGAGTGGCGTTTTTGTGATCAGGAGCTGGTATTCTATGGATACAAGTCAACTTCAATTTCTCCTCAGTGTCCCTTTAATGAAAGATATTTCCCGTCTTCAACGACGAATTTTTTCTGTCTCTACAAAGAAAATGCCCACGAACCTTATCACCCTGTTCTACAATATTTTTTAGGAAAAGTGTAAAGGGGTGTAGAGGTAGTATACATTAGGCTCTTCATTATTTCTGAGCGCATAAAGATTTGAAAGCAACATAATTTTTAGGTTTTCCTTTTTTTGCCTCCATACTTGATAGTTTGCATGACGAGAAGTTGCACGTTACGCCTTGGCTTAACAGCATAATTGTTCGGCTCTTGGGCGCCAGATGGCTAGTTCCTTCTCAGTTGTAGCGGCGGTGAAATGCATTTCGGTGCACGCGAAACAAGAATTTCGCGTGCACTGATGACTCGGTGCGCTGCAAAGAATCCCGGGCGGACGAGCCGAAATTGGCACCCCACCCCCTTTTCCTTAAACAAATAAAATTAAAGCAATAAATATAAGGTTTCAAAATAAGGTGGCCTTTCGTTTGCCACAATTGATCGGCGCTGATTTTATCTACGCACGAAAGCATTTGCGCTGGGTCACATTGCCGCGTTAACTTCTGGCTGCCTGTGCAGCCCACAAGCACAACTGCACATAAAAGGCTCAGTGGTTCACCCTGTACGTTCAGTTACAAACCACTGATGTACTATTTTTATCATTCTACATTTCAGCAAACACAACTCTGTCTTCTAAGGAACAAGGATTCCAGTTTTCTAGAGGAGCATTTGTTTCACAAGCGCTTGAGTATGAAAACGTGATGACTCTTATGCTGGTGTGCCCCGGCCGTAACGAATGTCCGGAGCTTCACTCGAAATAGTGAGCCACTGACCCATAAATCTGCGTCCTGTGGCATCTTCATAATTTGTGGTGGTCTTTTTCTGCCCCGTTGGCATTGAGTTCTATTCTTCTTTATCTTACCAAGGCCAAAAACAGCGGTATCTGTGGCCCATTTCCCAAACTTTAGTTATTTAATTTCATCCAGATATTGTGTACGAAGAACGGGAATACAGACATGAGAAATATTACGCTTCATAAATTCTACAAACGATGGGAACATGCAGAATGGTCTTGATATTTATCGTGCTGACTGCGCGCACTCACAAGCTTGTGATATCCAAATGCTGCCAGCAACCGCAGCCACGGACAATAAATGTGCTCTCTCCGCAAAAGTCAGTCTCTCAATGCCGGCACTGGTGGTCGGCCCTACAGCGGTCTGTAAACTGTGCAGAAATATATTTGAATGCGCTGCATGTAATATCAATGGACGGTACGTCTGCGAATTCAAATCTCGAAAAATCTCGAAAGAGGCCGGACAAAAAGAACTAGCGAAGAGAAAACATGTACGATAAGTAAAGGGGCATGAATTAAGAGGTCTACTCTGGACTATGATTTAGAAGCTCCTCAACCTAGGATAGTTTTTCATACGATGGTCATTCTTTATCCTGCCAAGGGGTTTTTGCTTTTGTTGGGAAATAATTCATGAAGGAGGTCGACAGAAAATGTAACTAGCGTTGCTTGACTGCACTTAGATTTGGAACGTTTCGCTGGTGCATAATTTAGGCTCAGAGGAAATGTAGGGAACAATGCCGCAACAGTCGTCGCAGCTTTCCTTTCAAATTAATAATAAAATGAGCATTGTGAAGCTGAACTTCCTGCCTGGGGGCACCCATGTCGCCGCAAAGTTAACCTCACTGAGTCAATCAGGCCAAGTCCTACGAGTGTAATAAACAGCTGTCCCAAAAGCTGGGTGTACTGTAATTTCGTCTCTTATGCAGCACTGTACATGGAAATGAAGGGCTTTAGCCATAATGAAAAATGACCCAAAGCTGCGAGAACAACAAGCTAAGAGATAAGGCTGGGCAATTTTCACATCATTCTCTTATACTTGATTGTAGCTGCTTTTGCCCTTTAATTTTCATCTTCGAACTTTTTAGATTACATTGATAACTGCGCCGTCCTAAGCTAGTAACAAAGTCAAAACAACCGGCAGACAGCCGAAGTAGACGATCATTCACTTCATATCCTAATATGTAGCGTCACCATTCACCAAAACATTCTCACACGCTGATCTTTAAAAACGCACTGATTCTTATAAAGATATTTTTCTGCGTAGTGGCCTAATCTTCCTCCTGTCGCAAAAAAGCTCGCATTTTCAATCTCTGGGAAACTTCTAAGACTTGTTGAACCATCGTTGGCTTCAAGTTGAGGCTTGCTCTTTCCGAACTTAGTACACCAAACGAGCACAAAGAGTCTAATCTGAGAATATAAGTACGCAGTGTATAGCTTCCATCACAATTATCTCAAAATCATCTCCCGGACATAGCTACATTACTCCTACCTAGAAGTCAGTGCTGAAAATAGTTTGGGGTGGCAAGAAACTTGAGATCGGCGGCCTAACACTGCTGTTCTTTGCAGTTTTGTCTTTTCTTCTTAAGGTCAGAGCAAACACAGATTAATCCACAAAAGAGAAGGCACCAACAAGCTCTACTGTCAGTTTGAGTTTTTGGTCGGTTGTCCTGGATTTGCTTTGACCTGCCGCCTTAAGAATGCCATGCACCAACTACCCGCGACAGTTGTTGTTTTTGTTACCCCCATACAATGGCACATGCCCACATATGGGGATTGGTCAATATTTGGGGGGCACAGAGGGTTTCTCAGGTAAATATTTCCTGGACGAAATGAAATGAATGCTAAGGAAAAAAGAAGTAAACCAGAAGGAAAAACGAAATGAAACAGGAACTGCATAACGTACGCGACAGATGTTTCACTGAAGTTCTCCATTCTTCTTTTTTAGCTTTTTATGTAGCGCGTGCTTCAGCATTTCGTATTACTAGTAATGGTTTCTTTCCTAAACGAGGTCCTTACCTACACATCATTTAATTATATGCAAATGTAATGCAGTGATTGTCATACAACATGCATTTGCAGAAAACTGTCGTCTTTCCTCAAAGTCCAAGGCTTATGCTTCACTTTAATTTGGTTCGATGTAGAAGGAAATCCTGCAGCACCCGACGTTCAAGCGCTGGCACGCATGCTCATGTCTTCGACTTAGTGTTTAGCCTTCTGAACAAGCATTTATCAGCGTTCATTCTTGTTTCGACATGAACCTACTACTCGACCACATTAAATTTCTTTTAACTAAAGATTTCATTTCAAGTTCATGTCTACGGCATTTCTGTTTTGTAATTCGCAGGCGAAGACAGTGAGGGAACGATCAAAGGTCGAAGTACCTCAACGGATGAGGCGTGCAGCTAGATCCACGCGAGGTCTAATTGCATCTCTAGCCGATTTGTGCGCGTATTAAATAATGAGAGTCGGTTTAGACGGCTGCACCGCTCAAGCAATTTAATCTTTCTTGTGGCTTCGCCGAGGTGAGAGCTTTCTCTATATTCCCGTTCTAACCATTCTCGCCATATTTCTTTGTCGCTTTCGTTCCTCGCTGAACACTTTTATTCCTCAGACTTCAATCCGATCTCCGTCGCTGTAGGCTAATTGTTTTGCTTTGCAGGATCGTTCGGTACGTCGGGCGACGATATTAGTTAGATAGTAATATCAGTTGATGAAGACAATGATGTACAATGTGTAGCGCGCGAGAATGTTTATATTAGTCTGATAGCAGTATTAGATGAAGAAGACGACAAAGTGTGATGCATAGCGCGAGAGTGCATTGCAGTTTAATGCTAGGCATCACCGGCTGCAGCGATAGCCTAGTGCTTTAGTGAAGTGGCCAGCGAAGCTGAACTGCTCGCGGATCCGTGGATTGCAATCCGAGTTACTGCAAAGTTGATTTTTATTTACTTATTTATTTATCGTTTGGCTTGTTTACACCGACGGCGGCGACTCGGCTCAAACCGCGAACGAGCACTTCAGAACTTCTCACTAAAATCGGCTCCTATTTATCTGTAACTCTAGTTGTCAACTTTTAATTTCGTAATATGGCACCCATAATTTGTCTTTCGTCTCTTCTTCATGTGTTTTTTTTTATTTATATTCAACTTTGCTGCCGTGCTGCAAGTTTTGGCCGCACAGCTATGTACTGACAAGATACACCGCGTAAGGAACCTATCCTACTGGCCACATGATACATGTCAATGTTGAGAAGCGGCACATATAGTTATATTCAGTTTCAGAAATGCGGATTGTCTGCTATTAATGTTAACATAGTTTAGATCAATAGACGAACACTGGATTATTCGGTTCCTACTCAGTCATGCCCTGGATCGATCTTTTTTGCTCCGGGGATTGCTTAGTTCGGGCAATTTTATTCCTAAACATTTGTCAGCACCTTGTAACCTATCATCAATTTCCGATCCACTACCCCTTGTTTAGCACAAAGTGAAGTTGGCCGAACACGTTCTTGCTACTTTTATCACTGCGCATTGCGTGTCCAGGCCCTCAATTAGTTGCTGACTCGAATTGCTCACTAGAATGTCATTATTGTGAGGCACATTCTGTTAATCCTTACATCCCATTCTTCCCGCAATAACACTCCTAATGCTACTCAGAGACATTCGGTGAATAAGAATAGATAGACTGTGTGCTTTTGCTCTTTTTCACTTGTACTTCCTCTTGAGGCGTAGCAGGATCAAGCGAAAAATTCCAAAAGAACCAATGCGTCTAGCTGTCAGACATACGTATTTTTATAATTTTTTCTTACCTTTTTAAGCATACAACAGCCTTCATGTCGCTTTTTTTAATGTCTTGGAAGCAAATTTCCAATACGTACTTCAATGCGATGGTAATGCAGTCCCTGCGGGACCACAGCGAAACAACAGTCGGACTGGTTGGGGAATGTTGATGAAAACTACAAAACAGCGCTAATAGACAGGACTGAAGAGAAGAACGCTGTCAGCGCTTTTGTCTGTGTTCTTTGTGCCATCTGTTAGAAGTGTTCAGTAGTTTCCATCAATGTTTGAAACTTTTCTTTGTATTGCTGTCCTGCATGACTGTATGATCCATGGCATCACTGGCTCTCGGCCACTCTCCTCAATTCGGCTGAGAAGAGAACCTTCGAGCAATTGTTTTGCGCGATTCTGGAAACGTTTAGTCAAGTCAGCAGGCTTTGGCCTTTCCTAAGGACTTCATGTCTCCTGGTACTCACAACTAAGCAGTTGTTTGGGGACGTGTAAAGTTTTAAAGAGGGGAAACGTTGCTGAAAGGCAAGTCTCTGAGACTGCGTGCGAAGGAAAAAATACTGATGCTGTCTAAAAAAATGTTTCTGAAAACATTCGAGCGACAAGTAGGAACATTCATTCATCCGGCAGTGTTGGAAATCTTTTTATGAGCAGTTTCAGTCAGCAAAGCGTCACTACTTTCGATGCCTCATGACTTGATAAATGACCAAAATGCTGTTATGGCGTAAAAAAACAGTTGTCAGCTTTTCTTTTTGCGGAATCCATTATAATCTTGTTTCTCTTATGGTTACGGGTGCTTAAATATGGTTTGGCTCTGCGAATAAACATCAGTCGTTAGTACGTGTATAATTCAATGATGAAACACCAGCAATAAAATATGAAGCGGCTTCGTGTAATTGGGAAAATTATTTCAGCGAATTTCTGCAAGAAGTAAAAGTGGTAAACTTTTGCGACACGAACTCCGGTGACTCCTACTGCTGATTTCTACACTCGAATGCTCTTGTATATGTTTTAGGTAAGCTGCAATAATGAAGGCAAAGCGCAGCTGAGGAGGGCTTCCTTCTTCTTCTGTACAATCTGTATGCACACTGAGTCCGCCCAACCGTCGACGCCATAAATATGAAACTTACGATTTGTCTAGTTTACACTCATGACCTAGCCTCCAAAGATTGTATCTTGATCTACTCAGTTAAACATCCTAAGCGTGACACTTACTGAGGCTTTAAAATGTCTATTGAAGCTCCCGGTTTTCGAGCACCGGCACGCTTTGCAGCCCGAAAGCAAGAAAGACGTACTCCAACTTCTTGTGTCCCGTAATTCAGGAAGGTGTGTCGAGTTGTATCACTTATACAGTCAAACGGAGTATATCGGTAGAAGCGAGGGAAATGGAAAGCCAGCAGCAGCAAGGAATACTGGAAAATTACGATCACATGTATTTTCCCTCTACGGTTAGGTGAGAATAATCCCGCATTTCTCGATTTTGAACTTTTTATCAAGTTATTACTGCGCTGTTTGAAGCAAGTGTGTTCCATTTATCAGGTTGTCCTGAAGAAAGCGAAAGTTACGAATGTTGAGAGAGTGCTCTGTGTATTCAAGACATTACAAAGAAAAAGAGAAAGCACGTCATATATAGTCGGAGGCTAAATCTCTAGGGTACGAAATTTGTTTGAAGCTTATTCTCCTGCAAGGTGCCGGAGGTTCCAAAAGCTCAACTACAGAATTTTTTTCGCTTTTCTAAAACCAAAAATACAGTATAGAAAAGCCACAGAATATTATGCTGTCATTTTATAATAGACCCTCACTGTAGCCCCTCTAATGTTTCTCCGGCTTTGGCAATCCTGGTTGAGCTTCAAAAACACCGCAGACTTTCCTTCGACCATTCTGGGCGAAATCATGTCGCATGACACTTCATGAGTGATTCTGCATATCAAAGGCAGCGTGTGAATTTCTATACAGTGGACTGAAAAAGAACGTCCTACAGGGGTTGAACTTGTGTGGCGTAGATTTCGCTGTCTTTTCTCGTCATAGCCTTCGAGAGCGCCAAACTAATCACGTGGTGCTAAGTGCCAGTCTGTTTTCTTTTACAAAAACGCAAATATAGCTATCAGGGAGCTTTACTCTACCTAGAGAGAGAGACACGTCAGGTTACGTTTTATATCGTGTTGAGCCTCTGCTTGAAAACTTGTATAAAACCATCAGTCCGTTTTTGTGTTTTCATCTTGAAATTAGCCTTTCAGACTTGCAAAGTTCGGCTACAGTGAACAGAGTACTAACTATTTTTATGACAGAAAAAAGGTTAGTACTGCGCGAATTAGAAACGACAGGAGAACAGGAACAAGCACGACAACACAGGCGCAGACTTCCAACTGTTTATTCGAAACCGAAAGGCAAATGCTATATAAGGGATGAACCTTAGCACATAACCATCACTGTCATTCACACATGTCTTGATTAAAATCTAGACCACATTAATCAAATTCTTTCGTTGCAGAAGGGCCAATAAACCATGACAGAGTACTCAGTCAACATGTCCCCATACACTCCATGTCAAAAAAATGAAAAAATGAAAAAAGTAAGCAATCTAACAATCAACCTGAGTAAAGGGGGTGAAAAATAGGCCAAATGAGAATGCAGGTGATCCGACCGACAACAAGAGTAAAAACTGAGAAAACGAGACAAAAATTACGGTGTCACATATGAAAAAACCAGCATGAGAGCATGTAAACAACAAAGAACACGTGTAAAGGTGAAGATTCAAAGAAGGTAAAAGAGTGGAATGAGGTATAGAAAAACAAGCATGACATGGACGGCAACAAAGAACAATTTCAAAGGCGAGCATAAATCCTGATGAAATTACATTTTCGGCCTTGGGGTACATACATCCAGGAACAAAGCTCGAAGAAATGAAACAATAATAGGTGGCAGATTGCTTACTTTTTTCATTTTTTTCATTTTCTTGACATGGAGTGTCTGGGGACATGCTGACTGAGTACTCTGTCGTGGTTTATCGGCCCTTCTGCAACGTAACAATTTGATTAATGTGGTCTAGATGTTAATCAGGAATGTGTGAATGACAGTGATGGTTATGTGCTAAGTTTACTCCCTTATATAGCGTTTGCCTTTCGGTCTCGAATAAACAGTTGGAAGTCTGCGTCTGTGCTGTCATGTTTGTTCATGTTCTCCTATCGTGTGTAATTCGCGCAGTACTTACTAACCTTTATTCTGCAATGAACAAACTAGTCCGCATGAACGTTCTACATTTTTATGACATTCGTCCAAATAGATACTCACAAGCTCAGTACAGTTTTAAGAAGAACATGATTGCTTGTCTTGTATTAAAAGACAAGTATATAGAAGAATTTTGCAGTTAACATCTGTTGTTGTCAATTAAAACGTCTACCTTCGACTAATATTTCCTACAACGTACAGTGAGCAGCACCATACGAAAGAAAGGCGGTCCTACGTAGAATACTGGCGCCGCATTCAGTTGTTTTGAATGCACAGCGGGAACTTCTACTCAATCTCATGCCAAAGGCGAACACCCATCCCTTTTTAGCTCATAAATCTTGTTACTTACTCAATGGAGCGTTTCGCCGCTTTGCTACAATATGGCCCCTACAATGAACCACTCGAGCATTTCAGTGCTTCGCTGGAGGCGTTCGACAGCAAACACCAGAGCATTCTGAATCAAAATGATTGGGATTCGGTGGCCCATTGTGACACCAAGCAGTTCGCGAAAGGCAGCCTTAGCCTTGGCTTCTGTTTAACAGATATTTATGAACGGCTCTTTTATGGTTTTTCTAAATATCTCTCCCCATTTCGTCTACTCGAACTTTCAGTTTCCTTCGCCTCCATTAATTTTCCAACCAACAAAAGCGTCCCCCTTTCTTCCCCAAGTAGGTTTTACGGTTTTTTGAGCCACGCGACCGCTCCTTCAGCGTGCCACAGGTCTGCTGTCGTATCGTTCGTCCTCTCTGGCCAGAAAGCGTCGTCGTAGCGGATACTTGCTGTACATGTAAAGGCCACGTACGCGTACGACCGCGTAAGTTGTGCGGAAACGAAATCCTCGCCTGGTTTACGAGACCCCGATTTTCCAGCTCGAGGAGGACTTAATTTAGCTCCCGGCAAAGTTTTCAGCTTCGCACACAACAGCACAGCGGACTATTCTTCCCTTGTGTGCGCAAGAAAGAAGTTCGTGCCTTTTGCTGTCAGTGTTCTACACGGGGGAGAGACTAGGATGAGAAAGTGCAGCGGCGAAAGAGTTGCGACGTACTCCACAGAGAGGGAATTTCCTCTTCTGAGGTTGTGTCTTTTCGAACCTTTAGGTGCACCAGGAATTTTTATGCGTAGTTTCGCGTAATGAACGCTCACCGTAATGTTTATAATAAAATGACGCGCTAACTGGTTCAGTGTACTGCTCGATGTCTACGTGGAGTTGTTTGGGCTGCCGCTTTCTTATCAACCCCACCGTCAATTATCTGTTTCATACTGTTACAATGTAGGCAACAGCGAATCAGGTACTTGCTCAAGACCTAGCTCTCGCACTTATCCAGCCGCCATTAAATGTTATTTCATCTGTTGTTATATCGTCGTGTTATTTCGCTTGCCACCGCGTTAAAATGAAAAGGTCGAAGTTGAGAAAACATACTGCCTTTTTTCATAAAGTAATTATTCTAATCTTTTAATTTCTGTCTCAGTAGTGTTCTCGTTCTCGCAGGCACATAGAATGACTGAAGGAAAACCGTTAGGCATTAAAATGTGTTAAAGTGCACTTTGAATTCTGTAATTCTGCCCTTTTACTTCGTTCCCGTTATCCTAGGCGCCACCTGCTCGCTCCAGCAAAAGCGCGTCTATTACTTCGCTTGATACGGCTGTAAAGGGTAACAAAACCAAAAACAATTAATTAATAAAGTCAGGAAAAGATCTAAGTATGATGTTCATTTTATTACTCACACTCTATACATTGTAGGCGAATGTTGAGGAGTGTTTCTTCATTTGTATTGTGTGTATTCAGTGCGAGCGTGATAGACATTCACCTGGTTTTGCTAAAGGACTTTAAGCTACCTGTTCCTGACAACCAGAGCTCATGTACAACAAGTAATACAGCTTTTAATTGGTCTGTTAAACGAGCTCTTGATAGCAGCATTCACATCAACTGCAAAAACTTAGCGGCACTGTAATTATACAAGCGAAGTGCTCAAAACAGATCGCATTTTTGTGAAACATTGTATATATCTTACTTTTATTCACAAACGAAAACTGAACTTATTTTAGAACCATTCCACCAGCACTAAAAAATGCTCTTCGGCGCTACGTGCGACACTCGTATCGTACTTCCTAATCACAGTCCCCCCTTCCACTGAAGACTGTACCGCTCTGCTTTATATGTTCTTCCAGCCTGGCTATCCTGTGCATGTTACATTTCAGATTTACATTAGCTTTAAATGCACGCTAATCGCTATAAAATGAAAGAGCTTTATAAAGGGCGTCTCAGCCTGTAACTTAAACTGCTTTTCTTCCTCCCCTTTTAAACTGCCGTTCCGTGCTTCTTTACCTCTCATCCTCTTTTCTAGAAGTGTTTTCTTCTCCCTCTCTTCATACATTTGTTTATGCAGAACCTCTCCAGTAATAGCACGAACTTCGAAACAGAGAAAGCTGCCTAACCAGCGAAGCAGTTTCTCTGCACAAGATCTGATGCAGCGCTAATGCAGCTCGTTTACGTCGCCTCCAGGCTTTTTTCGGGGCATCATCCGCCTCAACATTTAATTAGTCACGCATTTAAGGCATCGAGCAACTGCGCTGTTAAACCTTAGGCACGCTACGCTCTTCTAAGAATACCGCTGCGTGTGCTTTCATGAATGCATCCATATTCAATGAATCGCCAGCAGGCCCCAAGGAACGGGAATATTTTAGAGGCGCCTGCGTAGTGTTTTCAACAAACGACAATTCAGAAAATGCCGGAGGAAGGGGTTCCGGGTATTGATAATTAAAAATTAAGAATAAGTGTTAGTGTCCAAGCCGTTCGTAAGGCTGGTGCGTTGCATACGTAGCAGTGCAGCTCTACTTCTTATCCAAGTGTTTGCGAAAGGAAATATAGCAGTTTTGCTGAGTGCAGATGCAGGATTTTTTCTGCCTTCGTAGATTGCGTAACTTGATGGGAGAACTTAAACAGCTTAATATGCACTGGTAGCGTGAATTTTGGGTTTAGCCATCATTCATTACTTTTTCTCATTTTATGTCATGCATGGCATGACACACCCAACTGAGACATTGAACTAGTCTTCTTCCATAGTATAAAACTATATAGGCGTGAAAATATTCAAACTGGTTTTACCCTAAATTACTTTTTTCGCCTCCCCTTCGGAGATATGATTAAAATAAAAAGTAGAAGGACGGACAGTTGGGCAAGTTGGTATATAAACTAGTTGGCATTAAAATAGAAACAAATATATGAATAAATATTAGCGCAACCTTAAGTGAAAAAATTAAACTTAAGTAAGATGCTTCCGCGATGCGCGAGGGCACATTAGTACGCAACATATCATATCAGGTGGAAGCTACTAACAAGATGTTATTTACTTAACCAAAAATAAGGACCTGAAATAACTCGACAAACACTTGCAGGATTCTTGTGAGCATAGACTAAACATGATGTAAGTATCAGAGTTTTAGGGGCTGTGCAAAAGCTACTATAAAGAAAATGCGTTGCAAATCTAAAAAATCTATTCCTGCTTAAACCATCATTTACTTCAAGCTGTACGAAATCATGAAGTTCTCTTTGACGTCAAAGTGTGATAGTAAAAATTAAGCGCGTGATCATTTCCCCCTAAAACATCGCAGTCTAAACACGTGATCTAGAGACAAAGTACTTGCTGTTTAAGTGTTCGGTCCATGTTCCTGGCTCCTCGAATAATATGCGCAGCCTGCAACATTATTGATAGAAATTACTTTTACAAAGAGCTCGATGCAGTGTAAATAAAGCGTAAGTAGCTTAGAGCAGCTGCTATCTATTACTTTTCCGTTCAGTTCCCTTTCTCTCGGCGCTGTACTGTTATTGGCGCCTGTTTCGAGGAATATGATATATACAGATTGTTCGCCTCCAGGGGCCAACAATGTCATGGCACAATGCACATTTGGCTCCTCTCTCTTAAAATGTTTGTGCGCCCAGCCGCATAAACATGCGCCAGTATGTCTCCTATTGTAGAACCTGCTCATATACCATCACCGTCCCTGTGATTCTAAACCTTCCGGTTGCTTTGGTGTTAAAGAGAAAATGCGCTGCCTAACTGGAAGCGAACTGAAAAACCAAGCATCTCTATTATATGCAAAAAACAAAGGTAACTTTTGTACAAGTACTCTAGCTGCTTTTTTTCTTCAGTCTTATGGCTTGAGCTCTTTACGCTACTTTTAAGAGCCAAATTTAACATAGGGGCAGGTTTTAAGAGCACACGGACACATCAACAAAGAAACAAAAAATCACAAAAGCAATATGTAGCTCGCTTGAAAAGAAACACGGCAACATATTTCATCCTTTCAAAAATCAAGGAATCATCTTGCGACGAGCCGAGAGGCACTCTATTTTTCGTGGATATATATAAGGTTTGTATTTGTTGAATAATTTTTGCTTATTCAGCTCACCGCTACCTATACAATTCTCTGCACTTTCTCGCTTTGGGAAAAGAGATATCTTTGTGAATGAAGGCTGTTCAAATCACGCTGCTAGTGAGCACTGCAAGAAAAGCATACACCAAGAGCGCACTGCCTGCTTGATTATAACAGCGGTTAAATCTCTTCCATATCCGTGAGACGTGAGTGGTATCGGTGGTATTTGCTTCATGACCTCTGCCGTAGTTTCTTTACTTTAATTCTTAATTATCCTGGAAGACATCAAGAGATATCTTTGAATAAAATCATGTATATTATCCTTTCTAATTGCCAATCAAGGGTGTGCTTATTGTCCCCTTTTATCAATTGCACCCATTTCAATCTTGGTGTTGCTGGAAAGAAAGCGCGGAAGGTGTCATAAATCTTACTTTTCATACCTTTACGTAACACGGGCTTTGGAAAAAAGCTCACGCACGCTGCAGACAACGAGGTCACAGCCAATGGAAAAGAGTGCCGACAGAGAACCAGAAAGACCACGTCAATGCATTTTAAAAGCCCTCTTCTTTTGCATACTATTGCGCAGATGTTGTTTTGGTTTTTCCAACGTTTTCTAGGCTTAGCGCTCAGAGGCTTTGAAAGCAATCTTTTCGGTGTAAACCTGCTTTGGAAAACGCATTTGCTTAAAGGCGAAAACCCTCCCCAATGCCTTGGTAGAGCACATGAGTCCAGGTATAGTGGCGAGGTGGCGCTCAAGAACGCTTGCATATTCGGACCCGGAATCATTGCTTCTTTATTTTTATTCCTCGTGTACCCACCTTCACAGCGTTTGGGGCAAACAGCTGCGGCTGACATGGACAAAGCAGCATTTATTTTTTGCCCAACGTGAGCGTAGAGATCTTTACAGCCAGCATTCAGGCTTCAATGTATTTTTATTTATTTATTTATTTATTTATTTATTTATTTATTTCAGATACTGTCAATCCCATTGGGATTTTTACAGGATGGGCACATAGTAAGAAGGTACAAAGCGAATACAAATGGAATGGTATATATTAAGAACACTGTTGTTTGCAAGTAATTACATGGATATGGGAAAAAAAAACACAGATAGCAGAAAATAAAACACATAACGAAAGAGTATATTTCACAGAAAAGGGTGCGATTTTATACATTGTAAGTAGCATGTTCATACAGATGCTGTTATATGCAGTGATACGAGCGGTCTGTTGTACTTGTATAATTATTATTTATTTATCTATTTTAATTATCGCGCAACTGTTCTTCTACCAGAGTTACAAATTTCTGCAAAGATGTATTAGTAGTGATAGAGGGGTTCAAACTATTCCAATCTTTTATGGCAAGCGGAAAAAATGAATATCTGAAACAGTCGGTTCGGAATGCGTACTCTCTAAGGGTTAATGGGTGCTTATGCCGGGATGGTCTCGATTCATCTACAGATATATATAACGAAGTATCTATGTTTAACGAGTTATGAACTAATTGGAACAATAATTTTAGTCGTGCTAGTCTTCCGCGTTTCTGTAAAGTAAGAATACATGCTTGGTTTAGTAGTTCGGATGGTGAATCACTGGTCCTGTATTTGTTAAAGATAAATCTAATTTCCTTTCTCTGTACTCCTTCTAGTTTGTTAATGAGCTGTTGTGTGTAGGGAAACCAAATCGTGTTTCCATATTCGAGAACTGATCGTATAAATGTGTTATATGCTAACAGTTTGGTCTCCGGTGGCGCTTCTCGAAGCCGTCTTCTAAGGAAGAGCAATCGTTTTAAAGCAGATGATACTATACTGTTAATATGTGATTCCCATCTTAGATCATGTGAAATGATTAATCCAAGGTATTTGTGTTCGTGAACTCGGGTGAGCGGTATGTTATTGATGCTGTACACATATTCGGACCTTTGTTTTTTACGGGTTACGCATAAGAAGGCTGTTTTTTTAATGTTCAATTCCATTTGCCATTTGTGACACCATATTACCACTTCATGAAGGGCGCTGTTTAAATCATCGTGGTCATTTACAGTGTTAATTTCGTTGTAAAGTATGCAGTCATCGGCAAAAAGTTTAATTTTAACTTGTATGTTAGAGGGCAGATCATTAATGAAGATAAGAAATAAAAGTGGAGCAAGGACGCACCCTTGGGGTACTCCCGACGTAACGAGCGCAGTAGAAGAAATTTCATTGTTAACTACAACATACTGAGATCGGTTAGTTAAGTAGTCCTGGATCCAGTTGATAATAGGGCCGTTACCTAAAGTTGATCTAAGTCTGCTAATTAGTTTTTTATGGCTTACTCTGTCAAACGCCTTAGAGAAATCAAGTGCAATCAAGTCAACTTGCTTTTGGTTATCAATGTTCTGGAACAAATCATGTGTTAGTTCGAGTAATTGGGTGATAGTTGAAAGTCCCCTTCGAAATCCATGTTGAACAGACGATAAAATGTTTTCTTGCTTAACATAACTGGTGATATGCTTTAGTATGATGTGTTCCAATAATTTTCCTACCGTGCACGTTAGTGATATTGGTCTATAATTTGAAACGTCATCTTTGCTTCCTGTTTTGTGTATAGGAATAACTTTCGCTATTTTCCATTCATTAGCTAGACTACAGGTTGATAAAGATTTATTGAACAATAAATGTAAATATTTCGCGTTGACTTCAGCATATCTTTGCAAAAAAGTGTTTGGAATATTATCAGGACCATTTGCTTTTTTTGTGTCTATTGATAATAGTAGGTTGAGCACGCCTGTCTCAGTTATTGTTGGCATGTCTAGCGGTGTTTGAATGCGCTGAATACTCTCCGGTGCGCAGCCATCGTCAACTGTGAACACAGATTGGAAGTATGTATTTAAGGAATTTGCAAAATTTTGATTTTGTCCTTGCCAATTGAAGGTGTCTTCTTGTGTTTTGGGGCTGAGGTATTTCCAAAATTTTCCAGGGGAGTGTTTTAAAAAATTAGGAAGCGTAACTGAGAAGTTTTTTGTTTTCGCTGCCATAATTTTTGCTTTCATTTCACGGATGGCGTTCGCGAGCTTATGTTTTACCTGAGAGTCATTTTTTGATTTTAGTGATTTCCTTAGTCGTTTTACTTTGCGTTTCCCATGAATGATATCGCGTGTTATCCAAGGGTTACGCGTATTTGTTCGTTTGGTCTTCAATGGTACAAAGTTTTTGATGCAGTGCGATACAATGGCCTTGAAGCTTCCCCACAGCGTATCTATATTTGTACCTTGGTAATTAGCGAGTTCTTCAAACGATTCGTACTCCGAAATTAGGTAATTAAGTATGCTTGAATCATCAGCGTTTGTGAAGTCTGGGTAAGTAGTTTTCGAGATAGTACGAGCTGCTGTTGCTTGAATGGGTGTGGTGCACAATGTTAGCTTATGATCTGATATGCCATCGAGGACTGCTAAGTTGGTTTGATCGATCGCAAAGTGATTGCTGAGGAAGATGAGGTCAAGAATGTTAGATGCACTACCTTGAACACGTGTAGGCTCGTTGATAACTTGGAACAAGTCAAAACTAAACATAATATCAAAAAGAGTTTCAGAACACGGTGAGCGGTACGACATGCTTTGCCAATCTATATCTGGTAGGTTGAAGTCCCCAAGAAGGATCAGTCTGAATTTTTGAACATATTGTTGCATATATTCATACAGCGAGCCCAATGCAGGCTGATCTGCCGAAGGACTGTGGTAAACACAACCTACAGTGACAGTGTTCGTTCCAAATAACAACTTACAAAAGAGTGCCTCGGCACCCTCAACTTCTGGTAAGATTTCGAAGGGAATTTTTTTGTTTATTAGTATAGCCACTCCTCCTCCACGTGTTATCCTGTCTTTGCGCACGATAGCATAGTTTGGTAGGGCAATTTCTTTGTCACTGATATCGCCAGTGAGCCAAGTTTCTGTAATCGCTATGAAGTCAGGTTCGAGGCCGATAAGAAGAGATTCTAGTGACTCAAGTTTATTAAGTATACTTCGCGCATTTACATTTGCAAAAGCTATCTGCTTCGTTTTGTGGGATGACGGGGGCGTAGGTTTGGTGCTTTGCCATGTTCGTTTTTTTGGCTTGTACTCGCATTTGTCTCGGGACACGAGTTAGTTGTCGCGTTTGTCTGTGTCTTTGCGGGTACTCGGCAGTTGTTTTCTTCATCCCATTGGAACATTTCACCGTTTATGCGTATTTTGTCGAACACTAGTGCAACCTTTGCCCCGGAATCTTTCAATGCTTTCGCACTAATCCACAACTTTTTCCTTACCTCGCGTACTCGGGCTGAAAAATCTTCACTGATCGCATATTCACTACCTTTAAGTTTACTACAGTTTTTTAGCACAAGAGTCTTTTCGCGATAGTCAAGAAGTTTTAGTATTACAGGCCTGGTTTTTTCAGCTGAAGGCTTTCCCAACCTATGTATGCGTTCAATGGCGACAGGTTGAATTTTAAGGATATTTTTAGCAATGTCTTCATTAAAAATCTGTTCTAAGGACTCACTGTTTTCATCAGGATCTTCTGTAATGCCGTATACTAAAAGGTTACTCCGCCTCGATCGGTTTTCCAAGTCATCAAGCTTTAGTTCAAGTGAGGCAACGACTTTTTGCATGTTGGCCACCTGGTCTATGCAGTCCAATATTTTTTTGTCAAGGGCAGTCATGTTTTCCAATTTAGCTTCAATTGATGCTAGTCGTTCCTCTTTGATGCTTTTTATGTCTCCGGCAATTGCCTCTAGCTGCTTGGAAATCTGAGCGAGATCTGGACCGGGGTTCGTCTCGATGTCCCCGGCCAACAACAGCAAATCCGCCACATGCATTGCCAGATCACACAGTAAAGGACATAGCTGCGTTGGGCACGGCAGCACAAGAAGAAACGGATCATTTGAGCGAAGACATTTGCCGTCTTCAAAGGTTCAAAGCGCACACAGTCGCGTTTAAGAAATCCCACATCCATCATTTAGCTACTAAGCATTTGCACTACAGATGGAAAAGGCATCACTCACTGGCGGTAAAACCGACTTGCGCACGGAGTAGAGTTATGACAGAGTTGCTTGCAGTGCACCGCTATCGGCCATCGTTAACGTCTCGGCCGAACCTGTCTCCGCGGTAGGGCGGGCCCAGCAGTGAGCCTTTTGCTGTGGTGTACGCGCCTCAGCCTCGAAATGTGAACAGCCTGTTCCCCGTCTTCAGTAAGCCAGCAGAGTGTCAGCGACGGCTGCCCGGTGGCAAAGCACTGCAGGCTGCTGCCCTAAGTATTCGAGAAGCGTAGCATCCTTAAATTTTGCAAGCGTACGTTCCATCCTAGATTATGCCGCCGCGACACGAGATCCGAATTTCATTTTATCATAAAAAAGGTGTTTAAAAAAGGGTCGCACAATTCATGCCAAACTTTTACAGGTACAACATCAGTGTGGATGCAGTCTCTGAAAATATGCCGCATCTTATGTACACTAAGCAGCATTTACCGAGAAGGCTACAAAGTAAGATCAAACTGCCCTCTAGTGCCCTTCCTAAATGGCTCAGGGTATGCTGACCAATCATAGGGGTAGATTTGAATCACGGAAACAGATTCTCTTTCGAAAGCTCGCGAAGTTGTTTGTGATAATCATTCATTTGAAGAAAAAATGAAGAAGAAAAAAATTCTGTTGCCTCCCACGGCAGTTGCTAATATTTTAGGCCCAGGAGCTGCGGCCGGCAAAAATATGAGGGAAAGCGAGATGGTAGGGATAAGAGCAATGGGGACTGATAGAGAGAAAAGGAAGGGGAGAGCTATGTCCAGTATTTACAAAATACAAACGTTTTTCAAGGTTTGGCTGCTCGCACCTGAGGTTACATGCAGTCTCCTAAAAATAACTGCGCAGGAGCGACGCGAGGCCATACTTACACAACACAAAAATACATTGCATGTACAAAGCCGTGGGCATGTAGTGTCCTAGATTAAAAACTAGAATTCAGTCTCCTGAAATTGCGAACATTAACACTTCCAGAGCCGCGTTTAAAATTCTCCGTCTATTGATAACTCCCTGAAGTTACTGCAATTTATGCTGCAACTGTGCCTGGACCGCCAACTGCAAGCATTCCGAATTCGAAATCTAGCCCGCGAATTTGCCAGTATACTCTGCCAGTGTACAGCATAAACTTTCAGCCCCCGTGGTGGCAGTGGTTACTGCCCTGGGCTGTTGACCCGAAAGACTCCAATTCGATCCAAGGCGTGGCGGTCAGGCGAAATTTATTTCGATGCAGGCGAAATGTAAGCGGCCCGTGTACTGTGCGATGTCAGTGCACGTTAAAAAAACCCAAGTTGTCAAAATTTTCCGGAGCCTTCCCCTAGTCCCTCTTAGCATGAGTTACTTTGGGACGTTGAACCCCAGGAGACCACAAAATCAAACAGTTTACGTTCTTTTTATTTTACTCTCAAATAGTTCGATAAATATTGAGAGTGGAGGCTTACGTTGGTTATAAAATATAACACGGGGACATAGTTCTGTTCTTCGGCCAATTTACACGAAGCAACCAACGTTGTTTTCCGCTAGAGAAGACCGTAGCTGTAAAATATATTACACTTCTTGATGCACAAATGAGTTTGGATTATCTTTTTCCCGAGGCTCAGCAAACCAGTGCACAGGCTAGCTGCATATGACGTTTTCGTAAAAGACGACACTTCTGTAGCATCGCTGAGGCAGCATCAACGGGCTCGAATGGAGGAATTGCACGCCTGTTGCTACTATTTTTCTGTTTCTCTTATTGTGTACCCCTTGTATGCTATCAGCGAAGTTTTTGCTTTAAATTTCTTTACCTGCCTATTATTGCGGTTGCCGTCCTTTAATTCAAAAGCACTCCTACGCTCACCGACACCAACCAAGAAGAAGATTAAGAAGTTTCTGGAGATATTGTGGCCGCAGCTGGCAAAAGACAGCGTTAATTGGAGAGACACGGGAGAGACCTTTGCCCTGTAGTGGACATAGTGACGCTAGTGATGACGATCATGATGATGACGTACGTTCGTTCTTGTGCCATTTCCTAGCAACAACCACATCACGTTAAGTGAAGCTATGCACGATAACCCACAGCTACCTCAAATTTGGCCCGGCCTACCCCGAATTTCACCGCGCCCAACACGATGGCCACCTCTAAATATGACCCGATTCATTGCCAAATGTTCAGGCCAGCGCAATCCTCCCCACTTGAAGTTTTACCTTGGGAGATTTTGACCAGACACGATGAATGAACCAAACACGAAGTATGAGTGACCGTGCCCGACACGATGGCGACCTCCAAACTGGCCGGGGCTGTTTCCAAAAACTGAGCAGGGCACCCACAAAGTTTCAGCGTGCTCGATACGGACCCGAACTCAAAATTTAGACCGCGTCATTTCCATCGTTTGGCCCAGACCACCCCGGAATTTTGACCTTGGTCGATTTCGACCAAAGACAATCAGTTAAAGTCTAAAGGCAGTGCTTTCGTACTATAACAGGTTAAACAAAGTTAAAACCGTGACAATTTTCCACTTTTTATTATTATTTTGCTTTCATTATTTTCCGCGATTTCTGTAAATACCCAACGGAATAATGCTTTCGAGGCGCAGTTAGGTATACGAGTAAAAAAATGAGCCCAGATTAGGACAAGGACACAATAACCCTTTTTTCTAAGTCATCGCTAAGCATACGATCTACCGAACATCCCAGCCGTTATTTAAGCAGCGTTCTAGCTGGCAAGATTTCTTTGAACTCTTATTTATTCATTGTCTACTTTTTGTCTTTTGTCCAACAAGCCCACGTGCAGGTGTTCTGTCTAAACAAACACAGAAAGCTTATGTCTAACTCGAAGTTTCCAGTCTTCGTCCTATAAGTTAAGCTAGAAGCACATAAAAAATACACCCGTTCCATATCAGTCCCTTTCTGCCACAAACACCTGCGGTACAGTATGCTGCAAAAGGTTTCTTTTCTTGGCGGCTTAACAACAGACCAGATGATACAAGTGTTACAAACGAAACTTGGGTCAAGCGCGAATGTCTCTACATTCTTACCACGGCACTTCCGCCAGGAAGTATATAGCTGCGGTTAAAAAGAACATGTTCGGTAACTCTATTCTTCCGGTCGGAAGCAGGCGAATCGTGAGCCACCACTCTGTATAATTTTTTTAAAAGCCCACCTAGAGGGGACCTTCTTTTTTAGTACGCAGCGGTGAGTTGCGTTGTTGAAATAGCATAGAAGTGTGCTTTCTTTAAACAGTGTGCACTACTCAAGAAACCCAGTGGTATGTTTACTTTACAACGGTGCTGCGTCTGTGAACGTATCATTTAGAAATGTCCTGTAAAAATGCATTCTGTCCTCTAATCTAGGCCAGATTCGTTAAATGGCCGTGTAATTTATGTCGAACTTGACTGCTTCACCGGATAAGCCTAATGCTGAATCTCTTTGGTTTTATAAAGAAATAAAAGTGCTGCCGGCTTTATCGAGTGCGAAAAAATTTGAAAATTTTTATAATAAATCTAAGAGCTCTTTTATATAGCTGACAATTGCTGTCATATAGTCAGCTGCACGTCTCGCGTATGACAGTAACGAGTTTCGGACAACTGAACGGTTTACCCACACAGTTTTTATTTATCTTATCCGCTCGGGTTGTCATCCGGTCCTCAGCGATCATTCGCTGCAAACAAAGAGGTATAAAGGAAAGCCATCATCCTAATTTTATAAGACCGCAGCGAAAAAAAAATGTAGACGCTTTCTCTTCGTTTCGTCGTCCACGTCATGTCACGCGCGGTGGTTTCAAGCGTTGAAACCTTAAGAAATTAGGCATTTTTCAGGCGTTTTCTCCGAAGTTTTCAAAACATGCCGAGGAACAGTGCCCTGACATAGCACACAAAAGGAAGCAATGGGCTCTTTTTTGATTACGCTATCAGATCTCTAACAACCTGCCCAACAGCACACGGTCGTCATGCGCACAACATGCCCAATCACGAGTTACTGCTCATATACAAATTTATTACTGCGGAACTGGTGCATTATATTCTTTGCATTGATTTGTGCTTTCCCGAGCGCACCCTAAATTTTCAAATCTTTAGGAGAAAATATACACCCTGAAAAGCAGGTAAAACACTGAAAAATTTAGGGCTTACATACGGGACAATCTGTGTCGTATCACTACCTCAAAAATGAAATCAACAATACTCGCGTTTTGCTGCTTGTTACAGTTTTCTAGTACAGTTAAAGAAGATGTCTTTTTTTCTTCCCTCTATGATGCCTATGCTCTCAAATCTGCACTTAATAGCTACAGTCCACGCCGTAGCCTTGCATTCCGCATGTACGAATTTTTCACTGCAGTTGATCGGCAGTGTAATGACTAGGGAAATGCCACATACCTTTTTCTGTAACAGTAATCTCCTTTTGTTTTGTCAAAAGTGAAAATATTAAGGATTTTCTGGCAGCATTTTCATTGATATTACAAAATTAGCGACGTAATTTTGAACTTTCGAGTTTGAAACATCCTAAAATGTAGGTTGTTTAATTAGTTGATACAACAAATGAACACAACATGACACTCGTTGCACCATGCTTTGCCCACAGTCACAACTCACACCTATTGCAGTAAATGGGCTTTTATGGGCACATTGGCACATTGGCAGCAGCAGCGAAGGCGCGAGGACGCAACACTAAACTTCTGCTCTGTGCAGTGTCCGGATAATTCTCCGCGGTTGGGCCAACTGCTGCACCTTGGTGTCCGGAGACTGCGTCAACGAAAGCGGGCGGATCCAGCCTGCATTGTGCCCAGGACCAGTGCGGCCTTTCTGCGGGGACTTTCTTGGACTTTGCCGCCCAAATCTCGCGCCAACAGCGTCAAGCACAGACAACATTGGCATCTACAGCTGGTTGGGACACACCCCCCGGATTCTTCACATTGGCAGCAGCGGCGAAGGCGCGAGGACGCAACACTAAACTTCTGCTCTGTGCAGGTGTGTAATTTGTCTTGTAATTTGGCTGTTCTGCATTCTTGCTGCTGCTGCTGCTGCTGCTGCCAACTGATTTTTTCCCCTCCCCTTCCTGTAAAATGTCCGTGAATTGCTTCAAGTGCAACGAACCGGTGGAATCTGATGACGCATCAGTTGTCTGCACTGAATGCTTTTACAGCTTCCATGTCGGTGCGTGTTCAGGGCTGCAGGAAACAGTTGTCCGCACAAGGGGAGATGCAGCTCGTAAAAGCTATAAATGCCCACTCTGTCGTTCAGGCAAATCGCGGCAAACGCCTAACGAAAAAAAGAGCGAGGAGGACGGAGTCGATGCTATCATGTTTGCAAATCTTGTTAAACAGGTAAATGAACTGTCATGCCTGAAGGCGACCGTTGCTGATCTCGAGGCTTCGGTGGAAATGATGTCATCAAAGTATGATGAGCTATTGGCTCGTGTGGACAAACAAGACCAAACAATCGAGAGCTTGCTAAAGCGCGTCGAGAAGGTAGAAGGTGGTCAACAGGTCGAGTTACGTCAACTAAAGGAGGACATGAACACGTTAGAACAGCACAGCCGTGCCCTCAACCTAGAAATCCACGGAGTTCAGAGCTGTCCAGGCGAGAACTTGCTATCAAAAGTGAACGAAGTGGCCGAAAAGATAAAGCTACCCGCGGTGACCCAACAGGAAGTTAACGATTTGCACAGACTGCCGGCTAAGGGCTCTAAAATTCCCATAATCCTTGTTCGCTTTGCCAACAAAGGCACACGCGATGAATGGCTTAGGAACAGGAACGAACTGCGGACAGATGAGAAGTGCTGCACATACCTGAACGAGAACCTCACAAAGCGGAATAGGCAACTGTTGCAGCGTGCAAAGACGTGGGCCGATGACCATGGATTCCGTTTTGCATGGTACAGACATGGTAGAATTTACGTGAGGAAAGAAAGCGGCGAAACCGCCTATCTAATCAAAGATGAGTGTGATCTTGACAAGATCGTGACCTAAGCCGCTACCACTTCGAAGTGCGGATAACACAAGCGAACAACAAAAATGAGTTTTTCCTACCTGCTCCCTGAGGAACTAAAAGACGTTCTTGGTTTGAAGTACCATTCATTATTTAAATGTTTTCATATAAATACGCGGTCGCTAAATAATAAACTTTCGGAAATAGAGCTATTGTTATCTTCATTTCATTTCAGCAATGATGTTATCATGTTCACCGAGACTTGGTTGTCTGATGACGAGACGTTCATTCTGCCCCACTATAAGAGCTTTTTTCTTAACCGCAGCAGTCGTCGTGGTGGCGGCGTGTCTTTGCTTGTAAGCAACGAACTGAAATCTGACACGCTTGATCAATATTGTGTTTGCAGTGATGACTATGAGATATTGACTGTAATTACCGGCGACATGGTTCTCTCTGTAATCTACCGACCACCAGACGGAAACATTTCGAACTTCATTATTTCATTGACCACTTTCTTGCCTTTATAAATGAAAAAAAGTTAAAGATAATACTTGGTGGTGACCTGAATTTAGACATGACGTGTGACAATATTCATACGCGATGCTTCAATGTTGTGGTTAAGAGCAATAACTGTGAAAATGTCATTTCTAAGCCAACTCGTGTTGCTTGTTCTACTGAAACTTTACTTGATCTCTTTATTACAAATTATGACACCTCATGTGTTGAATCAGAAGTACTGCTATGGGAAATTAGTGACCACCTTGGTATATTTATGGGTGTTGAAAAGACTAACCGCCATAAAAAAACAAAGTCATGTCACGCTACCCAGTTCGTCTCTGAAAAAAGCTTAGAAATGTTCCGCGATGATATTAGCAACGCAGATTTCTCTGAGCTGTATTCTATGGAAGACTGCAACGTCGCCTATGAATTGTTTATTGATACTGTGAAAAAAGTGTACGCAAAGCATTTTCCATATGTAACCAAAAGGCAATCGACACGTATAAGAAAACCATGGATTACACGTGATTTATTAAAGCGAATAAAGGAAAAACACAAAATATACAATAACTTTATCAAATGTAGAGATCCTGCAGTGTTTTCAACATTTAAAGCCTATCGAAATAAGCTAAACAAAGATATTAGGCTTGCTAGAGATCGATATTTCTGTGAATATTTTGAAGGATGTAGTAATAATTCAGACCTGCTATGGAAAAAACTTAATTCGCTGTTGAAGCCCTCGAGAAAGGAAGGCGCTATTGAAACCATAACATGTGGCGATAATGTCCTCACGGGTGCCGCTATGTCGAACGCTTTTAACAGCTTTTTCACAGATGTCACAAGCATGCCTTGTGACAATACTGACTACCCCTACATTAATGATCGCTTAGAAAATAGCTTGTTCCTTCATTCTGTTTCTGAGGCTGAGGTTGTGTCGGCATTTTTGGAACTTTCTAATAGTTCGGCCTGTGATGCGGACGATATCCAGGTCAAGCCAATTAAGTTTGTTATAGACATATTATCATCGCCACTAAGTTATTTATTCAACTGATGTTTTTTAAAGGGCATATTTCCAAATAAAATGCAGGTGGCTAAAGTAGTAGTTATTTACAAGAAAGGTGACAAGAACTCCCTTGGAAATTACAGACCTATTTCTTTGCTCCCTGTCTTTTCTAAAGGCTTAGAAAAGCTTATCTTCTCTCGACTGCAAAAATTCATAGAAAAAAATGATATTATAACAGGATGGCAGTTTGGATTTCGGAAGAATAAATCCACTGAGCTTGCGCTTCTTCATGAGAAAGAATATATCCTAAACAGTTTTGAAAAGAAACATATCGTGCTAGCTACCTTCGTAGATTTCAAAAGAGCATTTGATTCTCTAAATCACGAACTGCTGATTAGAAAGCTTGAAATGTATGGAATTAGAGGTCTTCCTCTGCAACTTTTAAACTCTTATCTTTCTAATCGTGCACAATATACAACCATTAATGGTATTGAGTCTTCTTTAAAGAATATAAAATGTGGAGTGCCGCAGGGTAGCATATTGGGGCCTTTGCTCTTCAACTTATTTATTAACGACATAGTAAACATCACCGACCAAGCATCGTTTTTTATTTATGCAGACGACACAAGTATTTTCCTCTCAACGAATGACTGCGATTCCCTGATAGACAAAGGAAACAATATTTTATGCCAACTAAACACCTGGACAGAACTAAATGGGTTAAAAATAAATGTGAATAAAAGCAAGGCTGTTATCTTCCGACCAAGGAATAAACTTCTGCATACAAATAAAAGGCTACTACTTAATTCAGAGGAGATTGAGATAGTAGAAAAATTTAAAACACTTGGAGTCGTCTTTCACGAAACAATGTCATGGGACCATCATGTAGATACTATCTTGCCTAAACTCGCTCGAGTCGTAGGACACCTATATCGCCTGAAAACAATGCTTCCTTCGAGGATTAAGGAGCTCATATACAAATCGTTGTTTTTGTCCCATTTAAATTATTGTCACCTTGTCTGGGGCATGACCACTCTGAATAATCTAGACAAAATTTATCTACTTCAAAAGAAAGCGATAAGGTGCATATTCCAGCTTAGTTTCAACCAGCATACAAACCAGTACTTTGAAGATGCATGTATTATGAAAATTTTTGACATCTATAGTTTTCAACTGCTTTCGAGATATAAGAAGGAGCTACTTCGTCATACTGATTATTTGGGGAGACTGGCCTCCCTAACGCCGAGCGAGAAGCTGTATACCACTAGACAACACTCCCCGTGGCAGACTAAAACTCCAAGAACAAACTACGGATTACAAATGATTGCCTTCCAGTTGCCTAAACACCTAAACACGTTACATCATAAAAATATTGACATAATTAGTACGCCGATCCGTGACCTTTGTAAACATTTCCTGTGTTTCAAAAATTAGTCTGCTTTTATAATCTTTTCATTTTTCCTTTTTATTCAGTGTTTGCATCAAAAGTTTGTAGTACTAATTTTGTTATTGTGATACTGTTGCACAATATGTATTCTTTGTTCCGCTGATGCCTTTGTATATGTAGGGGCCGAGGGCTCGTCAAGCCTTGCTGGCTTTTTTCCTCGGCCCTTTTCATCGTTGTGATGAATAAATCTCTATTATAAACACCTTTCCTTTTGTTTTTCCTATCAGGTCTTTTTACCCACAATGCTCCGGATTCCTTCTTGGCTTCTTTTTAAACGCGCATCTAATTACTGTACATCCCAAGAAGTTATGATAGATTTATACACCCCGACTGCGTCTCTAGAATGATAAGCGTTTTAAAGACGTTACTCATTCAGCACTTGAAGCGAATTTGAAACGATGGAATTGCCAGCCGTTTTCTGGGGCTGCGGTAAAAAAAAAGTGAGAAAGGTACAGCCTTAGCTACCACTGACGTTCTCGTCTCCCACGTTGGCTGGGCCAGCGAGCTGCTCCTTAACACTCAGGCCCCGACGCACGGCCGATCTGTTCGGCGGTAATTTCTGCCCGCTCGGCTTCGCTTTCTCTTCCCCGATGCGTTGGTCCCGTATTCCTCGGAGGCTCAAGTGGATAGACGAGCCCTTCGTCATTGGGATCACCGGGGTCCGTGCTATGCGATTCGTCCGAGCGTGGTGCACGGTGGCACAAACAGTGGCGACACCGAAGCAAATACCAGATGAACCTGCGAGGCAGGCTGCGCTCACCACGCAAGAGACAGGACACCCGACTCGCGAAAGAGGCAGAACGAGAAAATTGCCGAAACGAAGGGAGAGACAAGGATCAGTGGGAACCGCGGAGGGATCCTCTGTGTTCTGTGCGATGCTCGGTTGCTGCTGCACCGACGGTTTCTTATTGCTTGTCAGGCGGCCACCGCTTTCTATTTCTGAGCCAATCCGCTCTCTGCCAATCCTGTCGCCGGTATCCCCTTTTGCTGTGACGTGAGGTGAAGTAGAAGTAAGGGCAGCGAGCAAGCAAACCAATGTGCCGGGAGGATTGCTAGCACGAAAATCGGAACTGCGTGGTTCAGAATCAAGTGGCGAGAAAACCGGCGAATTTTTTCGCTAAGCTTTTTTCTTTTTGCAAGCGCAATCTCCACACTATGCTAGTACGGCCAACTAGAGATTTATAAACTACAGTCACTGCGAAGTTAACTATATAAATGAACAAGAGAAATTGCACCTTCATCCAAATAGAAGAAACAGACGCTTCCTGAGCGACCGAGACAGTGTTTGCAACACTTTTTGTTCGTTTTTACAGCGAGATCTGTTTATGTGATGCGGCGCGTCTGGGCTCACCAAAGCCTCTTCCTGAAGCTAGCCACACTATAGACAGCTTAACTGTAGTAGACGAAGCCAAGAAAAGAGACAGTGAGGAAGAGGCAGAAGTAGCAGTAGTGATTCTTCTTGGCACGGACCAGAAAACTTTGGCGAAGTCACCCGCCCGGGTATATGCCACGTTTACTGAGGTGTGTACAACAAGAACAACAGCAGTAGCAAAAGTATAACCACTAGCCTTTCTCGTTGAGCAATGTGCTTAGCTTAGCACAAAAACTTTTTTTTCTTTAACAGACAAGTACATTGCATATGAAAAGCGATTAGGAGTAAGGGGCATTTACGTCGCACACTGTTTTACGTAGCATGAAGCGGATATGACTGAATACGCCTTATCCCACCGTTGCGGCTTCTTTGTGGTTATTTATGTAGAATTCAGAGAGAACATTAAAAAACGTTTCAGAGGTGCCGATGAGCGTTCATTTCTCTTTAGATACAACTGAGCAGAATGTAGTAGTAGCCTATCTAGAAAAAATGCTTACTGGTACATGATAACGATGTTTATATCCTTCCAGTAAAGTGATATACTTTTCTCTGCGCTAAATTGGGAGAAGTATGAATAAAATGAAATCCAGTGATATAGCAAGTCCCTAAATTAATGTTACAGATAACGCCATACAAAATTAAGTCCCGTTGTGGCAAGTTGCGTTTGTAAGGCTGCCGCTTATAATATATTAGGTTGGGTTAAGTAAAACTTTCTTAGTGCAATTTATTAGGCGGAGGACTGTAATTTATCTCAAAATGTAATTTATCTCAAATATAAATATATTGAATAGAAGGAGAAGGTGTTCTCACATAATGCTGAGGATTTAAGACAGGTAATTTACGCGACCGGCTATTCTAAATGAGTGTGATAATAAAGCTGAAAACTTCAGCGCAAAGCACTCCCGTGTACCAAAACAAACACAAGATCACCATCATGAGGCCGCGTGTCTTAGAAATTTTAGCGCTTATATCATATCAGGTAATGTCGAAGCTAGGTCGGCGACAGAGATCAAGTGCTAACTTTTCCGGGCTGATTTTCCAGTCCTGTCGCCGATTTAATGTCGCCTTTGTCTGTTTTGCAATGTTCTAGAATGACTGCAGCTGTAGAGTAATTGCTTTAGCTTTTAGAGCACGCAATATCCTTAGCGCAGGAGACTGCTGGAGCATCTCATTTTGTATAGCAGTGGTTTTGTGCGCTACATCTAGGCAAATCTGGTGAGGAAAAGTGCGGTCACGCCTATTTAGGTTAGGTTTAATGAGAACATCAAAGGTCGATCGATGCATTGAAGGCGACTGTATTGATGGTCCAGGTTGCACCACAGGGAGTGTTGGCAGGGCCATAGTCCAGCATCCACAAGCAGCCACAAAACCACACAGCAAGACATTAGTAGCGCGTCTACGGCGGCTTATATGTGGTTGCATCCACACTCAGCTATTGTCCAGGTCATTTGATGCTGCTATTTTACTTGTTTTAGACTACTAAGAAGCGTGCATGGTCTTGTGGTTGCTTTTTTTAAATTCTGGAGCCTCTGCCATCATCCGCGTTCCTTTTTTTTTCACATTGCTCTCGGTTTCCTTGGCGGCTTTTTGGGCTATACGGGTCGCCGAGTTGAGCCGCTTCGTTTCAGCCCTGGGCGGCCTGTTATGCGTCTCTGTCTGTTGTCGCTCTTTGACCTGAATCGGGCTAGCTCGCCCTTGCTCATCGGTGGCCGCAGCAGAAGTTCTCAACGTAGAACTAACGCAGAAAAGTGCATGACCTCGAATACATAGCACGAGAAGGCGCAGTGAGGACTAAATTGTAAAAAGCTTGGGAAAATGAGGCTTTTCTTTTCGTGACACCTGAAGTTTTAAATCCCGTTCGGCGCTGTAATTTAAAAAGTTATTTTTTCTGTTCGCTACCACTGCGACGTAAAGTTCAGAAATGTTTCGGAGAAGTTCTGCGCCACGTCCAGCTTCATGTTGTCTTTCATGTTTGCCCTGATGTTCGGCTCTGAGATGACCACGGTTCCCAGACGATGTTCGCCTTATTCTTTCGATAATAGAAGTTAAGATCATTTCTGCACTAAAAAATTGCAATGAGCGAGCTCTCTGAGGGATCCGAAATTGGAGGTTCCTGTTTTCTGCCGGTGTTTGTTCAAATGTTTCTTTTAATGGTTTAGAATATTGTGTTGTCAATAATATTAAATTATTTCTGAAGAAGCGTTTGGGGCCCTTTTCAGCGTTGTCTTAAGATTAAAGCTCGTTGAAATATAGAGAAGACCTGCGACTGTGATTGTGCAGAATGAGAGTTCAAGCATGCCATGCTTAAAGAATTGTTTATTTCGTCTATAATTATTGCAGGGCAGTTTTTGGCCTTATCTTCTCGAATATAGTATTTTACAGCTCTCACTTTATTTTCGTGCTTGCAAACATCTTTGCGATTTGCCGATTGCTACGCCTCAAATATAGACGTTGAAGCGAACCCACTTACATTCTTCGCGTCCCCAGAGCACTTAAAAACTAAAGTTGAGGCAGAAATGTTTAAAACGAAGGCAGTGAAGCACATTATGCCGTTTCCTTTTTTATTTTCTCGGAACAATATTCCTGACTTTCCTCATCTGATTTCACTGATGTTGTAGTCTTTCGTACGCCACGTCCACTCGAAGAATTTCGATCGCCGCACTGAAAAAAAATTTAATGTTTCTTTCAGAAATAAAAAAATAGAAGCAATCTTTTAACCTTTTGCTCCTGTTCTTTCACCTCTAGCACATTAAACCAAGTTATCGATCTGGTCTTCGGTTGCGAGTCTTTGGCGCAGAGAACGCGACCGGAAACGGGACTAGGATCTAAGCTGTCCCTATCAGCATCCCTCCCGGAGAGTGGTACTATCGTGCACCGGGCGTGGACCTTACAGGTTCCGATAGAGAGGCGAGCTGGAGGTTAAGACTGGGGCTTTTTTTCGGGGCGTAAAGCGACGGCAAACGTTTTAAGACGATGGATGCAGCTGGCGATGTGTTTTCGACCGTTTCGAAAGCCCCAAGGTCTGAGTATTTCTTGAGGCAACGATGGCGGTTAAAGATGACATACTGCACAAACTACGAAGGCAGAGAAAGGGAAGAGGAGCAGCAGATTATTTGCTGAAACGCCTTCTACGTCACTTCTTTCTTGATCAACAAGCTTGCTTGAGGAACAGAGCATGAGCAAAATTTTTTACTTACCTTTATTATTTAACATCTCTAACAATGATTGACATAGCTTCTGCTAACTTTGGGCATAGGTTGTGTGAAAATAGTATTCAGCAAGTATTATACAAAAATAGATAACGTTCAACTCTGGCAAAAACCAGTAGGAAAAGTTGAGAGGCAAAGGAGTTCCGCACAGATGCATTCTGCTTACATCTAGGAGAGTCATTAACCTGACCTGCTCCTAATTTTACGCAGCCGCCGCGGTGGCAGATTGGTTATGGCGCTCGGCTACTGGCCCGAATGACGCGGGTTCGATCCCGGCCGTGGAGGTCGAACTTCGATGGAGGCAAAATTATAGAGGCCAGTATACTGTGCGATGTCAGTGCACGTTGAAGAACCCCCAGGTGGTCGATATTCCCGAAGCACTTCACTACGGCGTCTCTCATAGCCTGGGTCGCTTTGGGACACTAAACCCCCATAAACCGAACCATCCTAATTTGTTACACCACAGCTATTCCTTAAGCTCATAATTATACTTCATACGAGCCTTTAAACTCACTTTCCTGAATAAGGAATTACTGGGCGAGTTGGTGAATGATGCTAAAGAAACGACTGGGCAACTAACACAGTACAAAAAGGAATACGAAACATGCGTACTCTACCAACCGTTCATTTAACCGAAAAATGCTCTCTTAGCTGCGTCGCTGTTTTACTTAAAGCACGATTATGTTCCTTATTAATCTCCTTAAGTTGTCTAGTAACAGGAGTGCAGAAGATACTGCTGTAAATATAACCATTTACGGCTGTTTTCTTTGTGTATGTCTGTGTGTGTCGGGGGCAAGAGGAGGGCAACTTTGTGTCATTGTTTCTTTTGAAGTTTAATCTGGCGCAGCACACTCGTAAACCACCCGTGACGCCATTTTGTTTTCACTGATGTAAGCAATGCGCGGATTTTACGCTATCGCGTTAGAAGCCAAGTCCTCCAGAAAATCTGGTGTCGGCATAGTCGGCGTAATTGGCGTCGGCGTTTTGAGGGAAAAATCAAGAGCACGACTCTCGCAGGCGGTAACCAGAGAGCAACTAGGAGAAAGGTGGACAGCATAGGTCCTGTGGCGTTGCGGCGTCATTACAAACTGCCTATTGGGGCAGGCGGCCGTTAAATTAATGATTCGTCGCTCGAAAAGATTTACTTGGGTCGCACAAAGTCCACCGCTGGGAGCTCCTGCCGTCGCAGGGCAGTGGCAAGTAGCTTAGCCGCTGTACCACTGCGCCAGAAGAGGTATCAAGGCTCCCGTAAGTTCTGTGAATGGTAGATGGCAACTGCATAGGTTTTACAAATCAACGAGCTCAAAAGGGTCGAATGTTTGAAAATTGCAGGTAAGCATGCGAAGTCTTTTTGGACAAGCATTTGAAACAGTGACGTGATCGCCGATTAAAATATTGACGCCCGCCAATCTTTTCCGCAGCGCACAATGCCAGGGGGGGGGGGGGGCGCATGATGACGTAATTGAAAGTATCTGTACAGTTCCAACGCATAAACGCCTGCTTTAAAGAAAAAAATACCGACGCAAAATCCACAAAGCGTCGTTTCTCAGCGTCCGAAAAGGGAGTGCGGGGTGCAGCTGACAACAGCAGTAATTTGAAATCACACCATCCGTGTCCTCACAGTGAACCTCCTCGCACTACCAAGAAGCGCGAAATTAAATCATCGTTACGTCGCTATTTTAAATGTGAATGCATGAACTCTTCAGATGCTTTACCTACAACCAATAAAGATTTGAATCTTTGAACATCATGAAAATCTCAAAATGTGGTGCAATTGCCTTTTAAGTGGAGAATGACATTCTGCAGATATTGCAATTAACATACTATGCCATCGCGTCTTACTCTTAAGAACGAGCTTAACTACACCCCCCCCCCCCAATTTTTTTCTGCCGTTATTCTACAATGACTATGGTAACTGGAATCGCATCGGAGAAACGCTAGAGTTAAATCAACCGGAATAGAGGCTTGTTTTTCCGAGACCTTCTTTTGAAAAGACCACATTCATGTCATTAACCGTTTTAAACGTCCATATTATAAGAAATGCAGATCTATACCTTCAATAGATATCAAAAATACCATTTATGGAGTTCATATATATTGTCATGGAATGGAAGAAGCCGAGGCGGGTAGTGACGTTGGCACCAGCGCTCGCGCTAGGCCTGCAGGCATTAAACCATGCCATCCCCATTCTTAATGTCTTCATGTTTTCATGAGGCTGCCGTCAGGTAACATTGGGTACGATGTTCGGGGTAGCATCACCATGCTCATCGTGAGGCTTCGGTGTCCTGTGTCTGTCGTGGTATTCAGCCTTGTGTTCTTGTCCGCAACGCTTGGCTGCGCCCCAGCCCGCCAGGACGGAATAGACCATTGAGTTCACCCCAGCCCCGTCCCCCGCCCCGACCAGAAGACACGACGTACTGACGACGTCACCACAACCATACCGTATGACCCCACCGGCCTCAAAAGCCACCTACATGTTCGAGCACAGCCTCCTTGCCCATGCCGTTCGGTGCGTCCATGGGCCTCGGCCATCGGCTCCAAGTGACCTGTGGCCCGGAAGCTCCTTGGGCCAGCCCACGTCATCCGGTCTCCTCACCCACAGTGGCGGCAAGCACTGAACCGTCTTCCTTTCTCTGATCAACCAATCCTTCACGCCCATCTCCATGCCGTGCTTCACATAGTGAACGCACTTCTTGTAGTTCGCGATCGGTGCCAGCGCTCGCTGTCCCCGGGTCACATCACGGACTAGAGCAAGACGAAGCTGGTAGTGGCGTGGGCAGGAGCGCTCGCGTTATGCCCGCAGACATTTAATCAAGCCATCAACATCTTCCATGTAATCGTCTTTTCGTCGGGTTGCTGCCACGTAAGAGTAAGCACTGAATCGCTGCGTAATCATCGTGCAGAAGAAGGCAATATGTCCTGGAAAATCTTTAATCACTATGTTTCCTTCCTTCTCTTTAGCGCAGTTTTATTTTCTTCAGATATATCCCAGAAATAAATTTACCTTTTCTGCCACCCCATCTCGAAGAATAGTCTCCTCTAAAACTTCGAGAAATATTACCACGTATCAGAGATCTTGAACCTTTCGCAGAAGAAACTGGAATGATGTCATGCGGTGCTCACTTTAAGAACACATCGCAGCGTTGAGTACAGCTCATTAAACTGTCAGGCATCGTCCTCGCTACTCAACCATGGCATCACCCTGCGGCTGAGGGTAAGACAAAAGATGAATAACCAGCGGAACGAGGGCAAAAAGCAAAAAAGTCTAGCTTTCTCGGGCAAAAAATTTGCAAATTGAAAAATTCTAAGAAACCATTGTAGAAATTTTGAATGTAATTGCTCATATTTACGACATATATCAAATCTTTCTTTTAAGGTGTTTCCATCCATCGCAGCGAACAGTTAAGACTGCCATAGAAAGCCAATGTGGAATGCTTTTGGCGATAGCAAAAACGTGAATAAAAAAATACAAGACTGCCATCGAGTGATCAGCGGATATATTGATTGCTATAGTGACATTATATGAAAACATTGAGTTCATAAACGATTTCACGATCAAAAATATTTTTGTCCAGAATTGCTGGGTATGATTGGGCTATGCGATGTCGAAATCTCCTGCGGACTATAGAACATAAGTAGCGACGAACGGTCATAGGAAGAACCAGGAGCGAGTGAGGGAGTAAAGGGGAGGAAATAGCTGGGGTAAGAAATTTTTCATCGTGTATGAACTGTTTTTTTTGTATATCTGAGTATTTTTTTCGCGCAGAAGTAAAACTGATATTCCTCTGGTCATCAGTCGCGATAGCAAACACGTCTCGGCCTGTGTCTTTTTTCGATAAATAAGGGACGACGATGTGATTTGCGATGTAAATTATCCCCACGCTGTTAGCACCGGGTCTGGAACACGGAGAATGATCTAATAATAGGCGCTTCCCGTTTTGCACTTTGTGCTCCATGGCGACCCAAGGCAGCTTGCGTCACTTTCCTTTGCCTTTTTATTTTTTAGTGCGAAGGTTTTTCCTCGCTATATCTCTCTTCCGTTTGTTTTACTTCAAAACAATCTAGGACGACTCGTACTTCGATTGATTATGTACTCACTTCGTCTCTACAATAGTCAATTCAGCTTTCCTGGCAGTGCGCACACGCACGCATAGAAAAGTGTTCTTGGTTAGATTTTTGGACATATGAGGGATGGAGATGATACAAAGTGCTTAGTGCGCGTACTTCTTCTAATGACACTACCCTTCCAGTAGCCTTTCGTCTTCTTATACCGCTATTACATTTTAGTTTTTAATACTTCTCCTTGCAGGAAACAGATGTACTTTCTGTAGAATCTTGTTTCCACGGAATGAAGAATCGCCATAAAGATAACCCTCGGCACAGAACGAACAATTTGCTACAAACATTTTCGCCTTCACAGCCTGGAAGAAAAGAGCCCCAGAACAGGATAACACAACCGACAACAATGAGCGTCAATATGTCTATTTTATCTCTTTTTCTACCTTTCAAATTTCAACTTGAGTTTTCAAAATGAAAATTAGTCTACTGCATCGTACCGATGTCTGTCGCGCGAATGTCAACTGCTAACGAATGTAGCACGGACATTTGATTATTTTGTCAAATAAAGTAGGTTATAGTATGTTCTTCAATTTTTTTTTGTTTGTATGCTTACACCAAGCTCAAATAACATGATAAATATTCTTTTTTTCTAAGAAGAGCCTGTCTTTGAATTGTCAATGTGACACATGCCCTATTTTTGCAGATATTTACACATGGAAGTGGGACGCATATGTCCAACATTTTTTCTCGAGATCCGTTAGAACAAGAAAGCTGAAATTTGTATATTTCAGAAATAATTAGTAGGCTTGTGTAAGTCAAACTTACATGCGGCGTGCAATAAAGCTTACAACATTTAGTCCCAAAAATTGGATAAAGTAGAATAGTCATAACCAACAGCGAGCTAAAATTAAACTTCAAACCTGACAGCATTCCAGAAAGAAAACAAATCCTTTAGCCAACTATGCACTATTGCCATTGAGCCTTAACGCCAAGCTACAGGATCACGGACAAAGTGCGCTCTTCGGTGCTGTGTACGACCTCGGCGCCGTTTTTCGTGTAGATGTGCGTATTTTATTCACGTTTCGCAGTAAAAGTTTGATTGCTCTCTCTGAAAAACAATGGGGCATTTAAGCTGAGGGAGCACAAACATGAGAAAGTTTCCACAATCGATTTGTCGACGTCAAACAAATTATATTCGCAATGCGTTCTGAGTGCACATCGTAATTGGTAGCGGGGCTAAGTGACTGGACGAGATTGATCGCAATGATCAACGTGACGAAGATTGTGAGGCACCAACTGCCCACAAGTTTGGACGTTGCCGTATAGCTGGTTGCGATTTTCGACTCCCAACATTACGGCCGTTTTGCCTGTTTGAAAGTTGTCGGGGTTTTCTGCCTACTTTACTGAGATGTACACACGCTTCTTCAGTTTACTTTGAAGAGTTACCTTTATAGCGTCGTTTCTTATCGCACCAGATGAGATAGTGAGCGCGAGGTAAATATGCTTATCGTTCGAAGAAGAAAAGTGTTACTCTGTAGGTTACACCAAGAACGTTCGGAAGCTTCTTAAGCTGCTGATTACGTAACGGTGATCGGTATATAAGTAAGATTAATGTGTGGTTGTCTCCACAGTGCTAAGTGCAACAGCATAAAACACTACGATCACAGCAAAGAGTAAAGAAAAACCATTCTATTCCCACAAAATAATCAAAAGAAATAAAAGCGGTTGCCGCACATTAAGGTAGGCCTTCAGCCATGCTTAATATTATAGATTTAGTTATTATCATGTGCGGAATATAACATATTTTAAGACGCTATTGGAATCGTCTGTCCAGATCTGACATTAAAAATCTAAATTTATTCGATTGAAAACAATATTCTCAGCTTATCACTGCCTAATGTATACCTCTGCTCATCACTGCTAATGTATAGAGAGTGCCGAAAGATCTTGAAGAATAGGCGTAGATATTGAAGAATAGGCGTACTCTCGGTGTCGGTGGTGTTCAAGAAGTATTCGTAGACTCATCTATCATTCACTTAGCCTCAGCACAATTTTTAACGTCATACATTGCAACGTTTTTCTGCCAAGCCTCCGATATTTATGAGGTGTGGGTGAGGTCCTCTTCTATGAGCCACAAACTACAAACTCTATATAGAGAGACCAAGCCACGTTTCACATAATCGAGCAGTTATGTGTATGACACGCGCACTTTTTTGCCGTAGGAGTGTTGATTAGCCAGATTACTGCACACAAGGAGCGCCAGTGCAAGAAAATGTAATTTATTACGAAAGGAAGCATAAAAGACACGGAAAAATATTGAAGGCATGGAGGGAAATAAAAAGACTTTGTAGGAAACTCTACGGCATTGAGATGGCGGAAATCATCACTCACAAGAGCGTCAGAAGCTTTTGGTGAACCTCGAGCACAAATCTCTGTTAGCCATTATCCGTTTTTCTTAATTGTTACATTTTTTCATATTTCTGCTGGAAAATTAACTATGCGCGGATTAAACGCAAGCTGGACAACGAATGCACCATAGGATTTAAAAGAATATGTATGGCTCGATTTTGATACTGATGTTGAATGAAAAAAAAATTATTTTCCTGTTTAACCAGAGGGTTGTGCAAAGGCAGCCCTCGTTAAAAGGCAACTCGTGGGCGTCGAATTTGTCTACGGACACGTTTAGATCAAATTACTTTTTCTCTCAAACATATGGCGGTCACATGGTACTTATGCCGCGTGCAGAGGTTTTACACTTCTCTTCCAGTGAGATATTAGCATGCATTCTATTAAAGGTTACTAACATAAGTGAACGCAAGTGGATTCGACTTTCCACGGAATGAATCCTTTCACTCCTTTTTATGCTAATATCGCAAGATACATGACCATCGCTATACAAGTTCTCTCAAGAACACATGAGTTAACTGCCCCGGCCAGGCCCATGTTGCCCTTGCAACCACAGTGACATATGATTGCAAATTTTTTGGAGCAAGGGCCTCTTGGGAACTTCCAGTGCTCTTAGAAACGTCTCGAGAAAGTTGAAGACGTTGAAAGCGCGCGCTGCAACGTATGGATAGGCAGCATATGCATTCAATACGGAAGCTACGGGCACCAAGTCACATTGATGCGGTGTATATTGGGCAGTGTCTCTACGACACAGAAGTAAGCCAACAATAAAATCGTGCATGTCCAGTGAGCCAGGTTAATAATTAATGCCTCAAAGTCTAATGTCATCGGCCACTATAAGCTACACTAGGAACAAAAGCGGGCCAATAAAATACACCTCCTAAAGTTCACAACTCAGCCCTCCAAAGATTACTTCCTCACAAGAGCGAGCGCAGTATTAGCGATATTTAAAAAGGATGAATCTTCGAGAAACTTGGAACAAGGAACAATCTTCGTGGAACAAGTAACGTGTAAGAAGCATTTCTTTGTATAAACCTCCTATTTATTTACACAGAAAAACAAGTCAGAAACTTAGTTGCCGATGGTCCGCGCACCGCATACGCCAAAGAGGACCACGGAAGGGCAACCGCTATAAAGGAGGTGCATTGTGAGCGTAAAATGCCCGTGATTTCTCATTAAGAGCGTAATGATCTTCCAGAAGAGAGGGTTCCGAAACTTCCGCTGCTCCCTCTCACGGCAGACATACACGAGCATCAAGGCTCTGTCTTTCCTTTGCCTTTTTTTAAGTTTCTGTGGCCTTGTTACTCCGAAAATAAAGTTCAGCTTCTTCTCCCCGCCGCATCCCTCATAGCACCTTAAAGGTGCTTATGTGCGTATGCCACTGATCTTCATTCTCGCACCTACACGAGAGACTGTTCGTCGCTAACGCGAACGAGAACGTAACTGAATTTCGGGGCTCAGTATCGCTAGAATAGCGTTAATGGATGCTCGCCGGGAGTCCGGAGTCCGGAGGCGTAAACGCAGCCCGACGTGTCGCTGATTGAATTCGTGCCGCTTCGACGAGCTGCTCCACCCTTAATTGCAACTGCCACCCGAGGCCTCGCCCATCCTTGCCCGAGCCTCCTTGCCCTTTAACACACACATCTCCGGAGTGATTAAGAGTGCAGTCGGACGTGTTTTTTCGATTTTCTAATGGCGGCTGTCGCTATACCCTTAGCTAGAAGGTCATGGAGATAGCAAAGGCGCACTCTCTACCGTCTAGTCCCCGATTACCTTCGCGGTTGCAACGCCCTGATGCCGCACGGAGAAAATGTGCGCAACATTGGACAGCAGGCGACAGATCCGACAACTAATTGTGTGCACGGAGTTTAGTGGCCCGAGTCATTTAATTCACGGGGAAATGGTGCGCGGAAACCGTCGTCGCGAACTGATGACATTACGTGAAGTTATGACATTAGTTCGTCATCACGCATACTTATACGGCGAACACTTTCGGCCGGGCAGGCCCGCAGCACAGAATCACAGAACCCATTCCAGCGTTTAAAACGTTTGGCTGAAACTTGTAACCAATGAATTTATCGTTAATAAATGCCTCTTTGCAATCTGGGGATCCCAGGTGACGAGATTTAGCCAGTACGTTGAGTAGTTTTCTCTGCCATCTATTAATTTACATGTTTATTAATCTTGTACACGCCACGTTAGGAAGTATTGTTTCAAAGATAAAATTGCTATCAATAATTTGTTCCCAGTCTCTAAAATAACCAAGATAAAGCTGCAGCCAAATTTACAATTACTGAGCAGCGTTTCTTGCATGCTTCAATTCTTTTTTTTTCACATAGGCGTTTCCAATATACACAGTGCTGTTCTTGTCTGAAAGAGCCTTTATAGAGTAAAGTCGACATTTGAGTTGATACGTATTAAATTTTGAAAAAAAGTTGCGCGAAAAGAACTGGAGGGGACATTTAAGATCAGCCTTATGTGTATGACGATATAGCGTTATTGGGTTTATGCGTATATATGCGAAATTGGTAATTTTCCACTTGACATTCATATACTGCTGGGAATCCTCATACACTCTTGGCGCAGTGGCTCAGCCGTTAAGTGATGCGCCACAGCCCTGTGATGGCAGGTGCTGTCACTGGTGGGTCTTGTTAGACCCAAGTTGATTTTACCGAGCAACCTCTCGCGACCAATATTTAACTTAACAGCCGCCTGCCACGGTGGTCAGTTTGCTCACATTCCGGTAGGCTGATTGTGATCACCACACAAGGTCACGTGACCTAGAAGGCCCACCTTGGTTTCCCCTCTGTGGACTTTTCGTTCACAGTGCCGCCGCTGACAACGATGTCCGATGTTCTGCAGAATGCAAGCGCTAACGCTGTTGTGTTAACAAACAAGGAGTGGACACTTGGGCTTTGCCTTAAGAAATTGTCGCGATTGCATTAATGGGTTAACGCCCATATATGCATAATTTGTAATTTTAGACTCGATATTCATTGGTCACTTGGAGTCCTCGCACCACTCCAGGCGCTGTGGTACAGAGGTTAAGATATGCGCTACCGCCATCTGATGGTGGCTGTTGCCGCAGGTGCGGCATGTGAGATTTAGGTTGCTGTTCCAGAGCAAGCTCTTACGGCGAATGAAAAATTTAACCGCCACCTGACACGGTAGGCTGATTGTGATGAGGCCACAAGGTCACAGGACGTAGGTAGATCACCTAGGTTGCCGGAGAGACCTACAATACCATTTGTTGGGCGAGTTGGTGCTCGCGATAATTTATAACAGCGCAACAGACGTCCTCTCTTCTCTGTCACGTCTGTCGCACTGTTATGGATAATCGGAGAGACCTGTTGCTCCTGCCGCTTTGGATTCCAGGTTTAAAATCCCGACGCTAGCGCCAACGTAGCCGATGTCCGACCAATTTTTCCGACATGGGGTACTGACGCTCTTCCGTTAAAAGACGAAGGATGTCGAAAGAACAGACGCCACGCAAGAAAAAAAGAAACAGGTTTTTTGGTCTGTCAAGTCCGAGTTTATTCTTTTCGCTGTCTGAAGACAATCTTAAAGCTGCCTGCAGCCTCTTCGCAAAATGTATAGTCAATTCTAGATAAAAGCGTCATGCTTAAAAATGTCTTCTTTTACTGCTGGAGTTGTATTGCAATCAGCGCTTCGAGACCAATGGTAATAATAATAATAATAATAATAATAATAATTGGTTTTGGAGGGAAAGGAAATGACGCAGTATCTGTCTCATATATCGATGGTAGGCAGGAAGCATTTTTTGAGAGCTACGGTGTTTAAAGCACGGCCTTGGTATAGGCGTCGAACGCCGACCCGACCCATGCGTGGATCTGTTTAAGAGGGCTCTCATTAAAATTTTAAAGCTTGTAGTCTGCCTGCCATGCCTGCCATGCCTGCCATGCCTGCCATGCCTGCCATGCCATGCCATGCCTGCCATGCCATGCCATGCCATGCCATGCCTGCCATGCCATGCCATGCCATGCCATGCCATGCCATGCCATGCCATGCCTGCCTGCCTGCCTGCCTGCCTGCCTGCCTGCCTGCCTGCCATGCCTGCCATGCCTGCCATGCCTGCCATGCCTGCCATGCCATGCCTGCCATGCCTGCCTGCCATGCCTGCCTGCCATGCCATGCCTGCCATGCCTGCCTGCCATGCCTGCCTGCCATGCCTGCATGCCATGCCTGCCTGCCTGCCTGCCTGCCTGCCTGCCTGCCTGCCATGCCTGCCATGCCTGCCATGCCTGCCATGCCATGCCTGCCTGCCATGCCTGCCTGCCATGCCTGCCTGCCATGCCTGCCTGCCATGCCTGCCTGCCTGCCTGCCTGCCTGCCTGCCATGCCTGCCTGCCATGCCTGCCATGCCTGCCATGCCTGCCATGCCTGCCATGCCTGCCATGCCTGCCTGCCATGCCTGCCTGCCATGCCTGCCTGCCTGCCTGCCTGCCTGCCATGCCTGCCATGCCTGCCATGCCTGCCATGCCTGCCATGCCTGCCTGCCTGCCATGCCTGCCTGCCATGCCTGCCTGCCATGCCTGCCTACCTGCCATGCCTGCCTGCCATGCCTGCCTGCCTGCCTGCCTGCCTGCCTGCCTGCCTGCCTGCCAGCCTGCCTGCCTGCCTGCCTGCCTGCCTGCCTGCCTGCCTGCCTGCCTGCCTGCCTGCCTGCCTGCCATGCCTGCCATGCCTGCCATGCCTGCCTGCCTGCCATGCCTGCCTGCCATGCCTGCCTGCCATGCCTGCCTGCCATGCCTGCCTGCCATGCCTGCCATGCCTGCCATGCCTGCCATGCCTGCCTGCCTGCCTGCCTGCCTGCCTGCCTGCCTGCCATGCCTGCCTGCCTGCCTGCCTGCCTGCCTGCCTGCCATGCCTGCCATGCCTGCCATGCCTGCCATGCCTGCCTGCCATGCCTGCCTGCCATGCCTGCCATGCCTGCCATGCCTGCCATGCCTGCCAGGCCTGCCTGCCTTCTAGGCATTTTGTAAATAGCAGATTTTTACTCTCTGATGCTCCGCTCAAGCGCTCTAGACAGGTTTGTGGACTGCAGCACTTCAGCCTTTTCTGTGCTCCTTTTTTTTCACAACCCGATTTTTTTGTCATTCGCAAAGTTGAAAATCGCGATCCTATTTTCTTCTAAGTCTTTCCTTTTGTCTCGTTTTAAACTCGTAGTAGGATGTAGAGAGCAGATGATGGTTAAATGAAATATTTTGCGAAGTTTGGTGATATGGGGCATCGGTTTTATTGTCCGATGCACATGGGCGATGAGGGACACATGTGGCTGAGGGCTCCGAAATGATTTTGTGCCCCTTGGCTTCTTTCCCTTAAAGGGACCCAGAAAGGGGTCTCAATAAAGGTGCGATATGTCTGAGATGTTAAAAGACGGCGGTTCATAATTAATCTCCATCAAGAATTATTTTAATGCGTTTTGTGGAAGCTGAGTTATATGCAGACAAAATTTGAACTTCCGCGTCTTCGTGCCTTTCCCTCTCCTCTCGCATGCCAAAACAGCGGCGCTCCTCCACCGGCCCACCCAGTCGGCCGCTCCCCAACCTCCGCCGGCTGCGGCCAGCGCGGAGTGGCCTCGGCCGCGGTAGCGCGTGACGTCTGAAAGAATTTGGCGCTGTGAACCAATGATAATCCCCGGCTGCTGACGTCATTAGCAAGACGTGACGTCGTCTTCCAGGTTTTCGTTTGAAAGCCCGGCACGGCGGGTCGCTGCGAGGCCCAAAGCAGGTATTTTTATAAAATATATTGTAAATTTCCCGTTCGCTTTTGAGGTCCCGTACGCGGCATGGACATTCGGTGGCCTGTACTCTACATAGTGCAAGCATTTTAAAGCCAAGCTCAAACACTTCTTTCTGTGGCCCTTTAAGCTGATATACCGTTCATGAAATTTTTCACATTCCTGCCAATCGATAATTCCAGAGGTGCAGTTAAATTTAGGTGCAGTAATGCGAAAGCATTTCTCTTACTGCTGCCTATTGTGTTGCTGCATGTTAGTTTCTGTAATGCCTTTGCCGTTTCTAAGTCGTGTTTTCGCTTTAAGTTTGACCCTACCACATCTGAAGACGGGGATCCTTTCATAGGGCGCCTAATAAGCACCCCTAAGTACTAGTAAGAAATTAGTTTAATTGAAAAATTAACTTTAGAGGTAATTAGGTCACCGATCAATATGAATAAATTACCAATTAATTTGTAAATAATTCTCCCAACTTATTAATTATCCACTTAATCGTCCCTTTATTACTCAATTGATTTTAATTAAATTAAATTGTTTATTGAAATCAGTAAGTTACTTATAAACATATTCGATTAGGTTTCCAAGCATTTTTAAGTAATTGACTGATTAATTTAATTTTGCACTTTGGTCAATAATTATACACTTAATGTTTTACTTTGGCTACTTATTTACTCGTTCAAGTTAAATACATAATTAGATATTCAACTATTTTATTAATACCTCTATGATGAATGGCAGACAGTTCGTGTGGACACATTATGATGACATGCACTGCCGGCGCGCTCTGATGACATGTTTTGTACGCGCCAGTCTTGAGACAAGAAACGCTTTCGCATCAAAACTGGTCCCCGCTTTATGGCTTCAGTCCCGCGGCCTTTCACCCCCTGCAGTGGCTCAGTGGTTAGGGCGCTCGACTACTGATCCGGAGTTCCAGGGTTCGAACCCGACCGCGGCGGCTGCGTTTTTATGGAGGAAAAAGGCTAAGACGCCCGTGTGCTGTGCGATATCAGTGCACGCTAAAGATCCCCAGGTGGTCGAAATTATTCCGAGCCCTCCAGTACGGCACCTCTTCTTCCTTTCTACTTTCACTCCCTCCTATATCTCTTCGTTTACGGCGCGGTTCAGGTGTCCAACGATATATGAGCAGATACTACGCCATTTCCTTTCCCAAAAACCAATTATTATTATTAGTCCCGCGGCCTTCGGCTGCAGCAGCACGCCATCGCCACTGCGCCACTACGGAGGGTGCAGCATTTGCTTATAGGCATACATAATATTTTAATACTGCAATGGATCAATACTGTTTTAGGATATGTGGAGAATAAAAGTGCCGCGCTATAAGATATGCTTCTCTTTGGCATGAGGCATTCCCTCTGTAACTCGGGGTACTTCTCCCTATGATTTTAGAAGGTTTATGCTTAGTGAGAAAAAAACGAGAAATTCTCAGTCACTAACAAAACCATTGAGAGAATGATCACCTTTACGAAAATTTCTTTCGCAAAATTTGGTTTTGTTTTTATACGAGCAGGATATATTTCCTCTCATCTAGCCGCCCCAGGAAATCAACAGAGTGCAAAAACGAATTCTCCGGGGAGCATCGGGTATGAAATATGAGTTTTGAGGGCTTAGCTCGTGCAATGCAACCGACGGGTGAGCTGCTCTGGTTTCGTCAATATGATGGTAATAACGTGGCCAAGACGGACCCGGTATCAACGCCGCGAATCGCTTGCGGAGCCAACATCTCCCAAGGTGGGAACCTGGCGGCGCGAACAGCTTAGTGGATAGGCGGCCGTATCTGCCATCTGGTGCCTGGTTTCTCACCTTCCTTCTGCCAGTTCTGGGTCCGTTCCTCTCATCACATTCCATATGTTCTCGGCCATCCCAATGGAAGGCTTCCCTTCATTTTCCCGCAAGCCGCTCTACCTGTTTCTAAACTCCGGAGACATTCACCCTCGTTTTATGTATGTATACTCATGTGTACAGATCTGGCTTGTATCTGGAAACGACACGTCCGTGTTCTGTGAAAAATGCACGAGAGAAAGGGCACTGCGTATGGTGATTTGACACCCCAAAGCGCATGCGACACGCATGCTTTTGCAGGCCTCGCGTTATTGGCATAGGGCGATGTGCTGTAGACACGTATTTTATATGATGCTGCCTTTTCACTCTTCCTTAACGCCTGGATTGGCGACGCCATATAAGTGCACGCGCTGGTTGGGCACCAAGGCGTTGTGGCTGTCCTTCCTCATAATGCGGTCATCGGAGGCATCACTTAGTCTCCATTTTTGTTTACTTTTTTCCACGCAGTCATATCATTCCGTTTCAAAATGAACGGGCTTATTTGGGTTATTTACTTTCTTTGTTAAATCATTTGTTTGTTTGTCCCCTGCCAACACAGCGCTTACGCGCTCCGCTGTTGGAATTTTTATTCCTGCGCATTTTTACCAGAGTGGTAAGAATAAAAGGTTGCAGTCGTCCTAGAATGCATTATGAATGACTGTAGCCTCTTTTTGCTAGCACCGAAGTAAAGGCGTGACGAAAAGAAATGCGAACCGCGGAGCGCCCAGACTCCGCTCTGTTCGCGTTTCTTTCCGTCGCCTCAGAACTCCATTGAACCTGTAACAGTTCTGCAGCATTTCGAGCTAACTCTAAGAATCAAATCCGAAAATGTGCCTCATCATCCTGCATGTTCCAGAAACTTCTTTTCATTCCATTTTTTGTTGTTTACTGTCTTTTTTCTCAAGCACTACCAGAAGCGTCATATCGTTTCGAATGATTTCATTCAGTCAGTGTCACGAAGTACCTCAACTCTATTCTGACGTTCCGTGTAAACCGAAATAGTTTTAATTTGAACTGAGGCCTGTATTCTTTTTCTGCAGTGCTCTCCCATTCACGTGGCAATGATTTTCCACTGTTGACTACTTTCACATTTCTACGTACTGATCTCTGGTCGAGTGCCATCCTAGAAGCCTAATAGCTAAATCTGTTTTTTTGCAAGATATTCATTAAAGAGCTAATAACCTTGTATTTTTTTCGTTTTCTATCACATTCACTTTGTTAACTAAATTCGTTTAGTCTTTTTTTGGTCGCAGTGCGTTGTGACCGAATTGACGTCCTCAATTATATCCCTTTTTTTTCTTATTGCTATTTAGTCGTCGAGGCTGAGTCGGTTTCTCGATGGGTCGCTTGCTTTAGTTCCGGTTTTGGCAGTGTCTTCTCTGAGCAGAGCTGTGCATTTTACTGAGACTCAACCATATGGCCGAGGCATTCTAATTCTGTTTGTTTCGGAAATCGAAAAGGCAACCAAAACCAGAAAACTAAAATAAAAGCATCAAGCGTGCTTACTCCTGTAACCCTCAACGCAGTCTTGCATCACCTTCGCGGTATGTAAATAAGACTCGCGATGGCTCTGTTCTAAACGCAGCGCATAAATCAGGGTTTGCGCTTCGCAGAACTTTAGGTCCAAATGCAGGCTTTTGTACTCTGTCTCTAATAATGAATCAATTGTCAAGTATGCCTTTTCGCATTTTAAGCATTTTTGGTCGAGTATTATAGTTTTCTGAAGCAACGCTGCGTGATAGCACCTATGAATGCTGCGTAGAGCTGATTGCTCATGACTCAAAGGTTGGTTATGAATTTATCGCCCGCAGCTTGTTATTTTGATCCATAATGCCTTAAAAAGGGTAACACTAACGTTTCTGTAGCGTCACTGTGACCCTAATGGGCATTTTGTTAACTTTGTGTTCAGCAGCGGTGGAAAACTAAAATCAAAATATTATTGTATTTACTAAAAAAGCGCCTACTAGTTCCTATACATAAAGCAGAGACAAACCAATGGCGAGTTATGACTTTGGCGTAATATACACAGCGCGATGACTACTGCCACGTAGTAGCTGCCTGTGCCAGACTTGCAATGAATTGGATTTGCTATTTTTATATTTGTATTTGAAAGGCTGGATGCGGGAGACTACATGAAGAGCGGGAGTGTGCATGGCAATAAATGAAGATAGCGATAAATTATCAGCGATCTGCGCCAAATGGCTTGGAAAACCGTTCCAGTAGCGAGCTGTGGGCTCAAAAAGAGGCTCGTGAAATTTTGTTGTGCGGCCACGTGGCGGGATGACGCGGTTAGGACAGCCTGTTGGAGGTGTTCGTTGCACTGGTTATGTTAACTGACTGTCACGTGGTTATTAATGAAATAAAAACAAAACTTGCAACATTTGTGATAGAAGCAGCGGCCACAAAAGGCCCCGAGAAGTGAGATTAGGAGGCTATAACTCGGAATTCATGACGAAGATGCTAGAGGAGTACCAGTACCCTTAAAAAATAAGACAAGTGGCAGAATTCTGAACCAATTTAAGAGCTTGTCTAAAGTTAGAATAAAGTTGGTCAAAGCTATGAGCTCTGGCATGTTGAAGTTTAAATCGCGTAAGGCTTTTGTAAGCTTGTATTTTTATAGGAAAACGTACAAAGGGCAGGTTACGGCGGACAGATCCAGCAGTTAGGTTAGCGGAACCGATTCCGTGGATTACGTGGCTTGATTATATTAAAACATAAATGACATGAACACAAAATAAGCTAGCAAGTTTGTTGGAAAAACAGTACTATTCTGAATTTTTTAGTAGGAGGTGTGTAGGTTCGGCTGCAGCTGAAACAAATAAGTACAGCGTTAGTGGTATACTGGAACGGCATTCACGTAGCGAACCATTGTTGTATCCGAATCAGGTCCTTTTGGAGTGGAGAAGAATCGGATGAGTTAGTTAAAAAGCTGTAAAGTACACAGTCATCAGTTAAAAGTAGGATAGTAGAGGCTACAGCCGAAGAGATATCGAATGTAAACGAAAATTAGTAAAGGTCTAAGGACAGTGCATTTGGGCAGACTTAAATGAACACGTGAAAGTGAGGACGATTGACTATTGTCAAATACAAACTGTATACGGTAGATTAGAAGGCCTTGGATCCAATTAGGATCGAGTCAGTAGAGGTTTACTCTAGACACCATAACTATAAAGGGGCAGTAAGGTATTTTGTCGAATGCTTTCCGGAATCTAATATAATGGCATCAGCAGAGATCCTGCGATAATTATTGGAAACAGTCCAAGAAGAATCAGTGCTAGTTTAGAGCCACATGATTGTCTTTGAATGTGATGATTTGGACGAAATTGGTCGACAGACGATAGATAGATTGCAAAATCAAATTGAATGCCGTATTTTATTTTAGAGTATGCTCAGGTTATTGAAATTGGTCGCTAATTATCTGGAAATGAACAACTCCCTCAATAAGTTGCTTGAGCATTAGGCTCACATGCGGAAGGTACTGGGTTCCATCCCCAGTGCCGCTTGGTACTCACTTTTTCCTGGCCTGGTCCTCAGCTTGTCTACGGCGAGATACCCGGGAAATAGTTCTTTCACCACACATTGAGGGGACGAAAAGGGGACATACTGGCCAGTACTGCACAAAGACGAGCTTGGTCCCTCGCCTGTATTTTCTATTTAGGTCAAGGTGAGCCGGTAAAAGCCCTTTTTCCCAAATATTTCACCCCAGAAAAGCCCAGCACCATGCGGGAGGAAATCTTGTATCATTAGAAAGCCAAAAACGGGCACCCAACGGCACAGGGGGCTCTGAATCAATCCCTTTCTGAATACGAGATGGATGCTCTACCACGAGGCCACCCAAACCACTAAAAATAATACTAGAAATAAATGGCATCCGGCCACTGACGCCTTAAGATGGCTGTAAAATTTCACGAGTTCTCTTGCCGAAGCTTTGACACTGACGGAGAAAAATGGGGTGTTGAAGACACATAGCAAAAAAAAACAAAACAGAAGCCCAAGTTTGAGTACTCCTTGTGGGAGGAGGCAAGAAAAAAAACCTTCTCCGTGGAGGCGTAAATGCTGGCCACGCAATTTAATTTAAGGACGACTCAGGCGTAGGCACGAGTTGAGCTAAGGTTCAGTTATTAACCCGTTGCCGGCTCTGGCCGGATGACGAGAACCGATTTTAGTAGATGGCGCCAGTATTTTCTTCTTTCAGAGGAGTCTGCGATCTATGTTGATTGAATGCGAAATGGAAGTTTAATTGCCGCTTAAGTACACAAAAGTTGTCTTTCAGGCCCGGCCCTCACAGTCCAACGTTAATTTATTTACCTATCTAAGATGCCAGAGCGCCCGGACGGGTATTATTTTAGTGAGGAGGATATGAATAAAATCAAGAATCGGCAAGAATAACTAGTGGTTAGGATAAACATAAGCAATGTGTATACAGACACCGCCAACGCAGTCATGCTGAAACAAAAAGCAAACACATAGTTAACACTCAAGCTCAACAGGACAGAAATGAAGTTCTACGTACCGAGGAAGCATATTTTGACTGAAGCAAGCGTAAAGCGCAATTCTCAAGTCATTATTCCTACTTGCTCTGGGTAAAGCCTAAGGAGGGCTTTGTCACCAGCGTGTTATGAGATATGTATCCGAATTTGCTAATGAATACGTCCGTTAGTGTAAAATACATCGACCGAGTGGGTGGCTCTCATTCTCTCACGTTAGGGAATTATTTTCAGAAAATATTTTAGCTTTGGTTCCGCGAGATGTAAAGTGAGTCGCAACTTTGGCCGTATCGTTAGAACGCTGGTCACTCTATTCTCCTGGCACTGTTTTAAATCATCCAGTTTGAACAATGGCGCGAAATGGCGCATTTTGCGAGATGTGAGATACTTCTGGACAAGGTGATAGTCCCCTCCCACTTTTTTTTCTTGGGAAGGGGGAGGGGGGGGGTGAATGGTACGCTACCTAGCTTGTTGCAAAAGAATTGTATTTGAGTTTCTGATTCGGTTTTGTCGTCAGCTGCTTGAGGGAATTTTTTGTACATCCCGCGAAACCGGTGCGCGCGAAGCATTTGCTCGTGGCGTCTTTGGAGGCGCCCTCGTTTCGCACCACACCTGCTCAGCAATGGCGCTGTTCTCTTGATTCCCTTGCACTGGCTCTTCACTCTGTAGACGCAAGTTACATGTTTGTATAAAACGATGACTTCCATTCGTTTGAGTCTCGTTTGGATAGAGATGACTTCCGCCTGGCCTTGACTACCGACTGATGCCCGTTTGCGACTTTCGGGCACATTCACTGCTTTCTGAGTTCCTCAAGAGGTACTGGACATGATCTGAATAACTCCGTGCCATCAACACTGGAGCAGATCGAGTTTTCTCCAAGGCACTCTAGGGTTGGACATTGGCACTGCCCTCAAGGGTAGAGCAAAGAGTTTCACGCGAGTATTTTAAGATGGTTAGCTCTTACCACGTTTCGAGATTTCGTGGTGTATGCTACCGGATGGATGGACGGACGGACGGACGGACGGACGGACGGACGGACGGACGGACGGACGGACGGACGGACGGACGGATGGATGGATGGATGGATGGATGGATGGATGGATGGATGGATGGATGGATGGATGGATGGATGGATGGATGGATGGATGGATGGATGGATGCATGCATGCATGCATGCATGGATGCATGCATGGATGCATGCATGGATGCATGGATGCATGGATGCATGGATGCATGCATGCATGCATGCATGGATGGATGGATGGATGGACGGACGGACGGACGGACGGACGGACGGACGGACGGACGGACGGACGGCGGTGGCTGGCTGGCTGGCTGGCTGGTTGGTTGGTATACGTTATGGTGTTGGTTGGTTGGTTGGTTGGTTGGTTGGTTGGTTGGTTGGTTGGTTGGTTGGTTGGTTGGTTGGTTGGTTGGTTGGTTGGTTGGTTGGTTGGTTGGTTGGTTGGTTGGTGGGACGGACGGACGGACGGACGGACGGACGGACGGACGGACGGATGGATGGATGGATGGATGGATGGATGGATGGATGGATGGATGGATGGATGGATGGATGGATGGATGGATGGATGGATGGATGGATGGATGGATGGATGGATGGATGGATGGATGGATGTATGTATGTATGGATGGATACGGCTTAACCCTTTAAATCAGGCGGTGGCTCAAACTACCTAGCCATGACTTATGAAATTTTACTCTTCTCTTGATTTTAATTTTTGCCACCAATCAGATAACCTTCGCTTGGTTACTTCTACCCGCTAAAAATCCACTTTCCCTTCACTGTCCTGAATGCTTTGGATAAATCAGCCCCGCTGCTTTCCACTGTAGGGTGAAGCCCTTTACAGAAAAGTATCAAGTGTTCAGCCGTTTCCTCCTCCTCTCCGCACGCAACGCACAACGTGTCTATCTCAAGGTACCTGACTCTATATGTCTTAGTCCGCAAAACTCCCGTCCTGGCCTCAAACAACAAAGAGCTTCCCCTACAATTATCATAGATATTTTCTTTGGCAATTTCCTGCTTAAAAACTCTGTATGTTCCCAGTGCTGATTTGGTCAGCATCCCTGTTTTCCACAAAGCTCTCTCTGTTTCTTTAACGTTTTTCTTAACTGATAACTGCTGATTTGCCCCCCAGAGAACACAGCGCCATCCGTGGCAGCAACTAGAAAACATCACATCTGGCACCGAAACTGGTACCCCCCATCTACAATCGCATTGCAGAAACAACCCCCTGCTGTCACGGCCGGGCACGAGTAGAGGCGGCGGCGCGCGCTTTGTACGGCCTGCGCGCAGGAGGTATTACCTGCCTGCCACCGCTGCGCGATCGTGATGCTACGACCCTACCGCTTCTCAGCCTGCGGACTGGCCGCTCGCATGTGAAATTCAGTGGCGCGTGGGCGCTTTCGCTCGCTGAACGCGCTTTTGGAGCGCTGCAAAGTATTTTGAATCTATTCAGGCTAGTAAATACTCAATCCGCAGGCCTCCAATAGCCTTGCGCATTTATTTATTCAAGTTGCATATTTTTATGAAAAAATTTGATGTGAATTTGTTCCGTACCATAATATTCTGCCGTATATCTCAACTATACTCATTTTTATGGTAGCAAGAGATCATGATCAATATTCACAAAGGGTGTACACTGCCCGTTCAACTGCTATGAAGCTAACATGGCAGAGTGAGATGCAACAATGAACAGGACTCAAACAAAAAATTAGCTCTGTTATCATACAGTTGTACTGGCTAAGAGGTTTCAAAATAAAACGAATAAGCCTTTCCAGGTGTTATAACTTCGCCTGCATTTGAGCACTTTTGCTTTAAAACTAACCGCTTATTTCACTTTACCTCAAGTTAACTCCAAGGAATAGACTCCTACGTAATTCCAACTTAGATTAATAATTAAAATACTGCCATCTGGTTTTGGAAACATCATGAAAAACCTCGATAAACAACTTGTGTATCAGAAAAGACAATAACGCACGCAGCTGGAATCAGTTTCACAGCCCACGCCTGTAATTTTTTCCTTGAATATAAAATTATGTTAGTTAACGTTATGCACGAATATTTACGTCCTACCTTCTCTAACAAAAATTTTCAATACTGGAAAAAGTTACGGTACTAATTTATGGAATTATTGAAGGTAAAAGAATATTGAAGGCGCTGTTTAGCAAATTTCGAGGAAGTACGGGAATATAGACTCCCGTTGTATAGTCTCATCAGCAATTACAAAAAAAAGTTAACAATCAGTATAGGGTTTAGGTAATCGCCGATTTAACAGAATACGTTTAAAATGGACTGCAACCTGAATATACGTGGAGAAGTGAAATTAAAATTTGGTTAAATCCTTGGTGGTTTATAGCATACACCTACGTACATTTTACGTGCCAGTCTCACCTAGGCCACATATGCAACTTGAATTTATTGCTTTCTACCACATTCATTGTTAATAAATTCCGACACCGCATACATTTTCAGAAAGGTCGTCGTACATGTGATTCAGCTGGAGAGGAACCTAGAATTTCGCCATGATGAGTGTCCATCCACCAATTATCGCATGCTTGCATCAACTCCGCCATGAACCACCATCTGGAGTACCCTTTCATTGAGAATTCGCGACAAGTGCTAACCGTGCGAAATTAATTTACCATAGTGCTGATCGTGGGTTAAACCAATTTATCCCTGCAATATTTACACTGTAAACGTTTTCTTTTCTGAAACTTGAATTTGATTGAATTTAACATCACTGACCTGACATCATCAGCTTTCGGAAATCGTTCGTTTTAGGAAACTGTTTACGGGCCGATCTGCTGCACCATATATGTTATGTACATAGGGAAATTAGTGTTTTGCTTAGGCATCCGTCGGTTATATTTGAAGGTATCGACGCTACATGCTGTTTTAGAAAGATGATATACATATATGATTCATTAAGATCCCAAGATTTCTACCGACTTATTGAACAACCACCTATATTCATGCGTGTGTACTTCCAGAACTTGCTTACTTTGTCTGGAACCATCACCTGTGGTTAGCCACTACTGAGTATGCGTAACAAAGTGATTACCACGGGAACAAAATTGATCACTGTATAAATCGTGCACTGATCTATCTCCGCAATACCTGCCCTATAGTCGTTTCGATTCCTGAAATGGGAGGGTGACTTGTAGATATTTTTTAGCAACTTGCGCGATTTGAACAATTATCTTCTTTAGTTCAATCTCCATAAATTACGTGCCTGTGTTGTTCATCTGCTTGTGTTTTGTTTTCCAAGGCGCCGATTGTCGTTCATCAGCGCTCAGAAGTGCGAAACCGGGCGCGCGCCACCAGCCGCCACAGACGCAAGCGGCCCGCGAACGGTATCGTCATCGCGGCCCTAGCGGCGGCGGAGAGCGCGACTCGCATAGACAAGCCACCATTGTCCGCGCGCTCAGTGCGGAGGCCGTATGAAAGAACGCGCTGTTCCTCGAGACTGGCCGTGCTGCCGCGTGCCAGTGATGACGTCGCTGTCCAATATTGTGATAGAGGTGGAACTGTGTTATTATGACGTCAGGGGGCGAACTGGCGATATAGTTTCGGTTTCTAAAAACTAAGATGGTGGCCATTGAATTTGGTTGTGCCCTCCGATCCTTTTTCCTCCCAAAAATCCTACAAGCGGAGGAAAAAGTGTCCCATTACGGGACCGCTATATGTGTGTAGACATTCGTTCCGCTATATATATATATTCCGAAAACAAAGGGCACCCATCCGGGGACAGTTTTCTACCGAATTTGATAGGCAAATGATACCCTATGGGTTTGGTATAGAAATAAATCTACAGTTAAATAATATTTAATCATTGCATGCATGAAATTACTAATTGAAGCGTTACCATATCGCAACGCAAGCCAAATTCTAGGCAAACCTTCACCCCTCAAACGAAGCAAATTCCGTTTAGAACGTATCTTGAGGGGGTGTAACTCGACAACGGGCGCGTTATTGTTCGCTTTCTTCGTTTAGTAAACCAAACAGCGAATGTTCATTGCTTCAACGCCTTCCAGACGGTGGCGGTCTTTTTTTTTTCCTGAGCAAGAAGCATACTTGAAGGACTTTGTAACTAATTTTCTGTTTCACAGAGAGTCAAACGTAAAAAGCATATCCTAGATTTTTACTGTTGTATTTTCTCACGTAATATATTTATAAAATTCAAGAAATTTTGAAAATTGAAGAGTTAAAATTGATTTTTAAGGAAAGGAAATGGCGCAGTAACTGTCTCATAACTTGGCGCTCACCTAAACTGCGCCGTAAGGGAAGGGATAAAGGAGGAACTGAAAGAAGAAAGGAAAAAAAGAGGTACCGCAGTGGAGGACACGGGAATAATTTCGACCACCTGGGGATCTTTAACGTGCACTCACACCGCACAAAACCCAGGCGCCCTAGCATTTCATCTCCACCAAAGCGCTGCCCGCCGCGGTCGGGTTAGAACCCGGGTACTCCGGATCAGTAACCGAGCGCCCTTAACACTGAGCCACCGCGGCGGATTTAAAATTTGGCGCAAGTCTAAAAATTGTCAGGACAAAGATAATTTTTTCTTCGTAAGCAATACACACACTGTATACGTCTCTCTGTCTCGGAAAAAAATGGCTCTATTGCCTACACAATCATAAGCTAAAATAAGACAAGAGTTTGAAATTTAGGGGTGGAAAACGATACATTTTTATAAACTCCATAAACATAAAGCGAGAGCCAACGGCCTCGGAATCACGCGGGCAACCGCGCGGCATCTATGTTTCCAGGGAAGAAGCGGACTGCCAAGGCGTTCCTTTCTGGGAAAACAGTAACGCCATTGCAGTCCCACCCACAACCTTCCCTACAAATACAAATACCATGCAGTTGCCAGCAGGGACGCCTTGGCAGTCTCCCCTTCCCTAGAAGCATAGATGCCGCGCGGTTGTCCGCGTGATTCCGTCTCAGTTGGCTCCCGCTCGTTGGGAGCGGGGACTGCCATAGAGCTTCTAAATATAACCTGGAGGGAAAGCTGCCGCCACCGTCTAAGCGAGTTTTACAGAGCCGTTCATCCGCCTTGTGAATGCCAGGCGATGCCAGTGTCCGGCGATATATGAGACAGATAGTGCGCCATTTCCTTTCCCAAAAACCAATTAATATTATTATTATTAGTATTATCGACTTAGAGAGGATGCACGGGTGTTTGGGCGAATAATTTCAAAATATTTCTAAACTTATGAAGGTCATAATAAAAAGAAACTCTTAACATAAAAGCTCTCAGGCAGGGCGATGTCAGTCACTGGAAATTTAATCGCAGTTAGTTGGCTGATTAACTGTAATTCAATCAATAATTCTTAAAGTAACACAATCTGGCAGTAAAAACCAAGGGGGAATTCGAAAGCCTGGACAAGGCGACGTCAAATTTCTTTTTAAAATCAAGAAAAACAGATAGCAAAAACTTTAATTTCATAACTGTGAAGTCACACTGCTGGCAGCTGGCAGTGGTATTTAAAAGCTCTTTATATCAGTACCTTTACAAATTCACTGAGAGTAGACTCCGCCGCAGTGGCATAGTGGTTATAGAACTCGGCTGCTGACACGAATTACACAGATTCGATCCCGGCCGCGGCGGTCGAATTTCGATGGAGGCGAGGCTCATGTACTGCGCGATGTCTGTGCGCGTTAAACAACCGCAGGTGGTGGAGATTTCCTCATAGCCTGAGTCGCTTTGGGACGTTAATCCCCCTGAAACCATAAACTTAGAGTATGGACTCAAAATAATTGAATAATGAAGGTGCATATTGGCCTTTGAGCTTGGCTATAATGACAGACGAGAAATTTTTTTCATTTTCGTAGCTACATTCACATTTCCGGATATATGAGGGCGCAAGCATTCCTCACTTTCATCCAGCCATCTCGGCCGTTACTAAATCAGCAAACTTGTGGCAAGCACCCACACGTCATAACTGCTCAGCCAGAACGGCGGCTTCGAGTGACCCGTACTCACAGCGAAACGCGAAAATGCGCGATGTGGCCGTGAACGCTGGAAGCGTCTTTCTAACGCCATGTGGCGCTTACTGTCAGCCATGGACGCATTTCAAGTTTTCAGGAATGCTTGCTTGTGTACACAGCTGCCATCGACTCTGTATAGGAAAACCCTCAACGCCAATCTACTCTGGAGAACAAACCCACCGAAATACAATGAAAGATCTCACTATAAATGAGTAAATACTTCTTGCGAAGAAACATCCTGTTTTTAAAATATATTGATACCTTATGACAGAGACGCGTACCTGCTTACTGCTGGCATGAAAAGCAAGGCAGGCACCAGGTGACTTTTAACTAACATGCTCTTTTTTATTTCTAGTTGGACAGACCCTTTAAGCGTCATTTATTTCGGTTACAATCATGCATCAGCAAATCCACTTTAGTGCATTAATCGCTTCACGCATTTAATAGAATTTGTAGAGGATACGAATCAGTCATTTGCGTCGTTTGGTCTGAAAGCGCCTACACTACGAACTACAGGAAAGTAATTATATTAGAAAACCAGGACAAATGAAATGCAAAAATAACGCAATGGCTAAACATTAAAAAAATGAGAAGACAAGCGAAATCGCTTTCCCGTGCACTTATACCCCTCTCTGAAGAAAGTTGCCTCTGATGGCGGTCGATACACGAGAGCCTCCAAAAATAAACACCGTTGTATTTTTTTTTGTTTCTCCGTGTTGCAAAATCCATCGATGTATCTCTCGGCTTCAATTTATCTTTTCGACTCAGGTTAACGCCGCAAGAAGCGCATTTGTTTTTTGGCAAGAATTGAGGAAAACAACTCCCAGCGTTCCTCCATTCTAAACCCAGCTTTCCCTATAGTACGACGCGACCACATCCTAAAGAGCTTATAGCTTGCAGCGGAGATCCGCGATTCAAAAGTCAACTCTTCAAACCATTTAAAAGTTCTTTTATGTCTCAAAACTACACACTTACATTGCCCATTCTGAGTGCGGCTCCGATCATCCAAGCTTGATGTGTATACAGGAAAACGTTTCTGTACATTTTCTGCACCGGTGCGTTGCCTTCACCGCACTCCACAAATTCCTACTAGATATTCTTTCCACTTCCATACTTTTAGACCTGTTCTTCTGGTTGTTTTCAACTAGACGTCGAATTCGATTTCGCTCTCCTGCTCCAGATCACCGCGCGTTTTTCGCTCTTTTGCCTTCGCTCCCCATTGCAAGTTACCGGGCTGAATAAAAGCAAAAAAAAGTGAAAAGAAAACGAGACTAACACGTACCGGCCTAAAGAGAGCTCAGTGTTCGTCGCGGGCTGGGATGTCGTCCCAGATGTTTTACAAGCTCGAAACCTTTAAAATACAGCTCCATCTATCGCCTTTGCAGCTGCCACGGGGAGTCGTCTTCCCTGCGGATCACTTTTCATGCTTCGTTTTTTGTCACTGCTAACGACATTTTTTTTTTGTCTCTGCCTCGGAAATGGTGGCGGAGGCAAGGTGCTGCGCCGCACTTTCCGAAACCACCAGAACGACCCGTACGCTATCGAAAACTCGCTTTTCAGGCAGCTCGATCATTCGTATTGCTGCGTCAAATTTATAAAAAAAAGATGCAGCACCTCGACGCAGTCCTATTCCGAATAACGCAGTGGCTTGTCATCAGGGAGGACTTGAAGCGCAGCCCACATGTATTTGTCGCGGTTTTTGTCTGCTGTGAGATGCATTGGCTTTATTGCGTTAAGAAGAAAAGTCATCGCAGCATCGACCTTAATGTCTGCATCCGAGACATAGGAGCCACAAAACTACCGCAATCTTCTGGAAAGCGGCGATATGCTTAAGACCGCACTTCCACATTTTGGCGGATTTAAAACATGAGCAGATAGTGTAATCCGCTCTGAAATGAATACTTGGAGAGTGCTAACGTGACGTGAAGATGTACCTCTTAAGGACCCGTGAAACGATGCTCAGCTAACAGAAAATCCTCGTTCTATAATAGAGTGGTCGCCTTGTATGCTCTTTATTGATAAGAATTTACAGCGCAGGGTGATAAAGCACTGTGCCTTTTGCTAGTAATGACTTGATAGAAACAGAGAAAAAGCCTAGCGACTTTATGGGCTCCATGAAACAAGCAGTAATACATATTTCAAAATTTAGACCGTCTTGTTAATTCGTGTGTTAGCTAGAAATGTTTATTATGATAAGGTCTGACAAATATTTTTGTAAACGTACGAGAGCGCTCTCGCCAAAGATAAGAAGCGTATCTTTTTCGCCTTGTTTGTTTAAAGTACTCCTTACACAGGGGATTTTTTTTTTATTGTTATATTTTTATATTTGTGTGCTTCTGTGTTTTTTTCTGCGTGAGAGTGTATGTACTAGATGAACTACCATTGCACCGGGTTAGTGAAGATGTGCCAAGAAGCCTTCCCAGGGACATATTCTCATTGTTCGTGAAAGACAAGAGAAAGGTTAATTCTAACAGTGACGACCGTGCTTTCCTTCATTCAGATACCAGAATAGTAATGTAGGCTTTTGTATTAACAAATATTGAAATACCTTGCTCTTACATTCCTTTCTTCGATAAAGTTTCAAGATCTTGTCAGTTAAATTATCAACGATAAAGCTATTCAGCAATTCTTCATCTTCCGCATCAACAGTAGTCTAATAGATGACGGACACGAGAAGGTGTGCTGCTTTCGTGACTCGTGAAAAAAACGCTTTATTGAAACATTTTCTTTATAGTTGAAATGAAAAGCTACCAGACGCTTCCTTTGCTAGGGACTAAGCGGAGAACGATATTTTTTCTGCGCTAGCGCCCTGGGCCTACGCCCCCTCCCTTGCTAATGAGCCCACAGTAACTGAATGGAATGACTGCAGGCAAGACAGTCTTGAGGGAGAGGCCTGCCTAAAAAGCCAATATGCCCCTGACATTTCTTACGCATTTTAAAAGATCAATGAAGATCAGTCCATCCAATTACACCTGTTAATAAAAATTCTTTCAGTGGTTCTTCCGTTCTCGTTGACGTCAGACCGGTGGACAGAGACGCGTTTATCTTCCAAAAAAGTCGAATTTAACAAGCTCCTGCCAGTCCATTAAAACAAGGGACGTCCCTTTTGAAGCGGACGTGTTGTATACTATTTTCAGGTGAATGCTTGCGTAGAGCAGCCGCTCAGATGCGCGCTCAAGAATCTGTGTCGACGCACATTTTATTTGGAAAATCGGCCGGTGATGGCAACACAAGTATTTGGGTTCCTATTCTTTTTTAGGTTATCAAAAGGTCCTTTAACGGCATGAGTTGTCTCTTTGGGATTAAAATGCGGCATTCCATGCATAGAGCTAAGATTTATTGTTCTCAAAGACACTAAGAAGTTGACAAATTGAAGGTGGCCTGTGTAAATAGATTACCACATTCTGACGCCAAAGAGGTAATGTTAAGTTAACACGAAGCTGGTATCAGCTACGGAAGGCTAGAATATGAAGTACAGCTATCTCCTACACAGGTTGCTTTCTCATGTAAGCTGCGCTGCGTCATCGCAGCCTTTTTGCGCGGATCACAGATTCCAGGCTTCACCGCCGTTTACTTCAAAACGATGATTACGAAGTCAGTTGCGGTGTTGACGCCACGAGGTTGGGTGTCAAAATTTCTTAAATTCACCTTCCCTGGCAATAAATACGTTCTCTCCTGGTGGACAAACGTCAACACACCCACAAAGAGCAAGAGAATTGATCTTTACAGAGAAAAAAAATTTGGAAGTAGTATATTCCAAAAGTGTCCATTCAAAGCAGTTCCTTTGGTAAGAAATAGAAAGAAAGCGAAAAATAGAAGAGCGAAAAAGGAGACAGGTTAACCAGGTAGCCCCTGGTCGGATACAAAGAACGAATGGAGGGGAATTAATTCGCGAGGGAGCACTAGAAAACAAAAAGTTCAGTTCAGGGCACGAAGTACGCGCCGTTGTGAAGGCACACAATTTTGCTAATAACGCTTAACTAGGATTGCTATGCACAATATGTCACAATTTTCCACCACAGTGAAGGAAATGCGAGGTCGTGTAGAAGCCCTGTCAGGGTTGATTTCTATGAGTGAAAGGCCTTTGCAGGCAAACATTTTGGCATTTTCTTCAAAAAAGATCAAGAAATGAACAAGGCTATTGAACTTTGCAGCGGTGACATAGCACACTCCAGGAAAATATTTTCGCACTCTGACGAGACAATATTGCATTATAAAACTCAAGAGACGTTTATTCGCCTACATTCCCTTCCCTCACACCGTCCCTCGTTTTTCCTCTGCTACTTGTTTTCCTCAGCAAGCACAGTTCTTGGCGTGTGTAACTAAGCATACCTTTCTGTAATTGATATTCCAGTCTATGAAGCACAAAACCATTTTCGTTTTTTACAGGTCCAGCGGAGAACTTTTCTGCAGATTGTTTTTTTTTTTGTCTGTAAAGCTTTCGGTGCCTTCGCTTCGCTCACGCCCCTCCGTTATTTTCTTGACTTCAGCCAGTTGTGCTGAAGGGAGCCGTGTGAGCCAGGCTTTCAAGAACAGCCAAAGCAACTAGTTGCGAGCGCCACCGCTATATGACCTCCACCGAAAATAACAACGATAAAACAGCCTTTTAAAAAAACAAAACAGGACAAGGCCATTGAACATAGCACCTGTGACTTAGCACACAGGGCAGAGCATCATATTGCATACTCTGGTCACACAGCTGGTTCCTGATCATTCTCAAGACCTATTTTTTAAATTCGTGCATGATTATAATAAAAATATTAACCGAAATGGAGAGCTTCATGTGCGGCCTTACGGCTTCGCAGAGCATGGTATTTCATATGTATTTTTCTAGAGATGTAAGAATTAATACCGTATGGGTTTGCACCTTTTTGCCGAATTGGACAGTATTCAATAAAGCCGGAGTTTTGGACAGTGTTGTGATCTTTATTATTTGCAGCCGATGCATTCCGCCGAAATTTACCTGCACAGAAAATACCCAGTCAGGGTTGTGGTGTCTTGTGTACTTAAGAGCAACAGTTCTCGTCGTTTTATGCGCAGAAACAGTTTTTAATATTTTTATATAATGTATGAGGTGCCGTAAAAAACGAGCAAACTGGCGCGCGTTGCACTGAAACGAAATCTTCACAGGGCAGACTTGCGCCCCCAAAGAAGTGAACAACTCGGCTGCAGCGCCAAGAGTATCTGCACTAGGCGATGTCAAAGATGAGGAATATAACCACTCTGAGTTACCTTCAATTTAAAGTGAACATGGGGATGCCTTCTGTATTATCGATGCCGTGAAGTCATTTTTTTTAACCGGCCAGAAGCTTTATTTACCTGTTGTTCAAGATACGGCGCGCTACGACTAGCGCTCCTTGATGTCCCAGCGTGAGAGCGGTGCTTCCCGGGGCTATCCACAACCTCCAGCACGAGGCGAATCCGGCGACATCCTAGTTGACAACCCTAAGCTGGCAGAGACAGGGAGGGCCATGGTATTCTGGACAACAAAAACAAATTCTACAAACGTGGAGAGGCAGCCTACGTTCCCTATCCAACCTTCAGTCCCATGTCCCTTGTCTACGGAACCTGTCTCTCACATCGGAACCACCGGTAACGAGAATCCTGATTGGCTGGCAAAGGCTGCTCATTGGGACAGCACTCCAGAGTGTAATCCTGCGATGCTGTTGTATTTCACTCGTACTGCCCCTGCCAGTGAGCCGTGTCCGACCTCCACACGAACCCCGCTTTGCGTCCGATTCCCACCAGCGGCCCCTCCAAGACGGCTCCTTGCTGCATCGGCACCGAATGGGCTCTTCAACGACTACCACAAGGCTACACTGCTACAGCCATGCCGAATCGCCTTCCAGTCATTCCTGCGGTGAGGACGAGACACAAGCACATCCTGCTTACCTGCCCCGCCCTCACCGCAGCTCGCTACATGTTTGTGAGCGGCTATCAAGACTTGTTTGTTTGCAACCTCAGAGCAGGGCCTGCTCTACCCGACGCGTCCCCAGCTGACGGCCTTCCGGCTCCTCATCGAGTTTTTCGAGGCCACCGGGCTGGACAGCAGTCTCTAGTCCCCCGACGACTGGTGTCTTGCTGCGACACAGCGCTGAATATGTAGAAGAATGACCCTCCCCCCTCAAAGTCCCCCCCCCCCACCCGCTTCCAAGCAGTGTCCCTCTAGAGAGTGTCAGAAAAAGTTTCTTTCCCCCCTCGTCAGCATAGTCACCATTAGTAGTACTGATCCTCCTACTCAGACAGAAGGCCCTATTGTCCTCTGCAAGTGACGAACGCATTGCCTAGGTGAAGGTAGGTACTGTTATTGCGCTCGGTTGCACAATTTCAGAGCGGCACTGTTGAACCTCGCTTTAGAAACACATAGACAACGACGTTTGGTGGCAGATTTCGACAAAAATCATAAAAAAACACTACAAAAGTTCGCGACCGCATTACAGACACGTAATTATATACGTGGCCAGTAAATGTTGAGAAAAACATAGAACTACAGATGGTGATGGCTTTTATTTTAGTGCAAATTTACCAATATAATTTAACTTACACTGACTTTGTCGAAAATTTTCATCCGCCTCTAAAAATAACAACATTTTTGTGTAGCTTGAAGAAAGCCATATTTGAGCGTTCTCATTAAATTGGTGTACCAGTAGGTCTGCCATGAGAGAGTGATAAAGACAGTGCGCTTAATAAAAATTTACGGAATGTGGCCAGCAACATTAAAAGTGGCTTCCTGATGTGTTTTTTGTTCACAGGTGATATCAAAAAAGAAAAACATTTGTCCCAAAAGTAAAGATCCATCCTTGTAATTCAGCATGTTCTTCTTACACAAACATCGGCTACAAATCAAGGCTCTAAAAACACTCGGATGCGGCTGCAAAAAGAAAAAACTTTGGTTGAGAGTGTTTACGGTTATATCTCTTTCCGATCGTGTATCGATGAGACCGCATCGCCTGACGAACTATCCCAAGGATACCCCTGTTGTCTGCAATACCAAGCATGAGGTAATGAGATTTGGCCTGCAAAACGTGGACACCAACAACAGAAACAAGAGAACAACAAAACGTGCAACGAAAACACTTGGAACTCGTGATGCTGTATAGACGCTAATGATGAATTAGCCCATGTGCAGCTATCGCAAGCAGATGGCACAGTTGCAAACAGAAATCACAGAGCAACAGAACCTCGCTTTAACCATGGAAGTGCATTTTTTGAACCAGTACGCAAGAAAAACTGAGGCAGAGACAGAACCACACACTGTGCTGAACTGTTCCTGTCACAGTGGAACTATGACTACTTCTCCCTGCGGACCGCGTTCAGGCATGTCAAAAAGCTCCCTAACATCTTGTGTAAACAGAGTTTTATTTAGATGCTTAGCGCAATTTCCAAGTGACGTTCGCATCTTGCATCTTCTGGGTTTTTTACTTTGCTAACATCAAACCATTCGTCAAATTAAAAGCCACTTTAAATGAAGACAAGTGGTTTGTTTTACAATATAAGGATGTTAGAACACTCACTAAGTTTGTGAGTCAGTCAAACAAACCAAACGACGATTTCAGACTGTTACGTGGGCAAAAGGAATACATGTTTTATTGTATTATCTCATTTCCCTTAACGTGATAAAATTGTCAAGATCCCAGATAAGCAGTAAACTTTTTTTAATGAAAATTTGGATGTTCAGAGCTATGGGTGGAGTCGAAATTTCTGGACGACATAGATTACCGGAATCTTAGGTTTTCAAATCATTAAGTAGTACAAAATGTACTAAGGTTATAAAACCTCACCGGGTAGGAGTGTATGTTCTAAATTCGTTTTCCACTTAGTTGTTTTACAAATTGGAGTAGAGAACGCGCATCTGATGTAAGAAAACAAACGTCACATAAGGATTGTTTCAAGATACCAAAGCGCCCCTTCGTCGTATGGTAAACAAATCTCCAAACTCTCCAAACTCAGCGAGTCTGTATAAGTGCATACCTTGTTATTTAACAGAGAGAAGTTCTAAAAAGCGCTACTATACACAAAAGCATTAATACTACGTGCAAAAAAATATCAAAGAGGGCCATACATTTTGAGCGCAAATTGTATGCAACAGATACGAGTGATTAGTGGACAGAGTGATCAGTCGATAGTGATGATTGATGATTGAGGTTTTTATGGCGCAAGGGCACCGATGGCCAAAGAGCGCCATGGCACAAGGTATTTTTCGATTTCTCAAGGTAGGGTCAACGACCCTTTTTCAAAGCATTTCACTCGGAATAAGCCGAGCACCAGACCAAAGGAAAGCTTGTACCCATTGTACCACCGGTGGGTACCCGGCGGCACTGGGCATCGAACCTCGCAGATCCCGCATGCGAGGTGGATGCTCAACCACTTACCGCTACGGTTAGTGTTTTAGGTTTTGGAGACTACCTTCTTATCAATTTTATATTATTACGCTACTTGCATACTCCCGGCAGCGCACATGAAGTCTGAGGCAGAATGCGTACGCAATGACAAGTTTTTCTAGCTCAATACCTCCGGTGAACTTTCCCAGATCGGCCGTTACACGGTCAGCCGCCGCGGTGGCTGAGTGGTTATGGCGCTCGGCTGCCGGCCCGGAAGATGCGGGTTCGATCCCGGCCGCGGTGGTCGAATTTCGATGGAGGCGAAATTCTAGAGGCCCGTGTACTGTGCGGTGTCAGTGCGCGTTAAAGAACCCCTGGTGGTCGAAATTTCCGGAGCCCTTCACTACGGCGTCTCTCATAGCCTGAGTCGCTTTGGGACGGTAAACCCTATAAACCAAACCAACCAGTTACACGGTCGTCCCTAGCCACAATATTCCATTTCATTGCATGTAAGAGTTTCAGTAAATGAAAATATTGCAGAAGTGCGATAATTTTGGCACAGTGGACTAGACAGGATGCAAAAAAACGACGACATCACAATAAAATTCTTTTTTTTTTCACAATGTAGAGGGCCTTGTTCTGAAGTTAGCGCAGTATTGATAAAATATGAAAAATCAACTAACCCCCTTTTTAAGGCTTTCTCATGTTTATTTCACTACTTCTTTTTTCGTTTGCACAGAAATTGTGATTTCCTTAGACCTGATATTTTTTTACATTAACTTTATCCCAAGCAGCACAAGTAATTGGCCCAACATTGGAACTGTACTGGCAAAGCTGGCCCTACAAAGCACCAGGATGGGACCATCCTGTTGCAATATTGGGCAGATGACCTGTGCTGCTTGGGATGGTTATGTGCAGCCATGCAAATTCGTCAAAAATTCCTATGCTACTTCAAATACTGCACAGCAGAAACATGCGGCTTATGTTTCATAAATCCTTCGACGACGTACCCCCCCCCCCCCCCCCGTACTACATTTCTTACTATGACTTTTCGTTCTTAAGCTCTACGTTGCGTTCTCTTATCGTAGCAACGAGGGAAGTATCTCTATAGCGGATAAAGTTCAGAAATACCATTTGCTAGGTTATGCCGGTGCATATTAAAAGTAACCACAGAAATATTCATTTAGAGATTTGGAATTAAAATGTACTTAAAGCCCTAGGCTAAGGTAATAACTGTTGAAATTAAAGGTACGAAATTAGTGATTTGAAAATACAAACAAAACAAGAAACGATGTATACACGCTGTTTTACTAGTTTATGTTCGCTTGCTTTTGTTTTTATTCCGTTCTATAAGCTACATGTTTAGATATAATTAGAGGGCACAGAAACTTGTATTATAAAGCACAGCATTAAAGGCAAAGAACAAAAATGCAAGTTTAGAGCTCACGCGTTAATCCAAAATTTCTTATACTTTGGGAAACCCTTTACTCAACAGCCGCATGAACTCAACACCGCATTTTGAAACGCAAGAGAGAGCTAGTCCTAAGGCTCAATACCATTCTGCATAGTACGACGCGCAGTGCATGGTTTCTATTCCATGCTTTCATTTCCGCATTTCATTTCGTGACTTGGGCTCTATGAATAGCCCAGGGAAGATCCACGAATAAAATGCATCCGGAATCAATCCAGCCCATAGCAAACACAAAAAAGGCGCTGAATTTCAGATGCGCCTGTTCCGTTTCGTTCTTAGGCAAATACAAAAATTCCGATCGTTTTGAAAGTATAATGCAATCAATCTGAGACTCATGAAACTGCATTCGGAGATCACGTTTGTCAGCGGAGGTTAGAATGGAAGGCTCCATTCTAGGTAATCAGAATGTGATCCCCGCTGCAATGCGGAGAAGAGGAATCTCCTGAAAAGCAGCGAATATAAAAGCATGCGGCTTGTAAGTGAAGGGGAGAACAGGAAGCATAGATCACGATCAGGAACCTCAGCAAATATTTTTATGCCGGGCCACAGCTGGCAACAATCTGTCGTGCCACTACTGCTGCTGCATTTGAATGTCTCTCTGCTTTTGATTTCATATTTCCGCTGGGTTCGAGAACTCATCATCCTTGCACTGCACGTCTTCGTGCAGAAGCAAACTCTGCATGTCTGAACGCCCCGTTCTGATATGATCCTGGCATGATTTGAATTCGCCTTCGAAATTCCATTAATGTAATCGCGTTACTCTGAATGCAGCTTTTTTAGCCATTGTTTTAGTTGAAAAAAAAAAATTATCTTGCCAGAAATAATTTTTTTTTATTGTTGGGAACATAGGAATCAATACTGTCTTATTTATTCTATACTGCTGGCCTCAATACGGAGCCGTAGCAGAATTGAGTTGTGATGTGGTTCTAATTATGCAAAAAGAGAACCACACACGATTAAGTAATTCAGGCAGCTGTGTATGCGTTAGCTTTAAAAGAGTCCGCCTGGCGATTTCGTCTCTTCTACTCAGCTTCAAGTGCTCGATGACGCTGTTTGTCGCCTTTGCTATTCGCTTGTCGCATTATGCATTGTGCATGTGCAGTGATTTTTATGTAGAGCTGAAATGCGGGACACACCAGCAAGCCGATACCGCTTTTGTCTAAGCCGCTCAAGTTGGGCCCGCCGTGCTCGGCGTGCGTTTGTACAGTTGACTGAAATCCAGAATTTATCACTGGTCCATTTCCTGTCAAGGCCGGTGGAAACCGGCATCATACACTGGACCCGAGTACAGACAGAACTCCTGGTCCAGAATCGAACGCTGCGAAATTTGAATGAGAACTCAATCAGCGGGCACCGCCGGGGACTTCGCAAAGATCGTCACTGTCTCCCAGCCGCTTCCTTTCCACGTTATACTCCTCCCATACATTCTGAATAGCCACTCTCGCCTTGTAAACGCTACTTAAACCTCGTCTCCGCATTTCACCTAGCGGCGCCATACTCTCAGAACCAGACATATTTTGTAACGATAGTGATAGTAATGCTAATGCATTCAAAAGAAACAGAGTAGAAAGTTTTTCACTGCTTAACAAAGGACAAGAAAAACTTCGCATAGTGACAAGTTGTGGTTAACCCTCTTCACAGTATCTTATCACGTGCAATGCAAATGTTTCCGGTGATATCTGGGATGAAGATTTAAAAGGTGAAGAATTTAACTCTTCTTGCGGCCTTCGCAGTTGACCCTCGAAATCGACACAAATTCAACCTTCGCCAGAAATGTAAGCATAGTCTGCACTGACACGCACTTTATATTTATACTCCTATAAATGAGATATACAGAACTGGTTTATTCACGTTGCTTCATTGTTTGGTTTGTATGTCCGTGTACAAAGGTAAAAAAAAAATGATGACTGCATTGCAAAACATTTCTTTTGCAATTGTTGGCACACTTCTCAAAATAACTTACAACAAAACATGTTGAAAAAAAAACAGTGAACACCGACGCCTCATAGATCCGGTGCATATCTTTTTCTCAGTGAATTGGTATGTAAGACGCTCATCTTTGTTCACTTCCTGAAAGGCAGCGTGTTTAGGTGTCGTGGTTAGTGAATTAATCCAGTTTAACTCCGCCGCGGTTTTTCTGCCTTCTTGTGCCCAAAAGCAAACTACTGCAGTTACTTGCAGTTTGAAAGAAAATTTCAGACAATTAAGATTATGATTACGGCCTTTATTAAATACCAAGCAAGTATTGCTCACGACAAGGTAAAGGAAGAATTTCTTCTTTCCAGAATGAAAAACTGACGGCTCCGCGGCTTTTTGAATGTTATGTCAGTAATCATGCTGAATGCAGCCATAAAGAAAATTAAATTTCAACCTGTGAGTGCAAAAACAACTCCTGAAAGAGCAAACCGGTTCATTATTACCCACAGTTTTATATCAAGTAAAATAAGCGCAGTTTTCCTTCATCATAGTCCTCAGTTTGCATAGTGGTACTCCGGGTATATTTTTTTTTATGTTGGCCTCTCGTGGCTTCTTTTCTCTTTTGGTCTGTCATTGTGGCTTTCCTGTTGGAACTCCCCAAAATTAACTCTCCGCTTCAGGAGTACTTTTTGTGCTCCGACTCAAATAATTTGCCAAAGTTCTCCTTCATATTCCTGCTTGTTCCTCTACCGTCATCTTCATCTTCCTCTTTACTGCCTACCATACTTGCAGCTACGCATGTTTCGCAACAACCGATATGAGCACTGTAGTCGGATACAACTTAACGCTCCAGTGAAACTCCATCCACATTCAGGACATGCGCAAAGAATCTTGCACGACAAAAAAGTAGTCCGTTGTTATAACTTCTCTTGCCACCTAAACAAGAAGCTAATCACGAGAAAAAAGTTAAAAGCTCTAGAATTTTGACGCCTTGCTTGTTTAATAAAGTCAAACATTAAAAAGCTTATTTGGTTTGCTTTTGTGACCGGCTAGCGGAGTTATACCGTGCGTCGTGGACTATGGCCCAGTGTTAACAACTGTTGTTTTTTCTTTAAGTTGTATCCTACTATAGTTTTGTTATATTGTTCTCGCGCTGTTCGGATGGTCACAGAGTGTCCACCCAGGCCAGCACTGGCCCCAAATCTCTACTGCTGCCTTGACCAAACGAAAGCGTGTTTTGGAAGCAACAAGAAAAAAAAACACGAACGATTCAAGTATCATTGTGGAAAACAGCGTCGTCAACTTAGTCTAGCTGCAATTTTTGTCTCGTCTGCTAGGCGGCCACAAATGGCCAGTGCAGTCTAGCGTCTGCTCCGACGATCCAGTACTGGCTTGCCCAAATGGCCGTGCGAAAATGATCACTGCGTGAAACAAAGCAAATACTGCTAAAGAACATACACCAGTACTCACGACAACGTTCAGTGACGACGGTGAAAAATAATACAGCAGACATTGTCGTTTCCAACCGCATCCTGCGAGGACGCAAGCTCCTCAAAGTATAGAAACAAAACAACTTCTCTGACCGGCCGATTTCGTTTTTACTTGTTTGTTCTTTTGCTATTCGAAGAATCACTACTCAGCACTAATGTTACACGCAGTGAGGACCCATTTGTAGTGACTCCGTGCTCTTTTGTCTTTCTCCCAACCTCTACCTCCTTGCATTAAGGCCATGTTGTAAGAGAAAGATGGCTCTAGAGAACTGTAGCCACCGTCGATGCTGCTGGTTCATGCTTCTCTTGTTAGGCATTCTCCTCCTTCCGCCCAAGCCTTTCTATAGCGCCCTCACAAGCGCCTTGCGAAATAAGCCTTTGTTTATTCTTTAAGTAAACGGAGGAAAGTTACAAAAAGAGAAAATTGAGTGTGCTAAAACAGTGTGAAACCGCGACGGTCGCCTTGATGCGGGATGTCCTCTTTAACTTAGCCAACTGTGCGACAGGGGTTTCAGGCGTTAGTTCAGGTACTTTTTCTTATAATTTTCTTTTTTTTTTAAATTATACACTCTTTCAGCGACACAGCCTTCTTTCTAGTCTTTGATGCCATTAACGAAAAACCCTGCAGTGATCCATCGTTTTGTCATCAAAAGCCTTGCCCAACATCGGCTTTATTTCTTCTTTCCAGAGCTATTTGCACTCCTTATACATTTTTTGTAGTTAATATTTTGACAAGTCGTAAACAGTTCGAAAGTTTGGAAACGCTTGCTATGGCTGAGAACGATGAAGGGGAGAATTTTATTTTCACTACATGTCATACTATTTCAGCCGAAAGTCGTTCTCTGTTTCTTCATGACAGTACTGTAAAACCTACCCGGCCTTTGTGCGTTCGAATTCTTTACGTCACCAAATGAGGTCTGCACTTTTATTTTTTGAAGGTCAGACACTATGAAAAGGGCATCTTAGACCCAGTGCAATCACCCAACCACTTGAAACTCCAGTCTTCTTGCACGCCATGGTTAGCGTGCTCAAGGCGTTATGCAGGCTCACGTTGCTTACCTAGCTATCTGTACTTCCATGCGAAAATTATGTGGTTTCCTCCAAGAGCGCTTTGGTATGGTTTCTTGAGGCAACAAAAACATACAAAAACCTTTCTGAATATCCTGTCACTTACCGAATGACGTCCGCGTGTTCCTGGACCTGCAGCTCTAGATACATCTTCTATTTATATGCGATTTACAAGTCCTTTTCTGCAAGAGTATCTGGCGCTGCATTCATGTATAGGTAAGATTTCGATAAAGGTTCCCGGAATTATCACGCTGCAAGACATAACGATCTTTTTTTCGCATAGGCCGGCCAAACGTTACCTCAGTGGATTATTTGTATAGTTTGCAAGCAGTTCGAAATGTCGCCCACAGTAATTAAGACTTCTGTCTCCTGGCTACATCTCGCGTGAACATACATGTTAACCTTCCTTCACCTTTCAGTTTAGTTTTTCAACTCTGTTTCGGCGAAACTACTTTCTTGGACTATACAGCATGACGCTCTATCTAGGCCTTGTTGCAGATATCATTAAGAGATTAATCTCGAGTTCCGCTGGCTACCCAATGGTTCGTAATGGGTAGAAGCTTTCCCCCGTACTCAAATTCGCCTTCTCTAGAATGAAATGCTTGGATAATGAGTCTCTGACCCCACCTTGTGACCCCAACGTCTTATGACATTTCGCTTTTTGACCGAAGCTGCTCTTGCGCCTTTAAAAGCCATCATAGCCATGCGATACGTTTATTGTTCTTCGTCGCTATTGGTGTTGCCACTGCTTGAACCCAGCTTCTTAACACCATGACAAATGAAGTCACATTCGGTTTAAATCAGTGCAATCGAAATACTTTTAATTTTTAAACTTTTCATTACAATGTCCTGGGGAAGCGCACGTGATGAATACGATATCAATGAGGTGACAAGCCGGAGGGAGACTCTTTTCAGCAGCGTTATAGGCGTGAGTTCATGGTTGGCCACAGCGATCCACTTTGACTTGAGGCGTCTGAATTCTCCTTTAAGTCGCGCATAACACTCGAGCAGCAGGGCACCATGAAAAATGATAAGTCTCGCATTAGGCTAAAAACGCCATCTCGAAGCTTCAGGGCGATCGTAACGTGCAAGGACGTTTATACACTCGTGAAACGGTGTAGTACTTTTCAACGTTATTCTGCAAATTATTGGCCCGGAGGATCGACTCATGCACGAGCGCGATCTTTAATCTAGTCCTTCCCGTTTTGGTCCAAATTGTTTGATACCTGGAACGCTTGCATGGTGTTAAATGAGCAGACAATGAATTTACTTCAATCTAATTTTTTCTACGTTGTATGGTGTGACCTATCATAAAATTTCTAACAGCTGATTAACATGACTTCGTTGGCAAACATAGATCTACGCTAATATGAACAGTAGTTGGCAAAATCATCAGAGAAAGCTGGGAAAAAGGAAATGAGCCGTCGCTGCTCGTTAACGCATGAATTTTTAAGCACTCATCCCGGCCACATAACGAAAAATATCGGAGCACGACAAGGACAAAAAGGAGCCAGGAATAGAGAAGCTCCGAGTGCTCATTCGGTTGTTTTTTTGTCATTTCTATTTCCTCTTTCTTATTTTGTCACTTATACCGCTCCAGATATACCAGATATATTAATTCCACGATCTTCTTACATCTCATAATGTAATCAGGTAATAAAGCTCTTCATGCCTTCGTCGTTTCAGAAGGTGTCGAACGGAGACCGCTAATTTCAGAACCCCCTTTAACCATTGCTTCAGTAGGCAGGCACTCACAGCCGCGAAGAACCAGTTAACCGCAGTTGGTGTCAATGCTTTTTGTTTAATTTTGGAAATATGTATGCAATCAAGCACGAATGTGGACACTATTATATTTTGATTTTATTTTGAGGTAGTGCTATGAATGCATGCAATCCGCATTGAGAACTCCTTATTGCAGCAGTTTGAAAGTAATCAATTTGCAATTTTGCCATGTTTTTTAGCTACTGCTCTAAATTGTCGCTTTTCAGCGGTCATTACCGCTCCGGCTAAATTAAAGATTCCTCAACAAGAATTTTCTCGAAAACCAATAAGAGTAGTCGTACTTAACGCAGGAAATATGCGCAGGCCCAACTGAACATAAACCTGAAAGTAAACCTGTTTGTAGAAAAACTGTTCTATCAGAACATGTTATTTAGCGCGGAAACGTTTGTATTCGCCATTTATAACTAAGTCTGCCAGGCGCTCGACTCCTTCTACTGCGTAATCTCGGCGCCTCTGGAATCCTATGAATTGAAGTTAGAAGCATTCATGCATATTCCAAATTGCGGATTTAGAGGTACGAAGGCAACAGTTGGCACTTTCAATATGCAAAAGTGTTGTTTTTGGGATCATTTATTTCGCAGAGGGTCTTTCGCAGAGCCACCTACTGATAGCCACCTACTGATAGCCACCTAGCATGGATCGTCTGCATTCTGCCTTTTCTGACGAATTAAATGTTTTCCAATACAACTTCACAGAGCGCAAAAACCTAGACACGAGACGAAAAACAACCCACGAGAGACGCCTATTGTGCGTCGTGTTCGAGGCCTTAATACTGTTTTTTCGCCCTTTTTTGAAATGGATACCGACAGACTTGCCCAGCCATTTAGAATATTTCTGTAAAGTGCAATAAAAATTAGGAGATGGTCCACTTCTCTAATAATGTATGGCTGGTTTGATCCGATCAGGACAAAGATTTGTTGCCCACCAGCCAAATACTTGAAGCACTTACGAGTAGTTGCAGATAGAGGAACGCGTTGAAGACCGCGAGAGAGGAGGTCAGTTTCATGGCTGCTGTATTAAAGGGAAGAATCATGGTAGGCCACTTTAAATAGCCGGAAATGTCACTGAACCTCGTTTTTACTTTTCTATAGAAAGAAACTGCAGAAAATCAACCAGCGCAACTTAACCATGCCCAGTAAATCGCAAAAGATCATAACGAGAGAATATAGCGCAGAGTAAGACAGGACACAAAAAGAAACTAACAACACGTTGTTGTTCGTGTTGTTTGTTTCTCTTTGTGTCCTGTCCTAATCTGCGCTACATTCTCTCGCTATGATCATGCACCAACAATCCCAAAAAGCCACGCTTTTGAAGTCACAGAACTCAGTGAATGCACAGCCGAGGCTTCTGACTCATCACCGGCCACATTTAATATCACGTAACTATAGTTTAACAGTGCCATCTAGTGACCACGCATTATCTACAGCGTCGTCGCATTTAAGCGGACGCTGCGCAATCTCAGGTTGAGTGTAGGAACAGGAGAGTTACCATCTATGGACAGACAGAGGAAAAAGGAGGGATTCAAGGGCGAACGAATACTGACATAACCCTTTTTACAGATGAGGGGACGCTTGCTCGCGTTATATCTCTGTGTATCGAAATTTAAGAAACTGTTTTCAGGTGAATAATCAGCATCTCGCACGAAGCTAGAACAGTCACCTATTAAATTCTCGTATTTGGAGCTTAAAAAGGAAAAAAAATCGAATAGGCCAGAAAGATTGAGCAACGTTGCGTACGCAGCATTCTCCAGCGCAAAGATACATCGAATCTTAATTAGGCGTCTAAATACAAGAGACCATTTGAGCTTCAGCCACACTACGACAGTGGATCTCCTGTATATTCTTTAAAACGAAAGTGTTACCATAAGAAACGAATTTGTGTCTCCAGATTTTCCTATAGAAAACGCAGCACTGTAAGGATTGCTGCTGTGTTCAATTCATTTATGAAGGAGAGAAAATGAAAGGCGAAAGGAGGTGCAGCCAACAAAGCACGTCAATGTGACAAGCTCGCACTCTTCGACATAAGTTTTGATGTGCTCGGGCTCAAAAAACTTCTAAACGAATAGGGCCTATGAACTCAAAAGTAAATGTGAGCTACAACATATACAACTCAGGAAGCTTTGGCAAGCCAGCAGAAAAGACAAGAAAGCAATCGAGATTGTTTGAGGACGATGAAGAAAGGGCAGCCGTAGGAAAGTATAGGCACCATACGTGGAGAAAAATGACAGCCCGTGACAGCGCTCCTCGACGCAAAATTGGAAATGGAATCGAGAGCGTTTCTGCATGCATGCCTAGCGGAACGGGGAGCAAAGCGCTTTACATACTTATAGAGGGCGCCCTATCCCGCTACTGGGCCCACTCGTTACGCTAGCCGTCTTTCCAGTTCGGCTGGCACAGGCACACGCGCATGACAGCCCACTAAACGGGGCTGCGCTTCCCCATTCTTTCCAATTTGGTTTAGGTGAACTGGATAGAGGGAAGAAAAATCAGAATAAAATGAAGGAAGAAAGCAGCGATGAAGATAAAACTCTATAACTTGAAACATTGAAAAGACGAATTTACCTATGCCCACATAGGCAGAAAAAGACAATGTCCTTGATTTACAGCCGAGAGTTCAGGGTAGAAAAACCAGCCTTAAGACATGACATAATGTGTGCGTGGTGTGCACTTGGTGTGCATATATATATATATATATATATATATATATATATATATATATATATATATATATATATATATATATATATATATATATATATATATATATATATATATATATATATATATATATATATATATTTTTATTACTCTAACAGAACCTGTTTACCTGACCAATTACGGTAGTCATAGAGAGCACAATTCAAAGAGGCGCTACTGTTTTCACCTCGCTTAAGCCATTTTTACTAAGTGTAAAGCGAACAGCAGCGTTAACTGAGCACGAACCTCCGCAAAGGCGAAGATACAAAACCTAATTGAGAACTGCTGCCATTGAATACTTCAACGAGTTACGCTGGTCGGGTCTGCTTCAAGTAAATTTCTCAGAGTTTCTGCTTTGGTGTATGAAAGGGACTTCACATTATAACCACGTGCCACTGCTCATTTCGCTGATTTTTATAAAACCTAAAGATTTTTAATATATGGCTGCGTGTGGGCATCGATAAATGTAACAAAAAGCTGGCGTGTGTGTGTGTGGGGGGGGGGGGGATCATTTAAGCTCCTCCTTAAGCGTATGATGCGGTAGCGTTATTGCCTATATATTCAGATTGGGTCATTCTCTGCTTTACGTTCATATGTGGCTCAGTGGTTATGGTGCTCGGCTGCTGATCCGAAAGGGGAGAGTTCGATCCCTTGTACTAAAGGCTCGTGTACTGCGCGATGTCAGTGCTCGTTAACGACCCAAGGTGGTCGAAATCGTCCGGAGCCCTCCACTACGGCGTCTCTCTTCGCCTGAGTTTCTTTTTTGTCTTTAAACGCCATAATACCAGAGCCAAACTTGAGATTCTTAGATCGCAGGGATTCCTCATAGCTTTCCTGGCGCTGCGATGCAGGGAGTAGGTGATGCACCACTGCCCAGCCGTTGGCTGTTTTAAACACAGCCACCAGTAGGGCTAGTGAGACCCACGTTGCACTTCCCGAGCAAACTCTTGCGACCAGTCGTTAATTTAAGTGCTGCCTGCCAATGTGGGCAGTTTGCTCACAGTCCTTAAGCCAGCTTGCGGTGACGTCACAAGGTCACTTCACCTATGTGACAAACCTAGGTTGCTACTGTCGGGCTTTTGCCCTCAAGCCGTCGTCGACGGTAATATGTGGTGATTTACAGGTGAACGGGACCCTCAACGCCGCCTCGCAAAAACTGTCTGACCACAGCCCTGTCGGGCCGATTCTAGATATTCTCATCGCACATTTCCTGTACAATATTCATGTCTGTCTATACACGCCTTCGTATATCTGTGACTCACACCAGTGTCGAATTTTTGCACCCTTGGTTGTTCATAGATGTTATCTCTCTCTCTGTTTTATGTTGAACATCTGTTGACAATAGACCTAGCACTTGCTATCTATTGGTATATGTTTTCGTGTGCTTTCTGTATAAAACCCTCTTGGATATACAAGGTGAAATATGATATGAATACACTATAGCGCCACTTATCACAAATCGCATCAAATTCGAAGTATAACTAGGCAGCACATATTAATATACCCTCTTCCTACCTTAATACAGAGGGCGTCCGGCACAAGTGGCATATCATGGGAAATTTCTCCTTTCTCAGGGAATGCGCCGCTGCGGTATTGGAAAAATTGAATGGGAATCTCTGGGGCGACGACGCATTCGAGAGGTGCGGCGTAGGCTCCGTTAGGAAAGTGATACATAATAATTCTGGATGACTGCAAGAATATGAGCGCCAAAAAGAAAGTTTTCTGGAGCAGCAAAATAACCCATATCGGCCGCTTGCTGTTCTGGGGTCTGAATGGCACACATATCTCGCATCAGCAGTGCGACCGGAGTGGGAGAACCACTTAATCAATGCATAGTGCCACTATGCAGGTCTTTCGTTCTTCATAGAAAACACTGCACAATTCCACTAAGAGTGTTTTTGTTTTCTTCATTGCTTATTTACAGTTACGGAACACAGTATATCAAATACTACTGAAACGTGCCCACTATGTAGATGGTGCGAAACGTCTGGTAACTGTAGCGGTCGTTTGGGCATGCAATCATAATAGAAACCGTGTCAAAGAATACAGGACGGTTTTATTTCGACGTCGGTGAAAATAGGTTTGAGGAAGGTGTCGGCTAGTATCGTGCGACAGTCGTCAGAACTACGAAACACGCGCTACATATATTTTCCTATCGCTTCACTTGCTAATAAATCAAGCCTACGCTTTTTCAGACGTCGGCCAGATCTGAGTGGTGAACCATGAAGCCTAAATGCCAAGCTTTGCGGAACTGTTTTGATGGCGTGATCAAAATGCGAGGTGCGCCGTTTTCACGACATTAGGGCTGCGACGTAATTCTTAGCAGTTTGCGGCGCATTGCGATAAAGAAGATTTCTATTCGCAGCAGAGAGAGCTGAGCTGTAGTAGACGGCGCGCTGCATATATCCTCGACGCAGAACGGTGTCCGGCCCCAGGAATGATGCAGATGCGGCTAATCATTGGAAGAGGTTTCTATAATACCGCTTACCCAATATTAGAGTTGTCTGCCGCCAATACAACTAGCCTTTTGGAATAATTTTGTATAAGCGCTGGCTTTCTCATGAGCTTTCTTGGTGTCCCGTAAGGCATGCACCATGGACCGTGGACGGAGAGATGGAGAGACAATACGGAAAGGAAGAGTAGAGGAGAGCGTCCATGGTGTCTGCTCTCCCTCTGTCCATGCGTTTTATGTGCACTGGAAGAATGAGCCGTGGTGTGACGAAAATTTGTTTCCTAGCCATGATTATGTTTAAATTTACTATATAGAGATCACAACAACGATGTGAATGCTGAGTTATAGAGTAATTTATTGTTTATGATACACATGCAGAATTACTTGGGCAGAACAATATCTGAAAATTTGGAGAGGCGGAGTACTGTACTCTGCCAACTGTGGTCGACCAGTTCTAGCAGAAACACAGAGCGGATTTTGTCTTGAAAAAACATTTAATACGCTCATAAGATAGTCATTTAACTTATTTAAATCCACGGTCTACATTCAGTGACTCGACTGTCGACTAAACGGGACATATAAAGGCAAGCTGCAACTCATTCGCAGTCATACCTGAAGATAATAATAATAAAAATAATTGGTTTTTGGGGAAACGGAATAGCGCAGTATCTGTCTCATATATCGTTGGACACATGAACCGTGCCGTAAGGGAAGGGATAAAGAAGGGAGTGAAAGAAGAAAGAGGTGCCATAGTGGAGGGCATCGGAATAATTTCGACCACCTGGGTATCTTTAACGTGCACTGACATCGCACAGCACTCGGGCGCCTTAGCGTTTTGCCTCCATAATATCGCAGCCACCGCGGAAGGGTTCGAACCCGGGAACTCCGGATCAATAACCGAGCGCCCTAACCACTGAGCCACTGCGGCGGGTCATACCTGATGAAGGAACCGAGTAGAGACTGAAATAATGTATTCCTTTTTTTCATTTTTTGTCGCCTTCTTTCTAACTTAAATTCTATTCCCGACCAGAGAGAACTGTGTGGAATATTTTCTTTTGAAGCGTATGTTCAGCTGGGGTAATATAAAAAGTTTAAAGTGAATAAAAACGTTACAGGTAGGCGGCGGAGATAGAGGAGGATAAAATACCTTATGAAAGTTGCTGGGGTGTCTAAAACAAGGCGGCAAATAAGCGGAAATGTAAACTCTTTGTCTTGGTAATCCCGTTTATTTATTGTTTTCTTCAAAAAATTATTCGTCTAAAAACAGTTCTTTGCTAATCGGAACCGCTAAATTATACATACTCTATAAGAATAAGTTGCAGTTTTCTGCTACCCTGCATATTAGGTTTATAATAACATCACTAATGGCCGCCGCGGTGGCTGAGTGGTTATGGCGCTCGGCTGCTGGCCCAAAAGACGAGGGTTCGATCCCGGCCGCGGCGGTCGAATTTCAATGGAGGCGAAATTCTAGAGGCCCATGTACTGTGCGATATTAGTGCACGTTAAAGAACCCCAGGTGGTCGAAATTTCCGGAGCCCTTCACTACGGCGTCTCTCCTAGCCTGAGTCGCTTTGGGTCGTTAAACCCTCATAAACCAATAACATGATTAATAATGAAGAAACGATCCGTGAATTTTCTCTGCTTGCATAAGACTAGATTTAATTTAGCTGTATCGATACATCAATATGTTTACCAAAAAGCCGGTTAACTAAATTCTAATAAGCAAGTTCATGAATACTTCAGATAGGCGCCTGTTTCGAACTACATAAAAACAGCTGAAAATTTAAAAAAGTCAAAGCAGGTTATCGTATCGGGAAAGCGAGATAACCCTGGTTGCTGCCCACAGGGGGCCGCGTGCTGTGGGCGGGAATTTCGCGGGATATGCTCAAATGCTCAAATGACAACACGCAGGAGTTACTTCGCTATAAAAAACAGGATCTAGATTTTATTTGAAACCCTTCTATACATTAAGGAAGGGCACGTGACCTAAAGTGAATTTGATTAAAAAATAGCTAACTACCTAATTGGTGCAATTTGACAGAGGTATATTTTATGAAGCGCCACACGATAGGGAGCAATATGCTAATGGTCTCACCTAACTCCGGTGCGGCGCATTTTTTTTTGTAACCCTTCGATAAAGTTATGTGACACACCATGCATATACTGCTTGCGTACAAACTACATGTATATTCAACTCAGGAACGCTAGCTGTCTGTGGCATCGCCAGCTGAATTCCAGACTACAGAGAAGCAACTCTGGAAAGTGTCCTGGAGTATTTCCAGGGCTACTGAGAAGAACTGACAACAGCAGATGTAACTCCCATTCTACAAGAGTTCCCATTTTCAACCCCGTAATAAAGGTAAGACCACTAATACCACTTTCAACAACGTTCACATTCTACAGTACATATTGTCCTAATAGCCAGTGCTCACCTTGTTGTCGTCGATGCCAGCCAGTAGCAGAACGCAAAAGATTAGGATGCTCATTTCTACGGCGAGATTTATGAGATTTCCTTCGTACTCCTGGGAGCTTTTTATACACAGGATATGTGTGACACTGTCGTGCAAAGGAGGATGGGCAAGATATGGAAATCGCTCGGAGATTACTCATGCAATCGACCATTTGGCTCCAGCGCACTGCTGATGGTTAATTTGCGACGATGCAACATCCCCGAAGAGATGTAGCGCAAGTGCGCATAGTCTCAAAAAAAATTCTTCCCCCTGTATCCTTATGTCTTTGCAAGAAAGTAAAGAACGCTAAAGAATAGGCTCCAGGGCCAACTTCGAGGCTCTCATATGGGAAGAAATACGTCATTTAGGATTTCCTTTGTTACTCGGGCTTTGGATTGCTAACAGCAGCCCGTGATTTTGAGAAGTCTTCATTATATTTCGCTTATGAAAATTACGGTATACGCCACTTGATTTACTCGCAGTGGTGATAAGCAGAAAAAACGAGCTATACTCCCTCCCCACCCTGCTTCTTGCTGAAGTAAATATTACGTTGAAGGGATTGAAGTGGGAACTAAGAAAAAACATATCAAACGAAAAAGAAAGGCAATTCAGCTAACGTTCGCTAAGATGACAAACAACAAATTAGAAAGCAAGGTGTGCTACCCGTGGCAGGTGCTTTAATTAAAGTGTCACAGTGATGTCAGAGGTAGATCCTCTATGCTCGAAATGGTCGACTTTGGCTCGGTTTTTTCCAGTGCTTGACAGGTGAGAAAACGTAGACTCTTGAAACTAAACACGTTTAAGGGGTTGAAGTTGGAAGTAAGAAAGAACATATCAAACGAAAAAGAAAGACAATTCAGCTAACGTTTGCTAAGATGACACATTCGCGACAGATTTAATGCTGCGGATATTACAGGTAATCGGTGATAATTATACTGGCTGGCAGGGTCGCGGCGGGGTCTGGGGGGTAATGTGCCGCAGCGGCTCTGAAAGAATATTTTGCTGTTTTTTATATGACCGTTACAGTTTGGATAACTTACTTGAACGAAACGCAACTTCGGGAAAATAAACCTGATTTGGGCATATATTAATGCATTTTAACATAATTTTGTACTCTCTTTGGGCCTTAATGTGGCAAATGAACGCAGGAAATCTTTACTATATCTCTACTTCAGAAAAGTATTCAAAAACAGGTTCTTTCATAAACACATCATTTCTCTTGCAATTCTCTTCTACGGAGGTATGTTTTAGGTGAAGTGGTGTCTAGAACATTCTAGCTTTTTGAAAATACGATTTTTGATCGAACGAGGTACCATGCTTGCGCGCACTTTGTTTAATTTTGTGTGCTTTCTAATGCTCTTTTCAGTCCTTGCGGTCTCAATGACGTTCAGTGCAGTGCACCCCTCTGTACACGACTAGCGCGCCAGGAAGACAGGTGGGTAAGACATTTGGCGTAGCTACCGCATACGCGTAGTAGAAGAAACGATTGTTTTCAATGTCTCACCTGATTCCACGCTTACAGAGGACTCCCTTTGCTGCTGAACCTTCCACTTCGTTATCCTCACGTTTGTCTTTCTTCACTTCTGTGGTGCGTGACAGGAGCAATGATGCAAAAACCATGCCACGTTGGGTACACGGCTGGTACTTCTTTCCTGAATTAGGATTTACGAGTGCCTGTGGGTTTCTTTGCAAAGAGATACTGCCACAGCCTGGCAAGATACGAGCGCCCAGGGATTTCTTTCACAGCCTCGGACGCCACGAGCTGATGCCGCGTCACTTCACTCCGGCGCAGGGGCGTTTTAGAGCAACCGCGGCCAGCAGCACTCCGCATAGAGAACTTGGTGGGCACTTAACCAGTACACTTACGCCTTTTTAGCTTCTCAGAGCAGCATTCGCATTCAATTTGCAGAATGCGTTGCACAGTGGTTTCACCCTTGGAACGACACTGGCGCCATTCAGGCGCCGAGATGCACAGGATATGCAATAGTTGCGGTCTATTTCACATAAATTTTAAGTGTGTCGGAAATACAGATAAAGTTACGGACACAGTTTTGTAGGAAACTAAAGATCGTCTACAGCCAATTTAGATTTTGGAAAACAAGAAACATTTAGTAAATTTCTGAATTTAAATGCGAGCGCGTGCGTCCGCCTAATATGTGTTCTCTTGTCATCATTCGCTCGCTAAACTCGTAATGATACGACTAGAGCAGTGCTTAATTCACTCACTGCGTACTGCTGTGTAGGTGCTGTAAATTTCGTGAAAAAGAAAGCTAAGACTACTTCTAGAAAGCATGACAGCTGTACTAAGAAATGTTTTCGCTTGTACAGGCATGCTTTTAAACATTTTGGGACATGCCTATGCGCAATCTACATTTATGCTCGAAGTATTTTAAGCAACAATCTCTGGTCCGAGGAAGCTAGGGGGTATATAACTGTGCTTGTAGGCATGACTCACCTTTTCTCTAAAGACAAAAAACTGTTCTTGCAGCAGCGCTCAAGAATTGAAGCAAGATGATTTTGCGCCACATAATTAAGGCTGATGTTTGCTAAGAATGGCACTATACATTTCCCGTTGTCCCACGATTCAAAAATAAAAACAAAATTGTCCTTCTAACTCAAAAACGGGCGCCATCGACGTTCTTTGAGTGTTTTTCTTTAACCGTTTAGTTCTGGCGTCACGCATCCTATGTGCACCCTGTGCACAAGCCTTGCACAAACTTTCCTAGAATTCTAAGAATCAGCACCATCTATGTCTTTGACTGCTCTCAGCAGACGCTAAGCTTTCGGGCGCGATTCGCTTGCCTCAGTGCGCATCGGCTGCAACCGCGCAAGACTAGTAACATTTGAGTGCAGAGCTTAAAGACACCCAGTATTTTCGTTTTTTTGCCTGTTCCGGCTTTCTTCCATTTCAAATTTAACTTAATCCTTACCACGAAGTTGCTCTCAAGGCCGAAAATTTTAGAGAAGCTGATTACTTGTTTTTGGCTTTGTCGAAAGAAACACACAAAAAATTATTCATGTTTAAATCTTGAGCTACCCATCAGCCAATGTGTCCTGAGAACACGGAGAAACAACCAGTCTTGTGATAGAAGTGGAGTGCCAAGAGGCAAGAGTAGAAAAAGCTGATAAGGCAGCCGAGAACCAAAATAAAGATTTTTAAACTACGAGATCAGAGGCTATGCGGAGGGTGGGGCACAGCGATGGTTTTGGGGCTACCTAGAAGATAATTCTTGATCTGTGCCCGCTCCCGGCTCGCACAACGTGGAGAGGCTAAAAATGTTTCGGCATGAGCAAGAATCAAATAATCTAAAGCCGTGAAACTTGTTATATTTTTCAACATCATCAGCCCGATGTTCCACACGCTAGACAGATGGCTTCTTTTGTTTCTCGACTGTCATAAAATTCTCGACTTGTCACGGAAACGCTGCGGTTATATGACCACTATACCTGAGCCACTCGAAATTTGTATTAGTTTCTTATTGAAGATTTTGAAAAAAAAAGTGGGGACGTTGTAATGTATATCGGAATATAGTGAGCAAGTTCAGACAAAGATTATGGCACTTAAAATTTGTCAGCTCATCAGTCGTCCTGCTAGATCTTTATGCCGCCACACGTTTGCCTGAAAGTTGATGACACCTTTTCGCAGACTTCTTTGTCCGCTTCCTATATGCCGTTTATCCGGCGAAAGCTGCTACGAGTCTGCATTAACTGAATGAATCCTGGGAAGATAAGAAAACATTACCACGTCTTCATATCTTCAAAGCAATACCACCAACTTAACGCTTGTTCTCCGCATAGTTCCTCATTATCCCTCTGTATATATGGACCTCAAATTTATTTTTTTTCGGTACCTTGACTAAAGCCATTATAGGAACCGTTATTTTCTCTCGGGATTGTAATGATAAGACGTGTCTCAATTAGGTTATCTAACCGGCCAAAATCGTTAGCGTCATGAAGCTGTAAACTTTGGACAATTAACTTGGGTGTGCTCACTCGACGTCACTCCTTGCAAGCGTAGACATTTTTCAGCACCCACTCTGTTTGCAACTCCTGCACACCAATCTGCAACAAGATTACTAACTATCTGTTTTAAGTTTCAATTTGGTTTAAGCGATATTATAGCATGTTCATTGTCTGCGATATATGAACTGAACTTGCTTATGAACCTCCCGAACTCTGGTCTTGTTATCTCCAGGCTGGAAACTTCGGCACCAATTGTTTTCCACTCCAGACAGTTAGCGCGGCTCGCTAAATGCTTGCAACATGCAATCGTGTATTTATACCAGAGTTTCGCTTTGCAGGTGCAAAACCTCGATGACGACTTCAAGATGCTCTCTTCAAAATTTTAGCTTTCGGCGACGACACAATTCAAGTGATTTGAAACAATGTCCAATATTATCAAAATATTAACTACTATTCTGCACAATTGGTTATCGAAAGCATAATGTGCTGTATTTTATAGTTGTACTCTAACAGTAGCGGTCTGAGTAGACGAGCCTCATAGACCCGGCAAATTTTTAGCACACCCTCGTAACACGATGGTATATTATATTTGAGTGAAAACCAATAGACACTGCATTTACTGATAGCTATATGGCCTCTCAATTTCTGACGACAAATCAACGTGCACTCACATTTCGTGCTAAGAAGACTACTGAATAACCTGGGCTGGCTAAACTATAAAATGAAACAAGACAAAGGAGGGAAGAAATGGAATGAGAAAAACATTGCAACGTAAGAGTGATGGACTTCGCCATCGAACGCCAACCAAAAAAGGGCTTTGGTTTAGGTCTGCTTAAACCTAAAGTGACGCGATAGCTACACCTGGCCGAGTGGAACTCGCTAAGTCGAACTGCAAAGTCCGTCTTTCGCCGCTCCGTTTCCCTGGGAGTTCCTTCTTCATATTCGTCCCACTTGACAAGGCGCATGCGCGCCGCCGGAAGCAGCAGCTTCTCCGCACTACGAGACCAACCACGTGACCAGGGCTGGCCACGGTGGCCACACTGAAGGTTAATCTTTTTTTTTGCGAACGTTTCCATCCTATAATAAGAACCTTCTCGCAAAGGTAATTTCATGATCCTGGTTCTAAACTCAGTATATTTTTTTTAATTTTACTGAGCACACCTCTGTACTAGGATTTATGCAGAGAGTTTGTGCATCTGTGAGCTTATCTCCAGTTCCAGTTTCTAACCAGCACTTATTTTCTGTTTCGCAAATAGATCATATAGAGATTTTATAGCGATTGACCTTGATATTCGAAAGTTGCGCTTCGTTTTTAACTAGACCTCGTTGTGTCTTGCACTTTTGTTTTAAAGTCATGTGTCCACATAGGCTGCTTAGAAGACACTCACGAGCGACACGCACATCTGCACTATAGCTGGGCGCTGATACCTTTACGAAAGGAGTTTTCGGCATGCCATTTATCTCGAGACGCTACGATCACTCGCAAGCTGCAAAAAAAGTTATGGCGAGTCGTTGGCGTTTGCCTCGGCACCAATCTCACTTACGCCTCCCTCGGCCCCTTACCCTTTTGCAGGCAACCACAGCGACACACATTCTGAAGATGAATGATTCATTTGTACTCCGACCACCTTTAGGGAACGTCAGATGTATTCAATTAATTGAGAGACGGAGAAACTAAGAGGTGGCGTAGTGTAGCTGTCGCTGCGAAGTGTCTTTTAATCCACTCTAGTATGTATTGAAAGCACGTTTTCAAGGAAGGCAAACGTCCAGTTGGACTTGCCACACGCCAAGGGGAGCTGCAGCTATAGTGACACCTTCAGTTCACAATGTAAAAATTTTCGGTTCGTAATAGGCGGCGATATGGCAAAAGTATGCTAAGCAGCCAGACGTATTTCACTGCACTAAACTTCCGCCTTGCTAGTCTCGGCATATCTCGCTGATTTCGCATGATTTTTAGCACACTGAACGCTTAAATGGTAGCACAAATGACGCGTAACCACAACAAAAGCTAGTAATAAAAACAGCTCAGTACGACACATAACCCCCTAAAACGACACAGGGTACAAAATTGGCGTGTCGCCAGTGCATAGAAGGCGCAAGGTTTTTTGTTTTCTTTTTAAGAATATGTAAACACCGGGAAGGAGCATCGTGCTATAAAAAAGTTAACGCAGGTCTATCATTATACTAAAAAGACAAAACATGGTCACTGGTGAAATGGCTTCATGCGGAGACTAGGAAGACACGCAACAAAAATCTAGAGACCGTTCCATTCGCCCATCTATCTCTTCTCACATAGGTGCTTAGCCGGTGGAATAAATGACCCAGGTGCATAGCGAGTAAAGAAGCACGGCCTCGAGGTATGTAGAGCAACCTACGATGGTAGCGCTTCTGGGGAGTTACATTGGCGGCTTAAGTGGTGTGGTACACCGACTATGCGCTGTGGCTTTAGCGATGACGTAAGTGACGGCATTTCAACCCGCGTTGAGCACGCGCAAAAAGGTTGGATGGATTGGCAGACACTTCTTTTAGGAACCTCACTTGCGCAATGGCGTCCTGAGCATAGCAACTTTTTGGTGGGTAAGAGACCATAGTGTGTCACCTGTTACAGCCGTCTTCTGACCAAACTTGAGAGCTCAGAGTGTGTAAACTGCCAGGTTGACAAGCGTTTTCAACATAAATAGCTTCAGAGAGATGGGAAAATGTTCAACTTCAGAAAGCAAGTGCCCCCATGAAGTTTAGATGAGAGCGAATGGAGAGCTGTAAAAAAAAGAGAATTTCTCGGTCACCGCTCGCTTCAACCCATGAGAGGTCACATGCCATAGGTCACACACCTATAGATCGCACATGGCAACAATGCAGTCCAGGTTTTGTGGCCTGGTGCTACATTCATCGACGTATTTTAAGGATGTGGCTTGCGCTTTCCGCGAGTCTATTTGATTGGGAATGGCGCTCTGTAGTGAGGCGATTGACTCAACAGCACATAATATTGATATCTTGAAGGCGTCAGCAGTCAACTGCGAGGTGTGGGCCAAGAATTATAATGCTAGAGGGCGACTATATTTATTTATTTCAGTACCCTCAGGGCCCGAGGGCATTACAGAGGGGAGTGGGGTACAATAGACAAAATAACAAAAGAACAGCAGTCACAAGTAACACAAAAATGTGAACAAGAATATGGCTCGAGCAAATCAATAGGTTACAGCAAATACAATAAAACAAATTAACAGTCATTTAACACGAAATTATGAGCAAAGAATAAAAGTAAGCATAAAAGTAAGCATACCACGCAAACAAGCATACCACGCAGACCAGGTCTGTTTTAACTACTACATAAGCTGAAAAGAATAAATGGCAGGGCGCAAGAATTACATGTACTATGTTACCATCAAGTTAGTTAAAGCCGATTTAAACACAGAATGGTCACTTATTTCGACGACCGATCGGGGAAGGTGATTCCATTGTGCCGATGTGCTGGGGATGAATGAGTTGTAAAAGTGGTTTGTTTGCCATGAAAGAATACCAACTTTATGACGATGATCGGTCCGAGCTGAAACGTAGCAAGGTGGCGTTATAAATTTTCTCTTAAGGATGGGGTTATCGTAGTAAATCTTATGGAATAGACAAAGGCGGGATATATTTCTACGTTGCGACAGTAGTGGGAGTGATAAGGTTGATTTCATGGCACTGACACTAGAGTTACGGTAATAATTCGAGAGAATGAAACGGGCCGCACGGTTCTGTATAGATTCGAGTTGGTATATTAGTGTCTCTTGATAGGGGTCCCAGATAGATGCAGCATATTCTAGTTTACTACGAACCAACGACATGTAGAGAAGCAGTTTTACGGAGCTAGAAGAAAGATTAAAGTTACGGCGTATGTAGCCCAGCATGCGGTTAGCGTTATTGCTTACATAGTCTATGTGTACTTTCCAAGAAAGATTATGGGAAATGAAGACACCTAAATATTTGTAAAAAGGCACAGACTCAAGGCTGCAATTATTAAGACGATATGAAGGCTATGTGGTGTTACGACGAGAAACCCGCATGTACTTGCACTTTTTTATGTTTAGTTCCATGTTCCATTTGTTAGTCCATTCAAGAGCATGATCAATATCCGATTGAAGAAGAGCTATATCAGAGTCACTGTTAATTTCGCGGTATATGACGCAGTCATCAGCAAAAAGATTTATTGTTGAACATAGATTATCACGTAAGTCATTGATATATATAAGAAAAAGCAGAGGCCCTAGAACAGAGCCTTGTGGTACTCCAGATCCAACTGGAGAAGTGAAGGAAGAAACATTATTAGCGGTGACAAATTGTGAACGATTAGTGAGAAACGAATGCAGCCACCTAAGAACGTTAGGGTCGAGGTTAAGTTTACTAAGTTTAAAAAAAAAAGCAGTTGATGAGAGACCTTGTCAAACGCCTTTGAGAAATCGAGGAATATGCAGTCGACAACGGAACCCCTGTCGAGGAATGAGCTTAGATCATGTGTGAAGGTTAAAAGCTGTGTTTCGCAAGAAAACCACTTCCGAAATCCATGTTGACTGTCCGTAAAAAAGGCATTAGAGTGTCGAAGTAATCAATATATCAGCTGCTGTGGCTGCCATGAGAGATGCAATTCTGCCATATCTGATCAGATGTCCCCAAACTAGGCGATTCAACGGAGCTGGCAAGGGATCTAGGAAAGGAGCCAAGCAAGTAAAATGTTACACTTTCGAAAGACGACGCAGTGGATTTATTTGGCGGCCAAAGGCCTACAGTAAGCCACTTGTGGGCGGCTCACAGATTGCGACATATTGCGCTCCTGCTAGATTGCCGTTTAACTGAGTACAAACGCTATCGAACCGGCACAATAGGCGGAAGAACCTGAGTTGACACGCTTAATGTGATCTTCCATGGCATTCTGGACAAAATTAGCCTTTCAGGAAAACGAAAGCCATGCGAACGCAATCAAAGGGAACTTTTTCGCGCAAGCTAGACCGACGTGGGTAGGCCAACCATCCAGCCCAAACTAAAGAGAACCGCAATGCAAATCATTTTCTACGCTCTCGCCGTGATGTCGAATGCTACAACGAAATAGAGAGAGCTGCTAAATTCTCTTCGAAATTTGTGCTTCCCTAGCTGTCTTTAGAAAAATGTTGACATGGTGATATTATTGTGAAATATACTTCAATATACTTGACCACCAGTTCAGCTTTTCAAGCAGTAAAAACAATTCTTATCAAATCTGAAGTGCACTTTAACATCTAGCATGAAATTGGTGAGCAAACGTGATCTGCCCCTGCTCCCGGTTCTTCAAACTAAGCAGCTGTAACAGCTTCCTTGTGGCAGCGATCCTTCTTTATCGAGGTGAAGAAATCGGCTATTCCTCCAACGAAGTGCGAGACTGTCTGTCTGAAGCAGGTCTGAAGCGGGTATTGTGTGAGCTTCATGTTCGCTTCTTTCATGCCTCGACCTTCGCGCTGAGCGGAAAAGTATGTCGCCACACTACATGCTGCCCATAAATCCTGAGATGTGACCGCCGTTCTTGACGTGGGCGGTGGCTGCTTTGTGAGATAACTGCCAGGCCGTATTCTTTCGCAGGACGAATTCAAACCTGTTCCTGACATCGAAATACTTGTGTGACGAAGGCACTGCGGAACAACAATTCCACAATTTTTTCTACCTTCAGCCTTCCCAAAAAGACTGACAAATGTGCGCCCGCCTGCACCGCTCACGCGCAATAGACGCAGTTGCACAACAAAAAGAACTCTCACGCTCAAGGGATAAAGCACTGGCTGACACCTCACGTATATCAAAGTAACGGCCACTTGACAGCTTACGTGTCGACATCGCAATGGGGGTTTCTTGGGCGGCTTTGAAAAAAGTCTCCTCCTATATCAAGAAACAAACAGAAACCTGCGCAGTATGATCGGTGAAGGGTGGTTCACGTCGTACGCAAGTAACGCGATGGGCTTGTAAATCTCTGCGGTCGATCACTACGGCTCAGTCGGGCATTTCCACGGAAGAAAGTTGGCGCTTGTTTCGAGAACGCTGCCAGCACTGCCCAATGTGTTGTACGGAAAGTATGAACAGGACTGTAGGAAATTATCTATATGAATTCAAACGTTTAGAATTGGCGCGTACAGTTTCGGACACTTGTAGGGCGAACATGCGAGTGCTCATGCACGCTCTGCATACAATGCTAGTTCATAAGACGCGGCCGCGCATGGAAGCAAAGTGGCACAGGAGTAGAGTGACCTGGATGTGGAGCTTAACGTCGGCTGTAGCGTCGCTTCTTTAAAGCCGCGCCGGACGCACTAGCGCTCTGAAGAGCGTGTCCATTTGCTCGCGTTCACCCTGTACCTTCCTGTACACCATTAAGTTTATGAACTCACGGCTCCTTTATATACTGTGGTGACTATAAAGCAATCAGTTTCATAGAGAAGTCGTTGAATAGAAGCGGATCATCTTTTTTTACTGGCCCTTTGGCCACCTAAATGCAAGTGAAATCAGACTGTGTTTTGAAGGGTACAAGGGTGTCTCGTTTTAAATTTGAGGCATGCAAAATGATAATCAATCTCCTTCAAAATTGCTTATCTATGTAATGGGTGCAAAGATTAGATAAGATCGAAAGTTATATCGTTAGTTGCTGAAAATTACAAGAAAGTTTTCCTTGTGCACCAATTTCAAGTACTTCCACATCTAGTTTGTACGCAATTCAGCGCCAGCGGCCGCACATACAAAACTTTTCATTTTTAAAACGACGCAATAGGCGACCCACCAAACGCCTTGATTATTCGAGTCAGCAGGAACAAAAGAGAAAAGAAAGCTGTACCGGCCATGCCAGCACAACTTCCGTTTCCGTTTCGTCCTGTCCTTGTTGCTCCGTTGAGAGGAATATGAAACATATCTCCTACTGCTTCCAAGCTTCTTTTTGACCTGCTTTCACTGACCCAGTAGCAATAAGTTTTGACCCGCGAGACCGCATCTGTAACCTGTTGTGCACGGCTGTACAGATTAACGAAATTAATGGCTCTATTAAAGTAGTAAGGTGGAAAGTTGAGCGAGTTTAATTTGACTCAAGGTGAAAGGTAGCGCGAAAAGAACGAAGTCCAAAGGACCAGCTATTAATGTACGGGATTCAAATGTGCAATATTAATATTTTTGTATATATTATAAAGAACACTTCTGTGCATAACATAAAAATAGTGTATTATAAAAAATAGTGCACAAGGCGTGAGGGGGGTCCCCAAAAAACTAACAAATTCGGGGAGGTTTTTCTAAGTTTAGTTGCGCGTTCCCGAGCTACGGGGCGCTAGTTGTCTGTGCCACGCGGTAGTAACTAGGCGAACATTTTCGTAGATGTTTGTGCGAACTTGTGCTGTCAGTTTTCGCGAAAGCTGTTAAACACCTCTTTCGAAGCCGTGAAGTCTGGCAGTGCCGAACAACGAGTGCAATTGAAAGTAATTTCCTTTAAAAAAACGGCCACAGAATCACATGAACAACCTCGAAGCACATTAGATAATTAGCATTGAGTCGTGTGCAGGAATGTTTTGCAAGTGTCCAAAGACGTGAAACAAGTTTTGAAGATCATCCTCACGCTGCGGGCCCTTAAAAAATCCAACTGAAGAAAATTCCAAAACGTTCAATAAAAATCAATGATGATTGTCGGTACACGCTCTATGTGAGTTCAGGAGCATCCGGAGTGAGATTGAGCTCGTTTCACTGGATTATGATAACCTATTCGAACATGAGACTCTTTACTGCGAAGTTTGGTTTCCGGTAGCTAACGTATAGGATGAAAAAAGCAGAGTATCACTTTGTTCCAAGACTAGAAAAATCAGATTAAAAACTTTTTTTTCTAAATGTTTTTCCATGGTTACGACGTTTAGAGGAAACAGATTCCCCACCAATTAAAGGGACTCTAAATCAACTAGAACAAAATTTTTATGCGACAGGAATAGGCCAAAAGGAGTTACTTCATCCTTCAGTGAACAGACAGTGAACAAGAATTCCTACTTGGAGGTATTCAGGTGACTGATTGGGAGCGTGTGAAGAAAACTTCCGGTATTGTGCATATCGGGTGGTAGCTATCTTCATCACGAGAATTCTGCGGCTCATGCAGTTATCTTGCACTCTATTTGGCTTCCATCGCATGGTCTGTTGTTCTCCACGCCTCTACTAACAGGACCTCAGTTTGTTCTCGAAAATGAAAAGAAAGGAAACAGACAAGCAATTAGCCACCGAGCAGCAGGTGGAATCAGCTTCGCAGGCAGCATTCGACCACATCAGATTGAACAGTTTAAGAATTGCTTCAAAGAGTGGAAGAAACGGGATAAATGTATGACTTCTAGAGAACAGCAGTTTAGGGGCGATTGAGTTTTTCTTGTAAAAAATCCAAATAAATGGCAGCCTAAATATTAAGTCTGATTTCTTCTGGGTCACCGTAGTATATATCTTTCAAAGCTCCCGATATTCCCGGTGTTCGAATTCAGATTTTTCTTCATTCCTGTGCCTGCGTTTCTTCCTTTACCTCAGCTGGAAAATATTGTCATAACCGGAGGCAGTGGATATTTTAATGCAGCAAAAAATACGAAAAAGAATAAAATTTGGCTGAAAATTAGGAAAGCATTGTAGTACTTCACCGAACAATTTCCACACTTATTTAATGCTATAATGCATCGAGTTAAAACTGAAAACTGAGTTGCAATGCGTTGTAAACACTACCATTGCTCGAATACATAAATCTTGCGCATACTCATATATTTTTAAAGCAAAAGAAACCAGTAAATTGTCTCGACTACTACTATGTTAGAGGAAAACAGCCCTTTTAATGCATGGGGCAAGTAAATGGAGCAGAGGATTTTTAGACACCCTTGAGACGCTTCTGTGGAGGTAGTTGGCTCCTGGTAGCATCTAGGCACATCTGGAAAACAAAGTGTCTTCGAAACAGTAGGTCACCACAATAACCTGGCTATTAAGCGATATAGTTTGATGTTGACTAACCACGCCGATTATTCTGGAATCATGTATCGTTCACCTGGCTACGTTTGGTTGCAGACAAGGGAGCAGCGGGAAGATGCTGACATACACAACCTTAATAATGCCTCTAGGCGGCAGCAGCAGCGGTTCGACCGGATCGATAAGTTTTCGAACGAAGCCACGCTAAGTGAGGAGAAATCAGCGACCTATTTGACCAATTCTTGGTTTTAGGTTGGCGTTTAGCCAGTTTACTGAATTTCGGTCAATCTATTGCACATAGACTGGTTACCCAAGGGTTAGAGTAATGTCTACAGCGTATCGAGAGAAAGCAGAATCGGAAGACCTGCTGGCTACCACAGTCTACCGCATTTGAGGGTTGAAGGCTTGGAAATGATGTCTATGCGCCGTAAATTTTTTTAAGCTTGTGGCTACCGAAACCGGATTTTAATTCTTTGACACTGCAGCGCTTCTTAAGTTCTGTAATATAATCATTCACGAGGATTAAACAGTTTCACGGACAGGAAGATGTGCCAAGTGGGCAATTCTTCCTAACACGTTCGTTCGTTTTTGTCCAAGGACACTCCCATCGTTCGAAAAGTTGCAACAAATTCACCCCAAAATCAGCCGTGATTCTAAGGTTGTTTGTAATTTTTGTCCGCTTAAAATCATATTGATCGGGCAAAGCATTATATTCAAACACAAAAAAAGTAAAAAAAAATTAGCCTCGACCAACTTTATTTTACTGCCAAGACTCCTTCTGTGTTGCGTAGGCCAATTGCAAGAAATTTAGCCAAAAAGACAACTCATTTATTCTATAGCTATAGGACACAAAAGCTATGTGGCTTCATTCCCACCATTCAAAATAGAAATAATGATCAGGCAATTTTTCTTAGCTATTCTAGCTAGCTGATGTATTCCTCCCTCGTCGAATATTCTGGGAAATCTTGCGTAAAGGCACGAAGGAGGTCTACATGCATACGAGTTGAAATAGACGCTCTCATACAAGCGCTGGCAAGTATTCCTCTTTTTCACTTCATAGACAAACCATTCGGAAAATGCGAAATGTAATGAGCCGGTGCTCAAACCTCGAACCTAAAAGGTGCAGATGCGATGCTAGTTTGACTCTTCTATATATTTGTCACTGTCGCAAAGCAACGTCTATTGAATTTAGAAAAATATCACGGCTCCAAAAAAAAAAGCAAATAAGCAACTCCTTTATTCGATGCGCTGCGGTAGGTTTCTACGCAATTTAGTATTCGATGCATGCCCATACTAACTCAATGTTTTCCTCAGAGAGTTTTTTTTTCTTGAACAAGTGTTGTTCTCTATCCTTCGCATAACGAAGAGGAGGCAATCGATATTCTATGCGCGTAGCGGCCAGCAGGTACGCGGCAACACAGCATCCATGTTATGCCATAGCGCAGATAAATTCCAGCATTTTAACATGTCATGACTATCCTTCTGCATTGTGATTCCAGCGAAATGAAGCCCTAGTGATAATAGCTGAACTGTCGCATTGGATGTGGCCTGTTTCTTCAGAGCGGTTTTCCGTAACCAAGTTTTTTCTGTCCGCGCATGTTTGAGGATGATAACATCGCGATGCTCAAGAGCATATTCACGTGAAACGTTTATAACATTGTGTTCGTTGTAATAAGCCTGAAGAAAGGATCCCGACTAAAATAATTTTGGAGAAAAGTAATGGCGTTTGCCTTCCTCACCTCGCTCTAAAAATTTCATCCTATGAATTTTGCTCTACATGTAGCAATAAAAAGTTAGAGTTTCTCTTTGTTGGACAGCAAATTAGGATCATTTATGAGAGGTTCTGACCTAGTGAAGTTCATTGAATAAGAACTTTCAACTTCGCTAAAGCAATAAACTTTATTGGGCGACGCTAGCGAGATCATAATACCAGCTGCCCCGCAAAGTGTAATGACGCCAGAGGAAGCCCGTTTACAGCAGCGGATCTTTCCCTCGGAGCTCTACTTGTACAAGGACGCCCTTTGACCGCCTAGCTCCTTAAGGGGAAGTATAGTGGTGCTTTGCCGGCTTGGCGCCCTGCGCACCTTCCGGGCAAGCCAAGGCACGAATGCGCCAGCTCTTCTTTTCCAAGGCTATGTAAGGTACGTAGGATCGGAGCCCAATATTGTTCTTTTTTAGTGCCCTCCTAGGCCTACGTTTTCTTACATCGCAAGCAGCCAGGGTAAATTGCGCGTAGTTACAAGTTTCGTCCCCGAAACCGGTTCGCATAAGAATGTAGATTTTTTTTTACGCAGGGACCTTCATGCATTCTGTAGGCGGCGCGGAAGTGGCCCTGCGGCTCGGCCCCACAATTTTCTATGTTAAGTACGAAGTACGGCCTTACCAAGGTATATTTACAAACGTTTGGCCTTACGTATGGGGCATAGCAAACATGTCTAATGCCAACACAGAGTCTCACGACAGCGTTGTGAAGATAATGACGCTTGGGCTGCCCGTGCCGCGCTTCCATTTTGCATTTTATTTAATGAGCACGCTGTTACCAGGCACTAATTTCTCCGGAAAATATTTCGCGTTATTATCAATCATATACTGAACTGCGAGCTGAAACAGGCTCATATGAAAGTGAACCCGTTTGTTAAGAAGCTATTTGGTTCTTCTTATCCGGAGAGCGCTTTTTCAACGACATGATTTTTCAAGCAATGTTTTCAAGCTTTATTTAGAAATGGCTGAGATGAAGAAAGTCACAGTTACGCAAAAAGGACTCTTCAGATATTGAAAATCAAGTATCGGTTGATTACAAACGCTTTAACGCCGCAGGCATAGCGCTGGTTTATGCAGAACGTAGACAACGCGCTACTAAGTTACACAGGTATGCTATCGGTCTGATTACCGCGCCAAAACTGCGATCATGCTCAGTTTTCTTTTTACCACCTAGACCGGTGGCCTGTAATACGTATACCGGTCCAGACAGGTTTTTCTTCTTTTCTAGTAGGTGTTTTTTACTCGGAACATTGCTGCACCAGTTTAATATTCTTCAACAACTCTGTTCCACCTGGGGAAAGGCTACGGTCTCCAGCCCCAGGAGACCCTAAACAACCCTGAATTAGCCACGAAGTTGCAGCTGAATAGCTTCATCACCCTGAAATAGGAGGAGCTGAAAGTCAGGAGCCACGATAGAGACATATCCTGTGGCGCATCCTCCGCAATAACTGCGATCAGCTGGCCTCTATGAATTATTGAAATGAAGACAGTGCAAACCGAAAAGAGATGATGGAGAATTCCAAAGGTAATTCTTTGGGATTCGCTCGGTGGTAGCAACATTGTTTGCGGAACGATATCCACTATTCGACGAAATTTGTCACGCATACGAACTCTACACCTTAATGCTCAGAAATATTTCTGAGCATTGAGGCTCCTAAAAACTTGAGTACAGCTACGACCATCTGTGAGGCACAATGAGATGCACTTCGCTTTAGCTGTAATGCATTTCTTGTTTGCATGTACTCTCGATGGCGATGTTGACCACCATTTTTTAAAAGTGATATCAACAATGAAGCGTCGGTCAATTTAATGGAGCGTAAGCAGACACCTGACGAAAAGTTGGTTGTTCAGAAGCTCGGCCGCGTTTCCCCTACCTGTTGGTCCGAGTCAGGCTGCTGACTCTGCTGCAGGCCAGATGAATTGCCTGTTGATTACCTCATAAAAATCTTTCGAAGCAAAAACTCATATCCACGAAAATTTGCTGTTCGTCCAATGCTTCAAGGAGACAGATTTAGGATTTAACTAAGAGGATAGAATGTCTAGACTAATGCAACCTGCTCTACAGGGTATTATTGGATGCATTACGCTGCACAAATACTCCCTAATGCTGAATGTTCCTTATAACAAACTTTTACGCAACTTAATAAAGTGAGGAGTTAAATCCTTATAACAGACACTTCCACAAACAGGCTCGAAATTCGCCAGTCGGAAATTTTAAATCACGATATATATCTCTATCAACAGTGTAAAGAGAGCCATGGATCTTCATTTAAATGTTTTCACTTACGAACAACGCGCCTTCATAGTGTTTCCCTGCTTCAGCAATAAAAACAGCCACTCTAAGACAGCAAAAACCACACAAAGTGTTTACCTTGTTCGAGCTCTTCACTGTGGTTTTTATGCAAGCAAAAAGAAAGTACTTTAGGGGTAATTAAAGAAAAAAACAGTGGTTCCTGGATATACTGCACCGTCGAAAGGCAGCCTTAAAAATGTTTCTGCCGAGCTTTTATATTTATTTTTCTTACGCTTGGAATAATGAAAACCCCTAGGGGCGTTAAACGTATTCCGCTACACGTCTCTGCATTTTAAGCACGCCTCGAATATTAGCGCGATCATTATGGGCGTTTTACCGCGATTGAATTCCACTGCTCGTTTCTGTAGTTCATTTTAATTTTAGTCCGCTTGTTTTCATTCTTCTATCGTTTCACGATACAGTCATTGAGAAGGCTGAACTGCGCCTGGTAGCTCAGTGGGCGTTCCTGAAAGAACATTTCGATTTTCGTGAAACGTGGTCAGAAAAGTAAGCGTTTCACGTTTGTGTAATGGAAATCATTCTTAACGGGTACAATACTGGGGAGCTTTGCAGAATATATTTTCCAAAGCATTTAGCTGGGTTTAAAAGCCATGAACTGAAGCCTGAACGATAATAGCCATAATGCCGGACGAAAGTCGCCGTGTTTTTCATAAAATGCAGCGCCATAATTCTCTCCTGAAAATTTTTCTTTCTTTTCTTGGCATTCTTTATCCTAACATTTGCGTTTTTTTTCACAGAATAAGCTGTATTTGATCTCAACGCATTTTGTTACTGAGGAAATAATCGTGCGCGAAAAATAGGTTTGTTCTGCTCACAGTTACTACGGACGACTTATTGTAGTGATAAGATTCCTTCGTGGTTTTCACCAAACAGTTACAAGTAAAACTAGCAAAACCTACTAGATATGTTCACCCACACGACTGCAACAGGGGCTACGTATATCTCCAGCTCGTTATACACAACATGTGGTTCAATTTTCAAACTGCGCAGCTTTCGGCGCGTCTCTGCAGAAAAAGAAAACAAAACGCGATCTCCCATTCTTTGCACAGCGAGAGCATTTCACAAGATAATGTGCACATTATGGCACATAATCATCGTTACCATGAAGGTATAACAGTGTGCAACGCCAATCAGTATTCCACATTACATGGTAGCGATAATTCGCAAAGTTAACCTTTCACGCCTACACATCTAGCAGCCAGGATGCATATAGACTTTGCACGGATTGGGCGACCGCCGTAACCTTCCACACGTCCTCCATTAATTACTGTATGATAAAATTGTGACGCATAAAACTTCATTTATAAAAATGCATAGAAATGCGCTTATACCGTCGAATTGGAGAAGGGATATGTCCTGGCTGCCGTGAATGCTAGCAAGGGCCTGCGTTGGAAAGCCTAACCAATACAGTAGTCTAAGAAAATCGGCTGGGCGAAAAAACTAAAATCCGCTAATGAAGTATTTGGCTCTAAAATTCAATACACTGCGATTTTATTAGCCTTGGTCAGTTCGCGAATCTGTAAGGAAGACTGTTGTATAAAGCAATATTCAACCTCAGTATTAGGCTGCAACATTAAAGAATATAAGCGCCTCAGACATATTACCTCTGTGTTTTGAGAATGCGCTACTGGTAGCCGTAGTATACACTAGGAGCGTAATATCGTATACAGTCGACCCCACTAATTGCAACCGAACTTACACCTACCGCTCAACTGGTGTGAACGAAGCAGAATTGAAGGTCGTGGTACTTAGCATTTATGAAAAGTTTAGAGCCGAGGAGATTTGCTTACGAGCCTCGTCATGTGGCTTGCTGCGCATCCCCAGAGCTCGAAATCTTTTAAACGTGTCAAGAATACCGGTCCTCGCCCCTTCGAAGGTTAGTATTTCAGCGGTAGCTAGACAGGCCTTTCTAAATCGCTTAGAATCAAACCATTCTCACTCTAAACTTTCGTCAGGTGATGTACGTTTGGACTATGACAGTGGTTCTGAGATAGAACGAACGCCTGTGTACACGGAAACCGGTTACAGCGCCACACTTTCGCGCACGGTGTACGGCCCCGGTCCTCTTCGGTCACGTACTCAGTCATCGTAACCTTGAGAGCTGACGCATTTTATGCAAGAACCGTGAAACTGACGGTATTAAAACCAATACAAAGAAAAGGCAAAAGAACAGAGTCCGCTAGGCGAGCGCAACATCCTGGTTTCAATTCGAACACGTCCAAGTCATACCAGGCTTGCCAGCTCAGGGAAGTAAACGGGAATAGGAGCCACACATTCACGGGTTGTCAACGCTACATGTAGTACCTCTCTTCAGACATGGGACTGGAAGAATAATTTTATGGCGAACCGCGAAGGAAGAAATCCTATCGCGCCATAAGTGTGTCCCGGCCAACACAGAAAAAAATCTAATCCTACGCTGGAACGCGGTCGTCGGCAGAGCCATTTATCGCCTGCGCCGTATGCAGCGATCATCATATCCTCCGAAGTGACATCAAAAGTTCGAGGTTTAAAAAACACAGACACCTACTTCGTTACATCTGGCTCTCCCTTAGATTAAGCATGGAGTTTGTGGGAGATTTTCTGTGCGCGAGAACTCGGCGCTGCGATTGGACCCGCGTGCAGAGCCAGTGTGCTTGTAACTGAAAAAGCTGCCGCGTACGAGGGACAGCTCAGCAAGAACAGCGACTTGGGAAAATATACGCAGTGTTGACACAATATCTGCCATAATTGGGGGCACAAATTTCACATCTAGCCACATATGCCGCACATAACAGGGACTTTTCACGCGCGCTGAGCCGAAAGGCACGCCCGGAGGGACGATCGTCATGCTAGTCAGAACGTGTACGCGTCGCTCGTGTTGCTTTCTAGAGCGCGAATAAACGGGCAGGGACGAGGAAACCCGCAAACCAGTGCGAAAACTTCGCCAGGCAAATGGTAACTCTTGCATATCGTGTAGAAATCGCACCCTGAAAGTGCCCTTCACAAATTTCGCATGCATTGTCCAGACCGCTTAATATGAACCTAGGGATCAAACAAAGGAATGACAAGCGACGGTGATGCTCGATATAAAGAGCTTGACTGCAAAAAGATATGCTGAGCTATTTGTCAGAGGGCAGAAGGGTACGATGAAAGGCACAAAAGCAGAGAGGGAGTGGGGGTTCTAGTCACATTCGAAAGCTTTTTCTTATATTTCGGAAGCGTTAAAATGTCCGAATTTCATGCATTGTAGTGAAGTGAATAAAGAGAAAAAAAGCACGCACACATAGAGGCATTGCAAGTACAAAAAATGATGCAGCCCTTCTGAATGAACAGAAATGACTGTCGCTATATGTAGAACGAAGTACTTCGACTATAAAGGCACGATGATCGAATTATTGCTAACAAGCTTCAAAAGTTCTCTAGCACCAACATCTTATCGTTGGAAGCGCTTCTTTATACGCACAAACCATAAAGAAGCTAAAGAACACTTGTTTCTCATCTTTGAAGTAGATTGTATTCTCTCTTCCTGAATAATGCTCATTCTATCCGTGGCCCTGGAATTCGGCGTTAAGAAGCGGGGTTTTTTACGCAATTTTTAAATAAGAAAATTGACTAGTTTGCTTTTCTGCCTCCATAAGCACGCAGAAAAGTGTCCGACTAGTTCCAGCCTTTAAAACGATATAATCAGCGCCTTTTGAGGCAATAAAACACCTGCTGAAATCATGTGATACTACATATTATGGGTCATAAGTCTAGTCACGCACTACAATCGAGTTAAATACAAGTCGATAGAGTCTCCGTCGCTCAAGTGCAAAACGAGTTCTATTGCAATGCAGGTCACCTATTGAAAATCACTATTTTAAGGGGAAAGCCTTTAATGGCTCATACTCGCGGTGACCGTTCATGCGGGCACGTGACCTCACTGTGTCTCTCCGTTACATTGCCACCTAGGTCACCTGACCTTGTAACGTGATCACAATCCACCAAGTGGACTGTCAGCAAACTGCACACTGCCCACTGGTTTTCGCCTTCCCGCAGTTAAGAGATATCTAATGCCTCCAATTTTTTATCTTTATTCCTTGTTTAAAATGTCACCACCTGTGCGCTGCACATTTGTTTGAATACTTCTTGGACCCCCTTTTTTCTATTGGAATATATACAACTTTCGAGGCACCGGTTAATGAAGAAGCGTTTTTAGCCAACGTCATGCACATAAATGCGGACGGCCTAACTTTGAGGAGCTCGTACACTTTTGCTTAAGAAATTTTTAGATTCGAAGCATATTTGGAAGAAAGCATTTTTGCAAGTCCAGATTTTGAAGCTTGGTCGTGGTAAAATTTTTATGTATATTCTAAATTATCATTCAGCTGCGAATGCGCCCACTCATATACGCAGAATAAAACAGCGTTACTTCTGATGGTTTCCACAGTTACGGTCAGACTGATTGCATCTCGTAGAAAGGAAAAACACAGACACATGTTCATGTCAACTCAATGGCAGTAACGCCGAGTTAATTGAAACAGTAAAAACAACCCTCATACTGATAATGGAAAAGGTGACCGTTAAGAATGCCGGTGCATTGGTTCTAATTATAAGCAGGAATTAGCAGGTGATCAATGTCTATCTTCTCGTTAGCTGCTCTTTGATGGGTGATTATTTAGATAGACTATCTTTTCATCTTTCCATGCGTTTTTCTGTCTCGGTACTAATGTATAATTTGTTCAGCTTGCTCATCGCCGCATTTCTTGTTCAACATCTTTTGCTATATGACAGCGCACATATAGTTAGCCTAATTACCTTTTTGTAGAAGACACTCCATTCTATGCACAGGCCTCTAGCATTCGAAACTGAATAAATACATAGTAATTTGTGTGTAAGAGACTGTGTTGCATGAAGCGATCATTTTTTTGCAGGTAAGCGTAATTCACCTGTAGAACGTGTTTCTTTGTCATCCGAAATGTCCAATAATTAGAGCTGTATGTGCTTAGTCTGTGCAAATCAGCGAGGCATGGCTGTGCACTAGTATACGTTTTGTGGACGCGGTCATATTCTTAAATTTTTGGTTCTGAACGAAGATGTCTTTCTACGTAATCACAAATGAATATACAGCCTGTGCTATTCAGTGAGCCATCGCTGCTATTGCCTCAGGGTTCTATGACTAATAAAAAAGGCAAAAAAACAACCAAGCAGTGAAAAAGTTTAGATTTTCAAAGTAGTGACTACGCAATCAAGACGTGACTAATAACGCTTCTTATACCGCCATTTCTTATTTGTATAATATGATCTTGATTAATAAACTTATAACACCGGTAAAAACTGAGGGGCCGTGTTTTGTAAGCTTCCTCTTTCTGTACTTTCTTTGGCCGCGCTGGTATAATGCAGGCCTTAATTTGATAACGTGTAGTCTCTCGTCTATTACGATTTTGTCACAGGAGACAGATGTCATTTGATAAGAAAGAAAATCAAAAAGGTTTAATCAGAAAGCTTCAAAATTACGATATATGTGCTTTTTAATGAGATTAACCAGCTATTTCATCGCTTTTACTTAATGTTTCCTGCTCTAGACCCCTCCTTTTGAGATCTCATTCATCCATTTCACATGAACATGCACACTCGGATCATGGGACCGCGTATGTCGAATTCTCGACAACGCTCGCAACCAAACAAGCTTGTTTTCCTGTAAATTAAATCGCAGTTTTTTTAGCAGTGTAGCACCATGGGAATGACTATAGCATGAATTTTGGATAAAGTGAATCGCTGAGAAAAGCTAGAAATAAATCTTAGAAAGAACCATAATAACTTAAATCTCAAGCTAGAAAGCCTGAAAATTTTTTTCTCTGACTCGATGATGCTGCCCAGTTACGACGCGACTGCGTAATTGGTTCGTCGCCACGGCATCGACTTAGCGCAGGAGATTACTTTTCTTCGATAATAGCCTTTTTTTTTACTTCGACAATACCTTTTTCTCCGTAACTCAATCACCCTTCATTTTCATTGTTCAGCTAGTTGTCCTGGATCGAGCTGCTGCTTATTGAAGCTGCCAAGGGTGGTATTTTTCTCTCGTCGCTGCTTTTGTGTTAAATACAGCTCCTCTTCCTGATTACGGCCTCTCATTGAACGCTGGACGGGCGCAGCAAAAACTAGAAAATTCTTCCCCCAATTAAGAGAAGGCTTTTGAACTGGCTGCATTTTATTTATTTTGAAGCAGCTTATCGCCAGATTCAAGCAAACACACATTTAGTTCATTGCCTATCGTGCCGTTAGAGTTGCCGTTCCCCAGTTCTCTTATTGATCGTCGTTCCTCCCAAAGCCTTTCTCGATCTGCCGTTTGGGCCGTCGGTGTTCATTATCTCTGATTTACAGCAGAAAATGCAGCAATCTGCGCACTGAAAGAAGGGGAGGGAGCACAAAGCAAACGTAAACATGCAACGCAGTTATCAGGAGCGGTTTCCGTTATCCAAGCGTGATTATTCCTGGCAGGCTTTGCTGGCAGATGGTATTTGTGTTACCTCGTTTCTGTTTGTTCTTTCCGTCAGCGAATCGAAATAAAATTATCAAGTATTCTTTAATTGTATATAACACTAACTATAGGCCTTGTAGCACTCGATATTAACCCATGACAAAATGATTCCATTGTGGTTATGCACTAATTTCTCAGTGGATCATTGTTATTGCTTTTCTGACAAGCTTGGGCTGCATATTACCATACAGAAAAATATTATTGGCCACTGATTAGCGCTGCTCACGTCGGAAACAGGGACGAAGTGGGCACGTCTCCGCAGAAATGCGTCGCCCAATCTGTCTGCCTACACGCTATCATTACTCCTTTTTTCCCCTCTAAAACCTACTGTTTCCAGCAATCAGCCTCCTATGTCTTGGACACTCCCCCGTAGTGGGTATATATCATCTTTATTTGAATTTACCAAACCAACAAATATTAGTGGTACAGCCAGCTATGCTAGCGACTAAGAAAACAAACAAAAATGAAGCGGAACGCGATAGAGGCCCTGCGCCAAAAAATGTAATTTTAGGTCTTGCTAATGTCACCTGAGAACTAAATTTAGAGGCGATGCTCAACGTTGTCCAATGATGATTGAAGGAAATAATTTACAAAGACATACATGAGACATACATGAGATATTACAAGCCATAGCGTGCACTACATCGATAAAAAGAAACGCGAACCACCCAGCGCCAACATGCTCCTTGTTTCAATTTTTTTAACCGTGGTTTTATTTCGGTGATAGCAAAAAGACCCTAGACTCATCCATGATACATTCTAGGACGACCCTAACGTACTTTTTGTACCACGCAGGTAAAAGCGCGGTGAAAATATTTTTCAACAGCGGCGCGTGTTGGCACCGGGTCGTTCGTGTTTCTTTCCTTCGAGGCAGTACCACTCGTTCGGTCGAAAAGTATCGCTGTGACCAAGGACTGACAGGCCTCTAAAACTTGACGAAAATATTCCCAGAAGTTTCAAAAGAAAAAAGACATCCACCAGCGATGGGCTTCGACAACAGACCGTCTGCGTGCCATACGGCTCGCGCGCAACGCATGTGCCACAAAGGGTCTTTTTTTCTTCTTTGTTGCATGGAAATAGTGGCGGAAAGAAAAAGATTAGCATGCTTATGCCACAAAACACCAAGCTGTGTAATACCAAACACCATAACACTACACGTCCATAAATTCCGAAGCATCAAATGTCTAGGAGGCCCACATATGCGTCTAGATAGGGGAGCCAGCTAGGCGGCTCTTCTAGGACAGCATGTACGTACACCCCGCATCAAAGCAGACTGCTCACGGAACAAATACTTCGATGACGGCGGTGATTCAGCGTGGAGATCCACCCGACGGCTCTTCAAGAGGCTAAATAGCCCCATCAATGTAAATACATCACATGCCCCAAAACAGACTTTCAGAACAGGCAGAAAACGGATACTGTACGAAGTTATTTCCTTTCCCTTCTTAACTGTCCACTCTAATTTGCCCCTGAATAACATAGCATGATTGCACATAATCAAACAATAGTCAATGGTCTCTGGTGTATTGCACAGGCGGCAATTCACTGTCTGTGGCGGTGGGACTTGCAATTTCCTGATTGCTTTCCCCAGCGAGCTCTCGCGACCAATCATGAATTTAAATTTCACCTGCCACGATGCGCAGTTTGCTCGCAATCCAGTTAGCAGGTTGTGATGATTGCGCAAGGTCACGTGACCTACGTGGCCCACCTATCTCTCGGTGCTTCTCTGGGGATTTTCGTCGATTTTTCGCTAACGGTCGACAAGCCGACGACGGCGCGGCATTTTCTGCGACACAAGCTCGTTAACGGTATCGCGTTAATAAATGTTGTTTTCCGCCCTGACAAAAGTAACTCACTGGCCGTTTTCTTTTTATTTCACCTTCGTGTCGTTATAGCAAAGGTTACGGCTTCGAGGTGCTTATGCCTAACCTAAAGTAGCAAGCAGTGTGTACAAGCGTCGCCTCACCTTATTTCGCCTCTTGCTTCCGATTACGCACAGCAAACTTAAGTGAGAAAACATCACTGGTTACGTGGGTTTATTCAACACCCATTTGTCGCCTGGATGCAATTTTTGCTGCCACCGTGAGGTTAACCTTCATCACTACAAATGAGAGGCTGTGCTTCCTGGTTTAAGCAAATGGCGGCGAACGAAGAGCGAAGACTTGGTTTTCGAAAAGCAAGACGACTTAGTCGAGGACACTTCATTCACTGCGAATGTCACAAATGTGGCCTGGCACTCGGTTAAATCCATCAACCCGACCAGTAGCACTCAGAGCAATTACAATCAAATGCGTAGTGATGCTGTTAGCTGGATAAACTGGTTGTCACAGTCGTTTCACTTTTTAACGCACTGTGATCTAGGCTCCCAATCATGCAAAAGGAGGGTGCGCAACTGTTTTTTGGCTCTTCCCTTCTTTCTTCTTCTTTTTCCTTTAAAAGCCTTAAAATAACCCTCCCCCATGTTTCTATGTGCTACTTTTATGATCTGTATACAGACCATCTGAATCATAAGCTAATCATAGGATACAGAAATTCAATCCGTTATTACTTTTTCGAAGCGCGTAATCATTTCCAATTTTTTCTTGTGGTGAAAGATTCGTTTTAAAAAAATTTTGTTAAGTATTACAACTTTACTCGGCTCAATCTGACGAATGGGCATAATCTTTTTTGTTACAGTTTGGAAATATTCAGTGTGGTAAGCCAGCACAGGCTGTAGTTCATTTTTTTGCGGCTTTAAATGGAGCTGCGGTGCCAATATTTCGGCTGAAGAAAAATGCAAAAATGCTCGTGCAGAAATATTTCGTGTGCTCCACCTAAGCCTACAGCGTGGAAATAATGTGGAACGTTTCACTGCTCAGTGCCCCTCCTAATGGAGTCTTTTGCGTTTGCTCTGTATGAAGTGTGCTTACGTACAGGAATGCGAAAGTGCGGAACTTTCTAGAATGCGTTTTTGCCACGGGGCCTGTAGGCATTGAAACTTTTTTCTATCATTTTTTTATTTTTGTTAATTATTATTAACTTTTTATTTTTGGTTTCATTTCTGTTTTTATTTATTTCCTTTCATTTTCTATTTTACTATTTTATTTTTAATTTTTGCTTCGTTTTATTTTTAACTTTTTATTTTTATACTTACAACTTTACTTTTTTACTAATTATCAATATGCCTAATTGACCAATCACTACTCACCCATTAGTAATCGCTAAGAGTATATGGGTTACAGCAATTTTGCAATTGATGACGTCATAGGTGACAGATATCGCGGACGGACGGACCACGATGAGTCATTAAAGGCTTTCGTTTTAACATCGAAGCGCATATGAGGTACATGTTAGCTATTAACAAGGAGGCTTCAACGCTGAATGCGTTCGCAGCGTGCATGAGTTCAATACCATAGACTATAAAAGTGTGGGACTGTAGGCAGACAACCTATTGCTGCTGACAAAACACACGCCAACAAGCTGCCAGTATTGTCCTAACTGTGCCTGGTTTGTCGATATAATTGCTACTTTTGTTCCTGTTTCTGCGATCGCGCTCTAAGAGGCGCAGAGACCCGTGGGCCAGGCCAGCTGTCGGAACTTTGATGCGACCGGGGAGCGGAAGACGGGCGCTTCTCGCTCACTGCGGGTGACACTCGCTCGTACCATCGATCCTGAGGGAGAAGCGGTGAGCCAGATAAAAAGGGGTCGGAAGAGCCATCTGGTCGATACCGACAGTCGGCGTCCTAAAAGGAATCCCGCGCCTGCTAAGTTTGGCAATCCTTAAGATTCAACGCAGGTCCGTGCTTTTTATTTATTTATTTTTCTTGTTTCCCTTGCTATGTGGAGCCTTTAAATCGTGATTTCCGCATCAGGCGCACCTCCTACGTTTAAATATTTGCCTTTCGAAAGTCGCGAAGAGCCACTGAGTTTTGGAGTACACCTTTCTCAACGCTATCTTAGCCCACTCATCGAACAGACGGTCCGAGTAGTTGCAGCAAGTCAGCCGATAAAAGGACTCGTTATTTCGCAATCGCTGACCGCTTTTATATGTGAATTCGGGGAGAGAAGAGACAGAAACGTCGGTATTTGCGTGCACACTCTGAACACACCAAATTGGAAAAGCCGACGGCTTCAGGATTGCACAACTGGTTCATCTTTCACCAGCAGACAGATTTTCTGCGTTGTTGGCTGACCTCGTTACTGAAGCTGCCATGACTAAAGAGACGGTGGTTGCGAAATTATTCGAACAGCTCGTGATTGTGCTACGTTATGTTCGCCTGTTGGTAGTTGCTACGAACAGGTACCCTCTGCCACCATCGTGTCCTCTCTTCTGTTCGCGATTAATTTGTATTCTGCTCTTCTTTCCGGTGTACGGGTTCACCAGCGTGCCCTACTTAGCAGTGCTTTGGAGCTTCTCGCTAGCAAACGCAGCTCAATCGGCGCTGGCTACTCGAGGAAGAGGAGATGTACCATCACAAGGGGCAGAGGAAGGAAACCTTATTAAATTTACTTTTTGATATTGAGAGTATAGGCATATTATAATAAAAAGCCCAGCACTGGCTCCAATATTCCTAGCACGTCGTAACAGCAGAAGCTGGCGGGCAGGTTAGAGGCGGGACGGCCAGTGGCCCCATGAGGCCCAGGCCCTTCAGTTGTGGTGGGTTCACTACATTTGTAGTGCTAGCACATTTACACACTATGTGGCACAGTGTGCGCGTGTGTTTCTCGGTGGCTGTGAAAACGCTGCATGTTGGAGGGAGTCAGTAGGTGAAGGGCATGTCAGCTTGGTGAGGGTGTCTGCATGTGGCTCCTGTTTCGCGAGTTCGCCCTGAGTCCGGTAGCCCATGCGGGAGACTCATGACGCCTGCGTCACTGGGTGTAGGAGAAATGCACGTTGATAACCTTCGCCGCATCCTGGGGCACACATTGGCATTCATGATGTTGTAAGGAATAGTTGAACATTCTTTGGGGCGGCTGTCAGCCTTAGCTGTGATTTTGTTTTAGGCATTGCAATTTTCTTGTCACTTGCTGGTCTGCAAAAAAAAATCGTGGAAGATATAATGGAAAATAAATATGAGTTTTTAGGCATTGCAAAACAATAAGCACACAGAAAATGACGATTTCGGGCATATTTACGCTTCTAAGTCAGCAATGTCGAACTACTACTATCCCCTGCCTTTCCGGGAATGACGGCCATGTGTGCTATTGTTATCACCTTCATCTAAATGAATGGTGAAGAGCCATCGGCGTTTTTAATGTTACGAGCAACCGTCGTTTTTTTCCACACTATGGATTTTGTATATTGCCGCACCGGTGCACAAATGCTTTGATCATCCGCTTCTCATGAAGGAGGTTTGGGGATCGATCCCCAGAGCTTCTGGGTACCCACGAGTGCCCTGGCGCTCTGCTTTGCTGGACCTAAATAATTACATAATGGGTATTTCTCCCCTTTTAGCGCAAAAAATACCTCGTGCAATGACGCTCTGTGTCCAAAGCTGTCCTTGCGCCGTTTCCCATCATCACCATCATACTTTTGTTCTTTTATGTTCTGTATCAACTTTAAGTTGAGTCAAGTTCTACTTGATGAAATCATGAACAGCAAAGTACGGTTATTCTCATAAAAATCCTTGCCACCGGTAATTCTTTAAATGCCGTTGCACTACCTCAGCATACAGAAAATAATCCATATAACGGCCAGCAAAGCAGATGATGGAGTAGGCAGGCTCAAGAGCCGAAGTCGTCAAATGGACCACGATTTCGCTGCCATCTAAATTCAGGCACACGCCTGGCAGCTTGCCGATGTTTCCTATTATTAAGAATAGTACATTGAATAAATCAAACATCAGAATCGCTCTCAGGCGAAACCCTGTCTTTCTTCTGTGGGCATCGGGCGTAGTTGGGTGCTAAGTCCATACGCGATTCAGAGGCACAGCCGGAAGTTTTAGCCTAGTTTTGGTCGCCGCTGCGCTGTCTTTTGGATGGTGCTTTACGCGGTTTTATTTTGTGAGTAGACAATAATGTGACATGCTTTATTTTCGGTTGGAGTTCACCGTTGAGAAACTCAGGCGTAATATGTGCTGCGAAAAGCTGGCACCGCTTGTCACACGATTGTTCATATATTCAGTGGAACCAGAAATGCTGAATTGCTTTGCTCTCTTACGCACTCAGATATCTTTACGAAGCGGATTTAAAATAAAAGGTTGTGTGTATAACGATGGGACGGCTTCAAACAGAGTTTGGTAACTTGCAAGCACTGTTGTTGCATGAAAGTCACTTGATGCATTTTTATTGTATGGGCTTCTGATACGCGCTGTGAACGCGCTCAAGATCTCCAAGTAGATTTGAGTATTGCGTGAGCGCTGCATACCACCTTTTGTGCAGCGGGGCCTGAAAAAAAATTTCCTGCCCAACATCCCACTCTCTGTTGCAAAACAGAATGCCTCGCCGCACACAGCCGTTCATTGTACATAAAAATAAAGCAGGCATGCCGCTTACAAACCCTTAACTTAGTGTGACTAAGCCACGTATTTTCATGTGAAAGAACAAAGGCAATAGGAACCTCGCAACATTAACTTGAGCTTTCCTATGAGAAAACCCTCCTACATGACTAAAGGCACAACAAAACACATAGATTCAGACGTTTCAAAACAAAGCATATAAAATTAGCGGAAACTCCTATCTATAGTTTTATCTCGGTGCTCGTTCACCTCCCTGATGGCTATGAAAAGAAGACGAAATGCAATGAAGTGAAAAAGGGCAAGGATGCAATAGATGGCCTGTTATGGCTTTAACGTTGATTCGAAAGAAACATTGAACCTTGAAGCTGTATTTGACCTGTCGACCTAAGATCCATGCGTCTTTGCGCGTTATTATAATCAGTAGAAGTGTTAACACATTTCCGTCGTTAAGGTGACGTCACCGTTAGAGTTTGCGCAGTTTCATTCTCACTCCTGACATTTTCAAATTTGTGTGATAGAGTTTGCTCAAAAATGCTTAAGCCTCGTTATCTTTTAGCTGGCCTCGAATCGGCAAGCTTACTTTGTTCTCAACTTTTACTGGCTAACATTTATGGCGCGAGGTTGACTTATTACCAGGGGTCAATAACTTTCAAGCCATTCCAGTACCTATTCCGCCCAGGTATGAGCTGGCAACTCGGACATCTTTGAGGCCGACGAAATTTTCGAGCGAGAGCTCCACTATGCCATGTTTCGACAAGGTCATCGGGTGTTGCAGTTTGACCTTCAGCGGGAGGAGCGTCGGAGGTGTGGCTGTGAAGTCAGGCCCCGTGACTCGCTGCAGCTGCACCCGCCGCGCTGCTGCTCCGAGCGCCGCTTCGCCAGATGTGGTTATCTGATTATGGACGTGACTCGCCGTTCGCTTAAGGCGACGCCGCTCTCGCATGCAGTTTCGCCATGGACGAGAGCGCGGCTAACTGTGTTCCTAAAACGCATGCGAGGTGTTTAAAGCTTCTAACCAAGCGTAGCCATGTGTAATGAGGCTTTGAAAATGAAAATTGGTTTTTGGGGAAGGAAATGGCGCAGTATCTGTCTCACATATCGACGGACATCTGAACTGCGCCGTAAGGGAAGTGATAAAGCAGGGATTAAGAGAAGAAAGGAAGGAAAAGGTGCCTTAGTGGAGGGCTCCGGGATAATTTCGACCACCTGAGGATCTTTGACGTGCACTAACATCGTACTGCTCATGGGCGCCTTTTCGTTTCGCCTCCATCGAAACGCGGTCGCCCCGGTCGGGTTCGAACCCGGGTACTCTGGATCAGTAGCCGAGCGCCCTAACCACTGAGCTACTGCGACGGGTGAGGTCGCTCTGTATATTTGTAGAGGATTTAAATTATGGCCAGTTTTTTTCCTGGAGCACCTGTGGTGCGTAAGTTGTTATTGTTGCAACTTAAACGCCTACCCCAACAGATGGTTTGGCTGCTGGTGGAGGCTAAAATTTACCATTATTAAGTCACAGGAGTAGTGAGGCCGATTTAGTTTAGTTAACGAAGTCTGAAATAGATGACTACGTGTTGTGCTCGATGACCGGTTGCCGTTGCTTCATGCTTTCGGTGCTCACGAATGCGAGGACGATCCTAAATACACATCAGCATATCGTACGGAATGCAATACTTAAATTCCAGCGAAAAAGACATTGAAAAGCACAAAACTCTTCCTAATCGTTGCTGAATTGCGAGTACTGCCGGCAACGAAAGAGGAAGCACAAAAAAACGTCACAAATAATCGAAAGGGGAAACGGCGGAGGATGAGTCAGATAACTCCAAATCTCTGGAAGGGCGGCGCGGAGATTGTGCTAGAAAAATTGGCCACCCAATACATGCAATGTAGGACGTCCTCGAACCTACGGGAATCTCGGAAGACCGCTAACGTTGCATTAATGCAAACAAAAAACAACAAATCGTTCAACATGATCTCTGTTGCCTAAAAGAAATTTGCTAATGTAGGCACTGGCAGAATACTTTCAACTTTAGACTTCAGTGAATCAACGGACAAGTTTGGGTTTCGAGAAAGCTTTTCGGCAATTGAGCCTTTTAAGTACATAAATCAAGGGCTGCAGAAACACGAAAACATAACTAGCCGCGATATATATAGCCGTTACACATTGGGAGAATACATTTCGCACAGTCTAACCTCGGCAGTAATAGAGTAATTGCGGACAGATTTGATCATTCTTCATCGGAGACGCAAGCACCTATACCAAAAAATCTACCTAAGAAACCAGAGCACGAGGCCGGGAGATAGGCTTGTACCCATTTGATAAAACCGGTGGTTAACCGGTGGCAACAAGAGTCGAAGCCACCAGCTTCCGAAGACGAGGCGGTTTCGCTACTTCGAGGGTCTATAGCGATGGTGTCCTATCTCTGCCACAGGTGGCAAAGCATTGGGATAACTGAAGGGATGTGGGAGACGCTTTTCTCCTGCAGAGCACGTAAGCAAGCTGCTGATGGTGATGAATTGGTAATCAGACTTAGATTCAGGCTCTGCTCCTACACACGGCGCTTGAATCCTGCCCAGGGGAGCACAGACGCCACTTAAATAGCGGAACCCGTTTGTGAGCTTTATATGTTTTTGTCATTTCACCGAGTCATCAGATTTAGCAAACATTATAACGAGCACTGTTGTGGGCCAATTTTGCTGACGGCCACTGCAAGTAAATATTTTACTTGGTGATTTGCCTTTTATTCCTCGTCATAGGCGCAAGTGTTCCGCTACAGACGCCTTTCATATCTGCGTGCAACCATCTAAGCCGAAAAGAGGAAATTGTGCGCGCGTACTCTGTCACATAGAAAGCACGGCGACGTTGGAACATCCCGTCGGAAAGCAGTCTTTCCCCTCCCAAAAGTCATTCCCTAGGTTCCCATTTAGAAGCTCCCTCTAAACGGTTCTTCCGCCTTTCTTTCCCTTGGTGGGGCCTACTTTTCTGCAGCACTAGGTTTACTTTGTTCCGATCCCGCGTGCCCGAGAAGAGCCAGCAAAGCGTTGTCAGCTTTTTTCTCCCTTTTCCTACGAAAAGAGAAAAGAAAGGAATTCGCGGCTTTCCGAACTATGGGGGCGTACAACCAGACTGGCGCAAAGCTTTTGGCACGTCATTCGTTTTCCCTCTGCTGCGCTGACGTATTCATTCCTTCAAGCTAGGCTATTTTTACCCCAGATATCTTTTTGTGCTCTTTAGTCGGATAAAAAGATCGATAGCGATGTCGCGGCCTTTCGAACAACCTCAACGACGCATATATATGCTACTCTGAGTACTCGGAACTGGTAGTTTACATAAACTATAGCATTATTTTTCACCTCCGAGTTAATTCCATTTTAATTTTGGCGTATTTTTGTGTTCCTGTAAGAGCCAGATGCACGCTCTGGAATTGTGAGATACGGTTTTGAGAGACAACTTTCAAAAAACGTCTGAGACTGCTACTTTTAATTCCAACTTGAGTGCTAGAAATTTCTTCTGCACTGCGGTTTCACCACAATAAAGTGGAAAGCAACGGCTTCATACACCTACTCGCCCTCTATTCTGTTCACAAATGTCAGCGGAATAAATCTAAGAATGAATAACATCCGCAGCGCTTCCAGGCTCTCTAGAGCATTTCATTTCTAAACTTGCGTGAACTTTAGTATGCATATATTATACATTAACTTTGGCGAAAAGATTCATCTGCTCCGACTGAGTGCGAAAACGCTTTTTTGTCATCTAAATTTTCCTTTTGCTTTCCTGTCTCTTTCACTTCGCATCTGCCATAATGGCGAGCAAACAACTTTCTAGCAATATAGAAAAATTATAAAAACTGAAAAACTTCGCGTACACTCCGCAAGAAATGCAGGCAACAAAAACTTTATAGCATATCAGCAAGTAGAACCACAGAGGCTCGCGCTACGATGAAGTTTCCTACCACGTTGATTTTCAGAGTGCTTTCAGCAAGGAAGTGAGGTCGTGACTTTATTCGACAGCAAGCAGAGGGCGCAGCTTGTTTGCTCATCCTTTACTTTTTCTTTGATTTCTTTGTGGAGTAAAAAAAGTCGACTTAAAAAGGCGGAAGAATGAAAATAAAAGGCAATCGAAGGGTGCAAAGGGAGAGAAATAAAACATTTCTGTGGGTAAAGAGAGTGGGAGTGTGCCTGGTAGTTTTGACAGTCGATTCCCTGCATGGCCTTCAGGCTGCCCCGCATCGCTTCATTTTTTTCTATCCCTTCTCATACGGTCGTGCGAACCAACCGCAGTGGTGGTCAAAATTCCTCTCCCCTTTTTATGAATTGTGCAGTGTCGTCTATTTTCTCCCTTCGGCTATGATCGAGGCGTGCCTGAAGCAGCCCGTGACGAAATGGCTTGTGTATTGTAGTTTTTTTTCGCACGCTGACTCTGACGTGAGGCTGAATCACTGCGCGCGCAAACGCGGCGCTGTTTGTGATTGATGAGGCAGGTTTTATCGCGCGCCAAGCGTTGGGTGTCCGGCCGAGTGAAGTCTTCCACCCTGGGCCCGAGCAGACAGTCTAGTCTGGCGTCGATTGATTACTTTAAGCAATTTTTTTCGTCAATGCCTATATGCTCTGTATTATTTGAAAATCTTGCTGACGGCATAATTATGCCGATGGATTATAGACTTCTGCCTCCGCTAGATGGAGATTTTGTACTGAAGATACAAAGAATTCACACTTATTCTGTACCCTAGGCCAAGCCCGCTGAGTAACGCCGTATAGGACACTTATAACTTGGACTGTATTTTTTAACATGCCATTTTTCAGATTTTCAACTTTTGCAATGTTTTTTTAGTTAACAGGGTTGACAGCCTTCGATTTATTTCGACGTTGAGCTGCTGACGTTGAGCCTTCAAGCTATGTCATCTGTCTCAATGACGAATAAGTAAAAACTAACAGTAAGTACAGAGTAATTATAAAACTTGACTGACATTCTTTCGGTGGTGCAGCTGAGGCCACTAATCGTTGAAGGGCTGCCATTATCTGCTGATGTTCTTCAGGGCATCAATCTTGAACGAGAGATAGTGACGGCGTCGCACGCCACATGCATCCTTTGTTTACGCTTTATCTTTTCGCTAACGAAACAGACCATTCCTCTATTGTTGTATTCTATAACCTTTTTTTATTGATTTATTTCAACTGTGTCATTGACCATCATCGTTTTTAGTGCGAAGGCCAGCCAGCCGAGCTAATTCGAAGATATCATTTTGTGACGTCACAATCTTCTAGTAAAGAAGCGAAGAAAACCAGTCTCAGAAAAAAATTCCAATTTATTGCAACTGATTAACCTATCTTCTCTTGGTTCTTTGTCCTCATTTTGTAAGCATTGCAACATAATATTAGTACTAACTGCAGGGTATGTTAAAAAAAAAAAAATATGGCATGGGCATCTTTCGTTGTGATATGCGCGATTTCAACAGAAAACGTGATGAGTGTTGCTGTAACATCGCTTCACTGATGAGACTGGATTTTGCAAACGGAACAGTCGGGCAAAATCATCATGTTCAGAGTGAGGGTTACGTATACGCTCGACTCTAGAACAAGTGCAACAAACGGTGAGAGAAACAGACCGAAATGAGATGAATAAACAAATATTGGCCCTGTAAAATCTCCATCGTTAAAGACCCGAAGCCAGATGCAGGTTTACCTTCACATTACAATTAAGAGTGGTACGCTGTGCTCGTGCCCGGATAAATGCGAAATACCGAATTCTGTACCTTCACTCATACACGAAAGATTGTGCAATTTGCATGGCCTTGAGAGGAAATGAAAAACCCTAATTTTTCTGCCCCTTTTTTGAAATACCACTACATTGAGAGATATTTGATGTACATATATAAAATAAATATCCATCTAAAATCGCTCCTAAGAATTGCAATAAAGTACGTTTAACGTTGAGTTCAGCTACGTTACTGGACAGACCTAGAAAATGGGCGACCTGATGTCTGATACCATGCTTACTCTGGCTTTTTTCTCCACAATATATCCAGAAGATGGCTATTCAGTCATTCTTGCTCACTCATTCTAGAACTTATAATAGAAAGCGAAACTGCCTGCACAACAGGCAGCTACTTTGCATGCCAAAAATAACTCTTTTCAACTAGGCAGCTTTTCTTAGTTAAACCAGAAACATAGAGTTAAACAAGAAGCATAGTTTAGAACTGCTGGACAAAAGCCACGATGGCGTACGCGTGACACTCGCCATGACGCGGCCAAGTAATCTTGCGAGCAACAGGAGGTTTCGAGCCACTCCACACAACACTCGGCAACTACTGCATTGCGCTGTCGAGCTGAGCGCATGCAATTTTTACAGCGATAGCTGTTAAGCGTCTATCCCTGGCTAACGCGTCGCCGTCATTGCCGTAGGCGCAATATGGCAGTCCACCCACCAGGTGAACGTAATTAACGCACTCACCTTATATCACGGCCAACTTGAGTCGCATAAGCTTACGAGAGCAGAGGTGCAGCAGTTGACCCCTGCACCAGCTGCCGCTGAATCTCGCGTTGCATAGTCGTAACCGTCCTCTGAATTTTTTACTCATTTTAAAAGGACTTCAATGACACAGGCCCTTTCTCTGTGGATGAAGCTTAATTATCTCCAACTCCAGTGCTGGGTTGGCCGTAAGCACTTTGCACGTCGTTCACGTACAACTACGGCAGAGATGCTCTAATGTTGTTGTTAATTCAAATCATTAATTCGGAACTCCTCTAGAGCAACGTCTCCGGATGTTCTTAGAGCAAGGCTATTAGAATGGCAGGTACGTAAACGGTGTAGAAAAGGCAGACATCGCAAAGACATAGGTGTAATTCTAAGGGAAACGACATGGCGTCACATATTAAACGCCCTTGTTCAGACTAAATATTTGTAATGAAATAATGTTTTTATAACAGGAAAGAGAAACAAATATTTAATCTCATTTGATGTACGAAAGGCAAAGTAGCGTTCAATATTTGCTTGCGTGCAGAGTGAAGTGCTCAAAGACGGGCCAATCAGCCACCCGTCTCAAGAAAAAAGACAATGGCGAGGAGGCTGTATTTGAATAGCAAGCAGGTACGGTGAAACGGGCATTTTACCTAGCGACCCAAAATCAGCTCGATGATCGATTGCAGAAGCTATTCAATTTCTGACCTCAAAGGTAATCTCCTGCAAGAACACGATGTCTCCCGAAAGTAAATCAGAGGGCATTCTTGCGGACACTTCTTCCAGCAAACTCCACCTTGCGATGCAGCGTCTGTTCATTTACACTAGAGGACCGAGGCACGCTTGATATTTAGAGTGCGTGCCATCCGAGACCCCAAAAAACACGCAAGAAATAGATATGCCAAATTTACTTAAACGGCAGCAATCTCCTCCAATTGGGCGCGGTTTTCTGATCCTTCCGTTCCTGCATATTTTTCATTCGCACGAAGAAGAAGGAAAATGCACAGCGTAAAACAAACGCAATGACAGAATACTACTGGAATGAGCTATGTGCTTCATTGAATTAAAGTTGTTCATCAAAACGAAAATCTTCGCTCTTGCCTGCAAAGTAACTGTTTTTTTTTCTACACGACGTAAGCTTTTTCTCTTTTTCGGAACCGATTTTTTTTTGTTCTTCTACACCGCCAATCTACATACTCTGAGTTTGATCGGTACTGACTCCTCGCCCAATCACAAGTCTCTGCGAGTCGAAAGCGCTTGTGCATGGCTGCGTTCTCAATTTCGCCAAACCTGGTATTGGATGCAAAGTGGGGGTAACGGGGAGTCTGCATCGGCAAGTAAACAGTAAGTACGCTGCCAGACATAGTGAACGACGATGTACAAAGCATATAAAAAAAACTAGGTTCTGTTGGAACGCGGGCAGTATGCAGAAGCCGAATTGAGACTCACTGTTTCAGAGGGCAGATTTCTTTCATTGAAATTAAAATACAACCGCTTGTCTTTTTTATGCTTTATTCATTTGTTATTTTCTTGCTTACACAAGCCTTCTTGCAATGAGCCTTTCAGTAAGGCTCACTGCATTTGTCATTCGTCCTCTAGAGGCGCAGTTTAATTGTTTTGTCGCTTTGTAAAAAGCTAAAAAAATGCGTATCAACTCGTCAAGTGGACGTGAACGAATGGAGTGCATTGCAGGTCTGGCGTCGGTCATTATTGATTGGTTCATTTGTGATGCTAGCCATGGGTGCCATAGCTGCCGTTGGTTTCGACCAGAGTTTCGGCGTGCTTTCGTTAAGGTGTTGAGCTCAGTTTTTTCATGAGTGACACCTACACGTATTCCATGCTAAAATGATCGAACATTCCTAGAGGAGTTTTTTCAACAAAGACGGCTATGAGATGACAGCCGTTTTCACCCTTGTAGATCACATCTGGTTAAAGCCGATGTCAGTATCGACTAATACCTCTCCCTGACGTCGATGAGTTCATTCCAGGCTTGTCTCAATTGAGCACTTGCTCTTAAATTTTAATATCTCTGACTCCAGTGCGGGGTTGGCCTTAAGCACTTTGCATGTCGTTCACGTGCGACTCCGGCAGAGATGCTCTAATGTTGTCAATTCAAATCATAGATTCGGAACTCCTCCGGAGAAACGTCACCTGATGTGTTTAGAGCAAGGCTATTAGAATGGCAGATACGTAAACGGTGTAGAGAAGGCACTTGCTCTGAGCTTTTCTCTAGCCACTTGCAGTATCCTGAAAAGAGGTCAGCTTATCAAAGCGGACATTTGGCCCAGCCAGCGACGCACGGGACAAAAACCTGACAGCACTCGAAGCTCCCCGCCACGGTAAGAACAACGACCAAATAAGAAAAACGCTAAATGCTTCAAAGTAACAGCGAAAGAGATAACCAAGTCACCTGACAAAGCGGTCCACCGCAGTAATGGTAGATTTGACAAAGAGTTGAAAGAGGTGCTTTTCCCAAAATCTCTGTGTTTCGTTCCGGCATCTTTTTGTTTCAACGCCGACACTCTCACCGGCTTAAAGGTGCTCTACGCCGAATACAATATATATTATTGAAACATAGCAGTGGCATTTTGTTTCTTGCTCGCCTCTTCTCAAGTTTTGAAGCGAAAGCTTTATTACGTTACCTTCAAATGATTTCGCGGTGCTTGAGATTTTAACCTTCAAGTAAGTCAGAGGTCAAACCTCTTACGGTGCGGTTCGGGTGTCCACCGATATATGAGACAGTTACTACGCCATTTCCTTTCCTCAAAACCGTTTCCCGTGTCCATCGATATTTGTGAAACAGTTACTGCCCCATTTCCTTTAATAATAATAATAATAATAATAATAATAATAATAATAATAATAATAATAATAATAATAATAATAATAATAATAATAATAATAATAATAATAATAATAATAATAATAATAATAATAATAATAATAATAATAATAATTGGTTTTGGGGGAAAGGAAATGCCGCAGTATCTGTCTCACATATTGGCGGACACCGGAACCGCGCCATAAGGGAAGAGATAAAGGTGAGAGTGAAAGAAGAAAGGAAGAAAGGTGCCGTAGTGGCGAGCTCCGGAATAATTTCGACCACCTGGGGATTTTTAACGTGCACTAACATCGCACAGCACACGGGCGCCCTAGCGTTTTGCCTCCATAAAAACGCATCCGCCGCAGTTGATTTCGAACCCGGGAACTCCGGATCAGTAGCCGAGCGCCCCTAACCACTGATCGGTTTTTGGAGGAAAGAAATGGTGCCATATCTGTCTGACATATCGGCGGACATCTGAACCGCGCCGTAAGTGAAGAGATAAAGCAGGGTCAAAGAGAAGAAAGGAAGCGAGAGGTGCCGTAGTGGAGGGCTCCGGAATAGTTTAGACCACCTGGGGATCTTCAACGTGCACTAACGTCGCAAAGCACGCGGGTGTCTAAGCTCTTCGCCTCCGCCGAAACACGGCCGCCGGGGTGTGGTTCGAGCCCGGGAACTCCGGCTCAGTAGCCGAGCTCTCTAACCACTGAGCCACCGCGGTGGGTATATCAAAACAAATTTTAAAATGTAATCTTCAATTATCTTCGAAACCAAATGTAATACGCATAATTAGGCCCCTAGGATGGTGGACATCTCAGTCGCGCTTTAAGCTACGTGGCGGTAGTGAGAGATGTGCGCCGAATGCCTTGGCATTCACAACGGTGTAGCAGAAACGCGGCATTGAAGGTATAGAAAATCCGCGTTCTTTGTGTTCATTGGCGTTAGCGTTGACACCGCTCTAGACTCTGATGATTTTGAGGAAAGGAAGACGCATAACTGGCTCCTTTAGGCAGTGGACGCCTCAACCGCACTTTGAGGTACGTGGTGGTGGGGAGAGAGAGAGAGAGAGAGAGAGATGTGGGCTGCATGCATTAGCGCTTACAACGTTGCGGCAGACACGCGCCACTGCACCCATAAGCCACAGCGTTCAGTGGGTAACGAACATATCGCGACCAACCATATTAGTTTGACCGCCACCTGTCAGGAAGGGCACGTTGCCTATGCAGTGTGCGGAAGGCACTCAACGTTAAAGGCCAAGCCGCCTATACTTACCCGATACATCACAGCTTTCGCTCTCTAACTAGGTTCAGCAGTAGTTGAAGCGCAGTTAATTTTTTACTCCCACGAACCCTGACGCTTTTCCTGTGGGCATCGGGCATAGCTGAGTGCTAAGTCCGTACGCGATTCAGAGGCAGAGTCTGAAGTTTAAACCTAGTTTTGGTCGCCGGTGAACAGTCTTTCGGATAGTCGTTTGAGCAGTTTTATACTGAGATTACAATAACGTGGCCATCTATTGTTCTGGCTGGAGTTCAGCGATGAAAAACTGAGGCAATAAATGTACTGCGAAGGGCTGGCACCGCTTTCTACGCGATTGTTGATACTTTCACTGAAACCAGAAAAGTTCACCTGCTTTGCTCTCGTACCACACTTAAATATTTCTCTACGATTCGAAACTACAAAAAAAAAAGCTCCGTGTTTAAGAATGGGGCTTGCAAACTAAGTTTGCAAAGTTGCAAGCAGTGTTATCACATATAAGTCAGTTGATGTACTTTCGTTCTATGTCCTTCTTATTTGGCGCTCTGAAAGTGTTGAAGGTCTCTCTCTCCAAGTAGGTTTTACGGTGAGTATTGCATGGGCGCTCTTAGGGCCTTTTGTGCAAGTGTGCTGGAAACTAGTTCCCTGCCCAACAAACCATACTCTGTTACTTAGCAGAATGCCAAGCCGCAAGATAGCAGAAAGAATGTTGGCAGGCTGCTTAAAAATCCTTAGCTTAGTGTATTAGAAGCCATGCATTTTCAGATGAAAGTTCAAGGACACTAGAAGCCCTTAGAAATGTCCTTGGTTCTTGCAACATTAACTTGGCCTTCATATGAGCAAACACTCTGGCATGACTAAAGGCGCACCAAAACACATGCATTAAACATCTCAAAACAAGGCTTATAATGTTAGCGTGAACACCTATCTAGAGCTTTACCTCGGTGCTCGAAAAAAAAAAGGCTACGTTCACCTCACAGAGGGCCGTATAAGACGAACGGACAGATGAAAAATAGGACAGCGATGTAAGCTCGCGTGTAATGGCTTGAACGTAGATTCTAAAGAAACCATTGGACCTTGAAGCCATGTGTCTATCTGTGTTATTAGCTGATTGGCCACTAAAAATAGTACAGGGGTTCACATAATTCCTTCGGTAAGGTGCCGTCGCCGTATGCGTTTGCATAGGTCGGGCCTCACTCGAGATGTTTAAACATATGCGACAGAGTTACTTCAAAATTCTTGAGCCATTATTGTTGGCTGGCCTCAAATCGGCAAATTTACTTTGTTCTCAAATTTTACTGGCTGATATTTATGGGGCCAGGTTGACTTATAACCAGGGGTCAATAACTTTCAAGCTATTCCAGTAACTATTCCTTCCAGGTATGACTCGCCTACTGGGACTTCTTTGCGGCCGACCAAGTTTTGCAGCGAGAGTTCCTCTATTCCATGTTGGCCAAGGTCATCGGTTCTTGCAGTTTGACCTTCAGCAGCAAGAACGCCGGAGGTGTGGCTGTGAAGTCAGACCACGAGACTCGCCGCAGCTGCAGCCGTCGCACCGTTGCTCCGACCCCTGCAGTGCCATTGCTCCGGCCCCGGTGCGCCGACTGACGCTTCGCCATATGCGGTCATGTGATTATGCACGTTATTCGGGGTTCGCTTAAGGAGGCGACGCCGCTCTGGCATGCAGTTTCGCCATGAATGAGAGCACGGTTGCCAGTGTGCCTGAAACGCCTGCGAGGCGTTTCAGTCGTCTAACCAAGCGTAGCCAAGTGAAATGGAGCTTTCGCTCTAACCATGTTTAGAGGATTTAAACCACGTCCAATTTTTTTTTCGCGAGTGACCTGCATTCATGTGGCCTCCTATGCTCATATGATTTAACAGGTGCTTTCATGCTATCTAATATCGAGGGATACTTACTCTTTACACTGTGTGCATGTTCTCGACCACCCACACATAAACTACAGTAACGTCATACAGGCTCTAAAATACGGCGGCATGGACTGATGTTCTTCGTTGTAACATGTTTTGTATTGCTTTCTCAAGCCTCCGAACCTCCAAGTTGTCGTGGGTGCACTCAAGCGCAAAAGGAGCGTGAAGCGAGCAATAAGGTTTCGAAGTTTATGAGGCAAAAGAGAAAACAAAAATAAAACAAGTAAAAGCCTTTAAGTTTCGTAATCTGCTTTCAGATGAAGGACGGTTGAAAACCTTGAAATTCCAGTTTTTGTGTAGAAATGCCCCCCCCCCCACCCCTCTATTTTCAACCCAAAAGCAGCGCCTGCGGCAATGGCCAGGTTATTGGATTACGGTAAATTGCGATTCTGTGTATCATTTTTTTGTTCATCACACTTCCAACACCATAAGGGTGAACTTGCCTTCTATAATGGACACCTAGAAAATCTTAGCTGTAACGCGAATTCGTCTCGACCAAACTAAGCATGTCCGCATACAAACCGAGGGAACACTAATTCCATTATGAGTTGGAGGAATAATAGTCTGCGGCGCTCTCTTTGCCGTTATCAGTAATGACTGGTGTGACTTGTGAGACCCAGAATTCTTTTCCCGAGAATTGCGGAGAGGGAAGAGCTAGTGCAAGCCTCCTTTCTCTACAGATAGTTCTTCATGAGGCTTTCTATTTTGCATACAGGCTCGCTGTTGTCTGAGTCGTTTCCTTTTAAACGTTAGTAAACACCACCAGCCACCTCTCACGCTTTCCACATGGAGGCTTCACACAGACAAATCTGGTTTGGGGGCGTCCCTTGCGTCAAGCCAATGTGCATTCTGTGCGTTGATGCTGTCACTTTCTGACAGCAAATCCGAGAATTTTAGGTGACACGATGCGGGGTTACATTGAACGCAGCCGGATTTTTTCCCAGTCAGGCTTTTCATGCTATCGTCACGCTCTAGCACGTTTCAAAGCATTGTCTATCATGTCGACAGCACTACCCGTCATGAATAGGTAAGAGTTTCGAGCCAACATCCGCTGTTCAGTGCACGTAATGATCCAAGCCCGGCTGATGGGATGCTGAAGATTGCACCTCCTCACCCTGAAAGGCCCGTAGAAGACAGCGCAAGGCCGTGCAGCTATTTAGAGTCATCTTGATGAACACAGTGGGACACATGTGCACCACCCTTTTCTTTAAAACCACTAGATGAAATGACTCGAAATAAACATCACTCAATTTCTACAGTCATTCTTAGCACAGCTTTGCTACCTGTATGAAAAAGAAGCTTAATAGAAGTTCAATACCTCACAAGCGGTCAGTACTGCGCACGTACTTATAGCTGACCTTGAAAAAGATGGGATCAAGCACGGCCGCAATCGTCTGGTCACTGATGTTCCTTAGTTCTCGGGAAAAACGCATTTGGTTGTAGTAAAACTTTATACTACTACTCGTAAAGTACTCAAAGCAGGTTGCTTATTCGTTTGTAGTAAAACTTTATGCTACCTCTAGAAAAGTCTTTAAAGCAGGTTGCATACTCTGTCAACCTCTGCGCAAGGTAAATTTAATAGTTCTATGGTGCGTTGTAGCGAACTTTATGCATGTGAGGAATTGCATAGAGTGACAGCGGCTCGCCTAGGGAACCCTGCTTCCAGTGTCCCACTTTTGCATGTCGGGAAGAATACCGGCAGAGAGAATGGGAGATTGGGACCAAACGACACATTATCTCGCTTGACACCGCAAGAATTCCAGATGTGCTGTCAAATTTATTGCATAGGAAGCTGAAATCATTCACCACGTATGCGCCTCGCCTCCGCAGAGCCTGTCGAGGTCGGTCTTTAAAATGGAGAGAAAATAAAAATGATATGTGGGCTTGGGTAAACGACTGAGTACGATGAAAAACATGAACTTCTGCAGATAACGTTTCGCGACACTGTGTAGGTCGACCTGCCAGGAGTCTTGGATTCACAAAATCATTTATTTATTAGGATTGGTATTGGTCATATCTTATGGAAAGTTTAGAAAAGTTCTAGGACAGATTTCTTGAAACGGAAAAGCTTTCCGCGATAGTACATGAGAGGCAAAGCACGAGATTATGACATTTTAAAAGTCCTAAAGTAACAATATTGGTTGTGGTGCTGGCTCTGAATATTTCGCTCTGTTTTTTGCTTGCAGAACGATCTGAATGTACCGAACGAATACATTTCTTGTCGATTGGCGTCAAGATTTGAAATCACAGGAGACCATCATGTAGCTGCGGTGGCATCAGGTCTATTGGTTCTATGAAGCTCCCTAGCACAGGATAGGAAAGAAAATAAAGAAACGTGATTGGCAGGAACTTCACAATAGTAACACGGAACCTAAGTGACGTATCCTTTCTTGTGAAGAAGGGCGGTTACTCATACAACACATTTTGAGGGCAAGCGAAGAGCTGGTGGGTCTGGACGGCAATGGTGTTTTAAGCTCGTTTTCATAATTTTCACAGTTTTCATAATTTGCTCGCATTCATAAAGTCTCCTGTTAATTCGAGCGGGCATGAAGTGAAGCAGCAGCTGTGGCACCGAAACAAAAGAAAAAGTTCCGAAGCAGGGATAAATTAAAAAGCACTGCATTGCCGGACTGCGCACGAAAAGCCTGGCTTTATCGTGTCTGCAGCGCCTCAAGCTAAAAATAAACAGCGCCAGATTCTATTTAAACAAAGTGCTTGTGTGGGAATAGGTTCAAAAAGATCCTGTATGTGTTCATGATGCCAATCTGACGTAGAGAGAGAGAGAGAATGAAAAGGAAAGGTAGGGAGGTTAACCACATGTGAGTCTCCGGTTTGCTACCCTACACTGGGGATGGGGGATAGGGGTTAGAAAGATGACAGAGAGGAAACGTGCACACACAGACACACACACACACACACACACACACACACACACACACACACACACACACACACACACACACACACACACACACACACACACACACACACACACACACACACACACACACACACACACACACACACACACACACACACACACACACACACACACACACACACACACACACACACACACACACACACACACACACACACACACACACACACACACACACACACACACACACACACACACACACACACACACACACACACACACACACACACACACACACACACACACACACACACACACACACACACACACACACACACACACACACACACACACACACACACACACACACAAAAACACACACAAGGGGATTCCAGTTAAAGTCTTTCACACAGGCCGGTAGATTGTAAGAAGCGCAAAAGCGCTTGCACGGCCTTCTTCTGTGACGGTAGGTCCTTTCGATGTTGTAGAATTCTTTTTTCGGAAATTTATTAGTGCATGGTGCAAAGTGAGTGCAGTAGGTCGGAGCAAATCGGAGATATTTTAATTTATATTAAAAAATTGAATCTAGTGTTGCGCTTGAGCACGAGTATTCCTATATACTGAACGCGACGTCAGATTGATAGACATAATTTGGCAATATAGGTACGAAGGTTCTTAAGAGTGTAAAGAGAGGACGGTGATTCTGAAATTTCAGCAGCGCTTTTCTTCACTCTCTTCACAGAAAGTCTTCTAATTTTCGCTCCATTGAAGGGACATGCAAATGTAAGCGTTTCATCGGAGATTCTCTGCGCCTTTGAAAGGGCACTGATAAATACATGACAAAATCTTCCATGCTAGTAAAAATTAATTTTAGGGTTTTACCTGCGTCCCTCAGCATTTCTGAGAGAGCACAAATGTGAATTTGTGTGAAAAAATTTGACGATAAACATGTTTTGTGTCTGCTCTCTTTGGCTCAAGCATCTGACGTTGGCAACAATTGCTCGAGAGTGGTTGTGGGAGCTGCGGCTACTGGCTGGTGGCGAGAACAGATGACTTTTTGTCAACAAAGGTGTCTTCAGTATGGCGTTGTTTCATCGTTTGCCATATTGGTGATTGAGAAAACAATGATAAAGCTTCAATGCAGTTAAACAGTACAATTGCGAAAGCATATGTGTCGCCTGATTGGCTCATGTTTATGCATTCCTGGTTTGTCATCACGTCTGGCGAGAATATTATACACAGGTTAAAATCTGATCGAGGTCAAGCTGACTTGTTTTTTTCGCGCCGCAATTGGAAGTTTATGAAGATGGTGATGTTTACTGCACACAGCAAGAGTGTGTTGCAATTTAAGACGATGTACGATGGGCTGCGGCGATAGCGTAGTGCTCTCGAGCAGTGCCAAAAGTAGCTGATCTCTTCACTCCACCACAGGTTCTAATGTCAGTCATGCAAATATTTTATTTATTCGAGTTCAAGGTGAAGGCCGCAGTGATGAATCGGCTTTTGCAGCTTTGGTTGTGAGACAGAGCTAACGACTACCTATTCCCGAGTGCTTAAAGCAGCCACAAGCGAAGTGATCTCTGTTCGCGCCGCTGAGAGTTCGTAACCTGATTTCGTTTACAAAGCATTTCTGATGCTAACGCATCAAAACATTGAGGGCATATCCAGCTGCTTTCGCAGCTTTCTCGCATTGAGTTTAATGATCATGCTGCCTGAATTTTTATTTCTGCACTGTAGAAATCAGTCTCGAAGGACTACCGGAAGTTCATCAGTTTTACAATACTTTTCTATGCCTGAACAACACAGAGTGAAAATACTAACAGTATATATATACGACACGAAGCCACGTGATCTTTATCATCGGATGTTATAACTATTTGTGTCTGCGCGTCTTCCTCACGACGCGCACCGTTGAATGTCGATCCAGCGGCGCGGTTGACAGGAATCGGTTCGGCATGGGGCTATCGAGCGGCGCAGTGCAATCCTCTCCCACTCGAGGAACACATAAACTTGATTAACATCCCACTGCCCTCCCGATTCTGCGTAGTACGTCGTAGCGGCCTCCGAAAGGCTGCTGAGGATGCAGCGAGGTGTTCTTATTCTGTTCTGCGCTGAAATCGAAAAAGAACCTGCTGCATTGTCTATTTATCTGTAAAAAGAAACAGATGTTCTCTCAATCTCTCTTAATTCCCCACAAGTAGAAGAATATATTTAAATGCTCGCTTCTTAACTAAATCAAATAAGTGAACCTGCAGTCACCAGCCACCTAACTGCGCTTGGCCTATTTTGTTGTTCCTTCTCCTGACACACCTCTCATTCCCCGATGTGCGAGGAGAGCTTACAACCTTTTTTTCTTGCTTTACTGCTACACTTGGCCCAGCCTTTAACTATTACTGAAGCTCCCAAAAATCTATTCTGCTCTCGGTGGACTAAAATAGGAAAACAGTTGGCAGCTGTACTGTGGTCATGGGTGCTTGCCATCGCAAGGAAAGCAATGCAAAGCCAACCACACCAGCTACCTATTCTCTACTGTTTTGAATATTTTAAGATTTTTCTTATTTGCAGGTACAGCTCTTAGAGCTTTAAGAACAGAGTCGGCGTGCTGCGTGGCTGCCTGTTCAGCCGTCATCACTCAAGGCTAGTGATGGGAGTGACCTAAAAAAAAAGCTTAAGAATCTTGAAAAAATGCCTTTTGTTCTTGGTTTTGTGCAGAAGGGTAGAAAACACAGGGCTAGTAAATGAGGTTTTGAACAGTTACCCCTGTGAAGGTTCAAAATATAATGAAAGGCTGCGTAAGAAATTAGGGAACCAAGAAAGGGCATCTCATTTATATCACGCTTCAATTATAAAATATTTTGGGGCTGATTCATTACATCACACTTACCTTTCAATCGGTAAGGAAGGACTCAACGAAAAATGTTGAGCGTTTCTTTTCAACCTGAAAATGCTGCTTCATGTGGTGTAAATTTAAAAAACTGGATTTTTTTATGCGCCGGTATTTCTTTGTTAACGCATATCTATGCCTAAAACATTCCTTCTGCAAGAACAAAAAGAGCGTGTACTCATTCTAGGTTTTGGTCTGACATGGTAGGGCATTTTTAAGGGAGCCGATAAATTCCTGTCTAATTTGTATTTTAAACAGCATTTCACGAAATTTGAGGAAAGGTACATTCGCTCCTCTGTTCTCTAGTATCGTCATCCTCGGCAAACATAAAGTCGATCTAACTGGAGGAATTTTAGAATCTTTCTATACTCACAGCAACTGACACGTTTGCATAATTGATACATATGTAACTCTGCATGATAAAGATATCAGCAATCTATATCGCAGAGATTTCTAAATGCTGCTCGAAGGGCTGCAGTTCGAGCTGAGTTGAGTTCAGCGGCCTAGAACCTCCACATGAACAACCGGCATAGCCGACAGCCTTTTGCAATCGAGAGACCCGCTCTGTTTCGCCCTAGGCCACCTGGATCTTCGCCCTTTAATAGATAACAAGATGCTCGCACCGTGGCTACAGCGACTGCCCTTAAGTCCTACTACGCCATTCGTGAGAGTGGCTGGCTTGAATGACAAACTTTGACTATGCTCCTCCCCTCTTTGATTTTTCTCTGTTATACCGCCTTATGTCTTCTCTCTTCTAGAAGGCGGCCAGCCGGAACACCCTTCTGGTTAACATCCCTGCCCTCTTTCCGCTTTATCTCTCTCTCTTGAATTTTTTGTCTTTTTTGTCTTCCTGCTAAGGAAAGAATGCAAGTAACACCTCTCCTGAATAAAAAGTAAGTTCGAGTCAGCGCATGTCCTGTGTTTATTATGTCGTGCGCTCTTGACGTGCTGTTTTCGGCTAGGTCGAAGCCTTAACTGATGTGTATAGGCCTCCACAAAATCTACTGGGATTTGACTAAAGTTTAAACTTAGAAGCATCTAAGAATTCTTGAAGAATTATCCAATAGTTTTTAGCGTGCACATTCTGCGATTCGTCTGAAAGAGTGACTAATAAAAACTGACGTTTCGTTCAGAGTTTAATGTACTATCCTTTTGAGTTTATGTGAGTATTATGCTATTTTTACCGTCTGTATCCAGAACTGAGGTTTTAAAGCAAGAATGGCACATTGCAAGACAGGTATAAAGACCCGAACATTTTACGTGGGCGCTTGAATAATGAAAAAAGTAAATTATTATAAAATGCTCTCGCTAGCCACTTAGCGATAAATAAACACTTATCCACCGCATCAACTTGAGCCGCACAGTTAATTCATTGTTACTTTTGGGGATAGCACTCTCGCATTTCTTTACAGCGCAAAAATGTACTGCGCATACTAGTTCAATTAACACTAGTATCCTCATGAAAACAAACCTTGTCTAAACCGCAGCACATTGTATACAATACCTTCGAGTTGCTTGAATGAACTTAAATGCAAAAAGAAACACATCATTGTATACGAAATTTGCGAATCCACCTCCTCTCCGGGACATGTTTTTTTCATTAGATATAACTTTGCAGGTAAGGTTTATGTAAAACACTAAAAGAGCGAAGGTAGTATTGCAAGGTTTATTTCTTTGTTGTTATAGTGTTTAAAAGCCAGAAAAAGAACCGCTCATAAAACAGCCGAGATGCTCTCTTTTACGCATTTGCATCTGATATTTTTAGTGTGCTGGATATTTTGTCGGCTGGATATATACCCCCTATCAAGAACCAGTCAGTATACTCTCCGAAAGATTAATCAATTTCTGCGGGGCGCACCATGCTTCTGATGTAATTTGAGATAAGGCAAAAGTGTAACTATTTTTTTAGCCAATCTGCTTTTGTTAAGCGTCTTCTTTGGACACCCCCCTTGACGCCTGCTTCAAAAGATGGGCTGAAGCAATATTTTGTGCCCTGGGACATCTCCGGTCATTCACGGTGACAAAAGAAGGTCATCAATGTGGAGCAAAAATTAATTATGCGCCTCACTGTACATGAAATTTAGCTCAAAGAGATCATACGACGAAAAAACAATTCCGAGGTTTTCTTTCCGCGATCCTGGTGGGTGACTAAGTATACTCTTTCTTACCAAAAAACAATTTTGGCGGTTCTGAGTTTAGCTATTCTAGTTGTAGTTCCCTAACTGAACTCAAGATTGGGGTCTTGATCCCGGCCTGAGGGGCAGTATTTTAATGGAGTGGAGATAAAAACCCAAGTTTGCTGTGCTATATACTACCGAGTTCTTCACTGTCAACGTGCGCCTTCATGACTTTAAACCCCACAATTTGCAGTTCATTATTCTAATTAAACGGTTGGCTCTGGCTTCATATGGACGACAACAAGGGTTCTACAAATAGACATGAAGCGTTTTGATGGTTAGCCACGTTCCTTGAATATCACAACTCGCAATCGGACTGGTGACTGTTTCTTATTCGAGATGCGGCCAGAGGGCCCTGGAACAATCATGTTAACTCGCGACAGTTTCTGCAATCTTTATAATCGTCGCCGGTGTTTAGGGTCTCGAATATTGAAGCTTTGTGGCTCTTGTTATACTGAGCGCGGCATCCAGCAACGGTCGTTCTTAACTCCACGTCCGCACCGTACTTGCTATCGCCGCAATAGTTCTGAATTTTTGGGCAACAGTTATCGCACTCACTAAAGTTTGAGTTAATAGCTGACCTGTTTGTCAATTTTCTATCACCCGGCCTGTGCTTATAGTCAGGTGCCATGATTTCCAATATCGATTCAACGAGAAATGATCCAAGCGCTCTGCCTGTAATGAATCCAGAGGCAGCATTGCGACAGTAGCATCACGGAGTCGCCTTGTTAATAGGGGTACTTCGTAGAAACAAAAAAAGGACAACTCTGCATCGCTGCCATTCATTTCCAAGTGCAGCGTTCTCGCTGCAAATTATTATGCAAGAAAATATAAACACGAATATCCACCATGGTGACTGTTCTTAACCCCAATACTATTATGCATTATTTGGCTTCTCCACCTGCAGTCATACTGTAAAAAAATTAACAGCACGATGAGGCAGCAGTTACTTGACTGCCAGGAGGCCGTCTAATGAATAATGTTGTCAGCTCTATGGACAGCTTATTGGCGCCTAATACATAATACTATGGCTGAATAGTGGCTTAAGTCCTAATTGTTTATGGTTTTCGTCCAACCGGCCTACGTTACACAAGGCCGATATTTGTTTTTATTGACATGGACATAAAAGGAGATGTTGGTGCCCTGGCATGACGTCGGCTACTCCTTTGCACATAATGGGATAACAGCAGTTGAACCGGCGACATGACGCTCAACAAAGCACAGCTAACACGCATGCAATCCACGAGACAAAGAATACATTGGGCACGCCAGAAATGCTAACATAAAGTAGAAAAATAAGCAGGGAGAAATATTTTACCTAATGACATAAATTGAGGATATACCAGGAACAATGATATGTGCTAATCAGAGTAAATGGTTTAAAAATGACAAATACAAGAAATGAAAAAGAAACCATGAGTTGCAACAATAACCTTATCAGATACATAAGCTACATAATAAGAATAAATATAAATGTTTTCCAGGACAGTGACAGTACGTGCTGAGGCAAACAACCACAGAATGTACACAAGCACATCAAGTATTTCCAGAGGATGCCACTGTCCTAGAGGAAATATTTCAGTGCTATGATCGCCCGTCTCTGTAGAGCATCGAATGGCCATGGTCCTAACACCGTTTGAAGAAGGAAATACTTTTTATTAGTGGTGGTCAAGTCCCTCTTCAGTCACGTCCTGAAACTGTCATATTTCATCACTCGTTAACACTTGTCTGAGGCAGTTTAACTGCTTTTCGTTCATTCAGCTCTAGAATTACGAATGCAGTTGTCGATGGATATTTAAGACTTGAGGCATGTGTATAAGAGGAATGAGGCCAGGATGCCACAGGTATATTCTGTATAGGGATAATTAGAAAGCACCAAGTTTTCTCATGTAGCGTTTTGTAATAATCCTTTCGACAGGCAACTCGATCTTAGAGGTCAGCAGGAGCCATGGAGGATAGGTTATATTTCACATTTAATACTCATATTTTTGAAGATGCTGGTGGTGTTCTAGAAACCCCTGATGAATTTCGTTTCCATCACGATTTTGTAGCGTAGAAACGAACCGGGGTTTTTCGTGATGAGATATAAAACGGAAAATTTGTCAGCAACTCTCAGTTGCTCGAAGAATTAGGAATAGAGGCTGCCGTGCTTCTGCAATAACCAGAGATCTATCAGTCGCTTGAGGCACGCCCAAACACACCTGAAGACCTTCAGCTATCAGCCTGTTTAAGCGCAATCAACCTTTTAAAACCAACAGGCTATTTTGCAAGAGTGGTTGGATGAAACTCGCCGCTGAGCCAGAAGCTCAAATGCAGGCATCCCTAGTATAGAGAGAACACTGCAAATTAGGTGGGAGCCTTCCTTGTAAATCCGCCATAACGCAGTTGAAAAGAAAACGGCTAAGTACGCTGCCCTGAGGAACTCCGTGCATCCGGCGATGCTCTGCACATTTCCCTTCAGTTGTTTGCGTGAAAAGTTTCCTATCACTCAGCAGAGTTGAAATTCATCGCAGCCACTTTTCCCTCACACCGATGTATTGTAAGCTGAGGAGTGCATGAACATGGATGACATTGTCAAATGGCCGGCTTATATCCAAAGATACTGGAACAGTGACACTGTCGTCGCTTCGCTCGTTCTCCACACATGCCAGGATGTTCAAAATGTCATCTGTTATGCATCGACACCTAAGAAAGCCAGTAATGTATACGGGAACACTCCAGCATCCTCACACAACCAGTGAAGCCTGGCCACAAACATCTTTTCTATAACTTTGCTTAAACAGCTCGTCAGGATCATAGAACAAAAAGTGTGAAAAAAATGGAGAGATTTGCACGGCTTTAGGACAGGGATCCCAAAGGCATCTTCTATGTTTAGAAATAATCTCCTTGGCTAATAAATTGATAACTATCTGTACCAGTGCAGCTGTTTCCTTGGGCTCAAGGTGTTGAAGCATGCTGTACGTGATAGCGTCAGGAAAAGCAGCTATCTTCTGGCAAGACCTTCTTATAGCATGCGTGTGCTTCTGTTCATAACGGCCTTTTGTCTATATTTTTGGATTAAAGGAACGCATAACACTGCAAGTGGGAACTTATCAGAGAATTTTGCTGTCAAGTTCAGAACTGAGCTTCGTGATTTCTCAGCTTCAGGTGTCTCGCTGTTGACGCATTTACTAATAATTTGTGGACGGTTAATATTTATTACGGTGCCGAGGAAACTAAAGCCTTCATCTCTTTATTCCGCCGCTGATATGTGCATGCAGGCCCGCAAAACCTCCAGTGAATCTCGTTTGCGCCACTCTATAAAAAAGATATTGACAGTCACAAAATCGATACCGCTAAGCAGGCGATGATGTCGCGCAAATCCAAGAAAATTTCGTATGTAGACGTCACTTTAAACCTGAACATCACAAAGCCATTCTAGTAGGAAAACTGTCTAACCACGAATGTCAGCCTTTCTGACAACGTCACAAACTCGTTCATGCAAATACAAAAGGTTTCCTAAAAACGAATATAGCCCATTTTATTGCGTTAACTAGGCACACCGCTGTTCGATCCTGTTTGCGAGTAATTACTGAACGAAGGCTCCCGCATTAATTATGTAACTTTTGTAGCCTTGGAACTTTCGGCAACACAGCAGCCACGTAACAAAAAATACGTCTATTGGTGAGGTAGGAATTAAGGAAAGACGTGTCAATAAATAAAGCCAAAGAAAAAATATTGCACGAGCTGTAATTGTGCCAAATTGGACACGATTGTGGAGATCAGGTATAGGAGGCCGAGCCAACAAGCGAATCCATTCAACCAAGACCTTGGTGAAGCAACGCCGGCACGTTGTACGAGTGCCAAAAGCAGCACGGCAAGCCACGTTGCAAGTTAGGCATTTCCATTAGTTTTTCCCCATGATTCGGCACAAAACAACCAGTGGGCTACATGGGCTGGTAAGTGTGGTGTAGAACGTGTAGGAAAAGTTTGGTTCTCACTCAACTTCATCATTTGGGCACTGCGACTACTCTACACACTGGGGAGCAGCACGGCCGTCGTCTGATTAGAGTTTTTTTGTGCCTAATGAGGCAATACATGTCTTAAGGAGGCAGTATCTCCTGCATTCTAATTACTGCTGACGAAACAAGGTGTGAAGATGAAGTCCCTTTAGCACAAACGCTTTTGCTGGTGGTATATTTTTATTCTCTGTCCCTGGAAAACTTTATGGTCTAGCGAACAATAAGCAATTATGAATGAATTGTTTTGGAACGCAGTAAATTTGAGCTCTTTAGCGGTTTGTACTAAGCCTGAATAATCCACCCTGATTAGCGCGGTATCACTACTGCAAGTACGGCAAGACTTACGAATTTAGAATTTCAGGCGTTAGGCCTGAGGAAAAGGGGACTGCATGCAGCATCGTAGTGGCACTTCATGCGTCAGTTATAAAATCTGCATCACAATCTCAGCGTATGCTAAAATACACCGCATAAACATTATACACTCCATTATAGATCCTTTAAGCCTTGCATTTCTCTGAAGCGATCAAATTTGCACTGTTTGAGTTTCACTTTTTTTTAAATGCTATCTGTTCATAGAAGGCTTTACTTATGCAAAATAAAATGAATTAAAACGAAATGAACACCAAATTTTGAAGTTTTACGTAATAAAAATTCAGACACTTTATTCCCAACAGAAATCTTTTGCCAATTATCAGATGGTATGCGATTATAGCAATCGTGTGTTTCTGTATTCAACAAAGCTACGCCCATGAATGAAATTTCGCACACCAACTGAACGAGCACAAAGGAGTCTGTAGGTCTGAATGGAAGCCGATTTCACACATAGGCACTGGCTGTTTACGTAGGAAGACGGCAGTTACTACACTGCGTTCTTCTTTGAAGCAACGCCCCGACCAGTGTTCATACCATCAAAATACTGCATTTGTCGTATTTCTGCTGAAGGCAAGAGAACACTGCCCGACGCTGGCAGCACTGGAATGCCTCGCTTTATGAGTGGCGTTTCTCCGACTTCACCGGATGGCCAGACCAACTTTTATGGCATTCGCTCGATGAAATCACTGTCAGTAACCCGCTTTACGGGGTCAGCAATTCTTAGACTTTTTAAGCTTACGATCGCGCTGCGCCTATCCACGCACTACTCTTATCAATCTTTGTTTCGCAATTTCTTGTGCATGCTTCCTTTTTCTTTTACTCAAGTGGTTCAAGAAGATTTTCTCTTCGCAGCCGGTTGCAATTCTCTTGTTTTTAGGCCGCCGGCGATATTTTTTTTCTCTTTCAGACTTCTTTTCGCACTAGCCCATTCTGGTTCTATCCGCCTCTGAAAGGCGTTATTTTTTTTTTATCCTGCAAGTGTCCCTCCTGTATCCTGTAAGCGTCTCTCCAGAATTTAAATCCGCTAAACTAATTATCTTTTTTCGCTATCCATTAGAAATCAACTCTCCCCTGTGTATATTATTGCGCCAGCAGTATATTATTGTTTCAGCGATAAGGCTGTTTTTTTTGTCTGGATTCGTGATGTTCTAGGTGTGTTCCGTCGTGGTTGTTGACCGTAAATCATAGCAACTCGCCCATTATTTTTCGCTTATTAGTATGTGTTTCGTTGTGTCTGAAATGGAATTACTGCCAGAAAGCTCAATCATCAAATACAACAATAGGAAGTTTTATTGCTTCTGTTGGTGTCATTAAATTGAAAACACAATGCTCTGCTGATACTGCAAATATTAATCCTCGTGATTGACCAAATGGCCTCTGTCTCGTGATGTCCCTTCTTCGTCCAAGCAGATAATGCTAGAAAATAAGAACGGGTAGCTAAATCCTGACAAGCTGGATACAAAGCCATAAAAAGCAGCAGCGTACCGTGTTATCGAGGAGCCAGAAACTTCTTTATGAATATATGGTGCAGTTATGTGTAAAAAACGCAGCAAATAGACGTGCTCCCGCAATACTGAGACATTGAACTGTCCAGACATATCATTACGGAGGAAGAAACGCATATACCTTGCCCGAGGTAGAGAGCTAGCAGACATGAAAAGACAGCCTGCGATTACAGGGGTGTGTGAGCGATTACAGGAGTGTGCAGCGGTGTTTGTCGTTTTTCCGTCACAGTCCTCGTCTGCAAGTGTTGTTTATCTCACGATAACAGGAAGCTAGACGTTTTCTGAAGAAGCAGGCACTGAAAGAAATCAGATGGGAACAAGGGGCAGGACTTGAGAACGAAACCGCCTGGCTGTCATGGAGAATGTACAGGCAGTTTGCGGCAAGCTGGCTCCGATTGCTGACCGGAAATCACCCGCTTCAATCTCCATCGGTCAGCCGTTGACGACATGTCGCTCAGCTAGCCGAAGTGCTTAATGACTGGCCCAGAAAACCGGCAGAAGAAATATCCGGCTCATGAGCCGACAACGCCCCTATTTATTCTCTTTTCTCGTCAAGTGCAGTGCTCTCAAGACGTTCACTCTGCACAAAAAGAAAATATTCCTTTCTCCAATAGGCGACACTCCCTTATGCGGGCGTGCATATAAACGAACCAGGGAGACTTCCTTCTCCACAATGCTCTTTCCGTTCTCCAGGTCTTCTCTAATGGTGTCTTTTTTTCACTTCGCACTTAGTATTCCTCACTGCCCTTTTTATTTTGCTGATCCACATCAGGCTTAGTGCGCGTACAGCTTCGGTGAGCCTGCGTTTTGGGAGCAAAGGGTGGTGGTAAACCCCTTTCTTGTAGACTTAGGAGCTTAACTATTCGTAATACGGTGCTGTTGTTATGTACATACCTCAAGGCGCATAAACAGTGATTACAAATAATATAAATTGCCCAGCAGTTGGTAAAAAAAGAAGTAAACTAAATTTAAAATTTCGAGAAGTAAAGGGAATCACTAAACATATAAATAAAAACTTAAAATTACAGAGTGTAGCCGCATCAAAACGCAAGCGAATCCGTTTCATTAATGAAATGCAGTAAACATAAGAACAAAAAAACAGGTGTTGGAATGTGATGATTACACACGTTATGATAAGCGCCAGCGGCTATTCATCGGAAATGATGCGTATGCCTCTATGCACGAGGTTCTACATCAATAGTCGTATTCAGCTTCACCTCAGCGCTGTTGAGTTTTGTTTGCAAAATTTCTATGCTGCAAAGTATGAAAGTATTGTTTAGTATCCACTATTTATTAGAATCCGCGTATATTGAAAAGTTTCGTGCAGGGTCCGTTTAAAAGTAGTCTTGTTACTGATCGACTGCCAATTATTTTTTAAAAGATTGGTAAGGAAAAGTGGTAATATGTGTTTGACAAGGAAGTTCAAACTTCTTCTACAGTAATGACCGTCAAGAATCGAACAAAGAAACTTTTATGCCAGTTATTGTGAAACGTGCGTCATTCTGTCCGTGGGGCTCATACGAATAGCCATTAATGCTCGATTGACTGGCTGGGTGACTTGTTTCTAAGCAAACATATAATGCAAGCGTATAGAAAAGTAAACCTATTTCCAATTATTTTCAATTCTAATGATTTCTTTGCTATTAGTTAGCCTCAAAATTGTTATACGAATCCAATACGAACATTCCGCAAGCCGACGCGTACGACTGTCTCCACTGTAATGTTCACTCCTATCAAAAATTTTAAACCGCAATGCTCCACCTTTGTTGCTTGCCAACGCAGCAATATAGACTGTGCCAAATAAGCTCTACATTTACTAAGCGTTGCATATTCTTTGCACGATATTTCCCCAAAAGCAAAAAATCTCACATTTGAAGCTTATGCGTAGAGTCATGAGCAAAAGTTTGCAGGATGCGGATTTGCGGGAAATTAATTATTGCGGCATGGTTAGGTACATCATGTCAATGAAATGTACACAGAATATTGAGACATGTATGCCGATCTGCTCGAAGAATACCATCAGGCTAGCTAGAGCAGCAAAGCAGAATCTTTTTTTTTCTGCGAATTCGCATCTCGCAAACTTGTGTCCATGAGTGTACATATTATAAACCCAAGCACCACTGCCGTGTTTTTCACAAAAGCAATATTTTTTCCTCGTAGCTGTTGCAGACCAGCGCGCCAGAAAATTTGCATTACGTTACTTTGCTAAACATAAAACTAGAAGCCTTAGTACGGCGTTTGCTACACTACACGCAGAAAAATAGCAGCAAAAAAGAAGAATAAATAAAATGTTCTTCGTTGGCGGATTCTGAACCTGGCATTGTTTCAAACTGGAACGTTATCCAGTGAGGCCAGCCTAGCAGTGCTGCTTCAGTAACTAGCGGGCATTAAATTTGATATCATAGGGCTTAGTAAAGTTTGAAGAAGAGTTGAGGCATATACAGTACTAAAGGGCGGGCACATACTGTGCAATACTGGATTAGCAGATAGGGGAGAACTAAGTGTGGGAGTCCTCAAGAATCTGGATATAGCTGGACACATACAGGAGTACTAAAGTATTGGCAAGAGGGCGGCAGCTATTGTAATTAAGCTCAATAGGAGGTACAAGATGTAGATGGTGCAGGCCTATGGGCCTACATCCAGCCATGATGACCAGATCTTTGAAAGTTTCTATGAATTCGTGGAATCGGCAATGAACAAAGTAAAATCACAGTACGCAGTACTGATCGGCGACTTCCATGCGAAGGTGGGAAAGAAGGAGGTTGGCGACCATGTGGTAGGCGACTATGGGATATGTTCTAGGCGTAGCAGGGGAGCGTTATTAGTAGAGCTCGCAGCTAGAAATAATTCACGGATCATGAATAACTTCCTCCGCAAACGCAAGAACAGGAAGTGAACCTGAACAGTCATAATGGTCAGTCTAAAAATGCAATAGACTTCATACAATACGCACAACCTGGCATTGTGCAGGATGTGTAGGTTGTCATAAAGGTGCAGTGTAGCGACCGCTGAATAGAAAGGTCTCGAATTAGCCTAGGTTTGAAGAGGGATCGGAAGAAACTAGTGAAGCGGAAGGCCATTAAGCAGTTAGCGGAAAGAAGGAAAGTAGAGGAATTCAGGATTTCGTTGCAGAACATACATTTGTGTTTAACTGAGGAAGATGATCTCAATGTTCATAAAATGACCAATAATCAGACAGCTATCATTACGGAGTGCGCAGTACACCTAGGCGGTAGGACAGTTCAACAGGATACCGGCAAGCTATCTCAGGAGACGAAAGATCTGATCAAGAAACACCAAAGCATGAGGACGTCGAACCCTACAGACAGAATAGAACTACCAGAGCTATCGAAGTTAATAAATAATCTCAAGGGTAGCCGACATAACGCAGCATAAAATGGAGAGAATCGAGCGTGCTCTAGAGAATGAAGGTAGCCTAAAAGCGGTGAAGAGGAAACTAGGCAACGGTAAAAACTAGATGTATGCGTTAAGAGACAGGGAAGGCAATGTCAATAGCAATGTGGATAAGATAGTTAAAGTAGCTGAAGAGTTGTACACAAATCTACAGACTAGCCAATGTAGTTAGAACGATAATGAGAGACAGTAGGGCACAGCAATGCAACATCCCACCTGTAACAAAAGAGGAAGCAAAGAGAGCTTTATGAGCAATGCAAAGCGGAAAAGCAGCTGGTGAGGATGAGGTAACAGCAGATCGGTTGAGGGCCGCAGGGGAGATTGTGCTAGAAAAACTGGCCCCCCTGTAATCCGAATGCTTTATGACCTCGATCGTACCAGAAGATTGAAAGAACACAAATATAATGTTAATTCATGAAAACAAAGACGCCAAGGACTTGAGAAATTACAGACCGATAAGTTAACTGTCCGTTGCCTCCATTTATTTACTGAAGTAATAGCAATAGGGTCTGGGCAACCTTAGACTTTAATCAAAGAAATGATCAGACAGGCTTTCGTAAAGAATATTTCACAGAATATCATATTCACACAATCAATACGGTGATAGAGAAATTCGCAGAATATAAAAAGTCTTGTATTCGAGGATGGCAAATTTCATTCAAAAACATAATCTGTTACCACACCAGTTCGGTTTCCGTAAAAACAAATCAGTTGAATTAGCGTTGCTAGAGCAGAAAGAATAGATATTAACGGCGTTTGAAAACAAAGCAATAGTTGTTGGCATTTTTGTGGACTTTTCTAAAGCCTTCGATTTAGTTAACCATAACATTTTGCCGGAAAAATTAAGTAAGTATGGAATACGGGGACAGGCACTAGCTCTTATGAAATCCTACCTATCCAATAGAACTCAAGTTGTGAAAATAGGTGCCTTTACATCGAAAGCTAAAGCTGATAGTTGTGGAGTGCCGCAGGGAAGTATTTTAGGACCTTCACTTTTTAATCTCTATCTGAATGATATCGTCACTATTAACCCTAAAGCAAAATTTATTATTTATGCAGATGACACTAGTATTTTTTTTTGCTGGGAATGATATTAATCTTCTTGTTGAACAATGTAACAGTGCAATGAAATCCTTAGAGGAATGGTCGAGAGTAAATGCAATGAAGGTAAATGAAAGCAAAACAAAAGCGATTATATTCAGGCCGAAAAACAAGCACATACCTCAGCATCAAGATATAATAATAAACTCACGATGCATCGCTTTAGTCGAGAATTTCAAATGTGTGGGTGTCACCTTTTCCGCAAATATGTCCTGGGATAATCACGTCAAGCATGTTCTAAGCAAAATAAGTCAAATAACTGGTGTAATAGGTCGTTTAAGGTATATCCTTCCCACACGCATCAAACGTTTGCTTTATCATTCACTCTTTCAGTCACACTTGAACTATTGTCAATTAGTATTGGGAAACACAACATCCACTAATATAGAACACATCCACCTGTTAGAGAAAAAGTATCTCCGACACACATATAATGCTTCTTATACTGCTTCCACCTCAACTTTCTTTAGCAACTCTGGTGTAATTCCAGCTCACAATCTCTATAGATATCGCTTAAGCCATGTATATAAACAAGAAATCCACAGAAATATCAACAATATACGTAACCTATCCCAATTACAAGACAGAACTCCAAGTTACCTTACAAGACACTTCGAGGATTGGTCAGTACCAATGTCACCTTCAAGTTACGGGAAACAGTGCCTTAAGTACACAATACCAACGCTCTTGAATTATTATAATTCTGTCCGTTTTGACCTCTTCACAGCAACCTACAAGGACCTCCGGCAGATGTATTTGGTTTCTATGTAATGTTATCTAGCCTTGCTGTTGCTTTCGTTTGGATTTGTAGAAGTGAGTTCCGCTGTTGTTTCCTGTTCTTTTTGTTTTCTGTTGTTTTCGTTTATGAGTACTAAGTCTGTATCATATTAAATATGTATGTATATGTTTGCATATCAAGAATATGTTACGTGTTGCCGCCACCCTGCCAAAATAAGGGATTGTGGACCCGTCAAGCTGTCCAAGGACAGCTTTTTTTCTACAATCCCTCCATCTGTATTTGATGGCAAATAAAGATTTCATTTCATTTCATAACCGAGCCCTCTATAAAACCTTTATCGATTACGAGAAAGCATATGACTCAGTCTAAACCTCGTGCAGTCGTGCAGGCATTGCGGACTCAGGGTGTAGAAGAGCCTTAGGTGAAAGTATTGAAAGATGTCTAAAGCAACTGCACAGCTACCGTTGTCCTCCATAATGTCAGCATTAAAATTGCAATCAGGAAGGGCGTCAGGCAGCGAGACACGATCTCGCCATTGATATTCACCGCATGTTTACAGGCGGTAATTCGAGGCCTGAATTGGGAACAGCTAGGAATAAGGGTCAATGGAGAACATCTAACTAATCTGCGATTAGCTTATGACATTACCTTGATGACATTGGTCAATCACTCAAGACATGAATTGCAAAGCATTATCAATGAGTAAGACGGGCAGAGCGGAACGGTGGATCTGAAAATTAACTTCCAGAAAATCAAAGTAATGTACGGCAGTCTAGCAAGGAAACAGCAGTTACAATTGGTAGCGAGGTGCTGGAATTGGTAAAGGAATTTTTCTACTTAGGGCAGATAGTGACCGCTGATCCCGATCATGAGAGCGAAATAACTAGAAGGGTAACGATGTGGCAGAACACATATGGCTTATCATGGCCGCGATATCTTAACACTAATCCCCTACGGGGCAGAAACGTGGTGGGTAACGAAAACGGTTCAGCTCAAGTTAAGGATCACGCAGCGAGATACGGAAAGAAAAATGATAGGCGTAACGTTAAGAGACCAGAAGCGGGCACAGCGGGTGAGAGAACAAACGCGGGTTATTGACATCCTACTCGAAATCAAGAGGAATAAATGGGCTCGGCAGGGCATGTAATGCGAAGGCATGTTAACCGGTCGTCCTTAAGGGTAACGCAGTAGATTCCAAGAGAAAGCAAGCGTAGCTGGAGCGGCAGAAGGTTAGGTCGGTGGCTGAGATTAAGAAGTTTGAGGTCATATCGTACGCGCAGCTGGCAAATGGGACGTCAGAGAGGAGAGACGAGAAGAACTTTAATAGAACAGGAGAGGTCTGCCTGGTTCTCGGTCTGGCATGCTACTCCAGAAAAGAGAAGGGGTTAATTGGAGAGACATAGGAGAGGAGTCTGCCTGGAGTGGCCGTAGTCAGGCGGATGATCATGATGATAATGATGTAGACTACCATTCTCCTGTGGCTTCAATAAAACATCTTTTTGGGCTAATTGGCGCATTTTGAACTTAAGAACCTAAAATAAAGGAGAAGCGCCAAAGCACGCCACTACAGACGAAGAAAGGGCAAGACACAAGCGCTGACTATCAACTGAGTTTTGTTGATGAAAGGAGCACACAGGGCGAGGAACAGAGGTGAAAAGAAGGACAGCGAACAATCGTGAAAGATAGCAGCAAGCCCAAGCAAGCAACAAGACCTAAATACTTAAACGTAAGCTGCTTCTGAAAATTCGACAGATATTCTGCAGAGTGATAATGAGGGAGTGCTGGCGACACTTGCATCAGCACTCCCTCATTATCGCTCTTCGCAGCAGAGGTGGAGTTTTCAGAAGCACCTAACTTTTGAGTTTTTATGTCTTGTTGCTTGCTTGAGCTTGCTGTTATCTTTCACGGTTGTTCGCTCTCCTTCTTTTCACCTCTGTTCCTCGCCCTATTTAAGGTGTGTGCCTTCCATCAATAATATTCAGTTCATAGTCAGCGCTTGCGTCTTCTCCTTACTTCGTATGCGGTGCCATGCTTTGGAGCTGCTCCTTTTCTCAGATCCCGTGGCCTCGTGCGCACGACACTGTTGGCTGTGATTACGAAGCCGACACCGCAAAATCAGAGGTAATGGCGTGACTAACAACGAAAAACATCTAAACTTCAGCATCAAGGCGATAGAAAAATTGTAGTGGGCATAAAGTTTTTCGGACCCGCTATGTGTTCCATTTCTATCGCACAAATTTTGGCGCTTATTGGAGAACAATATATTCAGATGGCAGTTCCTAAAAAGCCAAATTTTTACTCGAGATGAAATATTTCATTCTATTTATTGCAATAAAACTATGCTTTACTGGGTTATGCATCATTGTATAATTGACCAGAGTTCAACTGCCCCTTACTATTCATTTAGTCTTAAGGAAATTTTTATTTTATTTACAACATACTCCTGGCCTCAGCCTGGAGGCTTTTGCACTACAGAAACAAGTTAAATACGAACCCCAAAAACGTGTGCAGTCAGGTTAGTGCAGAAAGAAAAAAACAATAATCAAAATAATAAAGAAATGAATTCTTGGTTACAAATTACCTTGCGAAAAGAAAAAAAGGCAATGCGATGCGATAATTCATGCACACAAAAAACCAAAATAAAAACCAACAAATCCAAAACAGGGCTCTTATTACTATGTTAGATTTGAGGCACAGCAGTGTTGTATAACTGTTATCGTTCTGAGAGGCATTTAAAAGATTGAAATAGGCTCTTTGAATAGGTGTTTGAATTATGTGAAATGAATTATTTCCATTGTGGAAATTGCTTCCTTGTTTTAGGCTGTACTGCATTTCATCCACGGTGGCATTTTCTGCATTTATACCTTTTTGTGCCTAATTTCACGATTCTATTTTCTCTAAGCCATCCATTTGTGACGCCATTTTTTTGCGGTGCGTAATACAACAAATAAATTTCTAAATAAACTTTGAATAGCTTGCGTATTCTATGCAGAAAGAATACAATTTACCTTAAGATCGTCACATACGTGACTCGTTTATCGAGCAAGGTTTGGACGGTGATCGCAGAAATGATAATCGTTTGAGATCTTACAAAAGGTAAATAAAAAGTGAAGTAAATGTCAACAAATCAATCACAATTGTTCGAATAGTGCAAAAAAAAAACAACACGAACAGGTTCAAAGGGCTTGAAAGGCTCCATTTCAGAAAAAGAGACGCTAAACGCTGACGCCAAAGTTTACATTGAAAGCAAATGGCACCCAATATCGCTTTGAAATAGAAGTGCAAAATTTGCAGGGCGAGACCAGAAACAAAGGGAAATGAGAGGGTGATGAAAAAACGAAAAAACAAGATTAGTGCTGTCATCCTGAACAGGATTAGAATGCTCACTCTTTCTGACACGACATTTTACATGACAATAATAAGCAACTGCTCATTTCTTTTAGCACATTTATATTTATGCTATTTAGAAATTTGCATGTTGTTCAGCGCCGCGTGGTTTATTCAGCTTCGCTCTTTGCCTGTGTGTACGGAGCTAGCTTGGCGATAACATACATAGTTAAGCTTATTTATCTAATGAAACGAGATTTGATATATATGTGAAGACTGTCGCACTTCATGGCGCACCGCGCGCTTTTCTGTGCAACGATAAAAGATTATACATCTTTATATTAATGCTAGTGTATAATATTTTGTTGCTGACTTAATCCAAAAAATTTAACTTCAACCGTATCAGGAAAGAGTGGTGTTCTCATGATAATACCACCCTGCCTTAACCTAAGCTAGTTCAAGAGATTATGCTTTTTTTACCTGAGGCTTTTCATAGCGGCCATATTATAAAGCTTTAGTGGATATCGAGCTACTGCGGCATAGCGCTAAACGAGCGTGCTAATGTGGAGACTCGGCTGGCTCATGCTGATCAGGCTTTCATTGAAATAGCGTTTTCCAGATGTGACAATGCAGCTTTGCTGGCGTATTTAATGCAAGCCGCAATGCAGTTGTGCTGGAACGATTCGAGCCATGAACAGTATCGTATCTCTAAGCTTGACTTCGGCTTAAGATTCCATCTGCCATCTAGGGTAATATGACATCAAGGGACTTTATTCCACCGGTTACGGCTTGGTGTTGCCTACACCAAACACTACCTTCAAAAGATCGGTATAGAAGCGAATACAAATTGCATACTGTGTCACACTGCAGGCACTATTGGACGCCTTTTTTGTGCGTTCCCGAACTACATTCATGAGGGGACAACACTGAAAGCGACCGTAAGACAACTGGGCTCTCGCCGCCTCTCTGGAGAAACTCTTTTAGGTTACAGGACGAAACGCGTGTATCGGTTGTGTGCGACGAAGGCCGTGATCAGGTTTTTATGTGAAACAGGCCTGGATACACGTCTCTGACCGCCTGTGCACTGCCTGTACAGTTTACACAGCGTACCGCGATAGTGCCTACAGAGTGACAGCTCTGACATCATGCGTGAGTGTGGACATTTGCGTTTTCATGGAGCCCCTACTCCAGTATGTGTTAATGATATGCGTCGGTGTGTGTTTAAGACATGATTTTCACGTGCGTCTAATCACCGCGATCCGAGTGCCAGCCTGCGTGTGTGTGGACACCACCCCATGAAACTGATTGTATTATGCCATCATCAACCTTCTTTCGCTCTTTCCCTTCCCCTTTCTCTAGCGTGGAGTAGCAGGCCACGGTGACGTTTCCAACGGCCAATCTCTCCTCCTTTCCTTTTATTAAAATTCATTGCTTTCTCTCTGTCGCCCTACCTTTCTAGCGGTCGTCGGCGAAAACGGAACTTTTTTAAACTCATTATTAGGAGACAATTTTTGATGACTGAAGACGCCAACTGCTTAGTAGCGTGTTTCGTGTAAAATGTTGAATGCATTTACAGGTCATTGCAAAAACGTGCTTCAAGGGTCGTGGTCTCAATTTAAATTCTCACACAAAATGGTTTTCACCTGAAAAACGGTTATACATCTGGCCAACTACGGTAGCACTTCTATGATTTATAGCGCTTTTTGTGCCGTTTATTCGGCTCGCGTTTAACGGTAGAGGCCATTTTCTGGACTAGCTATTATCCCCCTACTGCTCTCTAGATTCCTAGCTTTTCAATCTTTTCCGCGTCCCAATATGTAGCTCGGTTGGTTTTCGTGAGCTAGCTATTACCGCTTGTTGGTCTTTTGCCAATCTGAGCGATATCATCTCATGAATTCATGCGCTATCTGTCTATTAGTTATTTTCAGGCTGACCTTTAACGTCAGTGCACATTGGCATTCAGACATTATCTCAGCTTCATAATGATTATATACAGACTATAAAACCATGACAGATAATGACAGCGGCGCTCATTTAATGAGCGACGAGCCATTACAGTGTCTGGTATGTGCATAATGAAAAATGCAAATGAGCTGGTCCTCCTCTAGGCCTTGGTTTTCTGCACATTTAAATGGAACTGGGACGTGTGTAGCTTTGATCAGTGATATGCAATGACTCAAAAATCATCAGCTCAGGCATAGAGCTTCACAGGCTTGTTTAGGGTGCTCGAACGGCGTGCTTCGGGTCCTTTCGCGAAATTTTTCGTTGCGCGCGGATAGCTGGTATGATCACAAACAAAGCGCACACAGAAAGAGAATTTGTGGTGAGTCGGAAGCCACTAGTAAACGGAGAGCACGTATGGAAAAGTGTGCCGATCTCGTGCTGCATACAAAATGGTTGCGCAGTACACCGCACACCTGCGATGGGAATTTTCCAGTAGAGGAACCCTCAATTTAATATTATATGCTTGAATTTGTTTACTTTGGTCTCCTAGGTAACTACATGCCATATGGCACCACGAATCTTCATTGTACGCTTGCGGCATTTGTAGTTATTGTATAGATGATGACGTCTCACAGACAAATAGCGGCATCAGCGACGACTGAGTTTTGGTTGCGGCGAAACGCGATGAACTCCACTGTGCTGAGCGATGTCACATCACATTATTGAACCCTGGTGGGCCAAAGTTAATTTTGAGCCATTCACTACGACTTCTTTTTCTCTGTTCCTATTTTCACTGCCTCCTTCATCCCTTCTTTGATGAGGAATCCCGTTCGTTTTCTCTCACAGCACGGTTTTTTTAGCCACAGAGAGTGAAGTACTGATTGTGTATTTTGCTTCCTCAGAGCCAATTCATTCGTAACACCGGACAATGCCGTGAAGGGGCCTCAATTGGATTTGTCCACCTCAAGGACCTGTGCCTCACACATTCAATCTGGTGAGATCCCACCTATCCATTGAGAATGCTCAATTGGTTACTCACCCTGGAAGTGCTTAGTACACTCAGAGATTTCTGAGAAAAATTGCAGCTCATGAACGCTGTGTAAATACAGGACACAGGCAACCGCCTCTCTTAAAAGCTGCAAGATCATCATGCAAATAATATCGACGAGAGAGTGTTTGGGGTCTTTACAATAATTCATCATAATCTCTAAAATTTCCCTTAATGTCTTGTACACATGTTCCTAGTAGGCGAATAAATGAAGCTTCCTTGCCGCACTTTACCTTTTAATTAAGTTTATTTTTACTAAAAGCAATGTCAAATTATCGTCCATTACTACCTAAAACTTCAGTAATTCCTTTACCGTCCTTTCTCCAAGCCGCCATGGAAATACCCTCACACAGTTATTGAACATGACTGCGAGCGTCTATTCTTAGCGGCCTTGTGTCCTCATATCGGCATGCCATCGTTGGCATAAGGTCATGTTTCTGAATAAAACCGCTTCACTTGCGCACGCGCATAGAATGTGTCCCGAAGAAAGCTCCAGGAATGCGCCTTGCTTTATTGTAAAGGAACCTGTTTGCCCATTTCATTGCCTGGGCGGCAAGAATAGAAACAATTAGGTATTGTCACTTGGAGGCCTCGCCAATCCACTAATACGTTTCATTTCTGATCTGTTCCTTGTCTTCTGAATCTCCTCGTTTTTGAGCAGTGAACATGGCCTGCTATTGTAGACCCCTTTAAAAATTTATATTATAAGAAAATGAAGAAGGCAGAAAAAGAGAGAGGAAGATAGATCAAAAGAGAAAAAATTTAACGGGACATTAGTTCATGAGCAGTTAAGATATGAAATTTGGAAAGGCATGAGGGCTGAAAGGGATGAACGCGCTATGGTTAGTCACCCTTGGCGGATTATGGCTACCAATTGCTTCCATGTGCATGAATGACACGTTCGTTCGCACGTGCTGCATGTGCGAGTTTTCAGTAGGGTCATGTAATGTAAGTAACCTCCTTATTATTTCGTGTCATGTATTGGAAATTCATCAGAAAAAAATGCATGAAAATTCGCAGGTAATAAAAAGTAGGTCGGCTCCTAGTCACAAAGAAATTGGTTTGCAGGCTATAAAATACTGCTACCTCACATTCTGCGCTAATTTTGCATTTGTTGAAACGTCGATTACAACGCGAAAACGCATTTAACTGGAGAAGAAAGGTAAAATATCAATATTTCTGCTTAACGCAGGGCTTAATGAGACTACTTTTGCTTCACAAGGTTTAGAGTGGTTGGAAAGGTGACCTGAGGAACGATTTTTGCAGTCAGTATTGCGATCTCGACTAAGATTTGTCTAGGGAACTGACTTGATATTGTGACGTAGAAGACAACGAACTGTGCAGTGGCGCGGACGCTCGCACTAGGCCAACGGCCATTAGATTATCTCATTGCCATCCATCATCGCGTCTCTTTCTTCGGCTGGCCGCCACGTAACATTTGGTGGAGCTTGCGGGATATCATCGACATCCTGGTCCTAGAGCTTCGGCGTCCTGCGTCAGCCATGGTCGTCGGCCGTCGGTTCCTGGCCTGCGTCGCTCCGCCGCTCCCCAGTCTTTCAGACCCGAACCGACCTCGCCGTTGTTACCCCAAGACCCTCCCCCCTCCCAGACCACTCAACACGACGAACTGAACTCGACGCAAGGACCTGACTTATCGACCCCACCGACCTGAGACGCCGTTTACATCTGAAGGCACCGTCCCCCTGCCCAGGCCGTTCGGCGCGTCCTGGGGCCTCGACCGTCGGCTCCTAGCGACCTGCAACCCGGAAGCTTCGCGGGCTATGAATCATTCAGCCATCTCATTCATGGTGGCGGCCAGCACCTCACCACTTTCTCTTTCATGTCCAACCATCTTCTTAAGCCCGTAACCTCTTCTCGCGTCTCTTTGTCACCCATCGGGGGGATCGCTCGGTGGCCCCGGGTAGGGTGACGAAGAAGATGAACTGTGCTGTAGGGCGGGCAAGAGCGCTCGCGCTAGGCCAGCGGCCATTAAATCATCTGATTGCATCGATCGTCGCGTCTCATTCTTCGACTGGCAGCCACGCAACAATATTAAGACAACTTTTCGGGGTACTGGTTGCTTGAAAAACAAAATTTCTCCTTCATGCGTACATTTATAAAAGAAAGCAATAAAACTAAAAAGTAATACATGCTAATGCCGTTCCCGTGAATGTAGCTACTTACAGCAGTATCACGATTTCGCAGAAAACTGATTAGAAATTCCTTGTCGATAATTTTTTTTAAGCGCAACATGGTAGAAAGGTCTCTCTCTTGAGCTATGCAACATTGTCTTTCAGAATAATATGAATCAACTCCATAAAAATAGTGCACATATCAGGACACATTAGGCTGAGCTTGCTAAAATTCTGTAAGCGGCGGCAAGTCTGACACTCCCTGAACGGCTAGAGCTGCAGTATAGTATCTCTTTATTTGTTTTTCTTTTTCCTGATATAAAATTTTTTAATTTAATTGAATTGCCTCACGACTACTTTATTTATTTTATATTTTAAAGCCTGTTGTGCTATAATCAGTGAGGCCAGGACAATTTTTGTTTTTATTTTAACTTGGCTGCCGCTATATAACTTTAGATTGGAATAACATAGTCATCAAAAAAATGAAGAGCTTCTAGCTGCCATTATCGAAAGTGACAGAAAAAGCTTTAAAAAATGACAAACGCCGCCAAGCTAGTGTCAGTCAGTAGTGTAATACTAGAGTAAGATAAAATGACGCGAAGATCACCTCAACTTTTGCAAGCTTCATTAAAGTATTTAATAATCATCAACGCAAGTACTACGGAAGGGATAGAAATTCTATGAGCGCTGGAATGGACGCCACCCTAATTATAGAAACAATCTATATTGCCATTTACGGCGGATCTTGTTATTTTTAAAGAAGGCCAATTTACGCTAACATACAGCCGTCGTTACAGAATGGATTTGGCGTTCGGCTGCTGATTCCTGTCTCGGCTACTGTATTTCTATGGAGGTGAAATGCGAAACCGCCCGAGCGCTGTGTGACGTCGGCGCACGTTAAGCATTCTCAAGTAGCGTAAATTTACCTGGAGCCTTCCAATACAACTGCCCTCACAGCCTATGTGTCGCTTCAGAACGTTAAACCTCAAAATTTACAATTCACTTCAAGTTAATGGTACGTACTTATTCAGGAGAGATGCTGCCGTTCTCGGGTCTGCAAACTAAGGAAGTTAGTGTAGACCAGAACATGCATCATGTGAATACGCTGGCTACTAACCTGAGTTGCTTCTGCATAGACTGCTTTACGTGCGATACAGTTGCCCAATATTGTAGTATCGTACATGGGTTTAATGTCCCGACGCTGCTTTTAGGCTATCAGGGATACTGTAACGTAGGGCTCCGCACTGAGCTCGACCAAATGGGACTCTTTAGTTAACACTAACGTCGCAGCACAGTAGAAGACGTTTGTGCATTTTGTCCCAGCCGAAATGCGGCCGAACCCAGTCAGCTAATTGGCGGGCCAAACAAGTTTGTTTATTAACACCGTTTTATTCTCTGTCTTCTCGTGCTACTGGTGCATCGCTTCCTGCCTACGGAAAAATTCTATTCATGACATCTGCTGTTGCGCTGCATTCTTTTTTTTTTTTGCCTGATTACGCCCAGGGCCAGTCTTACTTCCAAGACCTGTGTCTTCTCGATGTATACGAAGTTTTATGCCTGTTGTTGGTCGAGCCGCGCCATGCCTTTATATTGTGATTAGGCGCGTTGGCTTATTATCGTTAGACGCCGGGTACTATACCATCTAGATTTGTCTTTGACGTAACTTCTAAAGAAGGGCTAGATTCCGCAACTTCAATGAGATATATGCAATGTGCTCACATGTAGTGAGCTTATCAATTAGTGCGGAAGAATCGCGGTGCTCTGTGCAGCCTACCAAGTTCGTTGCCTTTCCTAATTACGCTTTCTGATCCCAAAGGCTTAAAAGCTGAAAAGTTTCTAGTTCTTCGCCATCAAATTATTTGTCATTTTCATTCAAATACACATTTTTTTCGCGCATGTATGTAGCTAAAGACAAGCCATAAGGAGTTGTTGCCCATTTCTGCACGTGCTAATATCCGTACGAGCCACAGTGTAGATAACTCTAACAGGAATTCCAATACACTGTAGCGCAGCAAAAGACGAGGACACAAGAGACGAGAGACGAACACCACGAGCGCTAACTTCCAACAAATTTTATTCTCCTGAAGCATCACATTTATACACCAGAAAACAGTAATCACACGTGCGAACAGTATCGATTTCTTAGAAAAACGAGCTCTTTATCTGAGAGGAGAATGGAAGGTGTGCTTACACACGAGCATCCTGACCCATTTATCTTTTCGGCTTCAATGATTTCACGCGTTTTCCTTTCTCTACTTTTTCCTATTACAAGACTTTTATCAAAGAAAGGCTTTTGGGCCAACTAGCCCAAAAATCCACGCTACTGATCTAACAGGAAGACCAACTCAACCAACGGCTGCAAAATTCTTATGTACGCATTCATGGGCACACCCACATAGGAGAATTGCGTTTGCATTCCCGATGAGAAACAGAACTTTTGCTCGGTTCTGATGAGGTTATAAAGCGCTTCTTCAGCTTCGGTGCATTCACTTTATGCTTGTTACTTGCGACTAACTAAAATATACTTAGTTTTTCATAGGTAACCTGAAACGCCGGCAACAACGAAGAAAAAAGAGCGAAAGCCCATAAGGGCGCAAGGAGAATCTACTCAAATATACAAAGCAATGTCACCTCGTAGGCTTTATTTCGCCTGTTTTTTTTTTAGTTTGTATTTCTTGGAGGATATTTGCTACCACTCATCTAGGGACCGCAGCCATGAAGCAGAAGATGTAGCGAAAGTAAACAGCGCTAATTAAAACCTCCTGGAAGGTTATGCAAACATAGACGGCAAGGCGGGCAATTTAGGTCGGCACCCGACAGTGCACGACGCAAGAAAAGCAGCCGCAAGACATACACGCTTAGATACTTTAAGAACTAAGGAGAAACCATACACACTACCCAATAGAGCACTCGCTTGCTTGCCCGGTGTTGAGTGCTTCTGCCGTCTACGATAATGTTTGCATTGGCCGTATTGCAGCCTTCTTCCACCTTCGCCGAGTTCTCCCTCTCTTGTGAGGTAAGCTGCTGCTGGCCTAATTAAACCACACAGATGACTTGGCTTGCCAAGAACTTTGTATCTGATCATACGTAATCTTTAGCTTTTCTTCTTTCTCAGCGCAGACCGGAAAAAAGACGCCATAAATGAAAGGAGGCGCTCAAAGAGATCTGACAGAGCGTATCCACTACAAAACAAAAGAACTCAATATTTGCTCAGCGCAAGTGCTGTTATGCTTTTGATTCGAATGCCGGTGCTTGCATTGCGTTTCTGCTGCGTTGTCAAAGAATTGGTACACATTTATATTTGCTTAATAGCGCCGGTAGTTCTAATTACACGTTGTTTATCTAGCGTGTTAGGAAGCAAAGGTTTTGAAAATGCACATCTACAAAATGGCAAGAAATTAAACTGAATAGAGTGTTGTAGTGAACTAGGTGATAAAAAACGGGTAACAACGTAACGGGTAACAACGAGGGACAAAGTGAGCGGAGTGTGGAAAAAACTGAACATTTTCGAGTTGATATCTTACCTGAAATCAAAGAAATAAGTAAACATGGACATTGGATAGAAAATTTTATGCCGAGAAGAAAAGAGCCAAGCTCTATGAGGTTGACGGATTGCGCTCCGAGAGAAAACGCCAACTCGCAGGTGGGTTACCAATGTATAACGTGAATGGTTTGGCGTTACCTGCGGTTTATGGGCAAAGAAGTTTTATTCAATTCTGGCTTTATCAACTGGATTTCCCTCTGGAGCTTGAACGCATGTACAGGAACACGTATGGCTTAAAACCGCAAAGACTCGCCGGCTTTCTTACCATGCATACAATGAAGGACGCCGCAGCAGCGTCCTGGCGTACAACCAACTTCTCTGAGCGAGCCACCACAACCGGAGCTCCCGACAATGCATAAACACGCCGTACGGTTTCTGGGCCGCAGCATCTTGGCGAGATGGTATGGCCAATGCTGCTGATGGCGCCTTTGCGACGCAAAGACCCAGAAAACATTGCTGCGTTTGAAATGGCTATTTACTGATTATTATGAGACCACGAGAACACTGGACAGATAAGGCACACTAAGCAACAACCACCAATGTTTGCAGACGGCTCAAGCAGGAGACACATGCGAAGGAGAGGGCATCAGCGGTGAGAAGTATGGCTGACACTTATTCACCGCCTTCCTTGCAACCTGCACGACATACAGGCGGCAGAAAAGGATGATGAAGGCCGAATACTGATGACCCTGCTAAGAACAACTAACGCTATTAATTTTTGCTAAGTGATTGCGAAAAATTAAGCTCTGTTAACAATACTGCCGTCTTGGGCTGGCGAGGTAGTCAGCGGCAGTTACAGCAAAATCAGCTCGGACCTATTAGACATGACTAAAAAGTTTTCTGCTTAGTATAAATCCTTTTAGATATGTGGTATCGTCCGTGTTCGATATAGCCGTTTGTTAGAAATGACTTCATTCTCATTCAAAATCTCTCATAACCCTTAACTTTTTCCTGATAAGCAAAAAAGCTCTACCGAATGAAGTGCGCAGCCCTGTCCGTCGCAATAAGAATGATGGAGAACTTAGACCAGAGCATTGTCATTTTATTAGAGTTCCGGATTGAAGATTTAGCCTCCTATTTTTCAAAAGCCGATGCGCCAATTTTCTAAGGAATTTTGGTGCGGAAAACATACATCGAAATAATATGAAATCATTTAAATAAATGACTAATGGAAGTGACTTCAGAAATGTGCCTTGCGATGCTCAATATTTAATATTTTTTTCTAAGCCTTTGTTGCAGACGCACTGAAAATTTCTAGAAACAATTGTTTACAACGAGCATGATGCTGATAATAACGACCCACATTTCTTTACCCGGTGATCACAACGCTAAAAAAGCAGTTCTTTCAATAGTAGGACCAATGCACCTGCGTCGAGAAACTGGGAAAAGAAATAATATTGCTAACAGCATGTGCATGGTACCTTTTAAACATAAAGGTGAAATTTTTGATAGATAAGTGCCTTAAATCGTGAGAAAAAATAGGTTCACCATAACAGTATAAGAATAGAGCGATGCGACCGTAATTTTCCGACCGACTGAATTTGGGGCGATTCAGCGAGTGGGATTTTCGTAAGGGCAAGGTGTACCTGCCCACTCAGCGCGTGTCGTTTGGGTGGCTTCATCGAAGCATGGTAGCACCTCGATACGCCACCTCTACCCCATGCAGTGGCTCCTTGCAGTACTGACTGGAAAACACATTCTTTCCAAAAGAAAGTATATTTGGAGTACTGAACGAATAAAATAATGCTACATGGTGGCTGATGATTAAACGGAATAATTCGCACTATATTTTGAGAATCAGCAGGAATTATAAAATAAACGAGTGATATTTAAGCCTACGTGGATTGAAAAAGAGGGGTGCCGGTGTGGTCCAGCTTTGCAACCTTTTTAATAGATTAACGGTCATTTTGTTTCTAATCAATCATCATATTGAAAAAAAATGTAAGAAATTGAGTGCAGCAGCCAGAAGAAAACGGAACCTTACGAACAGACAGAGTACAGAAGTCCTATGGAGCTTCGTTTCTAGGCTCATGGCTAACAAATTTATGTCACGGCGCCCTGAACTAACGAGGAAGAAGGCTCTTATTGAAATCTGATCTTGAGAAATATCAATGTTTATTTTGGTCCGGTAACGAACTGATCCGCGCACACGGAAAGCTAATCAAGAAACACGAAAAGACAGTACTCCTTGAGCGCCCCAGAACAATCAGCGAGGTCTTTTGTTTGTTATTTCTTCTAAAGTTCTTGGATGCACCAGGTCGACGATCAGAACAGGCTCAATTTTAGCACATATAATGTGCTTAATTAGTCGAATCAGTTTTTTATGACTCTTCACACTGAAAAAATTGTTTCCCTCCAGATAGCGCATAAAAAGAATCCTGAAACCAGGTTCGTATGTCTGGATGATCAGTGCTCAGCAGGTTAGTCGGTATAAGCATTTTTGAATAGTAATCAGTAATAATGTTTGCTGCAATGGACATATTGTTATCATAAATGCGCCTGCATTCCACCAGCTCTTTAATAATAGATAACCTTAGAAATGACTCCTCAAAATTAACCCTATAACATATTCCGAGTGCACCAGAAGGAATTTTGAATATTCCTTTGTGGCAAATAACTCTATTACTAAACAAAGAATTCGTAATCTTGAAACAGTTCATAGAAAGGATATTGGGATAATTCATTCTTAATTTACAAAACCGCGATTCTCTTATTGCGCTCATTCCGACTAGCAGTATGAATAACTTCAAGAGCAAAGAAGAAAATGCTGCCCTGACTTCTTTTATTCACTGCATAATCATGAATGGGCATTATACCGTCACGTACACTTATAGCGTCTATCTACCCTGTTACACGACATCAATTATTGTGCATGCTGGCACCGTATGTTAAGAAGAGCGATAGCTATAAATATTCGTTCCTTCCGCGTGCGATACCTTGTAGGAAACGCCTTACAGACTTGTTATAGTTTTGGTAGCATGACATGAAGAAATCCGCACCGCTTTTGTTACAGTGCGCTGTACTTTTGTTGTCTAGTTTTATTCAAATGTGCCTGTGTTGCTTTTGTGGTCTGGAGTATTCACTAAACAAACAAAACGATGCTTGGTCACCGGGGCCACACTGAAAGAAGCAACTTTGTCCTAACAAATGAAAACTAAGGAATATTTCGTGACACAATGTTAGTCGCTCTGCTTATTCAATTAGAGTCCTTCACCTTGAGTCGCTTTCATCATCATCATCATCGTCGTCAGCCTGATTACACCCAAGTGTTGCATTTTCATCTCTTCTTCACACTAAGTTAGAATACGCTGTTTTAATTTCATAGCCATACCCGTAATCCTAGATTGGCACACTGTAGCTGGTTTAGAGCCATTCTGTCCTGTTTATTCCCAAAGAAACCTTAACGCAACCACCAGCTTATGATTGCAAAGAAACCTTACACTTTTGTGTTGACTCAACAAATTCGACCATCATATTTTATCATGCCGTCATTTTGTTACCGCTCCCAGTTAACGTTATCTGCATGTTGATCAAGCCCTAATGATTGGGTCTAGTCACTTTCGCACAAGCATCTTCTACACGCAAGCTACGCTGTCCAAGCGATGCTGTTTCCAGCGCCTAAAAGTAACTCCCGGCAATCGCTGGGTGGCGACAAATGCGTGACTAAATTGTTAATGATGAGCACTGTGTATATTACTGAAACCAATCCTCACCCATGTGCTCCACGCGCAGCTCATTTAGCTAACGCAGGCCACGGGTGGCTTTGTCAGAGAATGGAAGCATATGCTTATAAAATCGGGTAGGGGGCGTGGAAAAGCAATGCCGAAGCGCTAAAATATGCTTTCTCCTTGGGCTAGGTTGTGTGCTGTGACTCTGCGGTGAACACAGTGAACAAGAGCGCAGGTCGCTTGTTCCTTTATTTCGCTGAAGTTCGCCGCAACTAATTCCCGCAGAGATCAGTCGTAAGTATCACTACGCACTTTTTGGTGGCGTTTTGTTTATTTATTTTTGTCATGGGACTATGGTTCCGTGGTAATAAGAGTGTTCTTTTTTTTTGAAGGCCCTTTTTCATGAATGCTGTTCGACTTCATTTTAGCTAATTTTCACGTATATGCTTATTTTTATTCATTTTCTTTGCCGTATTGAGGCAGTTATTTTTCTTTTTTGCTCCCCTCCTATGCAAATGCCGGGCATTTGAGGGCAGCAGAAAGTTATAAATAAACAACTCCAGCTCTCTTTAGAAAACTTTGGTAAAAATCAATGTTTTTAGTCTTTTGGTATTCTCCCCTTGGCTTCAAATAAATCTGTTTCTTCCCACTGCCGACGTCAAATATATTTCAAAAGTATTAGCAGTTAGACATTCACACACTGCAAGAACTGCCTTATGAAGCCGCCAGGGGTGTCATGTGCAAGGAGGTCCACAGTATCTGAAGCCATTGAACATGCACGGACAGCAGAGGGTGAGGAGGTAAAGAGGTTGACTTTGATAAATAGGGCGACGATCAAAACAGCACGAGCTGTGTAAATGCCCACAATTCTGCTATCGGCTGCAGAAAAATCAAGGGTCCGTAGAAGAAGGCGTGCTCCAAGTCTTCATAAAATGCAGCCACTTGAGTGAATTTTGAGCCTACCAAAGTGCTGCGACCATATCTTTTTATCTTTTTTTTTTGTTCTGTGTTCTTAGTCGCTTAACAGGCGCTTAGGGCACCGTTGCTAAGACGGGACTTTTTACACGCTATAAAGCTTTCAAAACAATTCTTGTCTCCGGTCTAAGAAAACCATTTTATCTAAGCGGCAACTCTGATACTCCGTGTCGTATACTTTTCAAAATGGCTGGGTAGCGCATGGACTCGATGCGAACGAGAAAACACGCCATTACCGCGAAACGTATTTTTATTATTCTGCTCTGTCTCGCTCGTTTTAAGGCAGAGTCCTCAGGGAATGTTCATGAGAGAACCAATTTTTGCAATGTTTTTACAGTACTTTCAGCAGTCAGTATGCTCTTAAAACGCGCAGGTCATTCACTTAACTGTCTCTTTTCTTTCCTGTTCTGAAGCACATACATGTTCATTGCATATTTTGAGCTTTGCAGACTCGTCGCAGAATATTTCCTTAGCTTCAGATTAAATTTAAGTCTGATTTGCAAGAACAGTGGGTTTCGGCCAGATGTTAGGTGTTTCAAGAGGTGGTGGCTGCCCACCAAAAGCCACTAAACTTTGACTGATGCCACAGATTATCCGACATGTTTAAAGCCACTGCAAAACTGAATTCGCCTCAGTCCCACTCCGGAATTGGGCGAAAAGCCTCTGCTGGAGTAAAAGAAGTTCGTGAGAAATGCGCGCACATGCAGTATATAAAACAACGATCATTTCCATAGGAGCCTGGCATTAGGCTGGCTACACGTCTAGACGCAAAAACTAAATAAACCATTCTAAGGAGCAACTTTTAGCCTTCATGGTTATAAACACTTTCTTGGCTTCAAATTTGTATTCGCATTTTGTGTCCTGATTATTCTACTATCAATGAACTAGCATTTCTCCAGCCGGCGGCAGATTTCTCTTTGAAACTCTTTGAGGGCCAGCTTTTGGCCTTTTGAAGCACCGACTGACATAAAACCAAAGTACAGTGACATGCAACCAAAATAAAATTATTTGCGTGCTGACCCGCTCTCGTTGCATACCAAGCTCTCTTTGCGGTTGAAACATTTTGTAACGTAAAACTACCAAGTGAAATCTAGTTACCCCTTCACCTCTGTAAGGAACGGCAGACATCAAGGTAACGAGGGCAAATTTCTTCTGAAGCCAACGACTCTGGCAGCGACGTGCACCTTGTTTTCTTCCTGTACTAGGATAGCCTCACTGTGGCTGCGGAGTGTGCAACGCTGTCCTTAGAGGCCAGGTTCATCAAGAAGACCGAACATTTTCTGCCTTGTATAGCATGGGTCTGCAATTCATCCTGAGACCTTTATTTGATCCATTCGCTTTACCAATT